>NC_089842.1:91121753-91736396 GCF_035609145.1 Eleutherodactylus coqui
AGTACAGCAAATATAAACAATAAACTGTTTAGGGAGTAATTGGAGAACAGGGCGCAATGACCCGACACATTCAATCTAGGGCCTTGGAATGTTGTAATCATCAAGGTTCCTTTTCATTCTTCAATACATTTGAGCAAATCTTGCTAAAGGAAAAGTACAAAACATTGACACAGGCTATATCAAATAAAAAAGAAGGATCCTACTATAAGACAGAAAAGAAAATGGAGTTATATTCATTTCACTAACAAACTATAGTAAGTTAATCAATAATACCAGCAGTGTATCTGATGGTGGGTATAGTAATATTTTTTAGCCCAGATGTTAATAGCTTTGATAGTATTCCAACCATTTAGCTTCTTCTTCAGTATTTTTCTCACTTTTTGGATGTATTCTTTACCAATCACAATTATGCAGTACAACACAATATCATTATTATTATTATTTTCTAGACAGAAGCGGAAATTACTGTATCGTAGGACTTGCACTTGGCCTGATCTCTGCTATAAGTCTGGGAGTTGTTGGAAGTTTCTATTTATACAATAAATTAGCAGCAAAGAGGTTGAACGGTAAGAGAAGATTCTGATAAATTCTGATAGATACTGATTAGTATCCATTGTCAAGGCTTATGTTACTTAGTAATAGAAATTACATGGAAAACACAGACCTGCAGTGCGCAGTATACTCCACTTTGCTATCAGTATATGACCATATAATATTAATATAATCTGGTATCCAAGTAATTTTTGTGTATTATTTCTGTGGTACAGAAGATAGGCTTTATACAATGCTTATATTAGCTTTTTTAACCCCTTAAGAACCAAGCACGGCTAATATATGGTGATTGGTCCTGGACTTTTCTCAGCTGTCAGACACAGTAGAGGACCCAGAGGAGAAGGGAGAAGGGGTTTTTAACTACTTCTGCCTTCTCCTTTCCAAGCAACATAGTGCTCAATGAGTGATATATGCTATAGAGTGAAAGTGGAAGTGTTACTTCCACTATGTGACCTGCCGTTCACATGACCGCTGGGTGCCCCCTGTTACAACAGAGCTGCAGGGTCCTATGGGTGCCTCAGCTACAGTGGATAAGTATGAAATGAAAAAAAAATGGGAATGACTCCCAGAGTTTTTATATGACTTTATGGGGGACATAGATGGTATAAAAATAGTTAAAAGTAAAGTAAAAAAAAATACCAGAATAAAATAAAAATATATATGTATAAAATAAGAAAAATGACCCAGCAAGATGCCAACCAAAAGCATTACCGTATGTGCCCTTCAATCCAAAACTATACATATTATATATCAAAATGTCCAAAACAAAATAAGGAAGCCATTCCCATTCTTTATTTTAGAGGAAATACACTAATTTTAAAAAAATAAACAACTATAAATAAAAAACAACAACATTATTTTAGCTTTTTACCCCCAATAAAACAAAAAAAGGGGAAAAAAAGTGAGTGAAAAAAGATATTAAAAAAATAGCCATATATGTCACAGAAAGAAATGCAGCAAAAATAATTTTGGTAGCTGTGGAAAAAAATAGGGCAGTAAAATAGGGCACATGGGCAACATCCCTAAAAAGTCTCTGGTCCTTTAGGACCGAAAAACACCCTGGTCCTTAAGGGGTTAAAGAAGAAATGTAAAAAACAAATCCCAAAAATGTCTTTTCCACATATTTTTGTACAATGTTCAGGAATTTGTCCCTCAAGGGCTCAGTCAGCCGGGCGTTTTTATGTGTGCATGTTACTTACATTTGCGATCCGCATTTATATAGAATCAATTCTTTTCAATGGCAGTTGTCATATGTCTGATTTTTACATGTGCATAAAATTCGCCCCTAGAAAAGATAAAACATATGGGTGGCAATAGAGATGATCACGCAGTTTTTTTTTTACGTGCACAGTGCGATCTTTTTTTTATAAACACATGTAAAAATGTGTTCTTGGTGGACCTTGTTCCGAGGTTCTCCCGAGGAAGATGTTAACCTAAACAGCATATAGTTATGTGTTGGTTGGTTGGTAGGATGGGGAGACTTTGGTATTATGATATGAGTATGGACTTGATGTATATTGTCAACACTTGTACCTATGTCTGCCCTACCTGACAGTTTTTGTTTGTCATATATACAAAAACTTTTCAATAAAAATTGATTTAAAAAAAAAAAAAAAAAATGCCTATCTAACTGAACCCTAAGGGCTTCTTCAGACAAGCATATGCACAAATACACTTGTCTCTGCACAACGTATTTGCGCAGTGAACGAGGTTGATGATGTAGCTTTGCACGCATATCAGCGCATATAACTATACTAGAGATGAGCGAACACCAAAATGCTCGGGTGCTCGTTACTCGGCACGAAATTTTCGCAATGCTCGAGGGTTCGTTTCGAGTAACGAACCCCATTGAAGTCAATGGGCGACCGGAGCATTTTTGTATTTCGCCGATGCTCGCTAAGGTTTTCATGTGTGAAAATCTGGGCAATTCAAGAAAGTGATGGGAACGACACAGCAACGGATAGGGCAGGCGAGGGGCTACATGTTGGGCTGCATCTCAAGTTCACAGGTCCCACTATTAAGCCACAATAGCGGCAAGAGTGCCCCCCCCCGCACTGTCAGCGTAAAGATCGTTCTCCTCTGGCACAGCTGTAACAGCTGTAGCAGAGAAGAACGATGTTAGCCCATTGAATTCAATGGAACCAGCAATACAGCAGGTTCCACTGAATGCAATGGGCTGCCGGCGATCGCAGGATGAATGGTCGGGAAGGGGTTAAATATATAACCCCTTCCCTGCAATTCATCCAGAAATGTGATACACTAAAAATATATACCGGCGTATAAGGCGACGGGGCGTATAAGACGACCCCCCAACTGTCACCTTATACGCCGGCAATACAGTGGAGCAAAGAATAAAAAGCATTACTCACTTCTTCAGACGATCTGCGGCACTCCTGCAGACTGTCACTCCTTCCTGGTCCACGGACTAAAGCTTTCTCTACGAAAGGCTTGAAATCCCCGCCTCCAGAAACACAGCCTATCACAGCAATTCAATGACATCACTGTCATTGGCTGTGATTGGCTGAAGGCATGTGTGTTTCTGGAGGCGTGGATTTAAAGCCTTTCGTAGAGAAAGCAATGCTCTGCCGGGAACCAGGAGGGAGCGACAGCCTGCAGGAGCACCGCAGAACACCAGGAAGGAGTGACAGTCTACAAGAGCGGCGCAGATCATCTGAAGAAGTGAGTAATGCTTTTTATTCTTTGCTCCACTGTATTGCCGGCGTATAAGGTGACAGTTGGGGGGTCGTCTTATACGCCCCGTCGCCTTATACGCCGGTATATATTTTTAGTGTATCACATTTCTGGATGAATTGCAGGGAAGGTGTTATATATTTAACCCCTTCCCGACCATTCATCCTGCGATCGCCGGCAGCCCATTGCATTCAGTGGAACCTGCTGTATTGCTGGTTCCATTGAATTCAATGGGCAAACATCGTTCTCCTCTGTCACAGCTGTTACAGCTGTGGCAGAAAAGAAGGATTTGTCTTCTATATGTTCTCAATGGAGTCGGCGCTGCTGCCGCCGGCCCCACTGAGCGCATATAGAGACGATTTATGGCCTTTAGAAGGACCGTTGGGGTTCTTGAAGCCTACAATACACCTAACACTCTCCCTATAGCAGCTCCAACACGATACCACTTTCCCTGAACTAATGTCAGAATACATCCGTAGCGAGCCGTGGGAAGGGCAGATTTCAATACTCGGGTGACACCTAATCTCCCCAGCCACTCACAGCAGGGGGGTGGTATAGGGCTTAAACGTTGCAGGGGGAAGTTGTAATGCCTTCCCTGTCTTTCAATTGGCCAGAAAAGCGCGCTAACGTCTCACAGAGGAAAGTGAAAGTAACCCGAACACCGCGTGGTGCTCGTTACGAGTAACGAGCATCCCGAACACCCTAATATTCGCACGAATATCAAGCTCGGACGAGTACGTTCGCTCATCTCTAAACTATACTTTTTACACACTGGACTACTTTAAATGCACATGCGACACAGTTCTTCCATGGTTTAAGAGGCTGTTTAGCCTAATGGGCTCCAGATGTGTTCTTTTCATTCAGAACTGTGCAGCATATTGTGTGCGTATTTACGCACCTCCCATAGACTTCTATAAGGCCCTTGGTATGCAGCAAAATAGAGCAAGACCTATATCATTTTGTACGTGTACAAGACACTCATGAGAACAAACTCACTGACATCAATGGGTTCTGTTCTCTGCGCATTGCATGCATATATTGTGCACAAGCAAATCTGGTCATCTGAAGGAGCCCTAAATCCTGGCCGAATCTGATGAAATTTCATAGATAATGAAAGTGAAGGTGTAGATCTGCCAGCACATCTGCAGCTCAAATCTGATTTTTTTTTGTCTTGAATTTCTGCTACATATTATTCCAACAAATGTGAACATTACCCTAGAAAAATCTCCGCTCCTAATCCCTTGTTCAAATGCAGCAGTAAAGTTTATATTCACCTTTGTGACAAATTCTTATTGTTCCAATACATCCTAAAAAGAAGCAACTTTTCCAATAGACTTGACTAAAAATCCTCCTACTGTTTTGTATTTACATGTCCTGTACAGGTCAATGGTAACTGACTACAAAGACACTGCGTATTCTATTCCTAGAGTCATATACTCATCTGTCCACCATTTCTTCCTAACATAGAGCTACTAGAATGTCAAACAGTTTTTGAACTACAGTATTAGTCAACTATAGGGGACGCTCAGGAGCTTACTGCATTCTGTTTAATATATGTGTAAAATTCAGTATGCAATAGACTCAAAATTCCCAATGAAGTGGTTACACCAGAATTGAAAGCTATTCCCTATCTGCTGGAATCCCTACTGATCTAAAAGTTAGCCCTACCTTTGGATAGGGAATAACGTTTAATCCTATCACTAGAGATGAGGGAACTTTTGAAACGTTTGGATAGTTCATCGAACCTTTGTAAAAAGTTCAGGTCAGTCCAAATTAGGTCAAACCGAGTTGGAAGTTCAGCAAAACTCTTAAAACTGTTGTATAACACTGTCTAATAGCCATGAATGCCCTGTATAACACTCTGAGAGCATTATACAGGGCTTTTATGGCTCTTAGACAGTGTTATACACTAGTGTTTAACCTTTTCCAATCCAATTTGTATCCTGGTTTTCCTTGGGGGCTTACTCTTTTTGGGCGGTTATGCAATGACGCTATATGCTGGCTACAGCCAGTACTGCATGAACTGATAAGTTGAATATGCTCCAACAGCAGAGAGGCTGGCAATATACAGTAAGAGAACTCTGACGGAGGTCTTCTAACATTGGAGCTGTACAGCCTTAAATCATAATGTCTTCAGAGGGCAGACAGTGGATTGGAAAGGGTTAATGAACCGAACCAGAAGAATCCTGTTTTGGATGCAACTTTGCTAAATGCTCAGTTCGGGTTTGTGCCCAAGCAAACTTCTAGCAAAGTTTGGGTTGAAATCGGTTTCTCCTGGTTCAGTTCACTCAACACTACTTTGGACAATCCTTTTAGGTTATTTAAGCACAGGGAATTTGGAGCTCTGTTTTACAGATTCCACAATTATGAAAATGTATTAAAAAGTTAATCAGCACAAAAGTTTGGACATACCAATAGTATGATGTTAAAAGATGAAGATGCACTTTAAACTTTTGTTGCTTAACCCTTTCCAATCTACTGTCTGACATCTTCTAACTTTCTGATTGAAGCCTGTACAGCTCCGATGTCGGAAGACGTCCCGCAGGGTATTCTTACTGTATATTACTGGTCGCTCTATTGACGGGGGGCCTCTCTGGTATGTCACATACTGCAGTACTGGCTCTAGCCAGCAGATAGTGCCATTGTAAAATGGCAGAAAGAGAAAGCCCCTTAGGAAATCCTGAATCCAAAACTGGATTGCAAAGGGTTAAAGAAAAAACTGAAGATAGGTCATCAATGGTTAATCGCCAGGGAGCCACTGCTTGGGATCCACAGCGATCAACTGATCAGGAGCCAATTGTCATCGTGCAGTCCAGAAGAGGCGTAGTAAAAGCTGCTACCCTTGTGTAGTGGCCGGTGCTCGGAACTGCAGATGCAGCTCCCATTAATTTCAAGCACTGGCTACTATACAGGGGTCAGAGTATTGCAGTGCTGACAGCGGGTGCCCGATCAGCTAATTGTATAAATAGTTTCAACATTTTGTGCTGATCTTAAGATCTGTATAATGGATGGTGTTCTGATTTTTGGCATACAAATCTCCCTCACTTCTGCATAGATAGGCTTTAAACACAGTGTACAGGCTTACTACAGATGTTGCTAGCACAATGCTAAACTGAACTCAATATAAAACCGCATGCTGTAAACTCCTTCTGGCAGCCCATGGCAGCAAGCACAATATCTTTTACATGTATTGGTTTTGGAGTTTTGTATCAGGAAAACAGAGCAGTGAATGTGATAAAGAGATATCTGGAAACGAATCAAGACAGAATTGTGGGCCTATATAGTCTCTTAAGAACCTTTCCATTCTCCTTACAGGTTTGTTATAGTAAATACTTGTATTCCCCATGAAATAATTCTGGAGAACTTTTTCTTAAAACTGTTTTTTAAGAAATGATTAAATTAATAAATGAATGTTACCATTCTCCTTGTCAAAAGAGTGTATCCTTATGCAGACTAAGGGCCCACCCATCTGTCTGTTGTCTGTATTTGATACTGACTAAATTCGGACAGCACACAGACCCATTAAAGTAAATTAGCGTATTTAGTTGTGTATTCTTTTTGCCAGATCGATGGTCTCTGAAAAACAAAAATTGCAACATGTCTTATTGTGGTCTGGTGTCGGGGCCCTCCAGTAGGTTCAAAAAGAGGGATTCATCTGATTACTGGAAGAACTCTCAGCTGTTGGCGAGTACTGCCAGTGGTGGGGAGGGACCTCTCCTGCTGGAGGGTCAACTCTGGTACCAGAACTCAAAACTCTGCCATGGTCCCGTACACCTTGAAGTCTGCCAGGTTACACTTCTGCATCATAAGGGAAAGTGTCTTGTGGCAAGATACAGTAAATGGGCCACCATAATGCTGCTAAATGTTTTATTCCAATAAAATTGGTAAACAACTTCCAAGTTTTCAATGGTTACCTCCTAAATGTTGCAAACATATAATACAAAGCCTTTAGGCAAAAGCTAGTGTAAGCTTTCCACTCACTTTTGATCACGAGGACAGTCTCTTATTAAGTTTGCAATAATCGTCCGACCGTAAATATAAATAAATAGTCCCACAAACAAACATTGCAGAGTTGACTCCATGTGTTATCAACATATTCCAGTGAGTAATCATAATCTGCACAACAATTTCTCAGAGTCAAGGTCATTCTCTCCCAGTATAGAAGACAGGCTCACCATTTTCCAGTAACTGTGTGTACAACTCTTAACTCTCCACTTACATGAATAACTGAACAGAGTCCCTGTATGAAGTCCTCTGTATTGCAGTTGGGGAACACCTGCTAACGATAGCAGCAGAAGAACACGAGGGTAGTCACAGACATCTAAGGCTGAATTTCCATTGATCCCAACAGTTTGGGAATACATCGCAACTTGCTAATCTTTTCCTTATAGGCCAAACAACTATAGACCATGCCAAAGGGCTTACTATAGCACCCCACTGGCAGCCGCATTCTTTCTGCAGCAACTTCTAGAGTGAACTACTTCAGACATGGAGCTAGTGCATCTCTCTATGGTGCCTGAGATGTTCTAACAGCCTATGTGACTCACCGCAGCCAATCAGAGTACAGACCATTACTCTTTATGGGGGGAGAAAAAATAATGACATTCCAAGTCCTTATAGAGCAAATAGTAGAAATACATTTGTAAACAGGAATAGAGAAAGAATATAACAGACATTGTATATAACACTGCAAAATATACTGTGAGCTTGTTACTTCCAAACTCATCTACATGGTATACCACATGAACAGTTTTTAATTTATTCCTACATTTCTAGAGGGGTTAATAAAGCAATGATACAACACAGAACTACAAGAAAAGATGCTCCAGAATTGAGAATTGTTGCTTTACGGGAAATACAAGTATTTATAAAACAAGACGTGACAGAAGAGCTCGCAGGTCTCCTATAAATGATAATTTCTTATGATATCTTGTGATTTCTCCCCAGAGTCTTTGAAGAATATACCGGAAGACATAGAAGTTTATGAAAATGTGCAGGTACAGTATGTGAAGATGTCACAACTCATGGATGCTGCAATACTTCCATAGAAACAGAAATACATGAAATGGTTTATCATAATCCCATATTGTTCCTCTACTTCAGCACTTGACACTCCAACTCTGAGACAACTGTTATAGATAGCGAGAACTAGCTGGAAAGAAAAAAAATATTTACTATATCCCTATGTTCTATAAGTACCATAGTCACATATTTTTCCTGCTGAGTGGATTTGGAAAATAAATCTATTGTTATTTGCACAAAAAAACATACAATTTTAAATAAACACTAGAGATGAGTGAACGTACTCGTCCGAGCTTGATATTCGTGCGAATATTAGGGTGTTCGGGATGCTCGTTACTCGTAACGAGCACCACGCGGTGTTCCGGTTACTTTCAGTTTCCTCTCTGAGACGTTAGCACGCTTTTCTGGCCAATTGAAAGACAGGGAAGGCATTACAACTTCCCCCTGTGACGTTCAAGCCCTATACCACCCCCCTGCTGTGAGTGGCTGGGGCGATCAGATGTCACCCGAGTATAAAAATCGGCCCCTCCCGCGGCTCGCCACACATGCCTTGTGACTTAGCTGAGGGAAAGTGCTGCTGCTGGTGCTGCTGTAGGGAGAGCGTTAGGAGTCAGTGTAGGCTTCAAGAACCCCAACGGCCCTTCTCAGGGCCACATCTACTAGTGTGCAGTACTGTGTTAGCACAGTATTTTTTATTTTTTTTGTCCAAAATTGGATCTGCAGAGCATTGCGCCCTGCAATAGGGACAGAAGTGGGGGTTAGGCAGGGAGAGTGTTAGGAGTTAGTGTAGGCTTCAAGAACCCCAACGGTCCTTTCTAGGGCCACTTCTATCCGTGTGCAGTACTGTCCAGGCTGCTGTTAGCAGTGTTGCATTTTTATTTTTTTTTCTCAAAACCGGCTGTGCAGAGCATTGCACCCGGCATTAATACTACAGGGATAGAATTGTGTAGGCAGGGCCAGAAGACATACATTATTCATTGAATACACGCAGTGGGGTCTTCCCTTTGCTAAAAAGGAAAAAAATTATATTTGGCCAGCCTGTGTCAGTCCTAAGGTCTCCGTGTACGTGTGTGCTGCGTGTACAACGTACAAAAATCAGACGCAACCAGCTACGCTTTACTGCAGCCTAGCGCCATTGTCTTTCCTGACTGGCAAATACCTGCTCTGCTAGAGTTAATAACTCTGCTACACTATAGTTGTGTGACACTTTTTGAGGGCCACACCACAGATATTAAACTTCTTGTTCATTGAATATACGCAGTGGGGTCTTCCCTAAGCTAAAAAGGAAAAAAATTATATTTTGCCTGCCTGCGTCAGTCCTAAGGTCTCCGTGTACGTGTGTGCTGCGTGTACAACGTACAAAAATCAGACGCAACCAGCTACGCTTTACTGCAGCCTAGCGCCATTTTCTTTCCTGACTGGCAAATACCTGCTCTGCTAGAGTTAATAACTCTGCTACACTATAGTTGTGTGACACTTTTTGAGGGCCACACCACAGATATTAAACTTCTTGTTCATTGAATATACGCAGTGGGGTCATCCGTTTGCAAAAAAGCGAAAACATTATATTTGGCCTGCAGGCTTGCACCAATTTATTTCCTGCCTGGGAAATCAAATCACTGGTAATACAGCATGCTGAGGGGTAGGGGTAAGCCTAGAGGACGTGGACGTGGACGTGGCCGAGGACGCGGAGGGCCAAGTGAGGGTGTGGGCACAGGCCGAGCTCCTGATCCAGGTGTGTCGCAGCCGACTGCTGCGCGATTAGGAGAGAGGCACGTTTCTGGCGTCCCCACATTCATCGCCCAATTAATGGGTCCACGCGGGAGACCTTTATTAGAAAATGAGCAGTGTGAGCAGGTCCTGTCCTGGATGGCAGAAAGTGCTTCGAGCAAGCTATCATCCACCCACAGTTCTGCGCCGTCCAGTGCTGCAAATCCGAATCCTCAGTCTGCTGCTCCTCCTTCCTCCCAGCCTCCTCACTCCACTACAATGACACCTGCTCAGGAGCGGGAACACTCCCAGGAACTGTTCTCGGGCCCCTGCTTAGATTGGGCAGCAGTGGTTCCTCTCCCACCAGAGGAGTTTATCGTCACTGATGCCCAACCATTCGAAAGTTCCTGGGGTCCGGGGGAAGAGGCTGGGGACTTCCGCCAACTGTCTCAAGAAGTTTCTGTGGGTGAGGAGGACGATGACGATGAGACACAGTTGTCTTGCAGTGAGGTAGTAGTAAGGGCAGTAAGTCCAAGGGAGCAGCGCACAGAGGATTCGGAGGAAGAGCAGCAGGACGATGAGGTGACTGACCCCACCTGGTGTGCAACGCCTACTCAGGACAGGTCTTCAGAGGGGGAGGCAAGGGCATCAGCAGGGCAGGTTGCAAGAGGCAGTGCGGTGGCCAGGGGTAGAGGCAGGGCCAGACCGAATAATCCACCAAGTGTTTCCCAAAGCACACCCTCGCGCCATGCCACCCTGCAGAGGCCGAGGTGCTCTAAGGTCTGGCAGTTTTTCACAGAGACGCCTGATGACCGACGAACAGTGGTGTGCAACCTTTGTCGCGCCAAGATCAGCCGGGGAGCCACCACCAACAGCCTCACCACCACCAGCATGCACAGACATATGATGGCCAAGCACCCCACAAGGTGGGACGAAGGCCATTCACCGCCGCCTCTCCCCCTGTGCCCCAACCTGCCACTGAGATCCAAACTCGCTCTCAGGACACAGGCACAACCGTCTCATGGCCTGCACCCACAGCCTCACCTCCGCTGTCCTCGGCCCCATCCACCTATGTCTCGCACCGCACAGTCCAGCCGTCGCTAGCGCAAGTGTTGGAGCGCAAGCGCAAGTACGCCACCACGCACCCGCACGCTCAATCGTTAACCGTCCACATAGCCAAATTTATCAGCCTTGAGATGCTGCCGTATAGGGTTGTGGAAACGGAGTCCTTCAAAGCTATGATGGCGGCGGCGGCCCTGCGCTACTCTGTTCCGAGTTGCCACTACTTTTCCCGATGTGCCGTCCCAGCCCTGCACGACCACGTCTCCCGCAACATTGTACGCGCCCTCACCAATGCGGTTAGTGGCAAGGTCCACTTAACTACGGACACGTGGACAAGCACAGGCGGGCAGGGCCACTACATCTCCCTGACGGCACATTGGGTGAATTTAGTGGAGGCTGGGACAGAGTCAGAGCCTGGGACCGCTCACGTCCTACCCACCCCCAGAATTGCGGGCCCCAGCTCGGTGGTGGTATCTGCGGCGGTGTATGCTTCTTCCACTAAAGCACCCTCCTCCTCCTCCTCCTCCTCCTCAACCTCTGTCTCGCAATCTAGATGTGTCAGCAGCAGCAGGACGTCGCCAGCAGTCGGTGTCGCGCGGCATGGCAGCACAGCGGTGGGCAAGCGTCAGCAGGCCGTGCTGAAACTACTCAGCTTAGGAGATAGGAGGCACACGGCCCACGAACTGCTGCAGGATCTGACAGAGCAGACCGACCGTTGGCTTGCGCCGCTGAGCCTCCAACCGGGCATGGTCGTGTGTGACAACGGCCGTAACCTGGTGGCGGCTCTGCAGCTCGGCAGCCTCACGCACGTGCCATGCCTGGCCCACGTCTTTAATTTGGTGGTTCAGCGCTTTCTGAAAAGCTACCCACGCTTGTCAGACCTGCTCGTAAAGGTGCGCTGGCTCTGCGCACATTTCCGAGAGTCCCACACGGACGCCGCCACCCTGCGCACCCTGCAACATCGCTTTAATCTGCCAGTGCACCGACTGCTGTGCGCCGTGCCCACACGGTGGAACTCTACGCTCCACATGTTGGCTAGGCTCTATGAGCAGCGTAGAGCTATAGTGGAATACCAACTCCAACATGGGCGGCGCAGTGGGAGTCAGCCTCCTCAATTCTTTTCAGAAGAGTGGGCCTGGTTGGCAGACATCTGCCAGGTCCTTCGAAACTTTGATCAGTCTACCCAGGTGGTGAGCGGCGATGCTGCAATCATTAGCGTCACCATTCCTCTGCTATGCATCTTGAGAAGTTCCCTGCAAACCATAAAATCAGCCGCTTTGCGCTCGGAAACAGAGCCGGGGGAAGACAGTATGTCGCTGGATAGTCAGAGCACCCTCCTGTCTATATCTCAGCGCGTTCAGGAGGAGGAGGAGGAGGATGAGGAGGATGAGGAGGAGGGGGAAGAGACAGCTTGGCCCACTGCTGACGATACCCATGCTGCTTGCCTGTCATCATTTCAGCGTGTATGGCCTGAGGAGGAGGAGGAGGAGGATCCTGAAAGTGATCTTCCTAGTGCGGACAGCCATGTGTTGCGTACAGGTACCCTGGCACACATGGCTGACTTCATGTTAGGATGCCTTTCTCGTGACCCTCGCATTCAACGCATTCTGGCCACTACGGATTACTGGGTGTACACACTGCTCGACCCACGCTATAAGGAGAACCTTCCCAGTCTCATTCCCGAAGAGGAAAGGGGTTCGAGAGTGTTGCTATACCACAGGACCCTGGCGGACAAGCTGATGGTAAAATTCCCATCCGACAGCGCTAGTGGCAGAAGGCGCAGTTCCGAGGGCCATGTAGCAGGGGAGGTGCGTAGATCGAGCAGCATGTACAGCCCAGACAGTGCAACAGTCTTTAAGGGCCTGGCCAGCTTTATGGCTCCCCAGCAAGACTGTGTCACCGCTCCCCAGTCAAGGCTGAGTCGGCGGGAGCACTGTAAAAGGATGGTGAGGGAGTACGTAGCCGATCGCACGACCATCCTCGGTGACGCCTCTGCCCCCTACAACTACTGGGTGTCGAAGCTGGACACGTGGCCTGAACTAGCGCTGTATGCCCTGGAGGTGCTTGCTTGTCCTGCGGCTAGCGTCTTGTCGGAGAGGGTGTTTAGTGCGGCTGGGGGAATCATCACAGATAAGCGTACCCGCATGTCAACCGACAGTGCCGAGAGGCTAACACTCATCAAGATGTACAAAGCCTGGATTTCCCCAGACTTCTCTTCTCCACCAGCGGACAGCAGCGATACGTAAGCAATACGTAGGCTGCACCCGCGGATGGAAGCTACGTTCTCTCTCACCATCCAAAACGGGGACATTTCTGCTTCATCAATCTGGGTCTAATATTCCTCCTCCTCCTGAAACCTCACGTTATCACGCTGAACGGGCAATTTTTCTTAGGGCCACAAGGCTCACTCATAATTTTTCTAAACAATTTTTAGATGTTTCAATGCTCTGAAAAGCGTTGGAACTTTAACTTGAACCAATTTTTCATTAAACTGGGCTGCCTACAGGCCTAGTTACCACTTAAGCTACATTAACCAAAGCGATTAATGGGTTTCACCTGCCCTCTTGGTTGGCCATGGGGACATTAGTACTGTTGATACAGCAATTTTTGTGGGCCCTCGCCTACAGTGTAATCAAATAAATTTTTAACCCACCTGCATTAAGCACAACATTACTACCTCAGCTGTGTTGGGCAATGCAATGGGATATTTCTATGTACCGCCGGTGGCTTCCTGGCACCCACCCATGCTGTAGGTGCACACAGAGTTTTTACTACATCTGTACACTTGAAAAGAACCCCAGTCTGACTGGGGCATGCAGTGTGGGCCGAAGCCCACCTGCATTAAGCACGACATTACTACCTCAGCCGTGTTGGGCAATGCAATGGGATATTTCTATGTACCGCCGGTGGCTTCCTGGCACCCACCCATGCTGTGGGTGCACACGGAATTCCTATTGCGGAGTTGTACCTGCCTGTGACTATTTATAAAAAACCCCGGTCTGACTGGGGCGTGCAGACACCTTGACAGAATGAATAGTGTGTGGCACATAGGTTCCCCATTGCTATGCCCACGTGTGCAGCTCCTGATGGCGGTGGCACAGGATTGGATTTCTCATTGCTTCTGTACAGCATTGTGGGCTATCGCCCCACCACTTTTAAAGAGGGTCGCTGCCTAGCCGTGCCAACCCTCTGCATTGTGTGCCTGCAGTTCCTCCTCATGGCAGACGCACTTATAAATAGACATGAGGGTGGTGTGGCATGAGGGCAGCTGAAGGCTGGGCAGGGACAGTTTGGTGTGCGCTGTGGACACTGGGTCGTGCGGGGGGGGGGGGGGGGTTGGGCAGCATGTAACCCAAGAGAAGTGGCAGCGGAGTGTCATGCAGGCAGTGATTGTGCTTTGTTGGAGGTAGTGTGGTGCTTAGCTAAGGTGTGCATTGCCAATGAGGGCTTTTCAGAAGTAAAAGTTGTTGGGAGGGGGGGGGGCCCACTCTTGCCGGTATTGTGGCTTAATAGTGGGACCTGTGAACTTGAGATGCAGCCCAACATGTAGCCCCTCGCCTGCCCTATCTGTTGCTGTGTCGTTCCCATCACTTTCTTGAATTGCCCAGATTTTCACACAAGGAAACCTTAGCGAGCATCGGCGAAATACAAAAATGCTCGGGTCGCCCATTGACTTCAATGGGGTTCGTTACTCGAAACGAACCCTCGAGCATCGCGAAAAGTTCGTCCCGAATAACGAGCACCCGAGCATTTTGGTGCTCGCTCATCTCTAATAAACACTCATTTAAGTGAAAACCTTGCCAGGAATCTGTGTATAGGCACAGACTTCTGCTGTGGAATTGTATTACTGCAACCATGGATGTACACGCAGATTAGCCTCTTGCAATGAGTTAATCTGTGTGCAGGAAAGGCGACTTTGATTTCACATGGATAAAATTTCAAGAAGCAACGTGTCACTTTGAGATGAGCGAGCACCCAAATGCTCGGGTCCGCGTTATTCGAGTCGAGCTTTTCCTAAAATTCGAGATCTCTACTCGAGTAATGAACCCCATTGACTACAATGGGAGACTCGAGCATTTTTGTATGTGGGACGCCGGGTCCCGAGCTTTTTTTTTTTTCTTGGTTCGTGTTCTCTCTCTCCCCCTCTCTCCCAGACAAAAAATTTGCCAATCACGCGTGCTGCGTTGCGGTGGGGAGGGGCCAAAACAGGCATGTCACAGCACGGAGGAGCCAAAAACTGGGGCGGGGTCGAACAAGACTTGATGCTCGTTCCAGTAATGAGCACTATCGAGTACGATAATATTGGAACGAGCATCGAGCTCAGCAGAGTATGTTCGCTCAACTCTAAACTCTAGCGTCACTACTTATTTTTGTGCGATGCAAATCTATGCACTACAAATTCCACTCTGCATAAAATACGAATTTGATGCAGAATCCGCAGGATAATCCACCATGTGAACATAGCCTCAATCTATCAAGTTCAATCCTTTACACTTGCAAAATTCCAGTTGATCCAGAGGAAGACAAAATTACTCAGAATAGACCAATATGCCTTAGGCCGCCTGCAGACAGCCGGGTCGGATCCGGCTGCAAGAATTCTCACAGCGGGACCCGTCTCGTGCCCCTGCAGGGACCAGCGCATACTCACCTGCTTCCGTAGCTCCGGCTGTTTGATGTGCTGGCTGCCGGGCAGCCGCTGCATACGCAGACCGGAGCTGGCAGCCAGGGAGTGAGATTTCTGTGCGGGGCTCACCCGCAGAGAAATAGAGCATGCCGCAATTTGTTTGCCACACGAGATTTCGCGTGGACAAATCGCGGCCGTCTGCCTACGATTGCGTTTGCTAATGCAATCCTATGGCAGCTTCCACGGGCGGAAATTTTGCAGGAAATCCCGCCGCGGAATTTCTGCCTGTGTGCAGGAGGCCTTACAGTAGAAAATTCCTTCCTGACACTCCGCCCCAGATCACATGACAGTGACATCATCACAGGTTGTTCATCCAGTGAGCTATATGCTCTGCCCCTGAACACATGACTGTGATGTCATCACAGGTCCTTAATCCCTGCTATGATCAAACAGCTGAATCACCGGAGCTCTGCCCCTGATCACATGATAGTGATGTCATCATAGGTCCTTCAATATTTTGACCAACTCAAACCGTCATCACAGGTCCTTCAGTGAGTTACATGTGATGATGTCATTCACTATATTATAGTATATTATAAGTGGTGCATTGCGCCAGCAGAAACACTGGCACTATAAGTAATACTAATAACTAGTAGTATTACTACCTGGAACCCTGTATTCTGACTTTTTGAATGTTTTATAAATCGTTACATTTCTTCTTGGACATGATAACATCTAAAAGAAAGAACATTTGTTATGTGCATTTTTCATGTATGCAGCCATGGTGGATCTTCTTATTGATTTCTTGAAGTGTTTCATAGATATCTACCAATAAAATCATATATTAATAGGTAATTTTTATTTCCATTTTTTTACTCTTACAGGCAGTACAAATTAAGGAAGAACCAGCATACATGGTGAGCAGCGAAACTTTGGCCATTTTTTTACTGTGCTGAGACAAGCTGTGACCAATATAAACAGAATTAACTATTTTTTTCTTAATATCTGCATTTTATGCCATTATTATTAGATATATCATAGAATTGTTGTTTGCGGAGGCCCCAGGTGGTGTTTGAGCAGCCAAAGATCTTACTTTTATGGATCTATTCGCATACCATGAAAAGTAATTGATTAAAACTTCTTAGAATATCCCTCAAAGTTTTTCTTGTTTAAATACTAAGCCAGATCACATGATTTGCTGTTATAAACACGATTTTCCACTATGGAAGCTTCTGTCTATATGCCTTATTTGGTTGTATGGATGCAGGGATTCCCCTTTATTACAGAGGACTGGTGACTACATGTACCCTACAGAGTTTGCTATCTCATGATGGCCGTTACCTGAAAAGTAGCCGAGGCTGAAGTTCCCAAAGTGTGGGGTAACGAAGGATGCTCATATACACCTCCACTCCCATTCACCTCAATGAGACAGCCGTAGATGGTTGACTTAGCTATCTTTCGTGGTCCCATTGAAGTGAATGGGATCAGAGGTACATATGTGCATCCTCCTCTGTACCACACTTTGGGAATTTCAGGATGTGGCTGGGGCTGGTTTAAAGGTAAGGCTGTCATAAGAACCCCTTTAAGGGAAGATATAACATTAACTAGGATGGGTCTCTGAGTGCGCAGAAAAACAATTCATCTTTGAGGCACTACATAAGTTTTTTATTTATTTTTTTTTAAATAAACTAATTATTAATGCAATAATAAAAAGCATTTAGGTCATTACCGAAAGTGAAACTTAGTACATAGCATACGAATGGCAAGGTAAAAATGTTTGTGAACCCTTCAGAATTTTCCATATTTTTGCTTAGAGTTAACCTAAAATTGCATCAAAGTTGACCTAAAAGTGAATAAAAACTAAAATAAAAAAAAGTAAAAAAAATAAGACTTGTTTGCTTATTTATTGAGGAAAATGAATCATTTTCCTCAATAAATGGTCCAATATCATGTGTCTGTGAGTGACAAAAGTATGTGAACCTTTGCTTTCATTATCTGTTGTGACCTCCTTGTGCAGCAATAAGCACAACTAAACATTTCTGTAATTGTTGATTAGTTCTGCCCATCGGCTTAGAGGAATTTTAGTGAATTCATGCTTACAAAACAGCTTCAACCCTGTTATGTTGGTGGGTTTCCTCCTATGAACTGCTCACTTAAGGTTTGATTTGGTTCTCTTTATGAAAATCTGAAAATCAGATGTAGTTTTGGGTCGATGATGATGTACTCTTTAGAGTATAACATGTTTTCTTTTTATACAATGAAAAAAGTTTGGTACCGTGTTAGCCAGTAGAGGAAAATGTGATGGTTCCCAAAAGAGAAAGCAAGAAAGCTTGTAGATACCTTTTAATGGCTTACAAAAATACGAGCTTACGAACTTACTCAGTATTTTTCCTCAGGCATAATGAAATAGATCCGAAAAGACATGTATATTTAGGCCCCCTGTCCACGGACGTTGCAGTATCCAGCAGCGGATCATCGCTGCGGGAGCCTCCGCCTGGGAGCAGGAGCCGGCAGACGGATCCCCGCTATCAGCCAATCTGACAGATACGCTGACCGCGGAGAATCGCAGCAATTAGCCGCATGCTGCGAATTTCCGGCCCGAGCAGAGAATCACAATGATTCTCTGTTCGTGGACAGGGGGCCGGTGCTTTCCATAGCAGCGCTATGGAGAGCTTTAGTCAGTGTGATTCGCCGGCACGCCCGAGGACAGGGGGCCTTATACACACATACTTATGGCAAGTTACAGACATGGATGTGACTAATTTGCACTTAAAAGAATACTACAACAGAAATACAAACACACATATTAGTCCACTGATAAAGATATGAAGGTTTTAGGGTCACTGAATTTATCAGTACACTATTTAAGAATGTTTCTATTTCTGCTGCAGTATTCTTTTAGGTGCAAATTAATGACATTCAGGTCTGTGCCTTGTCATACTATGTGTGTGTATAAATATGCATGTATTTTTGGATCTATTTCATAATGCCTGAGGAAGAATCCTGAGTAGGTTCGAAAGCTCGCATTAACATCATGTATTTTTGTTAGCCATTAAAAGGTATCATATCTACAAGATTACTTGATTTCTCTTGCTGGGAACAAATTCTTTTTAGATTTTACACCATGTTTTTTGGGTTGTTTTACTTGCAATTTATTAATGATTTCTACGTTTTTATTTTGCAGGATTTGGAGTTACAATCAGAGGAAGTATACACTGAGCTGAAAACCTATGATATTCCTAGCATTCTCACACAAGAATATCTGTGTTCAATAGAAGTCAATGATGACTTGAACCAAGCATGAACACTGACTGGAATCCACCTTACTCTCCATCTTCTTCCAAAGTGATACCCATGGGGTCTATAAATTCAGGATGTAGTCATCTTAGCTGTATATACAAAGCTGAATGCAGGGACAGGGTGGTCACCACTATTACCTGTAAGTTTCTACCTTCCAATAAAATTGTGTTGGATGAAGACCATTAATATGTGTTTCCTCACTAAAAACCACCACATTAGAAACATGCTTGGAAGACATGATCTGTGTCCTCCCAGCATTTCTCTGTATACAGATTACTACTAGCACTGATAAGACACACAGTACATGTAAGGCAAGTTCTTAGGTTTAAGAACTCTGTGGGCTTTGTCAATTAAGAGATCTCTCTTGTGTGCATCAGGAAGAATGGCAACAAATAAGTCAATAAGAAACTCAATGAGCTGAGAGTCCTTAACAGTTTCAGGAATGTTTCTAAAGTATGTATTGTTCCATCTAGAACAATCTTCCAAATCAGCTGATTTTAACAAGTGCTGCAAGCTCCTCCTCAGTGTCATTGTGAGCATCCACCAGTGAATTATGTGCAATAAATTCCTCCATTTTATCCTCAAGATGTGAAGTACAGTCACCAATAGCAACCAGATCTACATGTATGGCTGATAAGGCATTTTCAATATCACTTTGTATAGATTCCCTCATCTCCTGAAACATAGCTATAAGATCTGTGAGTGTATCAAGTGAGGCACTGCTTTGTTGAATACGACTAGCAGGGAGAGCAAGTTGCATAGTCTAAAGCTGCAGTCATAGATGTACCATAAGGGGTTGCAGGGGTCACAATGGCCGCCCTCCGCCATATAGAAAGCCACATTCAGGTTGCACTGTTGGCCACATGATTAGTGCGGTCCAGCCGACAGCAAAGGTCACAGCGGAGAAGAGAGGACTTGGAGGGAGGAGGGACACAGACACATGGCACAGCACAGAGTGGAGAAGATATGATATCATCATTCTGCTGCTCCCCTCCTGCTGACACAGAGTACGGTGGCCGTGTCTGGCTGCCCTGCTGCTCTCCTCACACAGATAAGTGGTCCAGGCCTGCGGTATCTAATCTATCTTTCCACTTGTCTGTCTAGCTATCGTATTCCCCGCAAATATGACCTATCCCCATAATAACCCCTATCATGATTTTAGGGAGGGGAGCCTTAAATATAACCCTGCCCTATCCCGGAAATAAGCCCTAGCTACGCTACATGAAAGAAAAAAAAAAAAAAAAAAATCACCTAGGAGGTGCTCTCAGAGTTTCTCTCGCTGGTCTCTGGTGCTCCAGCAGGCTTCTGTGCAGCCCTCAGTGCTGAGAGTATCGTTTGCTGGTAACAGGGTTTGTAAACCCTACCTCCAGCAAGCGATTGCTTTGATTGGCTGAGCTGCGGCACCCGAGAACCAATCAGAGCCAGCGTTCGATGAACCAATCACAGCATCACATTGAATGTGGTTGGCTCATCGAGGCATTGGTTTTTAAACCCTGTTACCAGCAATAGATGCTCTGTCAGTTCTGAGGACTGCATGGAAGCCTGTCAGAGCACCGGAGACCAGCTGGAGGGACCTGAACAGTGCTTGCTAGGTGAGTATAAGACATCCCCCAAAAGTAAGACCGTGTTCCTCTTTTGGGGCAAAAATTTATATTAGACAGGATCTTATTTTTGAGGAAACATGGTATCTATCTGTTACACATTTGGGTGTGGACCCACTGTGTCATTCTTCCGAGCAGGGGAAACCGACCCAGAAACCAGATGCTCAGAAACCAGAAGCTACACCTCGGCGTGTAGCTTGGTACGAGGCAGAGACTGGGACTGAGCTAGCCCTGAGCTGGTGAGGGATAATGAAGTCCCTGCCTAACAGAGCAGAGTAATCGTCCTGGCAAAAGGACGGCCCCAAGCTGGAACCTGGGCACTGTATAACCCTTTCAAGGCCCTAACCAGAATAGGATGTACCAAGTAGAAACAGGAACCAAGGGTGTGAGCAAAAATAGAAGATCAGGATAAAGCAGAAGTAGCTTACAGCTACAGCAGGCTGGAGACCAGTTGCCACAGAGATACTGCAGGAGCAGCAGCCAGGAGCTGTCATAGGATTACAACAACCTGTAAACACTGGATACTAGAACTGGGGAAGCTATATAGTGGAGTGATTGGCAAACAGCCCCAAGCTGGGCAAAGGAGTCAGGAAGTGTTAACTCGAGAGGTGCTGGAGCAAAATAAATACAAACTCAGATAACAGACAAGGCAGAGCAGCAGACCTGTCTGCTATACCTAACACTATCCAATATCTATCTGTTTATCTATCTAATATCTATCTATCCCATATCTATCTCTTTCTCATATCTCTCTATGGCTAGTATAAACTATACATTTCCCTGTATATACTGTTTATAATTGCACACTTTACACACAATTAAAAAACGCATCAAAAACACATGCATTTTATAATAGTTCAAGCAGTTTCTTAAAATTGCTTGTGGTCTTTGAATACCAAATCTATTTTTTTTATGTGTCTTTCTTTATTGTTGTTCAAAACTACAACAAAAAACATCAACACGTGTTAAGAAAACACAGCTCAAAATTGTGGCACGTTTACCGCAATTTTCGAGCTGCGGCTTCAAATGCATGGTACAGTACTTTTTAATGCACCCCATTACTGTGGTGGGTGAAGAGGTGCAGTTAATAGAAAAAGCAAAAACGCAAAAATAGAACAAACCGCTCTGGAAAATTGTGGCGTTAGAAACACTGCATTCAAGCTCGGGTCTGAGTAACCCCATTAAAATCAATGGAAGCATTATACAACAGCTGTGGCAGAAGAACACAATTTTCTCCCATTGCTTTCAGCGCTGCAGCTGCCCCACTGAAAGCAATGGGATGCAGGAATTGAAAGCAATGAATGGCTGAGCACTGTGACCAATCACAGGCAGCGCTCAACTGTCATTCAATGAACGGCTGAGCGCACAGCCAATCAGATGAAGCACTTTCAGGAAGCAGGGATTTTTAAATCCCCGGCCAGCAGGAAGTGCTTTAAAACAGTGCCAGGAACCAAGCAAGAAGACGCACCAGAGCCCCAACAGTGGCAGAAAGGTCAGTATATATATATTTTTACACCAGCTAGGAATGATTTTTAAGGGTAGGGCTTATATTTCAAGCTCTTCCCTGAAAATCGGGGATTGCCTGCTTTCATTGGGGGCGGCTGCAGCGCCGGCCCTATTGAAAGTAAGGGGAGAACATCGCGATCCTCTGCCACAACTGTGACAGCTGTGGCAGGAGATTCTTTGATCCCCACGGGGAGTCCTATCATCACTGAACATCCTCACATGAGGGGACTCCCGCGGGAATATTTTAGGCGCAGCACAGACCTTTCCGACACATGGATGTCCCATTTTTTGCAGCTGCGAGTATTTTGCGCCTGTAAAAGACAGACATGTGAACACACCATAGGAAACCAGTGGTTCTATTAGACGTGCTTTTTTGCGCACATTTTCCATAGCAAGAGAGGGAAAGATAGGGTTTTGACTTTTTCGTTTTCAAATATTTTTTACCAATTTTTTTGCTTTTTATTTTTGTCCTACTAGGGAACCTGAATTTCATTAGATTTGATCATTTCTATAATATACTGCAATATACTGCTTGGCTATTATCGATAGTAACTGTCCAGCGGATAACCATATTTTCAAGTTCGTCAACTAAAGAGCTATGTGTAGTAAATACTGATATATTGGAATATATACTGCTTTCATTTTCTGAAGCTCTGGGAGGAGGGAGATTAATCTGACACATGAAGTCTATTATAGATCTACTTCTCGGTTTGGGGATAAGATAGCAGTTTGTCTCTATCAGTCTACTAAAGCTTTAAGGTCAATATGGCCATTATTATTATCCTTCTGGGCTGTACTTGTATACAGGGCTGGAAGCTCTTCTGTATCTCCCTAGGGTTGTATGATAATATATAAACCCATTGTCTATAGAAGTCGATGTTATGAAACTCTTTTAAATTCCCCTTTTGACTTACCATAAATTGCATATCAGTATTTGAAATCTCCCTTGTTGTGGTTAATGTGGTAGTGTAGACCAACCGGTTAATCACTACCACTTCATTACAGTTTAAAACCCCAGGCTTCTTGTGTGTCTTTCTCTTTACCTCTATTTATTATTACTTTAATAATTTGACTCATATTTTCCTTATTCTGGCTGCCAATATCTATCTAGTTTTCTACTATATTATGTTAATTGCTTCCTCAGTGTCTTTCTTAGGCTTTGTTCCCACGAGCGTATATCGGCCCACAGTTTTCATGGTCGGCCAATATACGCTGTGATCCGATGCATTGGATTTCAGTGCATCAGATCACATGGACGTATTCCCGCTGCATAAAAGCACCAGGCCGCCCAATATAGCACCGGATATTTTTTTTACGTCGGGCCTAAAAGATAGACCTGGAACTATCTTTTCGGCCGGAATATGTTGGCTGCTCCATGGGTTCCTATGGGAGCCAATAATAGTGGCCGGAGAAGGGAGGTGGGAGGGAGTTTAGCAGCATGACTGCTAAATTCCTTCCCCTCTGGCTGATTGCAATGGGAGGGGGCGGAGCTAAGTGCCACCCCATCCCACCTCCTTTCATTGCTGTCAGTGGAAGAGGGGCTGGACGGGGGCAGAGCTAAGCCCCCGCCCCTTGTCCGCAGCCAGCAAGGGGAGGAGGCAGGACAGGGCGGCGCTTAGATCTGCCCCACCCTCTCCCATTGCAATCAGCCAGAGGGGAGGAGAGAGGAGGTGAGCCGGCGAGGGAGAGGGAAGGGGCAACGACATGGCGGCCTCAGCGTATATGCAACGGGGCCCATGCCATCTGAATGGGTGCACAAACGTTAGATTTGTGTGCCTATTCATGAGTTTTACTACTGGGGTCAATATAGGGACACTTACTATTAAGGTCACAGTGGAGGTCACTATTACTACTAGGGTTGATATAAGGGACACTATTACAACTAAATCCACAGTAGGGGGTCACTATTAATACAGGGGCTACTGTGGGTGACACTATTACTACTGATGCCACTCTGCACATGGTAGCATACCTCTAGCTGACTTAGGGTATGTTTATACATGGTGGAAATACTGCAAAATGTCCACAGCGGAAATTTATGAGGTAAATTCTGCATCCAAACAGCAGTCAAAATCTGCACCATTGGTGCAGATTTTGACTAGAAATCAACAGCATATTCACAGCTGATTTCATACACTGCAGTACTCCCCTTGCCTCCATCGTAGGCTTCCTGCCGTCAGCGCCCCCTGGCTTCCAGTTCCCAGCGGCCTGGTCAGTTGCAGTGATGCTAGCAGGTGAAGCCACTACAGGCTGCTGGGAACCAAGAAGCCAGGGAGCACTGACAGCAGAAAGCCTACGGAGGTGAGGGGGGAGCGCCATATAGTATGAAATCAGCTGCAAGTACGCAACTACTTTCAAGTCAAAATCTGCACCAATGGTACTCCAGTGCTCCAGCTAGAAAAAAACAAAAACAAAACCCAGGGCGTTCCTCCCTGCCTATTTTGAAGTGGCCCTGTCCACTGTCAAATTGAGAACTGTCAAATGTTGCCACTGTGTAACACTATGTCCAGACCACCTTTACCAGAAGAAGCAGCAGAGCCACCATGACTACCATTTCTATTTCCCTCGCCGCTTAACCCTCCTAGGTCTGGCCCGTGCACCACACTGGCAACATTTACACTGAGCGATTATCTTTCAGATCCAGCGAGAAACTTAATGGTTATTGTTCTGTTTAAAAGGGCCCTTTGTTACAGAAAATTCCGGACATTATCAAGATTCATTCAGTACTTGTCTGTACAACTAATTTTTAATGGAAATCTTTACTCCTCTGTCAGATTACTTTGGAGGTACCTACTTTGCACTCACAGTAAGATGCTGCCGGTATATGCTTTCTCATCTCTTCCCTTCTGTTGGCACTGCTCCTCATAAGATGGTCCAGATATTACTGCCTTCTGCTGTCAGCAGAGTCTCCTTTCCAAGGGAAAAAGCATAGGCACGATCATTGCTGGGACGACTGTTGGGTACTGCAGTCATCCTGTGTATTAGAGGCTTTACATGGGTATACATACAACTCAGGTTAACCCCTTACAAACCTATATCTCTTGGTGCTCATCTATTTGTACCCAATTCTTGTATCATGAGTCATTTTGATGAATTTATTGCAATTTAAATATGTGCGCATCTAAAAAGTCTCAAATGAAAGTCACAAAAAAATGTGCAGAGGGTAAATCTCCCACTATAGCTCTGCTACTAAATTTAAAGCTCTGCGTTTTCTAACTTACTCATGAGCATCCCAGGTCTTTGGTACTTTTACTCCCAACTGAGAAGCTTTTACCATTCTCCTGAGGTATAGCTAGACTTTTTCACCTGGGTAAAGATTCAGTTTGATGTACTTTCTGTTAGGTTGTGCTTTTGGGACTTGTTGTACTCTGGGTTCCAGGAGCACACCTGCACAGGTAGGGGTTAAATGAGCTGGCTGGGTGTGGTGGTTCTGGTTAGCCAATCCCCTGGGTTTAGGTGTAGATATATACTCCAGCCCCTCTGCTAGAGGAGGCTATATCCTCAGTCTCGTCTGCCTGTATTGCTGTCTGGTTAGCTTGCAGCATGTTGTGTTTGGGTTCCAGGCTGTGTGAATGGTGTCCTGTGGGTCCCTACACTAGCAAGACAACATGTACCAGAGGACCCTAAGGGCCACCTTAGCCCAGAAATGGCAGAACATACATGAACCAACAAGACATCAATAACACTTGGGCTAGCGTGCAAGATGGAACAACACTGAACAGGGCTGTCCACACCTGATGTCTGGCCACCTGGACAAGACACTGTTCACAGGACAACAAACCTTAGAGTGAAGGAATACCAGCTTCCTCTTGCAGAGGGGCTGGGGTATTTATATGCAGCAGACCAGTGGGGATTGGCTGGCAGGAGGAACTCCACATCCAGCCAGCTCAATTATCCCACACCTGTGAAGGTGTGCTCCTGGAACCCTGTAGAACAACAGATCCCAGCAGCACAATCTGACACCTTCTTTATCTAAATGGAGTGTTTGGGGGCTTTACAATGATGACCTAACTTTAGCATAGGACCTCAATGTTTGATCAGTGAGGGTTTCCACCCTAAGCAGCAGAACAAGGAGGTAGTGGCTCCCCTTTTTAAAAGGATGGTTGTGCCTGGTACTGCATCTTAATCCCTTCAATTGAAAAGCATGAAGCTGCAGTACTAGGTGTAGCCACTCTCCTATACTGTATATGTTGCTGCTGTAAACTGCACATAAAGGGTCCACAGTGCCCCAGTGAGTGCTGTAGTCATTATGTACTGCTAATTCTGATGGGACATGCTCTGATCATACTGTACATTCACTTCTGCTACAACACCCATTTATCTGATAGCCCATTCACAAGGATAAAACAGGACAATATTTCTTCATCGTTAAATAAACTTACATAATTGTTATGGCTTGTCTATCATGTGGAACTTCCTTATTCTCAGACATATCTGCAGGGGAGTCACACAGCAATCTGTCATCTGCAATGAGGGGATTTATAATAGCAGGTAAGGTTCAGATACTCACAATGCTACATTTACTGTATAGGTCTATGAAAATTAGCACGTTCAGCCATTAGTTATTGTAAGCCCGTGGCTGGTAAAGTGCTGCAGGAGGTGTACTTCCCACACAACTAGATAAGGTGGGAAATCCAGCAGGAGCTGGTAACTTTTTTTTTTCTCTGGTCCGGGATATCTGTCGTTCCCGCATCGCTGCAGTGTTCAGTTTTCTTCCAATCCAAATTGCAAGCCGCTGATTTCATTACTATGGCATGAAAGAATCTTCAACTGGTAAAGACCGTTTTGTACTTTGTTGTTTTTGGACTAGATAAAGTTTTGACACTTACCTGTGAAGTCTCGGCATTGTCATTGCCATCTGCACCCCTACACAAGAGTTTCTAACCAAAATTTTTATTTTTTACCTGGACAACTTTCCCAAAAATCACAGTGAGCCAACATTTTTTACGACTGCATTGGAAAACCATAATGAAAGATAACGCTTGTAAGTGATAGCTATAGGTCAGATACTGATATGATCTCATTACAAGCATTTACTGTGAGCTGTAAAATGCTGATAATTACAGTCATAATACCCTGTGCAAGTACCAGCAGAATAATAAAAATTACGATCGCATTTTTTTTCCACAGACACTGGAAAAAAACTACACTATTTTTACAGACTGTCTAGGAATTATTAGACAGTTGGCAAGCCTGCCCCATACATACAGATCGTGACACTGTATAGATAATAAGGCATCCATTGGACACTGCACATGCTGATACTACACCAAGTGTGTTGTATGCTCAGCAGGTGTAGGGTCTTGTTCACAGAACATACATGTGTAAGGGTCCGCACATTGTCTTCTCATTTATATGATTACGGCTGGGCTCACACAATCGTATTGTAATATGCAGTGTAAATTTTGAAACATTTTTCTGCGTACTGAATTATGTATCCTTGCATATATGCTGTGTATTTTACGTACCCAAAAATAAACGCAGGCAGGAAATTATGCCACACGTTGGCCAACCCCATCAAAACCCCCTTTTACAGCTCACATAATTGCACAGGCGCTATTTTCTTGTGTTGGTGTAAGATCCCAGCAGCGCTCTGAGAACAGAGTCTTCACAAGAGGGTCTTTTCTCCTTAGGGAGAGCACCTAAAAGGTGAGTGAGTGAGGTGACATAAAGGTCATTCATGCTCCCTGGGTAATATGCAAATAAGGGAGATGGAACAATACCTCTGCAGCGCCACCTATTGGAAGGCAGCTAACATTGACTTGCAGAAATAATGCCTTCCAATAGGTGGCGCTGCAGAGGTATTGTTCCATCTCCCTTTTTAATAGAGGATGATGCTCTCTTTAACTTCCTTTGCATGTCTCGTACCAACATGTGTAAAAAACCTTGCAAATACGCAAAGTGACTACATAGGCATTATACGGAACACAGCAGCAGAGAACAATAGGGCTTTTAGGTGCGTAATATGCCGAAAAATAGAACATGCTGTTTTTTTGACGTGCGTAACATACTTTTTTGAAATATTTGTCAAGCTCAACGAGGTCAACACAAAACTACTAGGAGAAAAAATGATTTTCTTTAAGGCTAAAGGTATAATCTCTTCCTTCATTGCCAAACTAGACCTTCATACCAATAACCTGAGTTGATGCGAGCTCTGTCAGTTTCCGAGTCTTCAATAAATTGACATGTTTTGCTCACATCTCAAACAAGTCAAAGAAGACATGCAAACTAGGTTTCATGATCTTTGTACCCTTGAAATACCAATGTGAGTACTCAATCCATTTTCAGCAGATGCAGGAGAATTTCATTCCAGAGTACAAGAACTTTTTAACAATGTGGCTATGAATGTTTTTGAGTGAAACTGGAAAATTCCTATCCTATCCTGTGGCAGGAAGTTAAGTTGCTCGTGTTAGCTTTTCCATCTACATATTTAGTGGAGAGGGGCTTCAGAGCGGTTCAGCAGCTCCTGACAAAAGCAAGAAACAAACTTCAGATATGTGTAAGGGGCGATTTGAGACTGCGGTTGATAAAGATAGAAACAGATATTGAAATTGGCAGCTGCACATCAGGCCCAAGGCAGCCATTAATGATACAGATTGATTGTGTCAAACAATATTAGTAGATTTTCATTGCTCTTGCATTTTAATGACCATAGTGATCATTAAGGATTAAGGTGTATCTTGTATTTTCTTTATATGTTGTATGTTTCTATCGAATGATAATTAATGATGGCATTGTTGCTTGCTTCCCCAATTTATTATTGTATCCACAATTAACCTGTTTTTAAATATTTAGCACTAGAGATGAGCGAGCGTACTCGGAAAAGCACTACTCGCTCGAGTAATTTGCTTTATCCGAGTATCGCTGTGCTCGGGTCTGAAGATTCGGGTGCCCCAGCGGCTGACAGGTGAGTCGCAGTGGGGAGCAGGGGAGAGCGGGCGGGAGAGAGGGAGAGAAAGATCTTACCTCCGTTCCTCCCCGCTCTCCCCTGCAGCTCCCCGCTCCGTGCCGGCACCCGAATCTTCAGACCCGAGCACAGCGATACTCGGATAAAGCAAATTACTCGAGCGAGTAGTGCTTTTCCGAATACGCTCGCTCATCTCTATTTAGCACCTACATTTTAGCAGCTAAATCTGCTAATCTGTTAAACTTTATCAAACTTTAAAAAAAAAGAAAAAAGTATTCGGTATTTTATTTTGTACTTTTAACTTTGTGAACAAGGTAAACTTGGACTGGGTTTAAACTAGTAAGGCTTGGGGGCGCTGGCCAACATCCCAATACCTAAAGGGGGTGCTGGGCTGAAAAAGATTGAGAACCTCTGGTCTAAGTAAAGGCTGTGCTGGAATGAAGTAGGACAAATGTATTATGAGGTACAAGTATGAAAGCTTCGCCAGCTTTGCGTAGATTTCAGCCATACTTTATGCCAGTTTCTGGTGTAAACTATAGTAAATCTAATGGGCCATGAATGGTCATGCCCTCAATGCTAAAGCCAGGGCACTTCTTTAAAAGGTGTTGAGGTGCTGCCGTAAAACTGCAAAAAGTCACACATTCTGGAGCACAACTTGGTGTGTGCCAAAATGTGTGATTTTTCTAAATCAGAAACCTGGCATAAAGCTTTTAAAAAAATTTGGCACTGTATATTTGGTATTGTTTCAATTGTTCTGACCCCCAGAAGTTATCATTTTACTTAGGGCGGCTTCAGACAAGCATATGCACAAATATGTTCGCCTCAGCTCAATGTATTTGTGCAGTGAGCTAGGTTGATTTTCTTGCCAGTCTGCACATAGTACTGTGTGTTTTTCCACACGCATGTTCATATGTGCACGCAACACCACACCCACCCTAGTTAAAAAGGCTATTTAGCATTAAAGAAGTGAGGATATGTTTCTTAAAGCTATTTCATACTGGTGATGTGATTTTCAGCCGCACACGTCACGGCGGCATCGCTGCTCAAGATCACATGAACGTGAGGCTGCATGAACCAAGTCGCGGCTGCATCTCTCATTTTGTCACCCATTCAGACAGCCGGGGCTGCGGCGTATATATGCCATAGCCCAGAATACTGCTGGGTCAGGGGAGAGAGTTTACCTCTGATAAAATCCTTTCCACTTCCCTCCCCCTCTCCACCCCTTGCCAGCTGCCTGCAAAGGGAGGGGATGGGATGGGGTGGAGCTAGCATGTTGAAATACTGCTCCCTCCCCCCCCCCCCCCCCTTGCCAGCTGCCAGCAAAGGGAGGGGGTGGGAGCTAGTGTGCTAATCTCCTGCCCCATCCCGCCCCTCTCTTTGTTCCGGCCGGGAAGGGGCGGAGAGGGAAGGGGGAGGGAGTTCAGCAAAGCTGATGCTAAACTCCCTCCCACCACCCTTTTCTGGCAGCTCTCATAGGCTGCATAGAAGTCTATTGGACCAGCCGCCGTATTCATGCCAAAGATAGGTTCAGACCTATCTTTTCTGGGCAGCATCAAAGCGGCCAGCAAGAATGTGCACCGTGTGTGCTATTTTTTTCTGGCTGGCCGCTTTTACGCCCCCCAAAATTGCCCATCTGAACAAATGCATTGGAATCCAATGCTTTTGATGGTCGCGTTTTTCAGTCTGCGTTTTATTGCGACAAGCTCGCCGTGATAAAGTGTCTGTGCGAATAAAGCCTTACTCTGTGGTTTTGCATAGCATATTGTATACATTTCTCATAGACTTCTTTGGGGCCCCTTGGTACATAAAGCAAAAATGCATGCAAATACATCCATATGAAGCTGCCCTTAGTGCCCATAGTGCATGGTAAAACAAATCTCTAATTAACCATTGCTGATTACATTTCATATTTTCCTTGTCAAAACCACTAAAAGTAATTCATTTGTACTCCAAAATGATATAATTAAAACATACAACTAGAAATGAGTGAGCACGCTCGGTTAAGGCAGATACTCTCCCCCCCCCCACCCCCCCGCTCACCCCCGCATTTGCTTGGATGAGTATTCAGTTACTCGAGAAGAGCGATGCTCGCTCGAGTATCTGCCTTAACCGAGCATGCTCGCTCATCTCTACATACAACTCATCCCATAATTACAAGCCCTCACGTGGCTACAGCAATGGAAAAGTTAAAACGTAATGGTTCTCAAAATTCCATAAGGGCTAAAAATAGGCCTAAAGGGACACAATCCGGAGGAATGATTTTATTAACAACTAGCTTACCCGTCACGCGTTGCTGCGAAGACAGACATACATTCATTCGTTTTTATATATCTAGATAACAACCAATCACAGAGCAGCTTTCATGTTACCTCAGTGGTATAATATATAACAACCAATCGCAGCACAGCTTACATGTTACCTCAGCTTTATAATATATAACACCCAATCACAGCGCAGCTTTCATGTTACCTTAGCAGTATAAAATATAACAACCAATCACAGCGCAGCTTTCATGTTACCTCAGCAGTAAGAGAAATAACAACCAATCACAGCGCAACTTTTATTCTGCCTTAGCAATATAAAAAATAGCAACCAATCACAGCGCAGCTTTCATGTTACCTCAGTGGTATAATATATAACAACGAATCGCAGCGCAGCTTTCATGCAACCTCAGTAGTATAAGAAGTAGCCACCAATCACAGCACAGCTTTCATTTTACCTCAGCATTCTCAATATCCAGCAATTGCCTTGCGAAACGTTCGGCGGATGCATCATTTTCTGGTTGAACACGCATCCCGTTGCTCATAATGCCTTTTGCTTTCGTGCTTGAGATGGAAATCAAACGATCTTTGTCTGGGGGGCATAACTGTCGACGATGCTCGTACGCGCGCCACCTATCATAGGATAGATGTAATATGCCAGTAACCTTCCCTGGAGTGTACTCAACAACTTCCCAAAGTTTCATGACGATTGGATGAATGGTGTAGTAATGCATAAAGGACAGACAGACAGACATTCATTTATATATATCAGGAAGTGAAAGAATTAGATTCTGTATGTAAAATTTGGAGGCTAATTCTTTTGCGCATAGAATTGAATAATCGAGTTGGGACCCATTAGCTTTTCCTATTTATGACATATTCAATGCCCGTGCCAAATTTCAAGTTTCTATGTGAGAAAATTACATTTGTACGTAAAATTTGGAGGCTAATTCTTTTGGCACATAGAATTGAATAATGGAGTTGGGACCCATTCGCTTTTCCTATTTATGACATAATCAATGCTCGTGCCAAATTTCACATTTCTATGACACCGGAAAGCGAGAAAATTAGATTCCGTACGTAAAATTTGGACGCTAATTCTTTGGCGCTTACAATTGAATAATCGAGTTGGGACCCATTAACTTTTCCTATTTATGACATAATCAATGCTCGTGCCAAGTTTCATGTTTCTACAACATCGGAAAGTGAGAGAATTAGTGGCAATGATGGAAATCGAACGATCTACGTGGGGGGTCGTAACTGTTGACGACGCTTGCACGCGCGCCATTTATCGTAGCATAAATGTACTATGCCTATAATCTTCCCAGGAGTGTACTCAACAACTTCCCAAAGTTTCATGGCGATCGGATGAATGGTATAGTAGCGCATAAAGGACAAACAGACAGACACACAGACAGACATACATTCAATTTTATATATATTGATAAATTCTAACAGAACGAGCGGAGGGTAAAGGAGCCGAATCCCTCATACAGATGTAACGGCAATGAGTGTTTTATTGGAAGGTTTTGAGTTGATATAAAAATCCTAAGAAATTGATGATCTTTTCTCTTGTAGTTCTCCTCGGCCTGGCAGTGGATGTGACCAGCGGACAGAGGAGCATCCAGCTAATCCCTCAGTATCCAGTTATTAATGGAGCCGTCACCCTGAGAGTTACTGGGATTACTGAGGAAAGACTGAATTTCACCTGGTATAAAGGACCAAGTACAGCTTCTCAGTATCAGATCCTGACATATATTTCTGGTAGTCCTGACCCTCCAGTTCCTGGAGATCTGTACAATCCTATGATAACACCTTTCAGTAATGGATCATTACAGATCAGAGATCTTCATATCTCAGATGGGGGGAACTATATAGTGAAGATACAGACAGCTATAACAGCACAGGATATAAATGTGAATCTGACCGTCTATGGTGAGTATTATTTCTATTTCATCTTTTCCGAGCATCATGTATGAACTCTGTCTCAGAGAAACGCTGTCCTAATTGCATGTCAGCTCCAGAGATAAGGTCTCTGATTGGATGATAACAAATACATGAAGCTCCACTGAGTATGTACCATGGGAACAGTTTATCGTTTACAGAATAATAATATAGTAGCATGGGATCAGTAAAAGAAGCACAGTGACACATGGTCATTATCAGTGACTTATGTACTCCCTGGTGCTGATATATGCCATGCCAGTAGAACAGCTATAATGAAAAAAAGTTTGGTACCGTGTTAGCCAGTAGAGCAAAATGTGATTTTTCTCAGTAAGAGAAACCAAGTAATCTTGTAGATATGATACCTTTTAATAACTAACAAAAATACATGAGGTTAATGCAAAGTTTTGAACCAATGCAGGGTTTTTCTCCTGGCTTAAATGAAATAGTTCTGAAGAGGCATGCATATTTATACATACATACTTATGACAAGGCACAGACATCGATGCGAATAATTTGGATAACAGCATTAACCATTGGATAACACTGATCACGTGATCGGGGACCGCTTGCAGCCCTCGGTCACTGCTTCAGCCTCTCAGCTAGCTTTAGTAGCCAGAAGCAAGGAGATTTTAAATGTCCAGGGCCCTCTCCAGTTTCTGTGCTTGCATCCGCCATTTTGGCAATGTACGCATGCCTTGAAGCTGGGGAACGGTTTGCAGATAAGGATCCTGTCAGGGGACATTGCCGGAGGCCTTAGGTAAGTAATTTTACCTCCCCTTACGGTTCGCATCCGTGATGGGAGGTGAAACTTTAGCCTTTTTTTTACTTTTATTTGATCGCCGTTATCCATTGGATCCTGTGACCAAGAACCGCATACCGCAGCCCCCTGTGAGATCTCCAGGCTCTTGGCAACGTATAGTAGCCAGAAGCAGGGAGATTTTAAATTACCCCAGCAAATCGGCGTCTTTTCCGCATGTGTTCGCCATTTTAGCTGTGGTAAGGTCCATGGATAAATCCGGGGCCTTAGGTATGTAATTGCATCTCCCCTCACGGATATTATCCATGAGGGTAGATAAAACAAACTTTTTAAACTTTTTTTTTTACTTCAAATGATCGTTGTTATTCATTGGCTAACAGCAATCATGTGACTGTGAACTGCATTCAGCGGCCCCCGATGATATATCTCTGTTCCCAGCTCACATGTGTAGGGGTTTTAAATTTCCCGAGGTGCAGGCCTTTCTGTGCACACACCCGACATATGACGACTGTCGCACATGCGCAGAAGCTTATGTCAGGTCGGGGGCATCGCAGAGGATGGGAGTGAGTACTCTCAACTGCCCTCATGCATCTGATCTATGAGGGCAGCTGAATCTTTAAAGGGGTTGTCCCGCGAAACAAAGTGGGTCTATACACTTCTGTATGGCCATATTAATGCACTTTGTAATGTACATTGTGCATTAATTATGAGCCATACAGAAGTTATCAGAAATTTTTCACTTACCTGTTCCGTTGCTAGCGTCCTCGTTTCCATGGAGCCGTCTAATTTTCAGCGTCTAATCGCCAGATTAGACGCGCTTGCGCAGTCCGGGTCTTCTTCTTTTCTGAATGGGGCCACTCGTGCCGGAGAGTGACTCCTTGTAGCTCCGCCCGTCACGTGCCGATTCCAGCCAATCAGGAGGCTGGAATCGGCAATGGACCGCACAGAAGCCCTGCGGTCCACCGAGGGAGAAGATCCCGGCGGCCATCTTCAGTAGGTAAGTAAGAAGTCACCGGAGCGCGGGGATTCAGGTAAGCGCTGTCCGGTGTTCTTGTTTAACCCCTGCATCGGGGTTGTCTCGCGCCGAACGGGGGGGCTGTTGAAAAAAAAAAAACCCGTTTCGGCGCGGGACAACCCCTTTAACTTTTATTTACTTTTCATTTACTTTAATGCAATTCACCGGATACTGGCGATCACGTGACCGGGGAAGTGGGTTTCCGCGCCCCCCCTCCCCCCAAGACAGCTCCAAGTTGTCGGCTACCTCCAGTAACCAACAGCATGGAGATGTCACATCCACAGCCCACATGTCTTTAATCCCCAGAGCGAGCGTGTTTTAACGGCCTTGAGAATTAAAGCCAACTAAAAGCAGGACATAAAAATGTAATGTAGTGGTCACTAAGGGGTTAATATCCATTAGTACTGCAACATTGATGCAATTAAACTTTTAGATACCTTTGAGACTTAAGGTGGTTTAACATGAGCAAGAAAATAGCGGGGGTTTTTTTGCCGGATGTAATATTCAGTAAAAAAGCAGATTAGGAAAAAAATTATTTACACTGGTTTCCTTCGCATCTGCGATTATTTTTCACCAATGCGATCTTGAGAGAACAAAAGATCGCGGCACACTCTATCTTTCTGCAATGCACAATTTTTAATCTCTCATGTTCCCCTATTGAGGATTCTTTTTATCGCATTGTAGCATAACAAATGCGCGTTGCGATGCTATTTTAACATTAGAAAGTTCTATTGACGTTTGCGATAAAACATCGCACGATTCTATCACTGGCAACGAGATTCTTCTCCCATAAAAGTTTCCCTGATGCTCGACAATTGCCGCAACAAAGACGCAATTTTACCACGATTTTTTCATTGCAAAATCCTGATTGCCTGCGTGAAACTAGCCTTAGGAAATTGAGGACTCACATAGCTGTATAAGGCTCAATATCCACAGCACGTGGCCCCCACATCGGAGATCCGTGTGTCTTGCTGCCCATAAGGATGCATTAGTATCCTTACAGCAGCTAAAATCATGCAGATGGGATTTCTTCCCGGCGTGCGGGTTGCATGCACGGGAAGAAATCGCAGCATGCTCCATTTTCCTGAGGGTCTGCCGCACGGACAGCTCCCGCGGTTTTTATTGAAGCCTATGAAGCTTTCCATATTCACAGCACACCCGCAGCTGAATTTCTGCTGTGCCATGGGAACGCAGGAAATAAAGCGTTAAAAAAAAAATGCGCACACCGCACATCCACCAGGCCGAAGAAAGAAGATCCGCAGTGTCCGGACAGGTACGTTTATATGGCTTTTCTGGCCTCATGTCTGCGGGAAAGGAGGGACCCACCGCGGGATTCTGCATGGAGAATTTGTGCAGGCCCAAATCTTTCCCGTGGACATGAGGCCTTAAGGCCTCCTTCCCACGAACGGATTTACGCCGCGTAAATTTGCGGCAAAAATCCGCTGCGTTGCCCCCTGCTATTAGGTTCTATTGAACCTAATAGCACAATGCTCACGATGCGGAATTCCACCGCGGAATTTCGCACCGTGAAATCTCCTGTCCTCACCCGCAGCATGCTCTATTTGCCGCGGGTGTACGCGCTGACGGCTTCCATTGCAGTCAATGGAAGCCATCCGTTCACGCTATCTCCTGCTGTAACACAGCGGAAGATAGCGTGAAAACGCTTTCCTGCCTACCGCCGCCGCGTCATATGACGCGGCCAGCGCGTCACGTGACACGGCCAGCGCGTCACGTGACACGGCCGGCCGCGTCATGTGACGCGGTGGGCGTGTCGCATGACGCGACGGCGGTGGTCGGGGAAGCGTCTTCACGCTATCTTCCGCTGGTAAGTATGGGGTCTCTGGGGGGGCGCCGTGACGGGCTTCACTGCGAAATATTCCGCGGCGGAGCCCGTCACGCTCGTGTGAAGCCGGCCTAAGGGGTTATGGCTAAAATGTTGTGAAGGACTAGCTTGTAATAACACTTGTTATTTGTTTGTTTTATGCTGCCCTCCTGTGGCTATACTTTGTATTTGCAAAAGATGTTTCCATAGCTGAATCGGTGCTCATGATGATTGGCTTCGAGGGAGAATTTGAACGTCCAGACACCGGATGCAAATGTTCATTATCAGTGACTTACCTACTTCCTGGTGCTGATGTACTGTATATCACCATAACGGCTGCTACCTGTACATACCATTGCCAAAACAAAGTTGCACCATAATTAGTATTCTGCAGTTATTACACACATCATTGTATATATCTGTTATTATATTAAGTATAATCGATTTGTTGGCCTCATGTCTGCGGGAAAAGAGGGACCCGCTGCGGGATTCTGCATGGAGAATCCGTGTGGGCATGAATTTCCCCGTGGACATGAGGCCTAAGTGTTCCATAGGTAGAACTGCAATTCCGCCAGGTGCAGGACCCACCCCATACTAAGCATACTGTAGCCGTTGATCCAATAGAGCATGTGGTTGTCCTGACATGCAGCGTCCATAAGACTGTACTGCGCAAACGTAGCCACTCAGCCAATCATGGCCTTCACCTTTAGCTTCTGCCAGTACTAGTTTCATACACCTAACACGCATGCGTGAACCTCCCATCTCCCGCGAGATCACACTCAGAGCCGTGCCGCGCATGCGCTACGCCTACTTAATATACCATCCTACATTCTTCTTTGCGTTGTACCATAGGAGCTGTATTAATAAGACCCATCTATTACCTGGCATATAAAGCTCAGCATCATCTGCATATATGTATGGGGCCCAATAGACCCCATCATACTAGAGCCGTACAGGCTTACCAACCAAAGTATGTATTCAAGCTAGTACCCAATGCAGATCTGCTAAATTTGGAAAAATAATCATTATACCCCAAGTCTACTGCACATCTCAGCTTAAACTAGACAGTAGCACAACAAATGGCAGAATACAAGACATGAGTTATTCTGCATACCAAAACAACGCTTTATTAGTATAATCAATAGTACAATTTACTATGACTTAACATAGCTAGCAATCAAAGTCAATAAGTCACTAGCGGCACATCGCTTCATAGTATTAATAATGACACGGTTACAGGGTACAGCATCCAGCGTATCACCGCCAAATTTACGGAAAACTACAGCACAGAATTAAAAATGTCAATGTAGACACAACGAATGTTAAAACACATATGACATCAAAAATAATCTAAACTGTACATGCCTACAGACAATTCAATAACGACTGTTCTATAAGTATGGGGTAGCATTATACTTCAAGTTAAGGCCTTTAGGATACAAAGTATCTGAATTAAAGATCCATTTAAGTTCTAGTAGTTTTAACTTCATCTCTCTATCACCACCTCTGTGTAACTTAGGCACCCCATCAATGATGCATAATCGGAGCTGACAGAATGGCCTGCTCCTATAAAGTGTTTAGCGACCGAAACATCCTTATTCACAGTCCTGATAGTGCTCTTATGTTTAGAAATTTGCTGTCTAGCCTCCATAGTGGCCTCCCTTATGTACAAAAGCCCACAGGGGCAGACCACCATGTAGGTGACAAACGAAGATGTGCAAGTAAATCCATCCTATATACGAAAGACCTGTCCAGTATTCGGATGAGAAAATGTATTCCCTCTAATCAAATTGTTACATAAGGCATATCCCATACAGCGATAACATCCTTTTTAGATGTACTGAACATATCACAGCGTGCACTATTAGGAGTACGCCTAATTGTTTGCACTACTTTGTCTTTAATATTGGTGCTTCTGCGATATGCAATTAATGGGGGCAACCCAAATTCCAAATTCCGGCATATACCAATGGCTCCGCAGAATCCGTCAGCTGTCATTGCTCTGTGGACAAAAGGAAGAAACAAGCGGGATATGAGGATTCTTCTGTTTAGATTGTTTGGGGACCAACAAGCTTTCTCTGAGCATGTCATGGGCTTCAGCACTAAAATCCCTCACCATTCTCTCAGGGTATCCTCTTCCTAAAAGTCTATCAAACATCTGGTTAAGCCTCTGCTCAAGATCATCATCATCATCCACTATTGTTCTTATACGCAGCATTTAGCTCCATGTGAGCGATTTTAGAATACTTTGTGGATGATGACATTTAAAGCACTGAAAGTTGTTGCGATCAGTAGGATTCTGGTATAAATCCATTTCAATATGTCCATCAATAACACAGATGGTGACATCCAGAAGTTGAATTTGTTCTTGTGAACAGGTAAGGGTGAATTTTAAGTTAGAGATAATGCTGTTCAGTTCTTGATGAAAAGCCCTCATGGCAACCTCATTGCCTCTCCATATAAAGAAGATATTGTCTATATACCGCCCCCATACCTGGACACAGGTCCAGGATGGGGAGGTATATATCCATGTTTCCTCAACATCTGACATAAACATATTGGCGTAACTTGGAGCCACGTTTGACCCCATCGCGGTACCATGTTTTTGGCGATAGTATACGCCATCATACAGAAAAACATTTTTGAGGTGAAAATCTTCCAACAACACCAGTATGAAATTCAACTGGTCATTAGCCATATTAGACCCCAACAGATGACTTCTCACAGTGTCAAGACCATCATCATCATGGTCAATAACCATGTACGGACAAACCACATCGAAGGACCCAAGAATGCTACCCTTGGTGTTCTCTAATTCGCAAATTTTTACCAGAAAGTCTGATGTATCATGCACATAAGACTTAGAGTTGAGCACAACTGGCCTTGACACTTTATCCAAAAACCTGGATGATTTATTAAAGAGTGAACCTCTTCCCAAAATAATTGGGTGACCTGGTGGGTCCTGTAGGTTTTTGTGTTTTTTGGGAAGGCTGTATAACATGGGAGTGATAGGATATTTTGGACACAGAAAATCCCTCAATTGAGGATCAATGATCCCCTGTGTACAAGCCTCATCAAGGCAGATCTTCAGACTAGACAGATGTTGCTGAATAGAACTTGATGCAAAGAGACTCATAGACGTCATCATCATCCAATTGAGCCATAATCTCCCTGTGGTATTTCACTGTGTCCAAAACTAGCACAGCACCGCCTTTATCAACTGGTATGTAATGAAGGGCTTCTTTATTCGGGCAATTTGGCACGCGTTTTTATACGCAGATTCTACTGCACAAAACACAGAGAATATAACCCATTGATTTTAATGCATTTCCTGCACACCCTGCGTTTGAGTGCAAAATTCTGACGCATGAAAAAATACATCACATGCTCTATTTTTGTGCATATTTGTGTACCCAAAGCACCATAGGAGTTTATGGAGGTGTGCAAATGCGCACCCGGTCCACATGAAATCGTGCATCAAACTGCAGGATTTTGCTGGGTTAGTCGATAACACTGGGTACTAATTAGGCTGCTCAGTCTGTTTAATTATGGCATGGATGTGTCATTTGTTAATGTAAACGGGCCCAGCAGTGGAGAAAAGTACAGCAGAACTCTCAGATATACACGTGATAGCCTTCACAGCGCTATTGTGTCATGCTATTGCGAGTGTATCAACGCATATGCTTGTCTGTAGGAGCCCTAAGACACATGACTGTATATAAAATGAACATGTTTAGAGAGGCAGAGGCTCTAAGAAGCAAAAATGCTCAGAGGTTCACCAATCTGTGAAAAACTATGTTTAAAAATTGTGGAGGAATTTCAGAAAAATCTTCCTCAGCGTAAAATAATGGAGGCTTTGACTATCCTACCATCTACAGTACGTAATATCATCAAAAGTTCAGAGAGGGTTTTTTGAACTTTTATTACTTTTTTTTTAACAATTAGTAAAACTTTATTGTTTTTATTTTTACACTTTCTTCTAGTCTCCAGGGGGGACTACAACATGCGATGCTTTGATCGCACCTGCAGTATGATATAATTCCATAGCATCTGGCACCTTCACTTAATGAAAGACTGGGCGTAATACCTATTGTCACATACAGGCGACAGGCAAGGAGGAGGCTTAAATTGTGGAGTGACAGGTACCCAACTTTCCGTGACACCGGACAAGTGACTATCACGTACGGTCACAATTCTACAGCAATCTGCCTGACCTTGCACAGCAAACCAATTTGTCATGTACTGGACACAGGAGAGAGAGAGGGGAAATGATACCTATCTTTATGAACTATGAACACTCTTTGGAGTATATAATTCGTTTTAAAACATACAAAGCTGACTCCCTCCTCCCTACACCCCTTTGAGGTCATACAGAGAAGGGAGGGTTGGATTTGTAGGAACTCTGAAAAATAATATTTTAAAAAATTTTTTAGTCATACCTTTTCTAGATTAAATCTGCCATTTCAAAGTCAGCTTTGTATGTTTTAAAACGAATTATATACTCCAAAGAGTGTTCATAGTTCATAAATCGGGTTCCAGTTTACTGATAACAAGACTGGTGGTGGCAGCTGTATGGGCATTGTAGGGCTCTGGAGTGCATTAGAACAGATCAGGTGGATGATTGGAGCTTTCGCTTCGCATGCGACTTCAAGCTTGCAATACCGCTACAGTGATCGAGGACAGAGGCGGGATCGATAGGTATCATTTCCCCTCTCCCTCTCCTGTGTCCAGTACATGACAAATTTTTTAGTCATATCTCGGCAGGTGGGACTCCGATTGTAAAGATATGCCTGCCATATTTCTTGTTATGATTTTATCTACGCATGGATATCCAGCATGATGCAGAAATCATAACCAGGTATAGGTTAGTAGCTTCAGGGGGCTCCTCAGCGCTTGACTCTACCTGAGTGCATGCGTTTCGTTCAGTGGACCCACCCAATTTTGAAAATATAATTCATATCCGGCTGGGACCTTCACATGACCAAATATGCTTATTAACGATTTCCCCAATATGAATTATTTCGGCCCCAGCAAGTCTGCAAGAGGAAGGGTCTAGGCCCCTAATAGAAGAATGGTTTTTCTAAAACTTAATTAACAAATGCATGGTCCAGACAGCTCTGTATCCTCATGCTAATACCATCAAATACAGAAAGAAAGGGGGGTTATTTACCCCACAGTACAGCTCTTGTCCAGGCCAGGTGAGACAATGCTTTTTTACATGCAAATATCAACAGGCTGGTAAAGCTGCTAAACCTATCGCTTCTATAGTGACATTCCAACTATTCAGGGGTTATACAAACGATGCCCGACACTCGTCCCTGCACATAATCGCTCCCGTGCTGTTGCTCACATCGCTGGCTCACAACAGGGAGGCTGCAGGAGATTTTTCTCCTTGTGCTCCCCCACCCCCCCTCGATTGACTTAACATAACGGCAGTTCAATACTGAACAGCCTCTATTTACACTGAACGATGAGTGATCAGCTCATTGTCAATCGTTTATGGAGCATAAACAATGGATGATCAGCTGAACGGTAAAGGAATAACACTTTTATAATATGCAAATCAGCATTACTATATATATATATATATATATATATATATATAATATTGTGAGGGATTAGCGTTTAGGATCGGAAGCAACCTGGGCATAAGCAGTCAGAGACAGTGACACTTGGGATAAAGTCTTTAGTCCAGGCTTCGCCTGGGTTTATTTCCAAGCAAACAAAGCAAAATACAGGCCTTTACTTCAGGCCAACATAAAGTAAATCCTGCTCGTCTGAGCACTTACTAAACATGGAGCATTCCTGTCTACACACTGGTAACCAAATGGTATCTGCGCATAGCCAGCCAGGACTCTCAGACCTGCAAAGGTCTCAGCTCTCTCTCTAGGCCCTGTAGGCCCAGGCTTTATAAGGCCTGGTACCAGCCTCACCTGGTATGTGGGAGTGACCATCCCACCCTTCACTTTGGTCACTCCAGGAAAAGCCGGCCCGGATTATGTGGCTTGGAGCCACTTACACACTACAACGTGTCAGTGACTTAATGTTACTGACACCATACTGCCGGCTTCCTCCACCGAGCCCAGGCTGCTCGGTGGCACGTATCTGCCCAAGTGCTCCCTAAAGCCGCATAGGAGAGCATCCTAGGTGAAATGTAACGGCCCTCCAGAACTTTGCCGGTCACTGTCTCACATACCCCCCCCCCCTCTGTTCGAGCCAGTGGGGTCCGACACCTTTAGCCGCCATGCAATGCGTCCTTGACAAGGCATCGGCATTGCCCCGTAGCTTTCCTGCCCTGTGTTCAACAGAGAAACTGAAGTTTTGAAGTGTCAGGAACCACCTAGTGACTCTGGCGTTTCTTCCTTTTGCCTGTGACATCCAGGTTAAGGGAGAGTTGTCTGTGATCAGCCTGAAGTGCCGACCTAGAAGGTAGTATTTTAGGGATTCAAGGGCCCATTTGATGGCTAGGCACTCCCGTTCAACAATGCTGTAATTTTTCTCTGGTGGCGTGAGCTTCCTGCTTAGATAAATCATGGGATGTTCCTCTCCCTCTACTTATTGGGACAGGACTGCTCCCAGTCCCACGTTGGACGCGTGTGTTTGAACGACAAATTCTCTTTTAAAATTAGGTGTGACCAACACTAGACGTCTACAGAGGGCCCGTTTTAACTCTTGGAACGCCTTTTCTGCGTCAGGGTTCCACTTGACCATGACTGACTTACTGTTCTTGGTCAAGTGTGTTAGGGGTGCTGCTATGCTAGCAAAGTTCTGCACGAACCGCCTATAGTACCCTACAATGCCTAAAAAAGCTCTCACCTGCTTTTTAGTAGTGGGTTGTGGCCAGTCCTGAACGGCTTCAACTTTATTGATCTGGGGTTTTATAATACCCCTGCCTATTACATACCCCAGGTATCGTGCTTCTTCGAGGCCTATGGCGCACTTCTTTGGGTTTGCTGTGAGCCCTGCTTTTCTAAGGGAGTTCAGTACTGCCTGTACCTTGGGTAGATGGCTGTCCCAGTCTTCGCTAAAGATGATGATATCATCTAAATATGCTGACACATATTGACGATGGGGTTTGAGTATGATATCCATCAATCTTTGGAAGGTTGCTGGGGCTCCATGCAAACCGAAGGGTAGGCAGATGTACTGAAACAACCCTTCTGGTGTGGCAAACGCAGTCTTTTCTTTCGCGCTCTCTGTAAGGGGAACCTGCCAGTAGCCTTTAGTAAGGTCGAGAGTGGAAAAGTACCTGGCATGACCCAGTCTCTCAATTAACTTGTCCACTCTCGGTATTGGGTATGCGTCAAATTTTGACATGTCATTTAGCTTCTGGAAGTCGTTACAGAAGCGCAGAGAGCCATCAGGTTTTGGTATCAGCACGATAGGGCTGGACCATTCACTTTTCGACTCCTCAATTACTCCGAGGTCTAACATTTTCTCGACCTCCTCTGAGATGGCTCGTCTGCGGGCTTCTGGAACCCTGTATGGTTTCAACTGAACCTTTACCCCTGGTTCAGTTATAATGTCGTGTTTTATGACACCAGTACGCCCTGGTATATCGGAGAACACATCCGCATTACGTCGTATAAATTCCCTAGACTCTTGCTGTTGAGACTTGGACAGGGACCCTGATACACATACCTCTGGGACCTCACCATGGGGGGTGCTCACTGCAGTCAGGGCTTCTCTGTCCTTCCATGGCTTAATTAGGTTTACATGGTACAACTGTTCTGGTTTCCGCCTACCTGGCTGGTATACCTTATAATTTACCTCTCCGACTTTCTCAATTATTTCATAGGGCCCTTGCCATTTTGCTAGGAATTTACTTTCTAGGGTGGGCACCAACACTAGTACCCGATCCCCAGGGTTGAAGGTTCTCACCTTGGCTTTGGGCTTCTTGAGCCTGCTGTAAATGTTCTCTAACAATGGGCATGACCGCCGCAATTCGATCTTGCATGAGGGAGATGTGTTCAATAACACTCCTGTAGGGGGTGGACTCGTGCTCCCAGGTCTCCTTAGCTACATCAAGGAGCCCTCGGGGATGTCTACCATAAACTAATTCAAAGGGAGAGAACCCAGTGGAGGATTGTGGGACTTCACAGATTGAGAACATTAAATATGGCAGCAGACAGTCCCAGTCCTTCCCATCCTTACTGACTACCTTTTTAAGCATGCTTTTTAGGGTCTTATTAAATCTCTCAACCAGACCATCCGTCTGTGGGTGGTACACAGACGTCCGTAAGTGCTTAATATTCAGCAGCTTACACAATTCCTTCATGACCTTTGACATAAAGGGGGTTCCTTGGTCCGTCAGGATCTCTTTTGGTATGCCCGTGCGGGAGAACATGTGAAGTAGTTCCTTTGCAATACCCTTGGATGACGTATTGCGTAAAGGAACGGCTTTGGGGTAACGGGTGACATAGTCTACAACCACTAATATATGATGGTGACCCCGGGCAGATTTTACCAAGGGCCCAACTAGGTCCATAGTGATCCGCTCAAACGGCACCTCTATGATGGGCAAGGGCACTAAGGGGTTCCAGTAATGGGGCATAGGAGCTGTTATTTGACACTCCGGGCACGACTCACAGTAACGTTTTACATCACCATGTACCCCAGGCCAAAAAAAACGCTGAAGGATGCGTTCCCTAGTCTTTTCGCTCCCGAGATGACCTCCCAGCACATGCTTGTGCGCCAGGTCTAAGACCATCCTACGATAGGACTGAGGTACCACCAGCTGTTCCACAACCTCCCCTCGGACCTTGTCAACCTGATACAACAATTCTTGGTTGACTGCCAGGTGTGGAAACACAGTATCAGCCCCTGGAAATTGAGGCTCTCCATTTATCACTTTAACATTTTCCCTAGCTTTTACTAGGGTGGGGTCTCGGAGCTGCTCAGTTCCGAAATTGGCACGTGAGACCTCTAAGTCAGGCATAGAAACTACTTCATCCTGTACCTCCGTCTCACCCGCCAATACTGTTAAGGGAAAGTTATCCCCATTCTCTTGGGTCACCCCTACTGCCGGAACCGTACCCTCAGGGTCAAACGGTTCTGGACACACATCATACACATTTGCATTATCATGAACCTTATTTGCAGACAACCCTCGGTGTCGCCACAAGTCCCAAAATAGGGGAAAGTCTCTCCCGAGGATCACGGTGTGCATTAAGGATTTTACGACGCCCACCTCATGGGTGGCAAGTCCCCACGGAGTCTCAAGTCTTACAAGGGCAATAGGATACTCCTTGGTGTCCCCATGCACACACACCACCCCCATGTGACGGCCAGTGAAGGTTGTGGGATCGACCAGGCTGGAGTGCACCAGCGTAACCAAGCTCCCTGAGTCCAGTAGAGCTGTCACCGCAAAGTCATTCACCTTTAGGTGACACAATGGTCGATCAGTGTCTGACACAGTCTCTGCAGAACATACTGGCCGTGCGAACATCGACCTCCGCCGGGCAGAGTCACAGTTCATGGGTTCCACAGTGAGGGGACAGTTGGCAGCAAGATACCCGGGCTCATGACAGCACCAACATCGTATGGAGGCCCGGTCTCCTTGGGGTTCTACCCGGGACCCGAATGTCCATTTGGGGCTCCTCCTCTGCCCCAAACGATCCCCCTCTGAGCCGCCTCCCCTTGGGACACTTTTGACACCCCTTACATATGGAACAGTCTTACCAGGTGCTCCGGCCGACTTGCTGTTGCTGCATGTTCATTTGTACCAGCTGCTTTATCAGTTCCTCCATCTTGGCAGTGTCTGGTTGCTGCGCCATTGCAGCTTTCACCCAGGACATGGGGGTTACAGCACGCTCCCATCAATCTCTGTTGGGCGGTTGCCAGTAGCAACGGTTCTCCAGCTGCTGCAGCAAAATGTCCATTAATTGGTGTATGTCTCTTTAAGACCGCTGCCCGCATCCAAACACAATATGTGAGGGATTAGCGTTTAGGATCGGTAGCAACCTGGGCATAAGCAGTCAGAGACAGTGACACTTGGGATAAAGTCTTTAGTCCAGGCTTCGCCTGGGTTTATTTCCAAGCAAACAAAGCAAAATACAGGCCTTTACTTCAGGCCAACATAAAGTAAATCCTGCTCGTCTGAGCACTTACTAAACATGGAGCATCCCTGTCTACACACTGGTAACCAAATGGTATCTGCGCACAGCCAGCCAGGACTCTCAGACCTGCAAAGGTCTCAGCTCTCTCTCTAGGCCCTGTAGGCCCAGGCTTTATAAGGTCTGGTACCAGCCTCACCTGGTACGTGGGAGTGACCATCCCACCCTTCACTTTGGTCACTCCAGGAAAAGCCGGCCCGGATTATGTGGCTTGGAGCCACTTACACACTACAATGTGTCAGTGACTTAATGTTACTGACACCATACTGCCGGCTCCCTCCACCGAGCCCAGGCTGCTCGGTGGCACGTATCTGCCCAAGTGCTCCCTAAAGCCGCATAGGAGAGCATCCTAGATGAAATGTAATGGCCCTCCAGCACTTTGCCGGTCACTGTCTCACTATATATATATATATATATATATATATATATATATATATATATATATATATATTATAACATCAAATACTTTAGTTCTTATAGCGGTCCCAGTAGCATTTAACCTCAGTCACTATATCAATATATACCCGGGTATATGTATATATAAATGTGTATGGTGTCCCATGCATGATACCTCAGACGTCAGAGACAAAGAAGAGTCACGTTGCAGGGGGGCCTCTCCATGGTTGATTGTAGATACAGGAATCTGCAGGGTGTGAACAGCGATTTGATGGAGGTCCGGATAGGAATGAGGATAAGTAGTGCAGCAGCTCTTCTGGTGCAACGATTCCAGACAGGAGTTGAATTCAGGAACAAGCCTGACCACACTGTACTAGTCCCTGGTTTAGTCTATCCTATCCATGTGACCGGACCACTTATCTCCCATAGGGCCGTCGGTCACCTAAGCTTCCACTAGTGCCTGAACTGCACACCAATCCCTATCTATAATACTAACTACAAACTATCAGACTGGAGTCATTACTTAGCCACAGAGAATCAGCCAAAGTTGCTTCAGACTCCAGCAATTGCCAAGCAGGCCGCACTAGGAGTACACTGCACCAAGTATGGAAAACTATAACAGAAAGCAACAGTGATGTAGCAGGGCTAATTGTGTCAGGTCTGCTGTAAAGTATCAGTTCAGTGGAGAGTGGTTTTAGTAAAATGGTATTTCAGCCCCACTGTAGGTATGCCTGAAATCTGATACCTACTTGCTTACAGCTAGTCTGAAGCAGATCCTTGGCGTTCTGGGGGAAATATATTTAGGAAGCTGGAAGTAGCTCCCTTCCTACTTCCCATGCGGTCTGGATCTGCCTGGAGTGGGCTGGTCTCACTCTTATATACCAGCCCCATCACATATATGGGGTTTCCTCAATAACCCAAAAGCAGTGGGGTAAGAAGAAATCAACTTCCAATAACCATAGGGGTGTTGGGCAACCCCATTATAACGCATTAATAACAGTGATCTCCTACACTTGTTAGAAGGGTTTCCTGATATTAGGCTAATCACATGGTCTCCCACTGCTAGGACCACCATCAATCAGTGACTTAGATGAAGGGCCTGAACAAGGAATTGTTTTAACTTAGAATTCTCTAATATGGCATTTTAAAGTTATTTTTATTTATTAGTTAAGTTTTACCTTTGATCTAATCAGATATCCTATATATAACTATTGTCCTCTATGTTCATCAATTCACAGAGCCGGTCAGAAAACCTACAATTACAGCGTCTACCATCCAACCCAAGGAAAATTATGAGTTCACCCTAACTTGTGACACCAAAAAAGCTACAACTATTACATGGACCAGGCGTGGTGCCCACATCTCCTCTGAAGCCAAATTATCTGGTGATAACAGTACTCTCACCTTCTCCAGTGTTAAACGAGAAGACTCAGGAGAATACTGGTGTGAAGCTCAGAACCTTGTCAGTAAGGAGTCCAGTGAACCCTATGCAGTATATACAGTATATGCGGCCTGTGAGTAACGATAATAGTTGTGCTGTTGTGAGCATTATAGACTATATCTCCAATATGTGTTGATGAAATTCTGACTGCATCCATAGAAGGCAGATTATTAGTTGGTCTAAGTTTTTCCATCACATTATCCTGTTATGCTGATTCTATTCCACCTTCTGAATTCCCCCTGGAAACTCAATGATAAAGTTTTGCAGTAAAAAAAACAAATATGGTATTAATAATGGTAATCTGAGAAGCCCCTCCACAATATTACTTCTATTGTATTTGTGAATGCGACTGCAGGTATAGTTATATTAGACTGTAGTATTGTCGAATTTCAACATCTCTATTATTGCTGCAAGTCCTGGACAACCACTTCCCTCTTTTCTGTTGCTCTACTTAGATGACCCCTGGAAACTTCTTTTAATATTATTATGCTGTACAACTTTAGCGTAAGATCACATCTTGGTAGTCTGTCCACATTGAAAAATCGCCTGTTTTTGCTCTGCTAAAATCAGTCCTTCTGTTTCACCTTTTAGGGACCTTTCACACGAGATGGAACTACACCATAGGACAATAATTCACAGAGGCAGAGGGATACAAAGGAAAGGCTTTTCAACAAATATTCACTGGGTGTATCCCTTAAAATATAACTTTTATTAACAAATATATATAAAATGTTTGGGCCTCACAAAAAACAGACAAAACAAAACAAAACAGAAACAGAGCAGTAGATAGAACCCTGGAAAAGAACCGATAAAAAATCTACGAAGCTGATCCCTCCAAGGTGGTACAGGAGTGTACTGATGGATAAGACACTACCGACTCACTATATCAACCGCTCCAAAATCAATTCAAATCTATTTAGTGGACCATATCGAGGTCTACCCTTATAGAAAGGGTGGAAGCGGAAAAAAATTCCACCAAGTGGGTGGTTTACAGTCAGCTTCTAGTGGTGGCGAGCCCCTGGGTTCGTCCTATGTCCCATAAGCTAGACCAGGAGCAAAATGAGCAAGCGACCCAGTAGAAGCCCCAGAGCTCTGAAAATGACGTCCCGGTAAGAGACAAGTGCGGTTCTATCCAGAGGAATGCCCTGTTCAAGTAATAGTAGCGGGCAAGAAGTAATCCCAGAACGAGAAACCAGCAGAAGTCTATGATTGGCCTCTATCCACAGAACTAGATGAAAATTAGTTCTGAATACACGGACACCAATCAATGCTTCCGCTGAGTACCTCCGAGAGATAAACACAAGTGGCTGATAGACTATAAGCCACAGGTTATCAATCCAGAAATACAATAGATTCTAATGAAACAGCAGGAGAACCACATTCAACGATATGATGGGTTCTCATGCAACGTGTGGTTTCAAAGACCAATAAAAGACAAGTTCAGAACACCAGTGGACAGTCAGACTGGGTTCTCCTAGCAAAAAAAGGGATATTTTGAAAAATTGTTTCAAGGTTGGTTCAGACTGGTTCTAAACCTTGAAACAATTTTTCAAAATATCCCTTTTTTTGCTAGGAGAACCCAGTCTGACTGTCCACTGGTGTTCTGAACTTGTCTTTTATTGGTCTTTGAAACCACACGTTGCATGAGAACCCATCATATCGTTGAATGTGGTTCTCCTGCTGTTTCATTAGAATCTATTGTATTTCTGGATTGATAACCTGTGGCTTATAGTCTATCAGCCACTTGTGTTTATCTCTCGGAGGTACTCAGCGGAAGCATTGATTGGTGTCCGTGTATTCAGAACTAATTTTCATCTAGTTCTGTGGATAGAGGCCAATCATAGACTTCTGCTGGTTTCTCGTTCTGGGATTACTTCTTGCCCGCTACTATTACTTGAACAGGGCATTCCTCTGGATAGAACCGCACTTGTCTCTTACCGGGACGTCATTTTCAGAGCTCTGGGGCTTCTACTGGGTCGCTTGCTCATTTTGCTCCTGGTCTAGCTTATGGGACATAGGACGAACCCAGGGGCTCGCCACCACTAGAAGCTGACTGTAAACCACCCACTTGGTGGAATTTTTTTCCGCTTCCACCCTTTCTATAAGGGTAGACCTCGATATGGTCCACTAAATAGATTTGAATTGATTTTGGAGCGGTTGATATAGTGAGTCGGTAGTGTCTTATCCATCAGTACACTCCTGTACCACCTTGGAGGGATCAGCTTCGTAGATTTTTTATCGGTTCTTTTCCAGGGTTCTATCTACTGCTCTGTTTCTGTTTTGTTTTGTTTTGTCTGTTTTTTGTGAGGCCCAAACATTTTATATATATTTGTTAATAAAAGTTATATTTTAAGGGATACACCCAGTGAATATTTACACCATAGGACACAGCCAAATCTGCAGCTGCAGAATTTCACACCAAAATCTGCAGGTCAAACAGTGGATTTTGATGTGGAATTGCAGGTAGGTTTTTTAGCCCTTTTTTTAACTCCACATCAAAATCTACAGGTAGCCTGCGGATTTGGGTGCAGAATTTACTGCAGCTTGCGGTGCATTGTTCACCCATTATGTCCCATGTGAAAGGTCCTTTAAAGTTCTCAGAGCCAGATCTTTTCCTTATCCACTTTATTCTCATTTTTTTCAAGAAACTGGTCATGTAGTGCTTAGCTGTGCCAGTTAGCAATCCGAGTTTTCACTGTTTCGTTCCGATATTTTTGTTTATTAGCGTTTAACATTTATATAACACTTAGATGTGTTTAGTCATTACTACAAAAAATTTTCCAGCATCTGGGCAAAAAAAAATACATAAGGCTCACTTCTCATTGGAACCCTTAAGTGCAGCTGAGTAGCCCACATGGCCCCGACATCATGTTCCAGGTAGCCGACACAGTGGAAGTACATCACTGTTGGCACTCCTGACATCAGCACTCATATCCTGGGTGCCATGATGCCAGCGGTTTGGGACTGTGACATTGCGGTCATTGTTTGGTTACAGGGGTCACTTGCTTCCTCTGGTCCATCTACCCGGAAGCTGGCACCAAGAACGCATGAGCCACTCAACTGTGCTTCAGGAGACCAAGGGGAGGTATGATCTATTTTGTTTATTTTATAATGGGCTCAGCGGCTGCAAAACTTTTTGAAATAATGACAAAACCCCATTGAGCAGCTTTGACTTATTTACTTTGATCACTGCCCATTCTTTACTTTCTTTGGTGTAATCTGCCAGGGCCTGTCTTTCCTCTTCTGCTATTTGCTTCATTTGCAACAGACCCTGATCTTCCTGGGCAGGTCAAGTCTGTCGACATCATTACACAAATGTAAACTATAGTGAACTGTTATCAGTTTTCTTGTTTTCCAAAGTATTCAGCTCTGCTTGAGTCAATCGATGATACCAGCAGTGTATCTGATGGTGGGTATAGCCCAGATGTTAATGGCTTTGATAGTATTCCCACCATTCAGCTTCATTTTCTGTATTTTCCTCACTCTTTGGATGTATTTCTTACCCATCACAATTATTATTATGCAGTACAACACAAGATTATTATTATTATTTTCTAGCCCTAAATGGAAATTACTGTATCATTGGACTTGCACTTGGCCTTACCTTTGCCATAATCCTGGGAGTTGTACTAATTATTGTTGGAAGTTTCTACGTATACAGGAAATTTGCGGCTAAGAGGCTAAACGGTAAGAGGAGATACTGATTAATACTGATAGAATTAGTAGCCATCACCAAGGTTTATGTTATTTAGTAGTGGAATTTACGTGGAGAGTACAGGCCTGCTGTGCGCAGTATACTCCACTCTGCTATCAGTACATAACCATATAATAAGAATATGTTATCCAAGGAATTTTTGCGTATTTTTTCCATGGTGCTGTACATTTGCTTTATACAGTTTTTATATCAGCTTTTTTTTAACCCCATAAGGACCCAGTGCAGTAAATATATAGCACTTGGTCCTGGATTTTAATTCTGGACGATAGCAGAAGTATGGTGTGGTATTAAAGCCTCTGCTGCTGCAATCAAGCAGAAGCAGGTCGGGTCCTCAACTGTCATACACAGCTGAGAACCCAAGGAGAAGGGAGAAGCGGATTTTAACCACTTTTGCCTTCTCTCCTTCCAAGCTACATAGCGCTCAATGAGTGCTACGTGATAAGGAGTGAAAGTGGAAGTATTACTTCCACTATGCGAATCGGCAGTCACATGACCTAGCAGATCCTGATCTACATGGGAATGTTTTCCCCTGTAACTGGGGCTCCTAATGGATACCCCAGTTACAGTGGAAAAGTGTGAAATAAAAAGAAAAAAATGTGAATGACCCCCAAAAGGTCTTATCTGATGTAATGGCGGACATAGATGGTAAAAAAATGGGTACAAAAAAAAATTATAGAATAAAAAATATATATATAAATAAAAAACAAAATGACCCACCGCCAAGGCCAACCAAATCCATTGCCATATGCATCCTGTAATCCAAAACAATACAAATTATATATCAAAACGTCTGAAGCAAAATGAGAAACCCATTCCTATACTTTATTTTAGCGTAAATATACTAGTTTTAATAATAAACAACTATAAGTTTTAAAAGAAAACTTCTTTTAGCTTTTTAGCCACAATAAAACTGAAAAAGGGGGGGGGGGGGAGTCAGTGAAAGAAGATTTCAAAAAATAGCTCTATGTTTTACGGGAAAAAAGCACATCAATAATATTTTTGGTAGCTGAAGAAAAAAAAATAGGACAGTAAAACCACTACTTGGGTAAAAGCCCTAAAAAGAGTCTGATGCTAAAACACCCTGGTCCTTAAGGGGTTAAAGAGGAAATGTAAAAAGCAAATCCAAAAAATATATTTTCCACATATTTTTGTACAGTGCTCAGGAATCTTTTACTAAGGATTCCTTCAGTCAAGCGTATGTACAAATACGCTTACCTCTGTTCAACGTATTTGCGCTGTGAACAAGGTTAATGAGGTAGATTTGCACAGGGATCAATCCATAATACTGTACTTCTTGCACACGCATGGCCAGTTCACACGTGTGTGCTACACAGTTTCAGTGGTTTGAAAGGCTATTTAGCCTAACGAGGTCCAGATGTGTTCTTTTTGCATGGAATCGTGCAGCATATTGCGCACTTGCACGCATATTGAGTCTGTATTTGTGCACTTCCCATAGACTTCTATGTGGCCCTTGGTGCGCAAATATGCAGGAAAACAGAACAGGACCTACATCCTGTGAATATGATGAGATATTTGGAGATGAATCAAAACAGAATTTTGAACCTAAAAACAACAGTGGAGATTCACTTAATATTAATTTACTAGTAATCATTAAAAAATTATAGTATGCAATGTGCCACACAGCTCTGCTACATGCTACATCCTACATCTATCCTGATTTCGAGACATCACATACAGCTCTGCTACATCCATCCTGAATCCCAGACATCACACACATCTCTGCTACATTCATCCTGATTTCCACACATCACACACACAGCTATGCTACATTCACATCCATCCTGATTCCCACACATTATACACACAGCTCTGCTACAGCCTGATCCCTTAAGCTCATCCAGCAGGGATGGCAACCAGCACAGCAGACTCCTGGAAACAGTGATCAGCCCCTGGTCATGTGATCCCTGACTCCACCCACACACGTGATCACATGATGCTGACATCAGTACAGGTCCTGGTAGCTGCTGTCCGGCTCTGTAGGTGGCTCTTTGGGTTGGTGCTTATCCAGTATTCAGTACTTTCTACCAAACTCCAGAATGGCTCCTCCCACAGCAGCGCTGGTAATGTGGAAGTGACGTCACTGCAGATCCTTCAGCCCACTGGATTTCTGTGGTGGTGGTAGGTCGGTGTCTCCTGTCAGGACTGCTAAGTTGTGTCTGAGATAATAACGGCTTCATTGTATTCTTTTGTTATTTTTGTCCTCCCCCTCCAAGAGCCCTAACTTTGTTGTTTTTCTGTTGGTTAGGCTCTGTGTTTTATATATGCTGTAGGACATGGGATGACGTCACCATTGTGTGATCATGAAAAGCACCCACACACATACTCATGAACAAGTGGTTGTTAGTTGTTTGATATAGATAAATAGTCACTTAAAAAGAACCTTTCCATTCTTCTTACATGTTTGCTATAGTAAATACTTGTATTCCCCATGAAATAATTCTGGAAAACTTTTTCTTAAAACTGTGTTCTAAGAAATTATTAAATTGACAACTTGATGTTACCATTCTCCTTGTCAAAAGAGTGCATCCTTATGCAGACTTAAAGCCCACTGACTCGGCTGTTTTTCCTGTCTGCTGTCTATATTTGACACTGACTGAATGCAGACCGCACACTGACCCGTTACAGTATTTAGTTGTGCATTCTTTTTCACAGACTAAGGCCGGCTGCACACGGCCGTGACGGGCTCCGCCGCGGAATATTCCGCGGCGAAGCCCGTCACGGCGCCCCCCAGAGACCCCATACTTGTACCAGCGGATCCGGCGTTCTGGGTCCCGCATGACGCTTCAGCGTGACGCGCCGCAGTGTCATGTGACACACCGGCCATGTCACAAGACATGCCCACAGCGTCACATGAGAGGGCGGAGAGGCGATTTCATGCTATCTTCCGCTGTGTTACAGCGGAAGATAGCGTGAGCGGACGGCTTCCATTGACTGCAATGGAAGCCGGCCGAGCGTACACACCTACAAATAGAGCATGCCGCGGGTGAGGACGGGAGATTTCATGGTGCGGAATTCCGCGATGGAATTCCGCACTGTGAGCATTGAGCTATTAGGTTCAATAGAACCTAATAGCTGCGGGCAACGCAACGGATGTTCACCGCGTATTAAATCCGTCCGTGGGAAGGAGGCCTTATAACCACTGAAAAAAAACCGCAACATCTCCTATTTTGATTAATATTCGCAGACGAAAAAAAAATGGGAGTGTTGATGGGAGTGTAAAAAAAACCCAGCTAATACAGATGTTATATGGGTATGTGCTACGTTTTTATGCATGTTGCCAGGAAACAGTGAAAAAATATTACATCAATTTGTCCTTCTTGCATTTTTTTTGTACGCGTGAAAAACAGATGATACATGGACATAAACTGCATATATGCAACAAGAATGTATGCAACACGCACATACACACAGTGAAATTGAGCGTTTTTTTCACAGACAGACATCGCATATACCTGTGTGAATGAGCCCTGACTCTGCCAGCACTGATTGGAAAGTGGGAGAGTGTAGGACCACATCCTTTTGAATGGTAATATCCAGTTGAAACAAGGGGCCTGTGGGTGGTGTCGGGGTCTGATTTCTAAAGGAACCCTGAGCTGTTGGCGAGTATTGCCAGTGGTGGGGAGGGACCGCTCTCCTGCCGGAGGGGCCGACTCTGGTACCAGGATTTAAAGCTCTGCCATTGGTCTGAACATGTGGCAGGTCGCACTCCTGTATCACAAGAGAAAGTGTCTTGTAGCAAGACACAGCGAATGAGTCGCCATAATGCCGCTAAATTTCTAATTCCAACAAAAATGATAAACAACTTCTGGGTTTTCAAAAAATATCTCTTAAATGCTGCAGACATATAATACAGAGGCCTTTAGGCAACAAGAAGTGTAAGCTTTCCATTCATATTTGATCACGAGGACAGTCTCGTAATAGGTTTGCAATAATCATCCAAGGAATCAGAGGCACTTGAGCATAAACAAATAGTCCTATGATAGATAGGGCGGAGTAGAGTCAATGTGTTATCCACTTCAATGAGAAGTCAGAATTTGCATAACAAGTTCTCAGATTCAAGATCACCATTTTCTAGCGACTGTGTGAACAACTCTTAACTCTCCACTTATGTCAACAACTGAACAGAGTCCCTGTATGAAGTCCTCTGTATTGCAGTTAGGAAACACCTGCTCACTTTGGCAGCAAAAGGACATGAGGGTAGTCACAGACATCTAAGGCTGAATTTCCATTGATCCTAACGTTTTGGGAATACCTCAAAACTTGCTAATCTTTTCCTTATGGGCCAAACAGCTGTAGACCATGCCGAAGGATTTATTAAAGCACCCCACTGGCAGTTGCAACCTGTCTGCAGCAACGTCTAGAGGGAACTACTCCAAACATGGAGCTAGTGCATCTCTCTATGGTGCCTGAGTCTCCAAGATGTTCTAACATCCCATGTGACCCATAGCAGCCAATCACAGCACAGGCCATTACTCACTATAGGGAGACAAAAATGTGTTACATTCCAAGACCTTATACAACAAATAGCAGAAATACATTTGCAAACAGGAATAATGAAAGAAATAACAGACATTGTATATAACACTATGAAAAATACTTCTGAGCCCGTTACTTATGAACTCATCTACATGGTATACCCCGTATACAATATTCAATTTATTCCTATATTTCTAGAAGGCATAATAAAGGAATGATACAACACAGATCTATAAGAAAAGATGTTTCAGAATTGTTGTTTCCCAAGGAATAGAAGTATAAAAAAAAAGACGTGTCAGAAGGTCTCCTATAAATGATAATATCTTATGATATCTTGTGATTTCTCCCCAGAGTCTTTGGAAAATAGACAGGAAGACATGGAAGTTTACTACAATGTGCAGGTACAGTATGTGAAGATGTGACAACACATGGATGCTGCAATACTTCCATAGAAACAGAAATAGATGACAATGTTTATCATAATCCCATATTGTTCCTCTAGTCCAGCACTTGACACTCCAACTCTAAGACAACTGTTATAGATAGTGAGAACCAGCTGGAATGCCAATATCTAGTATATCCATATGTTCTATAAATACCATAGTCATATACTTTTCCTACTGAGAGGATTTGGAAAAAAAAGATCTATGCTTATATGCACAAAGGCAAAATTCACATAATAGAAAAGTGAATTAAGTGAGAACCTTGCCAGGAATCTTTGTATAGGTACAGATTTCTGCTGTGTGATTGTATTACTGCAACCATGGATATACACGCAGATTAGCCTCTTTCAATGGAGTTAATATGTGTGCAGAAAATGCGACCTTGATTTCACATGGATAAAATTTCAAGAAGCAATGTGTCACTACTAGAGATGAGCGAGCGTACTCGGCCACGCCCCTTTTTCGCCCGAGTACTACGATTTTCGAGTACTTCCGTACTTGGGCGAAAAGATTCGGGGGGCACCGTGGGTGAGTGGGGGGTTGCAGCGGGGAGTGGGGGGGAGAGGGAGAGAGAGAGGGCTCCCCCCTGTTCCCCGCTGCTACCCCCACGCCGCCACGCCTCCCCCTGCCCCCCGAATCTTTTCACCCGAGTACTGCAGTACTCGAAAATCGCGGTGCTCGATCGCGTAATTGCTCGAAACGAGTATGTTCGCTCATCTCTAGTCACTACTTATTTTTCCACTATATAGATTTCAAATATATGCACTAAAAATTCCACTCTGCATAAACTACTAATTTGATGCAGAATCCGCAGGATAATCCACCATGTGAACATAGCCTCAATCTATCAAGTTCAATCCTTTATACTTGCTAAATCCCAGTTGATCCAGAGGAAGACAAAATTACTCAGAATAGACCAATATGACTTACAGTAGAAAATTCCTTCCTGGCGATCAGATTCCCAGATCAATAGTATTACTACCTGTACTGACTTTTCAAAAGTTTTTTGGTTACTTGTCTGTACACATAAAAAATATTTTCGCAAATTTGGAGCTCTGTATTATGTGTGATATTAGGATCCATTTATGTTTCTGATACTCTATACTTATTTTTATACTTTTATAGGTTATTGAATTTGTTTTCTTGGACACTATACCACATAAAAGAAGCAATGTGTTTTGTGCATTTTTTATTAGAAATGTAAAGAACGTATGCAGCCATGGTGGATCTTCTTATTGACTTCTCGAAATGTTTCATAGATATCGACCAATAAAATAATATATTTATAAGCCATTTATATTTCCATTTTTTTTACTCTTGCAGGCAGTACAAGTTAAGGAAGAACCAGCATATATGGTGAGCAGAGAAACCATGGCCCCATTTTTACTGTGCTGAGACAAGCTGTGACCAATAGAAACAGAATTAGATATTTTTTTCTTAATATCTGCATTTTTATGTCATTATTATTAGATATATCATAGAATTATGGTTTGTGGAGGCCCCCGGTAGTGTTTGAGCAGCCACAGATCTTACTTTTATGGAACTATTTGCATACAAAGCAATTGAGGAAAACTTCTTAGTAAATAACTCAAAGTTTTTTTTATCTAAATACTGCGCCGGACCACATGATTTGCTGTTATAAACACGATTGTCCACTCTGGAAGCCCCTGTTTATATGCCTTATTAGGTTTTAAGGATGCAAGGGTTCCCCTTTATTAGTCAGAACAGAGGACTGGGGATAACATGTACCCTACAGAGTCTCCTATGAGAACCACTTTAAAGGGGTTATCTTATGACGGACCTTACCTGAAAAGTAGCTGTGGCCTGAACTTCTCACAGTGTGAGGTAGCGAAGGACGCACATATCCACCTCCAGAACCATTCAACTCAATGGGACCGCTGGAGATGGTCAACTTGGCTATCTTTCATGGTCCCATTGAAGTGAATGGGATCAGATGCGCATATGTGCGTCCTCCTCTGTACCACACTTCAGGAACTTCAGAATGTGGCTGGGGCTGCTTTTCAGGTAAGGCTATCATAAGAACCCCTTTAAGGAGAAATATATGATTAACTACAATGAATCTCTGAAAAAAGAATTCCTTACTGAGGCACTACATAAGTATTTTTTAATATACGAATTAATATACTAATGAAAAGGTCATTACTTAAAGGGGTTGTCCCGCGCCGAAACGGGTTTTTTTTTTCAATAGCCCCCCCGTTCGGCGCGAGACAAACCCAATGCAGGGGTTTTAAAAAAAAAAAAACAGATAGTACTTACCCGAATCCCCGCGCTCTGGTGACTTCTTACTTACCTTGCGAAGATGGCCGCCGGGATCTTCACCCACGGTGGACCGCAGGTCTTCTCCCATGGTGCACCGTGGGCTCTGTGCGTTCCATTGCCGATTCCAGCCTCCTGATTGGCTGGAATCGGCACACGTGACAGGGCGGAGCTACGAGGAGCAGCTCTCCGGCACGAGCGGCCCCATTCAGAAGGGAGAAGACCGGACTGCGCAAGCGCGTCTAATCGGGCGATTAGACGCTGAAATTAGACGGCTCCATGGAGACGAGGACGCTAACAATGGAACAGGTAAGTGAATAACTTCTGTATGGCTCATAATTAATGCAGGATGTACATTACAAAGTGCATTAATATGGCCATACAGAAGTGCTGAACCCCACTTGCTTTCGCGGGACAACCCCTTTAAAGTCAAACCTAGTGCATAGAATTTAAATGGCAAGGCAAATATATATATATAGGCATTTAAAGGGTGAAGTTGTGAATGGAGTATACCTCCCTCCCAGTCTTTTAGTCTGGACAGGGTGGCGCTCCAGTCCACAACTTTACTCAAGTCCTCAGGAAGCGCAGCTGTAGGCCCTGACCTCATTACTGGAGCATAAAGGACTGCAGCTCCAGGAAGTCAGGGCCTGACAGCCTGAGGAGAGAAACCTCTGAGCACTGGGTATAGTGCAAACTGCCTTTATGTTTGTATGGACTTGTGCACCCTGCGCGGTGCCTATGCTATGGTGAAGGACACTGTTTTGTTTGCTGTGCTGAAAAATAAAGCTTGACGTGAGTCCATCTGCTGGTTTGGAGTCCAGCGTGTCGCTGCCGCCCCTCTCCTGGGGGACACTAGATCACTATATATATAGTATATATATATATATATATATATATATATATATATATATATATATATATATATATATATACTTAAATGTTTGTGAACCCTTCAGAATTTTCCATATTTTTGCCTATGTTTGACCTGAAACAACATCAAATTATCCCACAAGCCTTAAAAGTAAATGAAAACAACTAAAATAAAAAAATGAGTAAAAAATATTAGACTTGTACATTTATGTATTGAGGAAAATGATCCAATATCACGTGTCTGTGAGTGACAGAAGTATGTGAACCTTTGCTTTCATTATCTGTTGTGACCTCTTTGTGCAGCAATAACCACAACTAAACATTTCTGTAAATTCATAAGTTTGTCCAAGGAAAAACTCGTCCGGGCACACAATTCGTCCAATCTCAATGTGTCATATATATCACTATGTCCAACCTAGATTTTATCCACTTAGCAATAGAAACGCAAAAGTGATTCTTAGAAATCTGACGTGTCAATTTAACATAGAATGACTCTAATTTGTATGATGACTTTGCTGTAGAACCCCCCTTCTCAATGCTCTGGCATTGAAGGGGAGGGGATTCCATCACGGTCTTCCCTGCCTCTACTTCCACACCACGTGGTGTGGATTCAGAGGTACGGAAGCCGCTGCAGATTTTGGGTGGAATGTCCACTGCAGACATTTTGACAAAAATCTGCTCCATGTTTGAGAGGAGAACACAGGTCTCTTTTCTTAAGTATGGCATAAAGTATACATGGCGAAATGTCAAAAGTCTTACTGGATGAGGAAAGTAATTGGACGAAATGTCGATTGGACAAAATAAATAGGACGAAATGTCCTAGTGGACGAAGAAAGCAAACAAAATCTATGGATTGGACGAGATTTGGATTGGAAGAAAAAAAATTGGCCAGAATGTCCTGAAACCTTTGATTTAGTTCACTTTGTTTATTTTCAGGACTTGTGATAAAATTGGATGTAGATGATGATGATGTACTCTCATGAATATAACATGTTACACTTTATGCCATGTTTTTTTTTCGTTGTTTAAGTCGCAATTTATAAATGAGTTCTACATTTTTATTTTGCAGGATTTGGAGTTCGAATCAGAGGAAATTTACACTGAGGTGAAAATCTATGAGATTCCTAGCACTCTCACACAAGAACATCTGTGATCAATAGAAGTCAATGATGTCTCGAGCCAAACATGAACACTGACTGGAATCCACCCTAATCTCCATCTTCTTCCTAAATCTTATCCATAGGGTCTATGATGCCAGGATGTAGTCATTTTAGCTGTATATACAGAGCTGAATACAGGGACAGGGTGGTCACCGCTCTTACCTCACTAAAAACCACCACATTAGAAAGTTGCTTGGAAGACATGATCTGTGTCCTCCCAGCATTTCTCTGTATACAGATTACTACTAGTACTGATAAGACACACAGTACATGTAATTTGTCACAGCAGACATTTTATTAACATAAATAGCAATATTCATAGAAAAACACATGTGAGAGTCCAATTCCCATCACTTAACAATGAATATCATTCCCAATATTAGGGTCTGATTACATTTCTGTTCAGGGTTTCCATTTTTCTGTTCAGTCACAGGAGCAAAAAAAATTGAATCCCTGCCAGTGAAGGATCCGTCCTGTCATGGAATTGAGTGTCACCACATGCCATCATGCCCTTAGGCATTTTCATGGACGCACAGCATGCAGTGCTATTTTGTCCAGGCTTTGTGGACAATTTGCACCAGAGGATCCAAACAGAGGATCTAATGCAGATGTGAACCCAGCCTAAAATAATATATAACCAGAACATTAATAATAATTGCACCTCAGCTGAAAGGAGGTCATCAAAGCCACCAAATTAGTTCTGAATTTGGCAACATAGTCACTCTCATTTTACTATCAGTCAATAAGTGCCACCTTGAACTCTCCAATTACTTGACTTGGGTGCCCTAATCTGGGTAACCAGGACATAGCCCATTAAGAAGTGCCATAGGTTGTAGCCAGATAAAATCTGCCATTTTAACAACGTATTGGGGAGTTCAGACTCTTATTGGCTCCGCCCTAACTTCTAAACCTATACATTTTGGAACTAACTTCAAGGACCCACACAACTATAAATTGCCATGACAAGAAATGACTCTTCACTTTGTGTGAGCAATGGGATCCATTGCAATATCATAACCATCTATGCGTAGCTAATGTTACTATCCAAAAGATAAGGCTAGATGGGGGATTGCTCTCTAGTTACACAAAATGATCACTGCCCCTTCCCATGTAAGTTTGTTAAAACTCTCTTTCCACCACCTAACATCCCCACCCCCTATGTGTTACTTCTACCTGCATTCACGGGGTATTTTATTGTGGGGCCTCCCGAAGTGGAAAGTTCACTGGAATAAGCCATGAACTTTCCAGAAATGCAAATAAGGGAGATGGAATAAATCCTCCACAGTGCCACCTACTGAAAGGCAGCATTCCTTCGAGTCAAAGTGGGACTTTTTATACAAGTCTTGCTACAATGACTGGGAATCAAAAGCAAAGCCAGACCCCATGTACATACAGCTGTTTCCGGGTTATTGCCCATCATCAGTGTACAGTAGGAGTCTGGCTTTTGCTAGTGAGAGGCCAGGGACAGGGGTCAGAAACGCTCTTTTCTCCTTAGGGAGAGCAACTATATACTATAAATAAGTGAGGAGACTCAAATGGCCACGCACGCTCCTCTGGGTAATATGCAAATAAGGGAGATGGAATAAATCCTCCACAGTGCCACCTACTGAAAGGCAGCATTCCTTCGAGTCAAAGTGGGACTTTTTATACAAGTCTTGCTACAATGACTGGGAATCAAAAGCAAAGCCAGACCCCATGTACATACAGCTGTTTCCGGGTTATTGCCCATCATCAGTGTGCAGTAGGAGTCTGGCTTTTGCTAGTGAGAGGCCAGGGACAGGGGTCAGAAACGCTCTTTTCTCCTTAGGGAGAGCAACTATATACTATAAATAAGTGAGGAGTCCCACTTTGACTCGAAGGAATGCTGCCTTTCAGTAGGTGGCACTGTGGAGGATTTATTCCATCTCCCTTATTTGCATATTACCCAGAGGAGCGTGCGTGGCCATTTGAGTCTCCTCACTTATTTATAGTATATAGTTGCTCTCCCTAAGGAGAAAAGAGCGTTTCTGACCCCTGTCCCTGGCCTCTCACTAGCAAAAGCCAGACTCCTACTGTACACTGATGATGGGCAATAACCCGGAAACAGCTGTATGTACATGGGGTCTGGCTTTGCTTTTGATTCCCAGTCATTGTAGCAAGACTTGTATAAAAAGTCCCACTTTGACTCGAAGGAATGCTGCCTTTCAGTAGGTGGCACTGTGGAGGATTTATTCCATCTCCCTTATTTGCATATTACCCAGAGGAGCGTGCGTGGCCATTTGAGTCTCCTCACTTATTTATAGTATATAGTTGCTCTCCCTAAGGAGAAAAGAGCGTTTCTGACCCCTGTCCCTGGCCTCTCACTAGCAAAAGCCAGACTCCTACTGTACACTGATGATGGGCAATAACCCGGAAACAGCTGTATGTACATGGGGTCTGGCTTTGCTTTTGATTCCCAGTCATTGTAGCAAGACTTGTATAAAAAGTCCCACTTTGACTCGAAGGAATGCTGCCTTTCAGTAGGTGGCACTGTGGAGGATTTATTCCATCTCCCTTATTTGCATATTACCCAGAGGAGCGTGCGTGGCCATTTGAGTCTCCTCACTTATTTATAGTATATAGTTGCTCTCCCTAAGGAGAAAAGAGCGTTTCTGACCCCTGTCCCTGGCCTCTCACTAGCAAAAGCCAGACTCCTACTGTACACTGATGATGGGCAATAACCCGGAAACAGCTGTATGTACATGGGGTCTGGCTTTGCTTTTGATTCCCAGTCATTGTAGCAAGACTTGTATAAAAAGTCCCACTTTGACTCGAAGGAATGCTGCCTTTCAGTAGGTGGCACTGTGGAGGATTTATTCCATCTCCCTTATTTGCATATTACCCAGAGGAGCGTGCGTGGCCATTTGAGTCTCCTCACTTATTTATAGTATATAGTTGCTCTCCCTAAGGAGAAAAGAGCGTTTCTGACCCCTGTCCCTGGCCTCTCACTAGCAAAAGCCAGACTCCTACTGTACACTGATGATGGGCAATAACCCGGAAACAGCTGTATGTACATGGGGTCTGGCTTTGCTTTTGATTCCCAGTCATTGTAGCAAGACTTGTATAAAAAGTCCCACTTTGACTCGAAGGAATGCTGCCTTTCAGTAGGTGGCACTGTGGAGGATTTATTCCATCTCCCTTATTTGCATATTACCCAGAGGAGCGTGCGTGGCCATTTGAGTCTCCTCACTTATTTATAGTATATAGTTGCTCTCCCTAAGGAGAAAAGAGCGTTTCTGACCCCTTTCCAGAAATTGAACAGGAACATTGCAGCAGTAGCATCCTACATGCTTACCAGAACGTTCAGCAATATGGAGCATCAGATTCAGACATGCTTGACTGCAAACGGGTGTCCCTTCCAACACATATTATGAGGAGCTCCTGATTTTCAATAAGTTTGGTATGTTTTGACCAAAGTTCATTAAAATGTGTTCACTCACTCTGAGGACACCTTTCTTAACTTCTTAGAAACTAAACATGTTACTATAAATTCAAATATACCTTATAGTGGCCACTTTGGGAGAAGAGTATTAGTGATGCATTTATGTGTCCATAATATGGCCAAATGTCCTGGCCCGGACTCAGGTTTCCTGAGCCAAACTCACTGCAGCAAAGGAATTACTCATGGTCCAAATTCAGATCAGGACACTGACGTTAGGGCAGGGGCACAGGTTAATATTAGGAACGCATAAATAGTCAAACATACTAGGGTGTAAAAGTGGCCGTTATTAAGGAAAAGTTAAAAATGTTAATTTGCAAAGATTATACTATGATTATAAAACATCTCACTTCTTATTCATGTCTTCCAATGTAGGATATAATGTCAAAATGATTCTTCATTTGATATTTTAAGATCTTGTATCATGCTTTCTACAATCATGGCAAATACTTGTGTTTGCTCTGACTGGTTATTTCTTTGTCTGGAATTGGTTCTAGTGTTAAGGTGAACATTTCATTCTCTTGATTTTCCTAATTCTATAAAAAAGATAAAAATAATTGTCACAAATACTCTTTTTTGAACATTAATTTTTTAAAACAGATTTTTGAAAAAGGTGATTGTTTAAACAAATATATACTTGTGGGGGGTGCACTGTGTGGGCACTTTGGGGGTGCATTGTGTGTGGACACTGAAGGGGGGACTGTGTGTGGGGCAGTGTGGAGGGGGCACTGTGAGGGGGGGCATGTGTGTGGGCACTGGAGGGGGCACTGTGTGTGGGCACTGTGAGGGGGGGCGTGTGTGTGTGTCATGCTTGGTGCTACTTTCACTTTCAATAAGCAGAGGATCGCGATCCTCTGCTTATTAAAAAGTGCTGCTAGAGATCAGGATCTCTTGCTTCTGCGGTGACAGCTGTAGCAGGAGATTCCTTCATCTCCCCAGCATGTCCCCTCGTCACTGGACACTGGGACACTGTTGTCACAGTGTCCAGTGATGAGGGGACATGCCGCGGAGATGAAGGAATCTCCTGCTAACAGCTGTCACAGCAGTAAGCAGGAGATCGCACTGCTCTCTCATTGCTTTGAATGGAGCCAGCCAGCTGCTGGCTCCATTCAAAGCAGTGAAGCGTGCGTCTCCCGGGAGCACGCACGCTGGGGAGAGAGAGGCAGCAATGCATCATGGGAACTACCCAGCGGCGCCATCTTTAAAAAGTTCATCAGGCAAGCTTTATAAGGGAAAGAAAAGGAATAAAAAGGTGAGCAAAATATCGTTTTTTATGGGTAAAGCTGTAGTGTGTGATGCTTCTACGTTACAGGGCATTAATGGGGAAAAAAATTAGTTTGGGCGGCGGGACAACCCCTTTAAGGGATTGAGTCCCATCATCATATAAAAAAAAGAAAATTAACATTACCAAAAGAAACATATTTGATGGGAAAAACATTTCTTGAAAACTGAAAGTCTCAAAGACTCCTTTGTGTCAGAGTAAGATAATTAGTAAGACATTACTTTTCATGGAGGCGATTTAGGAGAGTGCCTGCCAGGAGTAGAGAACCGTTCCTGGTTTATGGAAGATGACCTTTTAGGTGATGTATTAGCTTGTGCTTTGGCTCCCTATTGTGGCAGTTCCAGAGACCAGTTTTTGAATAGTAGACTTAACTCCTTGGGTGGAATTGACTTATGCGTTATTCCATTTATAAAAATGATTTGTTTAACTTGAAAGCCCGATTTATAATTAATCTTTTCATCTCTCAGGATCTTTGTACATTTAGCAAATCCCCCTCTCTTGGCAAGTGTAGCTGCGGAAAGGTCTGAAACGTCTCAGGAAGATGCATATCCTTTGAGGATGATTTAAGTAATGTGTCCCTGAAGTGATAGAGATGTAGGCTGACCAAAACATCCCTAGGAACACCTGGAGGCAAGTTCTTAGGTTTAGGCGCTCTGTTGAGTAAAAGATCTCTCTCATGTGCATCAGGAAGAATGGCAACAAATAAGTCAGTGAGAAACTCAATGAGCTGAGAGTCCTTCACAGTTTCTGGAATGTTTCTAAAGTATGTATTGTTCCATTTAGAACAATCCTCTAAATCAGCTGATTTTAACGAGTGCTGCAAGCTCCTCCTCAGTGTCATTGTGAGCATCCACCAGTGAAATATGTGTAATAAATTCCTGCATTTTATCCTCAAGATGTGAAGTGCAGTTACCAATAGCAACCAGATATACATGTATGGCTGATAAGGTATTTTTAATATCACTTTGTATAGATTCCCTCATCTATTGAAATATAGCTGTAAGATCGATGAGTGTCACAAGTAAGGCACTGTTTTGCAGGATAGGAGTAGCAGGGAGAGTAAGTTGCATAAAATCTAAGGCTGCCGTGGATACTATAGTAGTGCTCAGGGAGGTAGTTTGCTCTTTAACTTTTAGAAACAAAAGCTAGTGAAGAGAAGGTAGTATCCAACATTTTCTCCTGGGTTTCCTGCTTGTAGAAGAAAGGGAAAAGATTCTGGAGAGTCTGTCCTACTGATCTCTGAGAAGCAGTATCACCAGTCTGTTGGACCACATGGTGTACAGGACTATTTCCCTGGATGTAGCATCTTGAATTGAAGTAGGGGAGAATAAAGCAGCGAGGTCTGGAGGATTGCAAGAGGCCCCATGGTCATGTCAGAAGGTTGCAAGAGGCTTCTTCTAAGAAAGCCGATAGGAGAGTGGAGAGATGGGGAGACCCCGATCGATCCTGTGTCTATCACCAATTGTGATGTGATCAACTATTCCAAGCCCTCTCACCGCCACGGGCACTTGTCATGGCAGAGCCTTGATCAATCACTCTCGTGGAATTGTAGAATACGGGCGGATTTGTGCCCAGCTTTCCCAGTTTTCTGCATGCATGCAAAACAAAAGCTTAAATCACCACCTGATCCGGTCTAACGGCTCCAGTATTCCACAATACCCACACACACTTGCTGCCACCACAAGCTTTTTTTTCCAGATAAGCTGGAATCCACATTCATGAATTATTAACCCAATCTTAGGAGTTGTGTTTCGCTTTCAAGCGGTCAAGGTTTGAATAATAAATTGCAGATGTATACTAACAAAAGACTAGCAGTGCTAAATATTTATATATATGTAAAGATAAAGAGAAAAAGATGTTACAGTGGTAATAAGGTTTACAGGTATACATAGCAGGCAGTACTAAAACAAGGATACCAAATTTGGGATGTTCGACCCAAGGTTCTGATTGTATGGAGTCACTGGAAGCACACAGGAAACTACCTACGCTATGGCATATCTCCGAAGGTCTGACACCCAGTCTCCTTGCTCCCCCCCCCCCAGTTTTTAAAGTTTCCCCAGAACACACCTCCTCCCGCCCCCTCTGAGGTCATTCAGAGAAGGGAGGGTTAAATGCGTACGCTATATCAAATGTTACACGAAAATTGTAACCAGGCATGCAGATACGCCATTTGGGGGTATTCTGGGGCTCATACCTCAATGAGTTTAGATGCATTTTATTCAGCTAGTCTGCCCAATTCTGAAAATATAATTCATATTGAGCTAGGACCTTCACAGGACCAATAATCCTTATTAAAAGATTTTTTCCCTAATTTGAATCTTGGAGCCAGCGTGTCTGTAAGCTCCTAGGTGAATGATTTTCCTTCATTAGCAAGTAAATGGTCAAATAATTGGTATCTTCATGCTAATTCTAAACTAAACAGACAAGTGGAGCCAGGAGGCCAGAAGAATGGAAGGGGCTTATTCACATGGGTCCAGGGGAATGTCAGACAATTGCCTTGCTAAATCCGAATATTCTAAAGGCAGGGGGGACTGAGAAACTTATAACTGCATTCTAACTACTCAAGGTCTGAATGAGATATTATAGTGGTACAAAAATGGATGATACATGCAGCCAAAATGGTGGACACCCTGCCAGTCTCTATATCACATTTGGGACTCCTGACTATGTGTCCTCACTCACCTGTATTCGGCCACGTCCCAGACAAATATTCTAATAAATTTAACATGAAAATTCAAGTGTTATGTAAAAAGGTTTCCCATGCCTCCAAAAGCAAACACATATGCACAGGATAGGACAGGAATATATTAGAGATGGGGGTCTGCAGCTGTACCTCCTTTCTGTGTCAGCTGTCACCCTGTATGGAACTAGAAGCAGAGCGCTGAGTACAGTGGGCAGTCTCCAGTGTGCTTCTACATGCCTCTATTCAAAGGAATGCCTTCAAACACCACAGTAATGGCCAGCAATATGTATTGAACTCTCTCTTCTACTGTGCATTTTGGGAAACGGGTATTGACCCTGTTTGTTTAGTGATCAACTCCCTGCCTTTCATGTATTAAAGACCTAGGTCAAGTATTTATAAGGGTATGGTCACACTTTGAGGAATGTAACTATATTTTCTGATGTTCCAAATTTAGGGTGGAAAAGCAGAAAAAAACCCCACAAAATTTTGCAATTTAGTGGCTGCTTTTACACCTACATTTCAAGAAGCCAAATGCAAATCTGTGTTATACATTAGCATGATATTTCTTACATTTCTTACTCAAAACCCAGCCGAGTAATTTTGCAAAATTTGTGAACACCACAACGATATCTCACAAGGGTAAATACTATTGACTACCTTGGTTTTTGGTGAGTTCAGAGTAATCATAGAAGATGTTGAAAGTGGTGACCACCGACTTTCAAACCCTTCTGAATGCCAGAAGTTCAGGATGGGGACGTTGTCACCTCTGATTGCCTGCAGCGATCACCTGACTTCTGCTGTAAAAACAGACTGGGAGGGCTGTGGCTGCTGTTGCACTGCTAACCGTGGAGGGGGGCGGTGAATGATGCTTCTTTTGTTGTATTAGGTCATGGCCAATTGTTGTTTTTTTTTTCCTAAGTGAGATAACCCTTCTAACATTGGCGGTTTCTCATCACATTGTCCCCTAGACTTTCTGTACAATTCACTTTTTCTTACATGAAAAACAATCCCCACGCAAGTAATATTTACTATCAAAAATGTCAATTTATGCACTGTTATTTATCAAATTACATTTGGAAGATTTCAATGCAGTGAGACCATAAGTGGCCCACATAGCTCAAGGATAAATGTCAAATGCCTTATTTGTTGTGAAAAAACTGTACATGATCTATCACTGTAAATACACTGTTTTCTAAAAAGCATTCATGCAATATAAATCAAAGGAGAAAGCTTTGTGCAGCAAACGTACATTTTATGGACATTTTGCCGTTTCTGATGTTTTTTGTTACTACTCACAAGAATTTGCCTATCTCCAGATCTGTGTAAAATTGAAATACAGTAGTACACTAACTCATAAATCAGGAATAGAGATATACAGAAAACATAAAATAATATATGTTCAATCACACTTACAAGCCCCTCTCTTCCCCAAAGGAATAATCTATGCATGTGTTATTAAATTGCATGTACCCGAAAATAAAGAAATAGAAAAACTTAATCTTTCTTTCTTTATTTTTTATTTATTAATTTTTATTTTTTTGTTTTTTTATTTCTTTATTTATACTTTACCCGGCCTTTTATAAGGAGCAGGGTATTGCTTGATCTGCAGCTCTCCAGGTAACTGGATATCGGGGAAACCTCGGAAAAAGATACCATTACACACCTGCTTGGATTTAAGGTGCCAGCAGGTCACCATTAGGTGGCACGCTTAGCCCCGGGTGAGTTGAATTTTTATATTGTTTATATCCTTGAAAAATTTACAGTTGGTGTGCAAGGCGCTCTCCTTGATATATGTACTGGAAAAAGAAGACCTAATAGTCAATGACACTATTAAGTTACTTCTATAAGTGGGGTTAATATTTATAAAAATCACTGTTCCATGCAAAACCCCAATAAAGACCACCTATAACGATATACACATAGAGCCTCATCATATACCAAAAATTCATTTTTATTGATATACCAATATAGATATATTAAAAAACACCATTTAAAATGATGGAACAGCATGCATAACAATTAAAATTGTATATACAGTATGTTCTGTGGTACATCTATCTCTCAAAAAACTGTTACTGTATATACATAGAGGTAGCACTTAGGGCTCAGTCAGATGAGCGGTTTTTTTTTTCATGTTAAAAATGCGTGTAACCGAAGCTCCATGCCCATTGCTTTCAATGAGGACGGCGCTACTGTAGCCGGTCCCATTGAAAGCAATGGGATACATACAACGTGGGCAGTGATTTTTGGAGGAGGGCTTGAAATATAAGCCCTTCTGTGAAAATCATCCCTAACTGATTTAAAAAATAAAAAAATATATACATCCCCTCTCTGCCGCTGTGTAGCTACAGCGGGTCTTCTTGTTGACTCCCCAGCTCTGTTGTGAGGCTCTTTCTCCTGAAAGCACTGAGTCTGATTGGCTGAGCACTCAGCCATTCATTGAATGACAGCTGAGCGCTGCCTGTAATTGGTCACAGTGCTCAGCCAATCACAGGCAGCACTCAGCCATTCATTGAATTCAGCGGCGGAGAGGTGATGTATATATTTTTATTCTTTTTTACAGCAGCTAGGGATGATTTTCAGGGAAGAGCTTATCTTTCAAGCCCTTCTCCAAAAATCACTGTGGGGGTTTCCTGCATCCCATTGCTTTCAATGGGGCTGCAGTGCCGGCCCTATTGAAAGCAATGGGAGAACATTGCAATCCTCTGCCACAGCTGTGGCAGGGGATTCTTTTGTCCCAGCGGGGAGTCCCCTCATCACTGAACACTGTGACAGTGCTGTCACAGTGTTCAGTGATGAGGGGACTCCCCGCTTGGAATCTTTATGCACAGCACGGATGTTGTCGCTGCACGTATGTCCTATCTTTTACAGGTGCAAAGATTTTACGCCTGTAAAAAAACGGACATGTGAACACTACATAGGAAACCAATGGTTGTAATAGATAAGCTTTTTTTGCGCACATGGCTGCGTGCAAAAAAACGCTTGTCTGACTTCACCCTCATAGAGGAAAAATGCATATACAAGCCCCCAAATACAAGGTAATCTATTCCCCATTTGACAATGTCCGTTTCATGTCCTGCTTCTTCCGTGTACAATGACACATTGTAGAACATATGAGGGTTGTTATATTAAAAGGCAACTTCAAATTTTAAAGACATAGAAGGACGTAGGGACACAAATTTATAAAAATATTTGATACTTGAAGTGTAGAACTAAATCTTTCTGAAGGTTTTATGGCAGCATATTACATCTGAGAGATTTGTTCTAAGGATAGCGCACCAGGTGGTAAAAAGTAACTTCAACTTAGAGACAATAAAACTCTCACACTGTTAGGGTGGACGCACACTATTTTCTCTCTTGCGCTGCGAGAGCATGAGAAAACTCTCGCCTCGCAGCGCAAGAAAGACGCCGGTATAGAACCGGCATATCGCTAGTGCTTTCAATGGGGCCAACGACATCAGCGCTAGCCCCATTGAAAGCATAGGGAGAATGCCGCGGACTTCTGCCACAGCTGTCACAGCTGTCACAGCTGTGGCAGAAGTCCACGGCATTCTATTCCATTGCTTTTAATGGGATCGGCACTGCTGCCAATCCCATTGAAATCAATGCTTTCTGCCAAGCCCCGCTGAATGATTATCGGGGAGGGCGTTGAAATATAAGCCCTTCCCCGATAATCATCAATAAGTGGTAAAAAAAATTTTAAAATTATTACTCACCTCTCCTGCGCTCAGCCGCGTCCTCCTGCTGGCTCCCCGACACTGCTATTAAACTCTTTCAGCAGTCGGGGATTTAAAAATCCCGCCTCCTGAAAGGGGTGTGCAGATTGGCTGAGAGCTCAGCCAATAGCAGCTGCTGCTTAGCTATTGGCTGAGCCCTCAGCCAATCACACATAGCCCTTAGCTATTCATTTATGAATAGCTAAGATATAGCTGAGTATAGGTGAATAGCTAAGATATAGCTGAGTATAGATGAGTATAATTTTTTTAAAAATTTTAAACACTTTTGGCAGATTATCGGGGAAGGGCTTATATTTCAAGCACTTCCCCGGTAATCTTACTGCGGGGCTTGGCTAAAACCATTGCTTTCAACTGCCAATGGAATAGAATGCCAGGGACTTCTGCCACAGCTGTGACAGCTGAGGCAGAGGATTCCTTCATTCCCGCGGTCCCCGCGGGGATGAAGGAAACTCCTGCCACAGCTGTCACAGCTGCAGCAGAAGTCCCCGGCATTCTCCATCTCTTTTCAATGGGGCTAGCGCTGCTGCCGCTGGCCCCATTGAAAAGACTGGCGATATGCCGGCGTGATGCCGATATCCCGGCGTCATGCCGATTTTTTTCTCGCACTGCGATGCGAGACTTTAACTTTACTCTTGCATCGCAGTGGAGAAAAAAACGCCAGTGGGTGTCCACCCTTATCTGTAGATTAGTTAAGTGTTTACGGTACTTTGTAAATGTTTTAGGCAGGTGCAAAAAAGATATTGCAAAGTAAGATTTTTTCAAAAATAGAAGGCATCCAAATTTATTCTGCAGCAAGACAACGACCCCAAACATACAGCCAATGTCATTAACAACTATCCTCAGTGTAAAGAAAAACAAGGAGTCCTGGAAGTGATGATATAGTCCCCACAGAGCCCTGATCTCAGCAAGTTTGTTCAAGATTACATGAAAAAAAGAAGGATTTGAGCAAATCTACATCCAGAGAAGCTCTGTGGTTAGTTCCCCAAAATTTTCCAACAACCTCCCTCCTGAGTTTTTTTAAAAAACTGTGTGCAAGTGTACTTAGAAGACTTGATGTTGTTTTGAAGACTAAGGGTGGTAAGACCAAACATTGATGTGATTTAGATTTCTCTTTTGTTCATTCACTTTGCATTTAGTTAATTGCCAAAAAAGATTATTAACCCTTCTATTTTTGAAAGTATTCTTACTTTTCAGCATTCGTTTCACACCTGTCTAAAAGTTTTAGGCCTCGGTCAGATGAGTAAGCCACCCTTACTAAGAGCAACAACATTTTAACGTCATCAATGGCACTCTTGAACTTTTGCAAGCATAAGCACATTTGGCCTGTTGCCAGGAAATTTCACCATAAAAACTGTTTGTAAAACTTACACAACAGTTAGCTCTACCAATTAATTACACATTTCTGGGTAAAGCAAAAGAAACAGATATGAAGCCATGCTTCAGCAAGGCCACACCTGATATTAGCTGTTTGTGCTTTTTTTTAAAAGTTTGCATTTGTTGGAAAATCCTTTAGAAACTCCATCTGTACTGTTACCTCCTTCATTGCTCCTCTGATTTGGAAAGTTCTGTCACTTCTTTGTAATCTATGTTCTGTTCTGTGATGTGCTCATTTTATAACAAGCTGCTATTGGTCTAGAATGCTGCAATTGTTGTAATAGCCTGTGATTTTTTTCAATTTGCTCATGATATGGAGCAACAATTCAAAGAAAAGTTGCACAAACATCTCTGATAACATCTTACACTGCTGCACCATTACAAATCAAGGAGACAGTGCTGTATCTTGTGAGGATTTTTTCAACCTTTTCAAAAAGGTAATATATACATAAGAAATTAAAAGTAACTCAAATTACATTTTTGTAAAGTTTAAAAACTGTGCAGACATCCAAAACATTGTTAAAATTATGTAAAAAATATTCCACTATTAGATGTCCAGATTTCTAATGTGATTCATATCCACAGAAAAATAGACACATAATTCTAATAGTCATGTTCAATATTGCTTAATGGCTGCAAGTAATAATCAGCAGAAGAAAGAAAACCACAAATTTTCTGTCCATACCTTACATTTTCACATTTTAAAAAGATAGAAATAGTTAGAAATTTTCCCTTAAAGGGGTTGTCTCGCGAAATCAAGTGGGGTTATACACTTCTGTATGGCCATATTAATGCACTTTGTAATGTACATCGTGCATTAAATATGAGCCATACAGAAGTTATTCACTTACCTGCTCCGTTGCTAGCGTCCCCGTCGCCATGGTTCCGTCTAATTTCGGTGTCTTCTTGCTTTTTTAGACGCGCTTGCGCTGTGTGGTCTTCTCCCTTCGGCTCCGCTCGGCAGCATCAGCGTTTTGGCTCCGTCCCCTTGCACGCGTCATCGCGTAGCTCCGCCCCGTCACGTGCCGATTCCAGCCAATCAGGAGGCTGGAACCGGCACACGTCATGGGGCGGAGCTACGCGATGACGCATACAAGGGGGTGGAGCCAAAATGCAGATGCTGCCGAGCGGAGCCGAAGGGAGAAGACCGCACAGCGCAAGCGCGTCTAAAAAAGCAAGAAGACACCGAAATTAGACGGAACCATGGCGACGGGGACGCTAGCAACGGAGCAGGTAAGTGAATAACTTCTGTATGGCTCATATTTAATGCACGATGTATATTACAAAGTGCATTAATATGGCCATACAGAAGTGTATAACCCCACTTGATTTCGCGAGACAACCCCTTTATCCAACAAGTCATATTAGAACTATAAATCTGCACATCAAAAGTCAAACAAAAAGAACAAACTGTGTTCCAACTGTTACTTGCTGTCTTACATCATTTGGCAACAGCTTCTTTCTGACACTGCATTGGCTCAAGACTTGGATTTAATCAAGCAATGTTCAGCCAAATAATCAAACAAGTTGTCCCAGCAGTTATATCTTCATGCCGTCATTAGATAAGGTTCCCGAATTCGGTAGAAAGTCAACAAAATATAAAGAGGCTTTTTTAAAACTTGGGTTTCCATAAATAATTGGTTTAACTTCTTAGTACAGATATTGCCATTATTCCTTCAAAGGACCCGGAGTGCTTAGAAATGGAACAATAATTAATTCAACCAACATACAATGCACCTGTGGCCCTGATATGATGATAACATGATTGCAGAATTTCCCCAAGGCACATATGATGCCTGTATCCTTGAAAACAGTATGCCTGGTGGAAGATTTGTTGCTGGTGATTTGGGATCTTCCATTCTATTAGGTGGATGTGAACAATATATCTAGAGCCATTACTTTTAACATTTCAATGACTTAAAAAAGAGTTTAATGCATGTGTAGGGAAAAGTAAATGAACTTTAAAAAAAAAAAGTTTAGTGCCCCATGGACACAGCTTTAAACAACTGAAAGGTACAGTGTTAGAAAATTGAAATGGAGGTTACTACACCTATAGTCAGCCCTGAACAACCCTAAACTTAGTTGAAATAAACTCAATTGAAGTTGCACATATGATGTGTCTTTTCAACTTTTGGCCTGTTGAACTGCACACTTATCACAGAAACAAAAAGTTTCGAATGTAACACTTCAGAAGGACAATGGCTGCCATAGCAACCCAAAAGCGGAACTTAGTGGTATTGCATTAGACAGTGATGTGTTGCCCCCTCTATGGACAACTGCTGTGTTGATCATGGCATAGAATTTGTGAAACATGAGAGTTGTGAGCAAACTGCAGCTATTAAGGCAAGCTATTCTCCATTGCAGGGCATTTTCTAGAAATTCAATACAAAGATGCCAACTATCTTGTTTTTTAACTATATAATTATAGTATTTTTAGAGTATAGTAGTGCAAGTGTTTGTGAGAATGGGAAGGGGCGCAATGACAAATATAACTTTATAGATGTAAATTCTTGTCCTTTTTGACAACTGTAGTGCTAAAGCACAAAAGTTTCTTAATGTCTTAAATACATTATTTTTGCTAATTCTAAACAAGTGACCATAGATATAAACTGTAGACATGGATGATGACGCCATATCTCCACCCCACAAATCAGCAGCAGAGAAGATGTAATTATGCAGATTAAAAATGTGCTCTGCAATAGAGAGTCCTTTGCCATGCTAAAAAGTAGGTTTAGGGTGGTTTAACATCTGAGTTGGAACCTCAGGTCGGAGGGTCCGTCGCAGATGCAGAACAAAAAACCGGAAGAGAAAGCTGGGCAGCTGAGAGGAAACCGAATTAAATACAAGACCTAAAGCAAATTACTAGAATGGAACAGATCTCAGAACCGCCGCAACATGCATAATTTGCAAGTGAACATTGCAGATGATTTACAGGACTACATTGTTTTCAAGGCATCCCTTGAAGGGAAGATGCAAACTAAACTCACCAACAAATTGCGGCCATTTTTTCTGAAATTAATTAGCAATACAATTGTCAATGAAAGAAGACCAGGGAAACTGTTGTCTCTTGGAAGAAATAACATTTATTTGTAGAAAGAACCAGTGACAGACACATAGCTTGTTTTTGTGTGTTTTTACTACATTTCAACCAACTTCTCAGATAAATGCAATTTTTTTCATCTCAGGTTGATTAACTGTTGAGTAGCATGAAAATGTTTAGCCAATTTATTATTATTTATTTTTTATGCAAGCAAATGTGTTTCAGGTTGTCTGTCTGTGCCTTTTAAGGGCTCAGTGTAAGGACTCATAGAAGCTACTTTAGTCACATCCATCAAAAATTGCTTATTTGTGGACTGTACATTCTGTATACTGCAGTCACATGCTCTAAAGCCAATGGTAATAATTCAAAAATGAATTCTGGAGACATCTTTGCAAAGGAGCCAACTGGAGCCTTAATAAATATACTCACTTGTTCTGCGCCTTTTGAGAAATTCTAATTTGGCCAAGAAACAAAGTTTATTGTTAGATCCATTGCCTGATTACCTTTATATATCAGGAGAATAAAGATTAGTGGAACTGCAACTGCAACCTTTGTCAAAAGTGTCACAAGTAGATGATGACAGGGTGACATCTATTCCAAGCACCCATACAGTTTTCGACATATTTAACCCAACTATGATACCCAACTAGGTTATTTAAAGTTGTTTATAACAGTTTTTTAAATTCCCATGAAGCCCTGCTGTAATACTTAACCTTTCACGGTGTTTCTTTGGGAGTTCTTTAGGTTATGTAGGAAATGAATGCCAAGTTGCAGTCTGCACATTTAAAAAACAAATGTTGCCCCACTGTTAAATTCAAGTTTTCTATCACTGTTTCAACCTTGTTATCATATTGAGATAAACAGGAGAGCGAACGCACATTGTTGGCTGGAGAGAATCACTCTCTGTGCATGAGCAAACTTTAGGGAACACAACACTGAAACTGGGTACCAACTGAGTATCAAACACTGTTGCCCGGACTCCCTGTTCCCTCCCCTTTGAGCTCCATAATGAAGTTTATTGGGGTCATAGGTGTTGACAAGTTCCCTCTAATTCTTATGCAGCATTGCCTACCTGTCTGAAGGTCAATATTCATCATATCCATCACTGCTAGAGATGAGCGAGCACCAAAATGCTCGAGTGCTCGTTACTCGAGTCGAACTTTCAGTGATGCTCAAGAGTTCGTTTCGAGTAACGAACCCCATTGAAGTCAATGAGCGACTCGAGCATTTTTGTATATGACTGGTGCTCCGCTAAGGTTTTCATTTGTGAAAATCTTAGCAAATCACTAAAGTCATCTAAAAAACACAGAAATGGATAGGGCAGGCGAGGAGCAACATGCAGGGCTGCATTTCGGGCTCCGAGGTCTCACTATTAAGCCACAATAGTGGCAAGAGTGAGACCCCCCAAGAGTGAGACCCTGTAACAGCTGTGGCAGAGAAGAACGATGTTAGCCCATTGAATTCAATGGAGCCGGCAATACAGCCGGCTCCATTGAAAGCAATGGGCTGCCGGCGAGCGCGGGATGAATTTTCAGGAAGGGCTTAAAAATATAAGCCCTTACCTGAAAATCATCCTAAAATGTGTAAAAGTTAAAAAAAAATGTATACTCACCTTTCCGCTGCAGCCGGAGTTCAGCCGCGTCTGGCCGGCTGTTCTCCTGAACTGCTTTCTGTAGTATTCAGCAGGTGGGGATTTAAAATCCCCACCTGCTGAATGAGCTGCCCCTGATTGGTCACAGCCTCACCAATCAGAGGCAGCTCTCACTCACCCATTCATGAATTCATGAATGGGTGAGTGAGTGCTGCCTCTGATTGGCTCAGCGCAGGGACCAATCAGGGGCAGCTCTCAGCTGAATGACAGCTGAGAGCTGCCCCTGATTGGTCCCTGCGCTGAGCCAATCAGAGGCAGCACTCACTCACCCATTCATGAATGGGTGAGTGAGAGCTGCCTCTGATTGGTGAGGCTGTGACCAATCAGATGCAGCTCATTCAGCAGGCGGGGATTTTAAATCCCCGGCTGCTGAATACTACTCACAGCAGTTCAGGAGAACTGCCGGCCGAACGCGGCTGAACTCCGTCAGCCGGGACAAGGTGAGTATACTTTTTTTTTTACTTTTTACACATTTCTGGATGAATTTCAGGGAAGGGCTTATATTTGTAAGCCCTTCCCGAAAATTCATCCCGCGCTCGCCAGCAGCCCATTGCTTTCAATGGAGCCGGCTGTATTGCCGGCTCTATTGAATTCAATGGTCAGTGCTCATTTAATCGAGACGAGTACCGCGTGGTGCTCGTCTCGAGTAACGAGCATCTCGAGCACTCTAATACTCGAGCGAGCATCAAGCTCAGACGAGTATGCTCGCTCATCTCTAATCACTGCCAGTCCCGAAATCTACTGCTTAATCCAAAAGAAGAAAACCCATGAAAAGGAACATAGGATGAGGAATTTGATTATATATACAACAATGCCCACTAGACTTACACAACATAACTAATATGTCTCTATGCTAGTTAAAACATAACTTATATAGCAAAACATGCTGCCCTACAGGGCCACTCCAGTGATTATTTTTACATTCCTTATGTACAGTAGCTTTTCATCCAGTATACATTCTATAAGTGAGCTATTATTATCTTGATTAGTTATTTTTCTTTATCTGAAACTCCCGGCCTATTTTTCTCAGATGGTCGTGTGATCTCAATCCTGTCTATCTCAGATTTACTTGGGGTTATGTGTTCAGTTCCTAGTCAGTTTCTTAGTCTGTATCCTACTATTGCATGGACTCTACCACAGAAATTGCTTATAGCGGGATATAGACACTCTTATCACAGTTGCTGATGATGATCACACAGCTCCTGTTTGACAGATGTACACTCTGTAAAAAAATATAAAGTAGCTAGAAGCAGTTGTCGTTTTGCTGCAAAACTTAGCAGGCAGTTACATCTCAAACAGATATGCAAATGATTAGAGTTGTGGCATAAATAGATGACCAACTTGCCAACTTAGGCTCTAAAAGTGGTTCCCTTTGGCCTATAAATGGCTCTCAGAGGCTACTTGTGTGTAGTGGACTTCTTTTTCCGCTTGTGTAGAGCTTGTTGACCACTAGACACCTCTATGATGCAATCCAAGAGATTTTGTCCAGTTACCAGAGTTTTAGAGGGGGCACATTATTGGATTGCGAGAAGCTGGAAGGTCATATGATGAATTTCCTGCCACCTGGGCCATTCTGACCAGACTGTTAGGAGGTGTCCCGAACCAGTGGATGTGTGAGAGCATGTGTAGTGGCCCAGTGGGTCCTACAGAACACTCACAGCACACTTGTCCTGTCTGACCTGTCTGTATGCCGTCCATGGATACAGAAAGTTCTGTCTGTGGGAGAGACCCTGTGTCTCCCCTTCTGCTCTAAGCCTAGAACTCAACCCTGATGTCAACTGGTCTCTCATTGGCTGACAGTCAGGTTTACTTTTACTGATGCAGTGCCCCAAGAGCGAGAAACAAATATACAGGTCCCTATGCAAGACTGTGAGGAGTCCAGAAAGTGCAGGGCGGAAAGAAAGGTTATAAAAGGGAGTGACAGAGAACAGTTAGTCAGACTCAGCCAGGTGTGAGTAAGGAGAGGTTGCAGTTCAGTTGTCGCAGAGGAGAAGTCAGTTTCATCACGTTTGTCACCCGAGGTAGAGTGAGGTGAAAAACCCACTCCCTTGGCATCCTGCAGCAGAGAAAAAGAAGAGCCTTTCTGAGGTCTATCTTCAACAAACAGTGAGTTACAGCTACTCAGTGAAATCAAAGCCAGAATTAGCATACAGCCACTTGTCCCTCTGCTTCTTCAACCCTTCATTCTAATTGAAATCAATTATTCAGCTAAATCCACTAGTGGGAAAAATTGTTCAGTTAAACTAATCCACAGTAAAGTAAGGGAGAGAGTTTTGAAGTCAGTGTATCATCAATTCAATACTGCTACACCTTCTTGTTGTACTCAAATTGTCTGTTTACTGATGCATTTTGGTGTACTTGCTGCAAATACGTTACGAAGAACTGTTATTCAAGTTGTTACTGCAATTTTCAAAGTTAGTAAATCTACACACTCTCAGATTACTAAACTACCACTGGACTCGTCTCTGTTATTTCCACGGCATATCATTCAGAGTGTCCAATTAGAGTGTTGGCGTCATGTGACAAGGATTAGGCCTACCGCCATATGGACAGTAGGTTCATTGGGGCATTACACATGTACATAAGGTGACCAGGTTCAGGATATCTTCGACAGACCAACAGTAGAGAGGATTGTCTGCCAAGCATGAACAGCTCCAAATGTTGTCCACCATCCAGAGACAGCTAGCATAATTCTTACAAGCCCTGTGTCTGACTGAACCATTTCCAGGTGCACAAACGACAAAACTGTACTGCTACAGAGTGAAACTGGGTTGCCTTCAGGTAAGAATTCAGGTTTAGTTTGAGCATTCATGACAGCCATGTTCATGTCTGGAGACCTAGGGTTATACTTCTCAATCCTGCCTTTGCTGTGAAGTGGCACACTGCCTCCAATGCTGAAATGGTAGTCTGGGGGTCCATTACATATGATAGTTGGTCACCACCAGTATTGGTACGAGAGACTATGACAGCTCAGCGATATGTTCAGGACATCCTGCAGCCACATATGCTCCTCTCATGGCAGGGCTTCCAAGAGGCATTTCCAGGATAATGCTCAGCTCCACACACTAGGGTGTCACGCGAATGCATGCACAACATTGCCACACTTCCGCCAGATTTATCACCAACAGAGCATGTATGGGACCATATGGGATGACAGGGATGCCAACAGTTTGCATGATCTAGAGGCTCAGTTACAGGATAGTATATGGAACTTGTATACCTCCATGCCTGTTATCAATGTTACAATCACACATAGAAAGTTTTATTCAATTTTGACAATACCTTCTAGGGGCTTAATTTTTTTTGGACTATGTGTGTAATAGAAGAGATCACAGTTTATCCTCTTGAATCTATACTTGTGAACTGTAGCTTATTTAGGTGAATTTAGAAGGTAATGATAATTAAACTGTCTACCCAGCAGTTAGAAATGGTATAACCTCTAGCTAATGCTGTGGTGATGCATCTTGGTATTGATGTGAAAATGAAACCAAAACATTTCACCATCAAGATAGTGCCCAATAAGAATCAGGGAGGAAAGTGGCTGCAAAACACAGAGTAGACCTCCAGGGTGAGACAGGCAATCAGGTGAGGGGTGCTGGAGTGGGCCTCTAACATACATGATTGTACATGACGTTGAGGTTTATTTTGGAAATATTTGGTTCAGAAAAATAATCATTTTTACAAACAACATTAATGAAAAATACCAACAAAATAAATTGATTCAAAATGGAGTACTATCCTTTTTTTTGCTGACCCGCTTCACTCAAAGATTTTTTTAATTTTTTTTTTCTTTCTGGACTTCTTTAGATTTTTGCTTACATAATTCTTTGTAGAAGAAATGACAGAGCTGCATTCCCTATCATTTGATAACATTGCGGTATTATAATTGGAAAGACCTTGAATTAAAAGGTTATTTAAGCCCTGGAATTTTATTCAGTTCACTGTCATCTTCACCACATTTGGCTTGCCTTTCAGCAAATCTGCAAACATATCTGATATTTCATTGAGCTTTAAACCAAATATGCCCTTTTCTATTCTCCACAAGCAACTGCTTTCAATACTAATGACACATGAGCCCACAGACCTGTTCTAACTGTTGATGGTCATCTGTTTACAGCTAATTTATCATATACTGTGCACCATTTTTGTGAACTTGTCGCAAAAAAATCCAGAATGTAAATCTCCCACTTTATCTCTTTCACTAAATTTAAACCAATCTCTGAGTTTTCTAACTTATCCACAGACATCACAGGTCTTTGGTACTTTCACTCCCAAGTTGGAAGCTTTTACCGTTTCTCAGAGGTATAGCTAGACTTTCCTTCACCTTGGCAAATATTCAGTTTGACGCCCCCTCTTCACCTAAAAGGAGTGTTTTGGGGCAACCAAAGATGAGCTATCCTTAGGATATAACATTAGTGTTTGAATAGTGATGGGGGTTCCTCACATCAGTTAGCAGAACAAATATGGCAGTGGCTCCCCCTTACAAAACATGATTGGGACTGGTACTGCAGCTCAACCCATTCAAGTGAAAAGGGTGGAACTGCAGTACCAGGTTTGGCCACTCTCTTATACTGTATATGTTGGTGCTGTAAACTGCAAGTAAAGTGGTGACGGAGTTTCAGTGAGTGTAGTAACTATTTCGTACTGCTAATACTGTGGGTGTCCCCAAGTGGGACATACTCTAATTATACTGTATGTATCTAGTAGCTCGTTCATGAAGTTAAAAGAAGACAATATTGCTTTATCATTAGTTAAATTTACGTAATAGAGAACCACAGCTTCTCTATCATGTGCAACTTCCTTATTCTCAGACATATGTATCTACAGAAGTCACACAGCAATCTGTCATCTGCAATGAGGGGATTTATAATAGCAGGTAAGGTTCAGATACTCACAATGCCATTGCAGCTGAACTCATAACTGGGGTATAAAAGCCCTGGAACTAGTTAAGGAAGCCTTATGGTCCTAGTATTTGGGAAGCCTGACCCACTGATGTTGTACTGAATTTATGTATAAGGAAGGAAATCTACATATTTCGTTACTTCTCAGATTGTAAGCTTCTCATTTTAGTGAGCTCCTATTGTTTTTGGACTAAATAAGCAAAATTTGGACTGTTACCTGTGGAGTCTCAGCATTCTCACTGCCAATTAAGTCTACCACTTTACCCCTTCACTATAAATAAAAGGACACTGTGCATGTTGATACTGATATGAGATTTAGGTCCAGAGGTATAATGTCTTGTTGAAAGATCATGTGTGTGTGTAATCGAGTGAAGCTTGTGTTTTAATTTATAGCATTTAAAAGAGATATATGAGATATTGAAAACTGTTTGTAAAGACAGGAAATGTGTTAAAGGGGTTGCCCCATAAAAAAATAGTTTACAATTAGATCCAGTCCATAATTATAACCTTTTTTATTTATTCTGTCTCAAAAGAATGCTTCTATCTCCAGATATTTCAGCAGTAATGTTAAAATAGTGCCATCTGCTGTTTTTATTTGGTGTTCACCTCAGCAAAGATTCCAAGGTGGTCATAATGCTTAGCCGTGCTTCTCTCTCTGCTTCACTAGGTATATGGAGGGATCCTTGGTTTGGTGAGCACCTGCTTCTGAAGTCCCACCACATACCCAGTGAAGCAGAGAACAATTACTGAGGTGAACACAATAGAGACAGGTGGAGCTATTATAACATTACTCTTGGAACATTTGGGATAGAAACATTTTTAATAAGTATAAATGCAAAAACGTGTTTAGAATTATCAATTTAACTATAAACAATATTTTTTGTAGGACAGCCACCTTATTATAACAAAAGAAGATATACTGTATATACTCGAGTATAAGCCTAGTTTTTCAGCACATTTTTTTGTGCTGAAACCCCCCCATCCTCGGCTTATACTCTAGTCAGGGAAGGCTTAAAAAAAACCTCCATACTCACCTCCCAGCCGGCATCTGTGTCTCCGGTGCCATCGGCAGGCTGTTTGAATTCTCTCCGCTGTCATCCCCCGCCGTCCTCTTTGCTCGGCTCTGTCATCCCCCGCCGTCAGCGCTGTGTAAGTAAGAGCTGTAATTGGATCAAGCGTCAGCCAATCACAGCGGGTGCTCGATCATTCACAGCCAATCAAGCTGCTTTAGAATTCTCCCCACTGTCATCTCCTTGCTCGGCTTTCAAATCCCCTGCCATCAGTGCTGTTTAAGTGAGCGCTGTGATTGGATCGAGTGCTCAATCCAATCACAGCGCTTACTTACGCAGCACTGACAGAGCCAAGCAGAAAGTACGGTGGGGGATGACTACGGGGAGAATTCAAGCAGCTTGTCGCAGAGACACAGACGCCGGCTGGGAGGTGAGCATGGAGTTTTGTTTTTTTTACCCAGTATATATTCTAGTATAGCTCGGCTTATACTCGAGTCAATAAGTTTTTCCAGTTTTTTGTGGTGAAACTTATTGTCTCGGCTTATACTCGGGTCGGCTAATACTCGAGTATATATGGTAGTTTGATTTCACTGCTGTCACTCCATTCCTCCCTCCTGGTCTTTGCTTACATGACTGCAGCAATGACGTATCCCTGTATGTATCTGACCACTGCAGCCAGTCACTGCCCTTGGTGGTCTTATGTTGTACACTGTTGCAGCAGTCATGTGAGTATACAGGCATGTATTTAATGTGTTTCATACCATTCCTTTCAATGGTATGTGACATTGCTGAAATAAGAAAGATGATAAGTTATAGGAAAGAAAGATGAGAAAAGAGGAAGGGTGAAATAGAGAAGACATCACTTACAGATATTCTCAGTTCTTCATTCTATCATCCATAATCATCATTGGCTGCCCTTACAACTTAAATGGCCGTATGTTGCATCAGTACTTTTCTTCCCTTCTTCCATGTTCTGGACCCACTCCTGGTTTTGGTTTACATGTCCATTATATATTCTCTCTCTATAGGTTCCATTCCTTGTTTTGGCTTGAAAATACTGATGAAAAATACTGACAAATACTATCATGTGATCATGTCCTTAGTCTGCCTATGTAAGAGAATTATAGTTATTTTATTCTTAACACCTCAATACCACTGGACATAAGTTTATGTCCGGGGCACGTGGTACGTCACACAACAGGATGTAAGCTTACAGAAGCTGAGCTTGCGCCATCTGCAGTGGAAGTTGGCTGTGACCGACAGTTAGCCTCTCACTGCAACAACGCGGATCAGTAAAAATGTAGATCACAACATGTAAACGATTTACAGAGAGAGCAGATTTCAATGAGAGCTGCACCTGCAATTACAAGTGCTGGTCACTACACAGGAATCGGAGTAGTGGGTTCTATGGCAGCTGTGCCTGCACTTAAATGCATTGGCCACGACATAGGGGTTGGAGCAGCAACCTCCTCGGTTCCCCAGCCGATCACCTGTTACTGACTTATCCTGAGGATAGGTCATTAATAGTATTTTTACTGGTAAACCCCATTCAAGGGGTCAATAAATTCCTATTAGAGATGAGCGAGCATACTCGTCCGAGCTTGATGCTCGTTCGAGTATTAGGGTGCTCGAGATGCTCGTTACTCGAGACGAGCACCGTGCGGTACTCGTCTCGATTAAACGAGCACTGACCATTGAATTCAATGGAGCCGGCAATACAGCCGGCTCCATAGAAAGCAATGGGCTGCCGGCGATCGCGGGATGAATTGTCGGGAAGGGCTTAAATATATAAGCCATTCCCTGCAATTCATCCAGAAATGTGTAAAAATAAAAAAAATAAATACTCACCTTGTCCCGGCAGAACGATGTTAACCCATTGAATTCAATGGAGCCAGCAATACAGCTGGCTCCATTGAAAGCAATGGGCTGCCAGCGATCGCAGGATGAATTGTCGGGAAGGGATTAAATATATAAGCCCTTCCCTGCAATTCATCCAGAAATGTGTAAAAATAAAATATATATATATACTCTCCTTGTCCCGGCAGACGGAGTTCAGCGTGGCCGGCCTGCAGTGGGTGTGAAGGGGGTGTGAGTCAGACCTGCCCCTGATTGGCTCAGCGCTGAGCCAATCAGAGGCAGGTCTCACTCACACCCATTCATGAATTCATGAATGGGTGAGTGAGTGCTGCCTCTGATTGGCTCAGGGGCAGCTCTCAGCTGAATGACATTCAGCTGAATGACATTCAGCTGAGAGCTGTCCCTGAGCCAATCAGAGGCAGCACTCACTCACCCATTCATGAATTCATGAATGGGTGTGAGTGAGATCTGCCTCTGATTGGTCAGGCTGTGACCAATCAGAGGCAGCTCATTCAGCAGGCGGGGATTTTAAATCCCCGGCTGCTGAATACTACTCACAGCTGTTCAGAGCAGTTCAGGAGGACTGCAGCCGGCCGCGCTGAACTCCGTCTGCCGGGACCAGGTGAGTATATATATATTTTTTTATTTTTACACATTTCTGGATGAATTGCAGGGAAGGGCTTATATATTTAAGCCCTTCCCGACAATTCATCCCGCGATCACCGGCAGCCCATTGCTTTCAATGGAGCCAGCTGTATTGCCGGCTCCATTGAATTCAATGGGCTAACATCGTTCTGCCGGGACAAGGTGAGTATATATTTTTTTTATTTTTACACATTTCTGGATGAATTGCAGGGAAGGGCTTATATATTTAAGCCCTTCCCGACAATTCATCCCACGATCGCCGGCAGCCCATTGCTTTCTATGGAGCCGGCTGTATTGCCGGCTCCATTGAATTCAATGGGCTAACATCGTTCTTCTCTGCCACAGCTGTTACAGCTGTGACAGAGGAGAACGATCTGTACGCTGACAGTGCGGGGGTGGGGGTCTCACTCTTGCCACTATTGTGGCTTAATAGTGGGACCTCGGAACTTGAGATACAGCCCAACATGTAGCCCCTCGCCTGCCCTATCCGTTTCTGTGTCGTTCCAATCACTTTCTTGAATTTCCCAGGTTTTCACAAATGAAAACCTTAGCGAGCATCGGCGATATACAAAAATGCTCGAGTCGCCCATTGACTTCAATGGGGTTCTTTACTCGAAACGAACTCTTAAGCATCACTGAAAGTTCGACTCGAGTAACGAGCACTCGAGCATTTTGGTGCTCGCTCATCTCTAATTCCTATACCTTTTGAGGCTATACATATAAAGGACTCATTGGGTACAGCTAGAGATTGGATGGTTCAGCTCGGCAACTAACATGGTGGCTACTAATCTAAACAGGTCAAAATTGATGAAAAAGGTGACAAAAAGCTTCAGTTTAAAAGCTTTTAATAACCCATTAAGGACTAAGAATGGTAAATATACGGCGCTTAATCCTGGGTGTAAAATTACAGATGTTTTTAATCAGAAGCAGGATGGATGGTCAGCAGTTAGTCACAGCTGATAACCCGAAGGAGGAGGGTGGGTTTTAACTCACTTCTGACTCGTCCTTTTTTTAGTATATAGTGCTCAATGAGCGATATGCACTAACAAGTAAAAGCGGAAGTGTTTCTTAAACTACACAAGCTGGCTGCCATGTGAACACCAGGATTCCTGCTACACCAGATCTGTTCTGCCAGTGACTAATGTCACTACAGGGGATGTTTTTCCTCTGTAACTGAGGCTCCTATGGATGTCTCAGTTACAGTGGGAAAGTATCAAATAAAAAAACATGTAAATGTCCCCCAGAGGTCTTATATGACGTCCTGGGGGACATAGATAGTAAAAAGAATAACTACATAAATAAGTAAAAGTATAAAACAATACATATATATATATATATATATATATATATATATATATATAAAAGAAAACAAAAAAACCCTAAGCCGACGCCAACTAAAACTGTCGCTATATGCATCCTGTAATCCCAAATAATACATATTATATAATAAAATGTCCGAAACAAAATGAGGAACCCATTCCCATACTTAATTTTAGTGCAAATGTACTAATTTAAAAAGAAATAACTATAAATGTTAAAAAAATAGTCTTTTTAAACTTTTTACCCCCAAAAAACTGAAATATGGAAAAAAGTCAGTGAAAAGATATAAAAAAAATTAGCCCTATTTGTCACTGAAAAAAAAACTGCAGCAAAAATAATTTTCATAGGTAAAGGAAAAAAATAAGGCAGTAAAACTACCACATGGCTAAAATCCCTAAAAAGTGACTGGTTCTTAAGGTACAAAATAGCCTGGCCCTTAGGGGGTTAAGCTATGTCGGTGGAAAAATATAATTATGTCTCTCAGAATGCTAAGAATGTTTTCAATTAAAAAAGTGTTTTTATTGTGCAAAAATCATAAAACAAATAAAATTATAGAGTAGGTTTGCTTAGGCCCTATTTATACTGAAGTTTAAATAAAGGCTGTGCTGACATGAAGTTGGCCAAATGTATTATATAGCTCAAGATTCTTAGTATATTTAATATCTCTTTGGGCGAACAGAGCACCAAATATGGAAGCTGTAGCAGCTGGTGTAGATTTCAGCTTCAATTTATGCCAATTTCTTATGTAACTTATAGTAAATCTAATGGGCCCTGAGCAGTTATGCCACCTAATAATCCCTGGCCACTTTTTAAAAAAGTTTTGGGGCCGGCGTAAAATTGCATAAAGTCACACCTTTGGTGCACAATATGGTGGTTCCTATACCAGAAACCTGGCGTAAAGCTTTTAAAAAAAATGCCCCTGTATATTTGGTATTGCTTCAATTCTTCTAATATACAAAAGTTATCATGTTACTTATATCACACAGGGGACGCTGGAAAACAAATCTTAAAATCAGTCGCTGTTTTTCTTCTCATTCCCTATCAAAATAAATGTTAATCAATACATTATTTATAGCTCAGGATAATGCTATTAAAAAGATACAAGTCATCTACAAAAGCAAGCCATCATGCAACTACAGTGGTGCCTTGAGTTTAATTTGTTCCGTGACCAAGCTCTTAACCCAAAAGACTCTTTTATGAAAACTAGTTTCTAGAGATGAGCGAGCACCAAAATGCTCGGGTGCTCGTTACTCGGGACGAAATTTTCGCAATGCTCGAGGGTTCGTTTCGAATAACGAACCCCATTGAAGTCAATGGGCGACCCGAGCATTTTTGTATTTCGCCGATGCTCGCTAAGGTTTCCATGTGTGAAAATCTGGGCAATTCAAGAAAGTAATGGGAACGACACAGCAACGGATAGGGCAGGCGAGGGGCTACATGTTGAGCTGCATCTCAAGTTCACAGGTCCCACTATTAAGCCACAATACCGGCAAGAGTGGGCCCCCCCCTCCCAACAACTTTTACTTCTGAAAAGCCCTCATTAGCATGGCATACCTTAGCTAAGCACCACACTACCTACAACAAAGCACAATCACTGCCTGCATGACACTCTGCTGCCACTTCTCCTGGGTTACATGCTGCCCAACCCCCCTCCCCCCTGCACGACGCAGTGTCCACAGCGCACACCAAACTGTCCCTGCGCAGCCTTCAGCTGCCCTCATGCCACACCACCCTCATGTCTATTTATAAGTGCGTCTGCCATGAGGAGGAACTGCAGGCACACAATGCAGAGGGTTGGCACGGCTAGGCAGCGACCCTCTTTAAAAGTGGTGGGGCGATAGCCCACAATGCTGTACAGAAGCAATGAGAAATATAATCCTGTGCCACCGCCATCAGGAGCTGCACACGTGGGCATAGCAATGGGGAACCTATGTGCCACACAGTATTCATTCTGTCAAGGTGTCTGCATGCCCCAGTCAGACTGGTAATATGTACCTTAACAGTAACCGCGTTGGTGGTAATGTGGTGGTGACTGCGGACCTAGTAGCGCGGTTGTATTTTGTTGGTTTTCGGAATGTGGCCAGGATTAAGTGGGCCGTGGCGGGGGGATGGTGGGGGGGCTCTCTTGTTGTGTCGGTAAAGGTGAAATTCTTGGACTGCCACCAGACGAACCAATGCAAAGGCATTTGCCAAGAATGTTTTCATTGTTGGAGGAGGAGGGGGATGTTTTTGAGGCACTACGTGTCCTCTCCACGTGTCCGTGGTTATATGCACCTTAACAGTAACCGCGTTGGTGGTAATGTGGTGGTGACTGCGGACCTAGTAGCGCGGTTTTATTTTGTTGGTTTTCGGAATGTGGCCAGGATTAAGTGGGCCGTGGCGGGGGATGTTTTTGAGGCACTACGTGTCCTCTCCACGTGTCCATGGTTATATGCACCTTAACAGTAACCGCGTTGGTGGGAAATGGCCTCGCCGCCATCATGTCTTTGGGAAGCCTCTGTTTCCACACCCCAGAGACATACCATTAGCAGCGGTATAGGCAGAGCCCATAATTTGTAACATTTCAGCCGTAGCATTAGGACAGGCCCCACTAACATATCACTAGCAGCATTATAGGGGGAGCACAGTATTAGTTCCATTTCAGTAATAGTAGCACTCAAGACAGGCCCCAGTAACAATTCCGAAGCAGCAGTATAGTGGGAGCGCAGTCTTCGTTCCATTTCAGTAATAGTAGCACTCAAGACAGGCACCAGTAACAATTCCGAAGCAGCAGTATAGTGGGAGCGCAGTCTTCGTTCCTTTTCAGTAATAGTAGCACTCAAGACAGGCCCCAGTAACAATTCCGAAGCAGCAGTATAGGAGGAGCATAGTCTAAGTTCCATTTAAGTAATAGTAGTAGCCTACACAGGCTCCAGGAACAATTCCGAAGCAGCAGTATAGTGGGAGCGCAGTCTTAGTTCCATTTCAGTAGCTGCAGTATAGCCAAGGCCCAAGTTACATTTATGTAGCTAAAGTGTAGGCCAACCCCACACACCTTTCTGTACCATGAGTGCAGGCGAAGAACATAGAAATTGCTATGATTACACTGTAGGTGAGGGCCCCAAAAAATTGGTGTACCAACAATACTAATGTACCTCAGTAAAAATTGGCCATGCCCAACCAAGATGGCAGGTGAAACTCATTAATCGCTTTGGTTAATGTGGCTTAAGTGGTAACTAGGCCTGGAGGCAGCCCAGTTTAACGAAAAATTGTTTCAAGTTAAAGTTCCAACGCTTTTAAGAGCATTGAAACGTATAAAAAAATTTTAGAAAAATTATATAAGTGAGCCTTGTGGCCCTAAGAAAAATTGCCCGTTCAGCGTGATTACGTGAGGTTTCAGGAGGAGGAGCAGGAGGAGGAGGAGGAATATTATACACAGATTGATGAAGCAGAAATGTCCCCGTTTTGGATGGTGAGAGAGAACGGTGCTTCCATCCGCGGGTGCAGCCTACGTATTGCTTAGGTATCGCTGCTGTCCGCTGGTGGAGAAGAGAAGTCTGGGGAAATCCAGGCTTTGTTCATCTTGATGAGTGTAAGCCTGTCGGCACTGGCGGTTGACAGGCGGGTACGCTTATCTGTGATGATTCCCCCAGCCGCACTAAACACCCTCTCCGACAAGACGCCAGCCGCACGACAAGCAAGCACCTCCAGGGCATACAGCGCTAGTTCAGGCCACGTGTCCAGCTTCGACACCCAGTAGTTGTAGGTGGCAGAGGCGTCACGGAGGACGGTCGTGCGATCGGCTACGTACTCCCTCACCATCCTTTTACAGTGCTACCGCCGACTCAGCCTTGACTGGGGAGCGGTGACACAGTCTTGGTGGGGAGCCATAAAGCTGTCCAGGCCCTTAAAGACTGTTGCACTGCCTGGGCTGTACATGCTGCTCGATCTCCGCACCTCCCCTGCTACCTGGCCCTCGGAACTGCGCCTTCTGCCACTAGCACTGTCGGATGGGAATTTTACCATCAGTTTGTCCGCCAGGGTCCTGTGGTAGAGCAACACTCTCGAACCCCTTTCCTCTTTGGGAATGAGAGTGGGAAGGTTCTCCTTATAGCGTGGGTCGAGCAGTGTGTACACCCAGTAATCCGTAGTGGCCAGAATGCGTGTAACGCAAGGGTCACGAGAAAGGCATCCTAACATGAAGTCAGCCATGTGTGCCAGGGTACCTGTACGCAGCACATGGCTGTCTTCACTAGGAAGATCACTTTCAGGATCCTCCTCCTCCTCCTCCTCCTCCTCCTCCTCCTCAGGCCATACACGCTGAAAGGATGACAGGCAAGCAGCAGGGGCACCGTCAGCAGTGGGCCAAGCTGTCTCTTCTCCCTCCTCCTCATCCTCCTCATGCTCCTCCTCCTCCTCCTGAATGCGCTGAGATATAGACAGGAGGGTGCTCTGACTATCCAGCGACATACTGTCTTCCCCCGCCTCCGTTTCCGAGCGCAAAGCATCTGCCTTTATGCTTTGCAGGGAACTTCTCAAGATGCATAGCAGAGGAATGGTGACGCTAATGATTGCAACATCGCCGCTCACCACCTGGGTAGACTACTCAAAGTTTCCAAGGACCTGGCAGATGTCTGCCAACCAGGCCCACTCTTCTGAAAATAATTGAGGAGGCTGACTCCCACTGCGCCGCCCATGTTGGAGTTGGTATTCCACTATAGCTCTACGCTGCTCATAGAGCCTGGCCAACATGTGGAGCGTAGAGTTCCACCGTGTGGGCACGTCGCACAGCAGTCGGTGCACTGACAGATTAAAGCGATGTTGCAGGGTGCACAGGGTGGCAGCGTCCGTGTGGGACTTGCGGAAATGTGCGCAGAGCCGGCACACCTTTACGAGCAGGTCTGACAAGCGTGGGTAGCTTTTCAGAAAGCACTGAACCACCAAATTAAAGACGTGGGCCAGGCATGGCACGTGCGTGAGGCTGCCGAGCTGCAGAGCCGCCACCAGGTTACGGCCGTTGTCACACACGACCATGCCCGGCTGGAGGCTCAGCGGCGCAAGCCAGCGGTCGGTCTGCTCTGTCAGACCCTGCAGCAGTTCGTGGGCCGTGTGCCTCCACTAAATTCACCCAATGTGCCGTCAGGGAGATATAGTGGCCCTGGCCGCCTGTGCTTGTCCACGTGTCCGTTGTTAAGTGGACCTTGGCAGTAACCGCGTTGGTGAGGGCGCGTACAATGTTGCGGGAGACGTGGTCGTGCAGGGCTGGGACGGCACATCGGGAAAAGTAGTGGCGACTGGGAACTGAGTAGCGCGGGGCCGCCGCCTCCATCATACTTTTGAAGGACTCCGTTTCCACAACCCTATACGGCAGCATCTCAAGGCTGATAAATTTGGCTATGCGGACGGTTAACGCTTGAGCGTGCGGGTGCGTGGCGGCGTACTTGCGCTTGCGCTCAAACACTTGCGCTAGCGACGGCTGGACGGTGCGGTGCGAGACATTGGTGGATGGGGCCGAGGACAGCGGAGGTGAGGGTGTGGGTGCAGGCCAGGAGACGGTAGTGCCTGTGTCCTCAGAGCGGGGTTGGATCTCAGTGGCAGGTTGGGGCACAGGGGGAGAGGCAGCGGTGCAAACCGGAGGCGGTGAACGGCCTTCGTCCCACCTTGTGGGGTGCTTGGCCATCATATGTCTGCGCATGCTGGTGGTGGTGAGGCTGTTGGTGGTGGCTCCCCGGCTGATCTTGGCGCGACAAAGGTTGCACACCACTGTTCGTCGGTCGTCAGGCGTCTCTGTGAAAAACTGCCAGACCTTAGAGCACCTCGGCCTTTGCAGGGTGGCACGGCGCGAGGGTGTGCTTTGGGAAACACTTGGTGGATTATTCGGTCTGGCCCTGCCTCTACCCCTGGACACCGCACTGCCTCTTGCAACCTGCCCTGCTGCTGCCCGTGCCTCCCCCTCTGAAGACCTGTCCTGTGTAGGCGTTGCACACTAGGTGGGGTCAGTCACCTCATCGTCATGCTGCTCTTCCTCCGAATCCTCTGTGCGCTCCTCCCTCGGACTTACTGCCCTTACTACTACCTCACTGCAAGACAACTGTGTCTCATCGTCATCGTCCTCCTCACCCACTGAAAGGTCTTGAGACAGTTGCCGGAAGTCCCCAGCCTCATCCCCCGGACCCCGGGAACTTTTGAATGGTTGGGCATCAGTGACGATAAACTCCTCTGCTTGGAGAGGAACCACTGCTGCCCAATCTGAGCAGGGGCCAGAGAACAGTTCCTGGGAGTCTGCCCGCTCCTGAGCATGTGTCATTGTAGTGGAGTGAGGAGGCTGGGAGGAAGGAGGAGTAGCAGCCAGAGGATTTGGATTTGCAGCACTGGACGGCGCAGAACTGTGGGTGGATGATAGCTTGCTCGAAGCACTTTCTGCCATCCACGACAGGACCTGCTCACACTGCTCATTTTCTAATAAAGGTCTCCCACGTGGACCCATTAATTGGGCAATGAATGTGGGGACGCCAGAAACGTGCCTCTCTCCTAATCGCGCAGCAGTCGGCTGCGATACACCTTGATCAGGAGCTCGCCCTGTGCCCACACCCTCACTTGGGCCTACGCGTCCTCGGCCACGTCCACGTCCACGTCCTCTAGGCTTACCCCTACCCCTCAGCATGCTGTATTACCAGTGATTTCCCAGGCAGGAAATAAATTGGCGCAAGCCTGCAGGACAAATACAATTTTTCCCTTTTTTGGAAACGGAGGGCCCACTGACTATATTCAATCAGATAAGATATGTGTTGCACAGAAATGCAGTTATATGAAGTGCAGCAGAGCGGAGACTTTTCACAGGCAGCAAATAAATTGGCGCAAGCCTGCAGGACAAATACAATTTTTCCCTTTTTGGAAAACGGAGGGCCCACTGACTATATTCAATCAGATAAGATATGTGTTGCACAGAAATGCAGTTATATGAAGTGCTGCAGAGCGGAGACTTTTCACAGGCAGCAAATAAATTGGCGCAAGCCTGCAGGACAAATACAATTTTTCCCTTTTTGGGAAACGGAGGGCCCACTGACTATATTCAATCAGATAAGATATGTGTTGCACAGAAATGCAGTTATGCCCGGTTGGAGGCTCAGCGGCGCAAGCCAGCGGTCGGTCTGCTCTGTCAGACCCTGCAGCAGTTCGTGGGCCGTGTGCCTCCACTAAATTCACCCAATGTGCTGTTAGGGAGATGTAGTGGCCCTGGCCGCCTGTGCTTATCCACGTGTCCGTTGTTAAGTGGACCTTGGCAGTAACCGCGTTGGTGAGGGCGCGTACAATGTTGCGGGAGACGTGGTCGTGCAGGGCTGGGACGGCACATCGGGAAAAGTAGTGGCGACTGGGAACTGAGTAGCGCGGGGCCGCCGCCTCCATCATACTTTTGAAGGACTCCGTTTCCACAACCCTATACGGCAGCATCTCAAGGCTAATAAATTTGGCTATGCGGACGGTTAACGCTTGAGCGTGCGGGTGCGTGGCGGCGTACTTGCGCTTGCGCTCAAACACTTGCGCTAGCGACGGCTGGACGGTGTGGTGCGAGACATTGGTGGATGGGGCCGAGGACAGCGGAGGTGAGGGTGTGGGTGCAGGCCAGGAGACGGTAGTGCCTGTGTCCTCAGAGCGGGGTTGGATCTCAGTGGCAGGTTGGGGCACAGGGGGAGAGGCAGCGGTGCAAACCGGAGGCGGTGAACGGCCTTCGTCCCACCTTGTGGGGTGCTTGGCCATCATATGTCTGCGCATGCTGGTGGTGGTGAGGCTGTTGGTGGTGGCTCCCCGGCTGATCTTGGCGCGACAAAGGTTGCACACCACTGTTCGTCGGTCGTCAGGCGTCTCTGTGAAAAACTGCCAGACCTTAGAGCACCTCGGCCTTTGCAGGGTGGCACGGCGCGAGGGTGTGCTTTGGGAAACACTTGGTGGATTATTCGGTCTGGCCCTGCCTCTACCCCTGGACACCGCACTGCCTCTTGCAACCTGCCCTGCTGCTGCCCGTGCCTCCCCCTCTGAAGACCTGTCCTGTGCAGGCGTTGCACACTAGGTGGGGTCAGTCACCTCATCGTCCTGCTGCTCTTCCTCCGAATCCTCTGTGCGCTCCTCCCTCGGACTTACTGCCCTTACTACTACCTCACTGCAAGACAACTGTGTCTCATCGTCATCGTCCTCCTCACCCACTGAAAGGTCTTGAGACAGTTGCCGGAAGTCCCCAGCCTCATCCCCCGGACCCCGGGAACTTTTGAATGGTTGGGCATCAGTGACGATAAACTCCTCTGCTTGGAGAGGAACCACTGCTGCCCAATCTGAGCAGGGGCCAGAGAACAGTTCCTGGGAGTCTGCCCACTCCTGAGCATGTGTCATTGTAGTGGAGTGAGGAGGCTGGGAGGAAGGAGGAGTAGCAGCCAGAGGATTTGGATTTGCAGCACTGGACGGCGCAGAACTGTGGGTGGATGATAGCTTGCTCGAAGCACTTTCTGCCATCCACGACAGGACCTGCTCACACTGCTCATTTTCTAATAAAGGTCGCCCGCGTGGACCCATTAATTGGGCAATGAATGTGGGGACGCCAGAAACGTGCCTCTCTCCTAATCGCGCAGCAGTCGGCTGCGATACACCTAGATCAGGAGCTCGCCCTGTGCCCACACCCTCACTTGGGCCTACGCGTCCTCGGCCACGTCCACGTCCACATCCTCTAGGCTTACCCCTACCCCTCAGCATGCTGTATTACCAGTGATTTCCCAGGCAGGAAATAAATTGGCGCAAGCCTGCAGGACAAATACAATTTTTCCCTTTTTTGGAAACGGAGGGCCCACTGACTATATTCAATCAGATAAGATATGTGTTGCACAGAAATGCAGTTATATGAAGTGCAGCAGAGCGGAGACTTTTCACAGGCAGCAAATAAATTGGCGCAAGCCTGCAGGACAAATACAATTTTTCCCTTTTTGGGAAACGGAGGGCCCACTGACTATATTCAATCAGATAAGATATGTGTTGCACAGAAATGCAGTTATATGAAGTGCAGCAGAGCGGAGACTTTTCACAGGCAGCAAATAAATTGGCGCAAGCCTGCAGGACAAATACAATTTTTCCCTTTTTGGGAAACGGAGGGCCCACTGACTATATTCAATCAGATAAGATATGTGTTGCACAGAAATGCAGTTATATGAAGTGCAGCAGAGCGGAGACTTTTCACAGGCAGCAAATAAATTGGCGCAAGCCTGCAGGACAAATACAATTTTTCCCTTTTTGGGAAACGGAGGGCCCACTGACTATATTCAATCAGATAAGATATGTGTTGCACAGAAATGCAGTTATATGAAGTGCAGCAGAGCGGAGACTTTTCACAGGCAGCGAATAAATTGGCGCAAGCCTGCAGGACAAATACAATTTTTCCCTTTTTGGGAAACGGAGGGCCCACTGACTATATTCAATCAGATAAGATATGTGTTGCACAGAAATGCAGTTATATGAAGTGCAGCAGAGCAGTTACTTTTCACAGGCAGCAAATAAATTGGCGCAAGACTGCAGGACAAATACAATTTTTCCCTTTTTTGGAAACGGAGGGCCCACTGGTTATATTCAATCAGATAAGATATGTGTTGCACAGAAATGCAGTTATATGAAGTGCAGCAGAGCAGAGACTTTTCACAGGCAGCAAATAAACTGGCGCAAGCCTGCAGGACAAATACAATTTTTCCCTTTTTTGGAAACGGAGGGCCCACTGACTATATTCAATCAATAATATATGTCTTCTGGCCCTGCCTACACAATTCTCTCCCTGTAGTATTACTGCAAGGCGCAATGCTCTGCAGACAGCCGATTTTGAAAAGAAAAAAATATGCAACACTGCTAACAGCAGCCTGCACAGTACTGCACACGGATAGATGTGGCCCTAAGAAGGACCGTTGGGGTTCTTGAAGCCTACACTCACTCCTAACACTCTCCCTACCTAACCACCACTTCTGTCCCTGTAGTATTACTGCAAGGCGCAATGCTCTGCAGACTGCCGATTTTGAAAAAAAAAAATTGGTGCAACACTGCTAACAGCACCCTCCACAGTACTGCACACGGATAGATGTGGCCCTGAGAAGGACCGTTGGGGTTCTTGAAGCCTACACTCACTACTAACACTCTCCCTACAGCAGCTCCGGCACCAGCAGCACTGTCCCTCAGCTAACTCACAAGGCATCTGAGGCGAGACGCGGGAGGGGCCGACTTTTATATTCGGGTGACATCTGATCTCCCCAGCCACTCACAGCAGGGGGGTGGTATAGGGCTTGAACGTCACAGGGGGAAGTTGTAATGCCTTCCCTGTCTTTCAATTGGCCAGAAAAGCGCACTAACGTCTCAGAGAGGAAACTGAAAGTAACCCGAAAACCGCGTGGTGCTCGTTAAGAGTAACGAGCATCCCGAACACCCTAATATTCGCACGAATATCAAGCTCGGACGAGTACGTTCGCTCATCTCTACTAGTTTCCCCATTGAAATGAATCAAAAAGCCATTAATCTGTTCCGGATCGTGAAGCTCCCCCACTTTAAATATAAGCCCTTCCCTGAAATCATTCCTAGCTGCAGTAAAAAAATAAATAAAATATATAATCACCTGTCTGCCGCTGCCGTGGCTCAGGCGTGTCTAGCTTGTTCTCCTTGCACTGCTCTGAAGCTTTTCAGCATGCGGGGATTAAAAATGCAGGGAGAACAAGTGGCGACTAGACACGCCTGAGCCCCGGCAGCAGCAGACAGGTGAGTATATATTTTTTACTACAGCCAGGGATGATTTTCAGGGAAGGACTTATATTTACAGCACGTCATTGCTTTCAATGGGGCCACCGGCAGCAGCGGCGGCCCCTCTGAGAGCAAGGCTCGTAAGCCAAGTTTTTGCTCTTAAGTCAAGGCAAAAATTCGGGAGAGGGCCTGCTCTCAAGTCAAAAAACTTGTAAGTTGATTCACTCTTAACCCAAGGTATCACTACTATACATTAAGGGAAATGCTAAAATGTTACGGCTCTCAAAATTCCACAAAGACCAAAAATATGCTGCAGTCTGTCGGTTAACTTATACAATCAGCTCTGCTACATCTGTATATTGTAACAATTAAGGGATTAATGATTTTTTTGACAATAAATTCTGACAGAACAAGCGGAGGGTAAATATTGAGTGTTTTATTGAAAGGTTTTTAGTCAGTGTGGTGCATCACTGTTGCAGCCGTTCTGAGGTTCCCACCTTGCTTTCAGGCCAGTCCAGGGTTTAGCAGCATTCCTAGCTCTCCTGGAGCTGAGAGGTGTGGTGGTTGCAAGATTAATGTCAGTCAGCACCTGGTGCTAAGTAGCTCTGCTGCTATTTAAGCAGGGCTAACTATTACTCCTGTGCTGGTCAATTCACTTCAGTCCTATGTTGGACAGCGTCAGAGCAACAGAGCGGTGGAAGCTCTTCTTTTGAAGCTAAGTTCTTTACTGTTTGGTTTGGTTTTGTTTCTCCTTTTGTTTTGTGCTAGGGCCTCCAGTGAGGGACTGGTCAGTGGCCCAGGTTCAAGTGCAGGCTCGCACTTATCAGCGCGGTCGGTCTGCCGAGTAGGCAGGGACCCCTCCCGGGTTAGGGGACGGTAGGGAGAGCATTCCCCTTTATTTTTTATTTCCTTTTGCACAGTTGTGCCTTTGATTTATGTTATTGAGGTTGTCCGTTCTTAGGACACAACAGATTGACCAGCCCTTACTTACTCAGGGAGATTCTGTGCTGTTACTATGAATCCCATTAAGGTTTTGTCGCACCAACTTGGCACGCTGGCTGCTGAGCTCGCTGAAATAAAACAGCGACAAACTGCACTGCAGGTTCCCAGCACGGAAACAAAAAATTGAGCTACCCGAACGTTTTTCTGGTGATAGGCAGGAATTTGGATCCTTTCGGGATGCCTGTAAGTTCTACTTTAGACTGAGTCCAGTGTCTTCAGGGGACGACGCCCAGAAGGTGGGCATTGTCATGTCCAGACTGCAGGGGGTGCCACAGGCATGGGCTTTTTCATTACCCCCAATGTCTGAGGCCTTGGACTCGGTGGATGACTTTTTTGCTGCATTGGGTCTAATCTATGACGACCCAAACAAGATATCGGTGGCTGAAGGGAATATCAGACGTTTACGACAGGGAGACTCCTCTGTCGAAGATTATTGTGCTGGGTTTCGACGTTGGGCAGCAGAAACCCAGTGGAATGACCCTGCTTTAAAGAGCCAGGTCCATTGGGGTCTATCCAATAAAATCAAGAATGTACTGGTAGGTTATCCAGTACCCCGCAGTCTAGATGAGGCCATGTCTCTGGCTATCAAAGCTGAGAGACGGATCAGGGAGAGGCATCAGGAACTCTCCATAGATTCTGCCTTCTTATCTGCAGATGTGGAGGAGCCCATGCACTTGGGGTCTCTGGCTGCCAGGGCTAGGAATGGGAACAAAGTACAGTGTAAAGGTCGTTGCTTTTCCTGTAACCGCATTGGTCGCATGGCTCAGTGTTGTCCCCGTCATAATTGCCAGCCAGGACTTGATGACCGGGAGATTACTGAGGGGGCCCCTCTAGGCCATCAAATTGCCTGAATATCACCCTCCAGACTGGTGCTTCCTGCTGAGATCCTGTCTGATAGTGTGGGCAGCCCCATAAGAGTCCTTCTGGATTGTGGAGCTAGTATTAATTTAATACATCGGGAGACGGTCAGACGTTTAGGCTTAGAGATGAAGGCTCTGGAGTTTCCCATTCCCGTATCCGCCATTGATGCTGCTCCACTATCGCAGAGAAGTCTGAGGTTTTGTGTGCCTAACGTCCGTTTAAAAATTGCGCTGTTCCACAGGGAGATTATAACATTATATGTAATAGAATCCCTCCCTTCGCAAGTAGTCTTGGGGCTGCCTTGGCTACGTCTACACAACCCGGTAGTAGACTGGGAGAAGGGGGGCATTGTTGAATGGAGCCCTGGTTGTCTGTCCGGTTGCGTTTCTGTTGATATAGCTTCTACTCAGACAGAAGAGCTGCCGGAAGTCATCGCCGACCTCTCTGAGGGGCTTCCTGCAGTGGGGGCAGACAAATTACCACCGCACAGACAGGGAGATTGTGCTATTAAACTTCTCCCTGACTACGAGTTCCCCAGGAGCCGCATACCCTCTCCTGAGAGACTGACGCTCAAAGCTTATACCCAAGAGGGTTTTAAGATGGATCCTGAGAGGGTTCAGAAATTGAAGAAGTGTGTTGCTACGGCTACGGCACTGGGGCAGCCGGATTCTTCTGGGCCTATTATGGGCGAGGTCCAGAGAGAGTTACGGCGAGCAGTTCAGCGGAGAAAGCGAGTTGCTAACAGTCACCGCCCAGAGGGGGTGGAATTCCATGTTGGAGACTTGGTTTGGTTGTCTACCAGAGTTATAAAACCCAAACAACCATCCGCTAAACTGGGCCCGCAATTTATCGGTCCATTTAAAATAATTGAGAAGATTAACGCGGTGGCCTTCCGGTTAGAAATTCCCAGGGCGATGAAAATTAACAATGTTTTCCACAAATCTTTGCTCAAAAGATTCATCGATCCTAGGAATGACCCTCCACCCCCGGCTCCTGTGCTAGCGGATGGGGAGGAGCAGTTGGTAATAAGTCACATTTTGGACTCCCGTCGAGTCAAAAAATTTCACAGATCAAACCCTGGTCGTCCTGATCTTAAGGGTCCTGTGACCCCTCCTAGAAAGGGAGGTACTGTTGCAGCCGTTCTGAGGTTCCCACCTTGCTTTCAGGCCAGTCCAGGGTTTAGCAGCATTCCTAGCTCTCCTGGAGCTGAGAGGTGTGGTGGTTGCAAGATTAATGTCAGTCAGCACCTGGTGCTAAGTAGCTCTGCTGCTATTTAAGCAGGGCTAACTATTACTCCTGTGCTGGTCAATTCACTTCAGTCCTATGTTGGACAGCGTCGGAGCAACAGAGCGGTGGAAGCTCTTCTTTTGAAGCTAAGTTCTTTACTGTTTGGTTTGGTTTTGTTTCTCCTTTTGTTTTGTGCTAGGGCCTCCAGTGAGGGACTGGTCAGTGGCCCAGGTTCGAGTGCAGGCTCGCACTTATCAGCGCGGTCGGTCTGCCGAGTAGGGGACGGTAGGGAGAGCATTCCCCTTTAGTTTTTATTTCCTTTTGCACAGTTGTGCCTTTGATTTATGTTATTGAGGTTGCACGTTCTTAGGACGCAACAATCACTATGTGACGCTACAGTATAAAAGTACAAATCTGATTATATTTTCTCTTTTAGTTCTCCTCGGCCTGGCAGTGGATGTGACCAGCGGACAGCGAAGCGTCCAGCTGACCCCTCAGTATCCAGTTATTAATGGAGATGTCACGCTGAACGTTACTGGGATTACTGAGAAAATTGTCAGTTTTTCTTGGTACAAAGGACCTAGTACTTTAAACCAGGATGTGATCCTGACACATATTAGTGGTAGTAGTAACCCTACAATTACTGGATTTCATTACAATTCTAGGATCACATCTTTCAGTAATGGATCATTACAGATCAGAGATCTTCGAAACATAGATAGGGGAGATTATACAGTGAAATTACAGACAGTGAGCGCAGCACTGGACATGCCTGTGACCCTGACCGTCTATGGTGAGTATCACTTTCATCCTTTCCTTATGTTACGCAGCTCATGTATGGAAATTGTCCCAGAGAAAAGTTATCCTAAATGTCCATTATAACCAATTAAACATCAGCTTCTATTTCATAAACTGCATTGAAGATATAAACTATGGACTTTGATTGGCAAACAGTTGATACATGAGGCTTCGTTGATTGTTTCTCATCAAAATGGTTTATTCTTTGCAGAGTATAAATATAGAAAATAGAAAAAAAGGTGCCTGATGGGCATTTATGCCAAGAATTGTGACTGTAATAAGCGGGCATCCTCTACGTCTAGAGGAAAGAAGGGGGTTCTTTACTGTAGGAGCAGTGAGACTATGGAACTCTCTGCCTGAGGACATGGTGATGGTGAACTCACTAAAAATGTTCAAGAAGAGCCTGGACACCTTTCTTAAGTGTAATAATGTTACATGTTATAGTCATTGATTACTTCAGAAGGGTTGTTGATCCAGGGATTATTCTGATTGTCTGACCTGGAGTCAGGAATGAATTATTCCCCTAAAATGAGAAAAAGTGGCTTCTACCTCTTTGGGGTTTGCAGGATAATAAGCTGAACTGGATGGACATATGTCTTTTTTTAGCCTTACATACTATGTTTCTAAAATTCACAACCAAATAACCCTTGTATAATTGATAAAACCTAACATTTAATTACTAGTTAAAAGATCATAAACCTATTAAGTGCTGAATGAACACCAGCCTAAACAGGGCACCCACCCCAAAAAGGGTGATCTACAACCTCTCTGTAGAAACCCTTACTCTGAACAATAATAAGAGATGGTAAGATCAAAGGAAAGCACACAGTTACTGATGTATAAGCTACATTCCCCTTTACATACAGCACTCACAATAAAAGCAACATAAAGATATATCTAGGAAAAAATGCCCACAAAGAAACTCAAAAAGAGGAGAAAGAGAAAAAGGAAAATTTCAATCATAATATAAATAATGATATTTGCATGCTCTTTTAAAAGACAAATACAAAGCAAGATAAATCTGAAAACAAAATTCCAAATTTTGGTCAAACAATATGGGTCTCTCTCCCTTATTTCAAATATCAAGAGAGGCACTCATCAAGGATGTCTCTTCTAACCTCTCTTATTTCCTTTCAAAATGGAGTCCCTTGCACAACAACTGCAAAAACATCAACGGGTACAATAGATATCAATGACTTTAAGGTCAGTATTTATGCAGATGACATATTTATTTTGATGCTGCTTGCCTCTTTGCCACACATTATGGGAGTCCTATCTGAGTTTGGGCTCTTCTCAGGCCTGGTGGTGAGCCCATTCAAATCAGGGACCATGCAGACTGCACTAACAATCAAGGTTTAAAAATCTTATATACTCACACTTTAGGTTTCAATGAGTAAATTTGCATATGTTCCACCTCTATAACTATCCTAAAAAATCGCTATTATTAGTAAATATTTGGAAGACTGGTAGAAATATCATATCTCTTAGCTGGGCCATCTAACTGTATTTAAGATGTCAATTCTTCCAAAGTTGAAAACCGTTTTTAGAGCCCTGCCGACAAAAGTGACAGTGACCAGCAAGTCCCTAGAGCGAATCCAAGGATATAGTAATAAACCCATTTCGTCAGGCTCTAAGGCCCGAGCTTCAAAAACAGCACTTTACAGGTCCTCTAAGGGTGAAGAGCTCAGCTTTTCCAATTTAAAATTATACTATCACACTGTGCAAATTGCGCAAATCTCATCATGGAATTGTAATCCATTGACCGTAAAGTGGGTTTGATTTGAATCACTTACAATTTCCCCTCTCTCCTTAAATACACTAATGTATGTTCCTTCACTAAAAGGTCAAATCACAACTATTTCAAACAGAATAGTTCTACACTCTCCCCCCCCTCGCTCTGGCTTACATATAGAACTAGATATTAATCTCATCCCTATCTTCACTGCAATCCTGATTTTCCACCAGGCCATTCTTCCTTGGAGTTCTACTGGTGGTCCCAGATGGGCCTTAACACATTGGGCAATAAAATTGTTATACTTAAGGACTTGTGCTGAGAGTAGCACATTCCACATAGAGAAAATTTTGGGTATGTACAAATACGTAACCTTCTGTCAATTACTATATTTATCCCAAAAGACTTACAAATAGCTAGCTTTTACATATTATGATGTATCTTTTCTAGAAGCAAGGGTTTTTTTATCTTCCCTTTACAGCCACTTTAGATCCCTTTACTTTTCAGACTCTACTGCTATATAAACTCCTGGGAAGACTTAGGCTCCATGCCTGAAAAGTGTTTTTAGCAACAGATATTTGATAGGACTAGTGTAGTGACCCAGTACTTCATCCTGGTCCCCTCCATACATTAATGCCTTATGTTGATGCACTGTGCAAAGCTGTCTTGTCATTTCCAGTATGTGTGTTGCACAGCTGCAGTGCTTGAGAGGTTAATTGATAATAAAATCCAAAGCTTGCATGTAAATGTATCAAGTATGTCATGCCATGTGGTATGAGAGGAGGATATAAATGTGAGTGATTGAGAGCAGGAAGAGGTTCCATCTTCTGGAGTGGAAAGAGCCTAAAGTACAGAGCCACATGGTGGTACCTTCAGCCTTTACATGGTAAAGATAGAAGAAGAGGAGAGATTTTCCATACCAAATGTGATTGAATGTTAATGAAGTGAGCCCCAAGAAGGAGATAGAGTATTTGTGAGTAATAATTTTCCTTCAAGGCCAGTGCAGAGGTACTATCTACTCTTCTATTTTCCTGAACAGCCGTCTGAAGTCTGGATCACCGCATAGAGGTACACCCTTTATTTGTCACACCCACGCATCTCAAAGGCTGGGTGGAGGTACTACAAGATAATGATTTCTGTTCACACATGTGCGTCTTTGAACCTGTAAGAGCCGTGTGCAGGTACTAAGTTCTGAAGTCTATTCATTTACCTGCACTATGAAGTCTACAATTGAACTGCCTTGCATTGCTTATTTGTTATTCAAGTAAAGTTTATTCTGGGGTCTGACCATTCACAGAGATCCGTGGTACTTAAGAACTGTCTGTGGCTGAATTACTTATCCACTGAGGGTCATACCGGTGATTGAATGGTGGTGTCACGCATGACAACTACCCCCCCCCCCTCACCCCGTTATCCAGTTTGGTGGGCATTCCCTATCCTAGGGGTGTCAGAGGTGGACTGCAGTGTTACTCTGGCCTTGGCTGCGTGCATCCCTCCGGGAAGGAGCATGGTAAGTGCCACTGTGACAAGTCAGCACTTTACCCTCCCAGCTCCTCTCATATGTCAAGTGTTCGGGGTTTCCCTATGGGACGCTGCACTAGTACTATCTGTCCTTCTAATAACATTAAATAAACTTCCTACAAAATTATCACTAGATGGTACCTTACTCTGGAATGATTTGCCCAAATCTTCTCTGCATACCTCAATACATGTTTTCACAATTGTGGAAACTTTGTCACTCTGGTGCACATTCTCCAGTACTGCCCTGTAGCTCAGGCACACTGGAAAAGTAACCTAGAGGTACCCAGATGAGGTTAAAGCTCATGTTGAAGGGACATACTGGTGCTTGCAAGTTGCTTTTCCAGAATCACTCCAGAAGCTGATACTTCGTATGTTGATCCCGTATTTTTCTTGGGCAGGTGATCTAGTGTGTAGCATGTCTTCAGGGTAAAATCTCTGGCAACTGGCATATTCCTGGGTAAGAATGTGAGGGAAGAACAAATTTAGGGTAAGGGAAATTTCATCATAAGACTTTGTTGTGTGTTCCTTCTTGACTCTCTTTGGAAAGGAATACTCATTGTGAGAAACAGTCCAGCCATATAGCTTAGGAACCTCTGATATTAATTACTAAAGCAAAAGCTGCAGAACCCAACAGGGATGGCGTCTGCATATGAACTCGTAAAATGCGTTATATATTTGCTTTAGATCTGCTCAAGCATTCTTGGGTTATACATAAGGGGGACCACCAATCCATCATAAGAAAACCGCATTTTTGGAACAGTTTCTGGCCATTTTCTGGATTTAATATGATGGAGGTTGTATCAGCTTAGTTGGGAACTCCTACTTGTATAGGATCTTTTTTTGCCAATAGAACTGATGTTATGGGGTAGAATTGCCTTCTGGCCTGCACAATTGCCTGCAACAGATCCAAGAAGAGCTTTATGTTTTCATATGGTGGTGGCAGATTTGTGGATTTACTGACTCTACTCGTCAAGCTTCTTTGATGTCAAACAAGTGGTTGTGAATAATCACGTCTCTTGGGAGCATTTTCTGGGAGCATTCTGGGGCTCGGTAATTAGTGCGCTCTGTCGATTACCAGTTCTTTCTGACTTGCAGCACAGAGTAGAGCTTTAATAAATTGCTTAACATAGCCTGCTAGAGCTGCTGTAGAAATGGACTACACAATTCTTCTTATTTTTATGTTATTATGCCTGCTTCTGTCTTCTAAATCCGCCATTTTTATGTTAATGGATTCTAGCACTTCTGAGCTGATCACATGGTAGTGATCGTTAATCAGCTCATTGTGGGAGCTTGTAAATTCGATCATTTTTTTTCTAAGTGGGCTACTCTGGTTCTCATCTGGTTTATAATAGAATTGAATGTGGCATGCATCCCTGACAGATTTTTTTTTTGCAATGAACCTTTCACTGCTACTATCATCTTTCTGATAAAGTTCTCTGATTCAGCTTGATCTGTGCAAGCTATTTTTAATAAAGGATCATTTCTTCCTGGATTTCTTGTTTGATCCTCTGCTTACATGAGTCTTCCTCTATTTTAGATCTTCTTTTCTCTGGGCTGTCACTCTCAGAGCCTTTACTGCTGTCTCTTGAGCCTGAGCTCCCCCTGCATGTGTAATGAGCTTTTAACATGTAGGGGGTTCCTGCAGTAAAGGCAAAGCAGGAACTCACCTTTTCTTCTCTCTCCCTCCCTCATATGTGAGACTGCCTGTGTTCAGAGAGCGGGGGACAGGGGGAAGCCCTCTTACATACTGCTTCTGATCTCCCCTGGTCTGCCACCTCCAAATCTGAGTCCACTTTCCATCTTGAAGCTCCTGCTCTCCTTCGTTATCCTACAGTGAGCCTCCTTGGACCCGTTTTCACTGCTCTTCACCTCATTATTTGTTCCCCCTCCTTTGTCACCTGCTGTGGCTCACCAGCCGCCGCTAGTAAGTCAACTTACTTTCTCTTTCAGAGGTCCCGGTTCCCGATCCTCACTAGCAAGTGTCTTCTCGGGTCTCCATCCGGGGTCCAGCACCTCAATGGTTTCGTTTTCACCAGCGGGATTCTTGCGCATCAATATGATACGTGAGAAAAGATAGTACTTGCCCAATCGTTCTCACATGCACTTTTTCTTTGTGTGAGAAAGATAGGGCAGGGCCCATCTTCCTACTTTCTTTTTCAAACTCGCGCACAATTCACCTTGTTCCTGAACTACTATCACATGATAAATAACCTCTGTATTGCTAGGAAGTAGATCAAGTCGGGAGCAGAAATGCTGATGATGTGCCTAACTACATGCTGTATCTTCCAAGATATTGTCCATATACTATATGTGGCCACTTTTGAATCAAATTTCAGTGAGATGTAATTAATTATTCAGTGTGGAATCTCATTCATAATAGGAAACTTAACTTCATTGTAGGTTTTCATAAGAAGGACTGTCCGCACAGGACAATTCCTTCTTGGTAAAAGGGTTCCTGGTAATAAGCTGATCATAGTGTGTCCTGCTGCATCAGTGACTGTTAGATGAAGGGCCTGAATAAGGGATTGTATTAACAAAGAATAATCTCAACTGTGATTTACAGGTTATTCTAAGACACATGCGATTTGTGTTAAATTCTACTTTATATCTAAACAGGAAATCTTATATATGACAATTATCCCCTATGTTCATCAATTCACAGAGCCGGTCACTAAACCTAAAATCACAAGTCCCACCACCCAACCCAAGGAATATGACACATTCACCCTAACTTGTGACACTTCAAAACCCATGACTATAACGTGGACCAGGCGTGGCGCCCGCATCTCCTCCGAAGCCAGGTCATCTAGAGATAACAGTACTCTCACCTTCTCCAGTGTTAAACGAGGAGACTCAGGAGAATACCGGTGTGAAGCTCAGAACCTTGGCAGTAAGGAGTCCAGTGATCCCTATAAAGTATCTGTGGCCTGTAAGTAACCATAATACCATAATAGTTGTACTGCTGTGAATATCATAAACTGTATCTCCAATATATGTCTGCTGATATCCTAACTGACCCTGACATCAGATATCATGATGTTCTAATGACTGGAGCTGCCCGAAACATTACAAACATCATTAGATAGTAGATTCAAAAAAATATTCCACCAGTAGAACAGGAAAGAAAGTGGGGAAAGTTCTATTATACTGACAGATCTGAAGCTGAAAAGAAAAAAAAATAGTGTAAAAAAACATGAAAGACGACAAATTAAATTTTCAGGAGAATATCTATCATTGTTCAGCATTTAAAAGGTTACTGGCAGAAAATACTGTTAAAATCATTATGTTCAGCTGTGAATTCTCATGTTTGTTTTGGAGATGGCCCAGATGAGGCACAGATAGAAGGTGAATTATTAGTTGGTCTTGGTTCTTCCATCACATTAACATGTTCTGCTGATTCCGAACCAGATCCCGAATACCAATGGATATTCAATGGAAAAGTCTTAGAGCAAAAAATAAACAAATATAGTATTAGTAATGCTGAACCTAAGGATCAAGGACTGTATACGTGTGTGGTGAGGAACCCAGTGACCCTCCGCACTGCCGCTACCTCTGTAGATGTGATTGTGACTGCAGGTAAGAGTATAAAGAATTTGGTAAATCAGTCAGCAGTTTCATACTATTGTAATACAATCACATTGTAATGTTTGTGTTATTGCTGCAAGATTTGGACAACTTTCCCCCCACCCTTCACCTTCCCGTTGTTCTACTGAACCAAATTCAGATGACCCCAGAACAGAGGGGACAGTAACGTGTCACAGAAACATCTTTCTAAAAAATGTTCATGTTTATGAAAAATTTGATTTTTAATTATATTCTTTCTAGACACGATATCTGAAGAGTACAGTCACGTTGGACTTGTACTTGGCCTCACCTTTGCCATAATCCTGGGAGTTGTACTACTTATTGTTGGAAGTATCTGCTTATACAAGAAATTCTCGACAAGGAGGCTGAACGGTAAGAGGAGATGCTGATTAATACTGATAGAATTAGTAGCCATCACCAAGGTTTATGTTATTTAGTAGTAGAATTTACATGGAGAACACAGGCCTGCAGTGTGCAGTATACTCCACATTATCAGTATATAACCATGTAATAGTAATATAATCTGTTTTCCAAATAATTGCTATATATTATTTCTGTGGTGCTGTACATGTGCTTTATTTTTATATCATTTTTCGAATCAGGCTCTTTATAAAGAGGAAATATAAAAATAAATATATAAAATACATCCAAAAATGTTTTTCAATATATTTTTTAACCATATCCTAGAATTCGTTCTCAAGAGCTTCTTCAGACGACCGTATTTGTGTGCATTTTTGCCATGTGTAAAATATACGTGTGCAATGCGCAGAGAATAGAACCCATTGATGTCAGTGGGTTCATATTCATTAACGTCTTTTCTGCAGACAAAAAAAATAGCACCTGCTCTATCTCTACTGTGCAGCAAAGGCCTCTACAGAAGTCTATGGGTGGTGCACAAATCCGCGATATGCTGCACAACAGAACACATCTGGACATCATTAGGCTAAATAGCCTTTAAAATCAGGAGGGGGATGTTATATTCTTTGCGTATTGCGCCGCAAAGGCCTCTATAGAAATGTATGGATGGTGTGCAAATACGCAATACGCTGCAGAACAGGGTGGGGGTGTTATATTTGGAACACACAAATATGTTCGTCTGAATGAGCCCTAATGGTGTTGACTGAAAAAATCTCCTACTGCTTAGTGTTTATATGTGCTATGCAGACCAATGTATCTCTATAGTTACAGACTACAAAGAAACCCTGTGTGTTCTAATCCTAGAATCGTATGCTTATCTGTCCTCTATTTCTTCCTAACGGATGGTTTTCCAACAATATGACATTCCGGTTGCTTTTAGGGGGCGCTCATGAGCTTACTGCATAAGGGCTCAGTCACACAGGCGCATCGGCGCCCGTGTTACTGCAGGTAGCAGGCGGCCGTACATCAAGACGGACGTCTCTCTGCAGCCCCGGAGGAAAGAACATGTGACCGGCTTCATGGCCGGTCATGTGTTCTTTCATCAGCGCTGCAGAGAGACGTCCGTCTTCAGGTACGGCCGTATTCTTTCTGCAGTAACGGCTCAGTCACACGGGCGCATCGGCACTGGTGTACGGGTGCTGATGCGCCCGTGTGACTGAGCCCTCAGGTTCAATATATACATGGAAGTGAGTAATAACATAGTATGCAGTAGACTCTTAATTTGCATAGAAGTGGTTATGCAAAGATTATAGACTATAGCATCTCCAATCTGCTTTACCAGAAATCTATGCCAGCTCCTAGCCGAGATGTGCCTGAAGTATTAAGAGCCGCACACCTCTTTATATATAATGCATATCGTGCACTGATAAGTATGATATTAAGACCAGCATATGAAACACCGAGATTAAAGGGGTTTTCCAGGGAAATACTATTAATGACCTATCATCAAGATAGGTCACCAATAGTAGATCAACTGGGGTCCACCACTCAGGACCACGACCAATCAGCTAATTGGGTGCTACAGCTGCTGCTAGTGGGAGCTTGCTGCACACTGTTATACATTGAGCTCAATTTAAAACAGCATGCGTATGTGCTGCGTCCCATAGGGTGACCCCAGACACAAGGCACACATTGAGGAGCTGGGAGGGTAGAGTGGTCACTTGTCACAGTGGCACTTACCAGGCTCCCTCCTAGAGGCACACACGTAGTCTCGGCCAGAGCAGCGCTGGGCCTCTTCTGGACACCCCTAGGATAGGGATGCACAATAAACTGGAGGACAGGGATAGCAGATGTCACGGGTGACGCCACCATTCCGTTACCCACTGGTATGACCAGTGGTAAATAATGGAGCCGCAGACAAAAGTAACATACCTCAGGTCCCTGGGAACAGTCAGGGCCTAGCAAAACCTTACTTAACATAAATTCCAGAAGATGGTACAATTTACACAAATTGACAGTGCGGGTAAAGAAGCAGACTTGAGAGTACCTCCACCCGGAGATCCAGACTTCAGGGTGGCCCTATGTGAAAAGAAATATGTGTACCTTTACGCGGTGATCCCAGACTTCAGGACAGCCGGATGTGAAAAGCAAATGGGTGCATCACTACGCAGTGATCCCAAACTTCAGGATGGCTGCGTAGGAAAAATAATCACTGAGTACCTCTGCACTAGGCCTGGCTGTATGCTCCTTCTCTTAGTCACGCTCTCTTTCTCTCTCCCCTCTGCCACGGTTGCTGTCACACAGGTAGTCAGGAACCGCTCTACCTCTTCCATTCTTCACCACATGGGAGTTGAAGGTACCCCGACGTGGCTGGCACTCTCAGGAAACCAGAAGAAATGAAACTGCTTTCCTGCTCTCACACACTCCTATTTATATTCTCACTCATACCACGTGACAAGACAAATTGATACATTGCAAGCATCTCCCAGTCTCTTGCAAACACTTAACTCCTCATTTGCTGCAGCTGTGCAATATACATAACAGAATGACAAGACACTGTTGCACAGCGCACCAACTCAAGACATTACATGTATGATATTTATGAAGGGGACCAGGAATAGATGTACTGGACCACTACATATGCGCTGGCCCATTCACTTTAGGGCGGCTTCAGACAAGTGTAAGCGCAAAAATGCTCACTCCTGTGCAAAGTATTTGTACAGTGAAAGTGTTTTTGCACATTTACACAGGCACCGCTTGTTGACAAGGGCATTAAAATCCCCTCTGCCATGATTTAAATGGCTATTAGGCTAAATTAGGTGTCAGCGTTCATGGGTATGTGCAACGTTTTGCACATACCAGCGTTCACATGTGTGTACATTTGCGCACCACCATAATATCCTATCAGGACCTTTGGTGCACAAATCTGCACAAACAGAAAGCTTGTTGCAATTTTTTCACGCATGAAAACAATGGGTTCTATTATATTATCTGTGCAATGTGCCCTAAGGGCTTCTGCTGATAAGCGTAGACAAAGTTACGATAGCATGACACACAGTTACGCGCAAACCCCCATAGACTCCTATTGAGTCTGAGATCGCAAATGCGCACAAAAATAGAGCATGTCGTATATTTTTCCACCTGAAAACATTGAATGTGAGGGAACCCATTGGAATTAATAGGTTCCTTTGTCTGCATTTTGCGCATGTGAGTTTGAAAAAAAAAAAACCCTGAGAAGATAGGTACCAACTAGAGATGAGCGAGCATACTCGTCCGAGCTTGATACTCGTTCGAGTATTAGGGTGTTCGAGATGCTCGTTACTCGTAACGAGTACCATGCGGTGTTCAGGTTACTTTCATTTTCTTCCCTGACAAATTTGCGCGCTTTTCTTGCCAATAGAAGGACAGGGAAGGCATTACAACTTCCCCCTGCAACGTTCCAGCCCTATACCACCCCCCTGCAGTGAGTGGCTGGCGAGATTAGGTGTCACCCGAGTATTAAAATCTGCCCACTCGCGGCTCGCCACAGATGCGTTCTGACATAGTTCAGGGAAAGTGCTGCTGATGCCGGAGCTGCTATAGGGAGAGCGTTAGGAGTGATTTTAGGCTTCAAGAACCCCAACGGTCCTTCTTAGGCCATAGAAATCGCAGATCGCACCTATGTGCGATCTGCGATTTCTGTTCTCTCTTCTGTATGCGCTCAATGGGGCCGGCGGCAGCAGCGCCGACCCCATTGAGAACATATAGAAGACTAATCATTCTTCTCTTCCACAGCTGTAACAGCTGTGGCAGAGAAGAACGATGTTTGTCCATTGAATTCAATGGAGCCGGCAATACAGCAGGTTCCACTGAAAGCAATGGGCTGCCGGTGTGCGCGGGATGAATTGTCGGGAAGGGCTTAAATATATAAGCCCTTCCCTGCAATTCATCCAGAAATGTGTTACAATAAAAATATATACCGGCGTATAAGGCGACGGGGCGTATAAGACGACCCCCCAACTGTCACCTTATACGCCGGCAATACAGTGGAGCAAAGAATAAAAATCATTACTCACTTCTCCTGGTGTTCTGCGCCGCTCCTGCAGGCTGTCGCTCCCTCCTGGTTCCCGGCAGAGCATTGCTGTCTCTACGAAGGGCTTTGAATCCCTGCCTCCAGAAACACATGTGCCTTTAGCCAATCACAGCCAATGACAATGATGTCATTGAATGGCTGTGATTGGCTGAAGGCACGTGTGTTTCTGGAGGCGGGGATTTCAACCACTGCGTCCAGAAAGCAATGCTCTGCCAGGGACCAGGAGGGAGCGACAGCCTGCAGCAGCACCGCAGAAGCATCGGTGAAGTGAGTAATGATTTTTATTCTTTGCTCCACTGTATTACCGGCGTATAAGGTGACAGTTGGGGGGTCGTCTTATACGCCCCGTCGCCTTATACGCCGGTATATATTTTTATTGTAACACATTTCTGGATGAATTGCAGGGAAGGGCTTATATATTTAAGCCCTTCCCGACAATTCATCCCGCAATCGCCGGCAGCCCATTGCTTTCAGTGGAACCTGCTGTATTGCTGGCTCTATAGAATTCAATGGGCAAACATCGTTCTTCTCTGCCACAGCTGTTACAGTTATGGCAGAGGAGAACGATCTTTATGCTGACAGTGGGGGGGGGGGGGGCACTCTTGCCGCTATTGTGGCTTAATAGTGGGACCTGGGAACTTGAGATGCAGCCCAACATGTAGCCCCTCGCCTGCCCTATCTGTTGCTGTGTCATTCCCATCACTTTCTTGAATTGCCCAGATTTTCACAAACGAAAACCTTAGCGAGCATCGGCGATATACAAAAATGCTCGGGTCGCCCATTGACTTCAATGGGTTTCGTTACTCGAAACGAACCCTCGAGCATCGCGAAAATTTAGTCCCGAGTAACGAGCACCCGAGCATTTTGGTGCTCGCTCATCTCTAGTACCAACCGATCTTTTCCGCACGTAGTATTCACTACGTATTGGAAAGATAGGACAGGTCCTCTTTTTTTTCACCTGTACAATTAATGGTCGAGAATCCTGATGGTGAAAACTAAACCACTGAAATCCATTGATATCAGTAGTTTGTTTCGCCCTGTTATGCAGACATGATAAGGGAACAAAACTATGTCTGAATCTGCAGTGAGGGCTCCTTCAGAAATTTTTATGTGCGTATTTGTGCACACAAAATACAAAGAATAGGACCCATTGATTTCAGTGGGTTAATTCCCACTCACTATTTTTGCACAAGCATTTCTTGCAAGTAAAAAAATGGGACCTGCTCTATTTTCCTACGTATTTGCACCCCAACAAAGGAATGGTACAATACAAAGTTAAAACAAAATGTTTCAGAATTGTTGTCTCATAGGGAATACAAGTATTTAGAAAAAGAGACATGTCAGAAGAGCTCACAGGTCTCCTATAAATGATAATTTCTTATGATGCCTTATCATCTCTCCCCAGAGTCTTTGGAGACTAGACAGAAAGACATCCCAGTTTATGAAAATGTGCAGGTACAGTATGTGAAGATGTCACAACACATGGATGCTGCAATACTGCCATAAAAACAGAAATACGTGACAATGTTTATCATAATCCCATATTGTTCCTCTAGTCCAGCACTTGACACTCCAACTCTGAGTCAACTGTTATACAGGGTGGAGCGCGGTAATTTGCTAATTTGGGAGTGAAATAAAAAAATAATGAACTTGTAAAAACTTTATTTTATATTTTATTTACATTGAACAGTAGTGGAATTTACAAATTATTTGGTTTTAAATATTGTATCTGGCAAATGTTGACCTTCGCTATCCACACACTGCTGCATACGTTGCATTGCAATGATCGAGTGGTTATTTGAAAAATACGCTTCAACACAAAATGAACGCTCCTCACGTGTCCACTGCATGATGGCAACTGAAAAGCAGCTGCAGACAAACTTCCCGTCAGCCACTATAAGCAACGCCCACTCTCCCCTCTCTTCGACCAACAGCGCTGCCACAACCTGCAACTCAAAAAAGCAACACCCTGGAAGACCTAAGGAACAATATTGACGCTGAGATTGCCAGAATACCAGTCGACATGCTTGAAAGAGTGCATGAGAACTTCAGAAAACGTATGCAGCAGTGTGTGGATAGCGAAGGTCAACATTTGCCAGATACAATATTTAAAACCAAATAATTTGTAAATTCCACTACTGTTCAATGTAAATAAAATATAAAATAAAGTTTTTACAAGTTCATTATTTTTTTATTTTACTCCCAAATTAGCAAATTTCCGCGCTCCACCCTGTAGATAGCAAGAACCAGCTGGAAAAAAGAATATCTTGTATATCCATATGTTCTATAGATACCATAGTCACATATATTTCACTGTTCGGGTTTAAACACATGGCCGTGATTTTGGAACGTTTTGTGGGCGTGAAAATTTTTAAAATTAGAAATGTAAAGAATTTATGTAGTCATGGGGAATCTCCTTACTGACTTCTTTCATCTATATGAACTGCCTAAAAGATTTCTACCAATAAACTCCTATACTGATATGGCATATCTCTTCCCACCTTTCTTTATATTTGCAGGCACCACAGGTTAAGGAAGAATCAACATATACGGTGAGCAAAGAAACTTTTGCGTTTTTTTCAATGAGCTATGACCACTATATACGGAGTTAGATCTTTTTTTCTTATTACATGTATTTTATAGCATTGTCATTAGATATGTCACAGAATTGCGGTTCGTGGAGGATCCAGTAGTGATTGCATTGCCAAAGAACTACATTTTATGGAACTATTTGCATATCAAACTGTTGCACCATGAAGAGCAATTCAGGAGAACTCCTCAGCAAATTTCTCGATCTGTTATGAAGTCCCGCACCTGGCAACTTGATGTACTATTCTAAAATGGTTGTCCATTGTGGAAGCTCCTGTCTATAAGCCCTGTTGGAATGTATTGATGTAGGGATTCCTCTTTAATAGCCAGAGTGGAAGGCCGGTGACTACATTTACCCTACAATGTCTCCCATGAAAACCATTTAAAAGGAGTTGTCTTATGACAGCCCTTACATGAAAAAGCATCCCCAGCCACATCCTAACTTTCTTGAAGTGTGGGACAAGAAAATACCAAAGGGCATACATGAGCACCTCCACTCCCATTCACTTTAATGGTACTGCCAGTGAATAGTGCACTTAGGCCTCATACACACGGGCAAATTGAATTGCGGATGCCGCACTTGTCAATAGGCGTGGGCGATACGCTGCTCAATGTGCCCATTGATGTGTATGGAGATTCTTCTCTCCACACACACAAGCAGATTTTATTTGCGGCAGCTACATGCCAAAATAAAATCGCAGCATGCTCTATTTTCAGAGCGGATACGCAGGACGGCTTCCATTGAAGTCAATGAAAACTGTCCCTGCAGTGGCACTTCTGGAATGAGCATTGCGAAGTGTCGCTGATCCGTGTCATTGCCCTAGGCAACGGCGCAGAGAAATCTGTACTGCACATGTGCGCAGGAGCACCCGCAGCACATCCACAGTATAGAAGAAGAATTCATTTAACAGGTACACAGGGTTGCCATCAGTGGGCACGGGAGCATTCCGTGCGGGATATCCCACACGGAATCCATGCATGCCCATGTGCATGAGGCCTTAGTGTATAGAATATAAATGACAAGGCAAAGCAAACATACTGTATATACTGTACTAGCAGAATTACTCAGCTTCGCCCAGGTCCATTTCCTGTAACTGTTTGTTGTTTGTTCATGTGGTTTAAAACTTTCTTTTCTTACTACTCATATGAAGCCAACATAATAAACATAACAAAAAGTACAATCCGTTTACGGCAAGAAAAGACAAATAGCTGGGTTGTTATGCGCAGAAATTTGACGTCTCGACAGAGGCATTCTGAAGAGATTTTCGTTAAAGGGATTGTGCGGTTTCTAGACAACACTACTGCAGAAGGACTCCCTGTATTAAAATAATACAGTGAACTATACTTACACCTCTGTGGCCACCGAGATCCAGCACTGCAGCCCCGCTGTGGTCCCAGTGATTGTTGTGACAGATGATGTCACAGGAAATCAAGGGACCACTGCAGCCAATGAGACGCTGCAGCATCACTTCTTGTTCTCCTGGCATTGGAGCTCACATCCTGAGTGCCATGATGCCAGGAGTTCAGGGACATGATGCCGCAGCCTCTCATTGGCTGCAACAGTCATCTGATTTCCTATGACATCAAATGTCACAGAAATCACTGGGAGCACAGTGGGGCTGCAGCGCTGGATCCCAGCAACCATAGAGGGGCAAGTATAGTTCACTTTATTATTTTAATACAGGAGTTCCTATTGAAGCGGGGTAGTACAGGAAGCAGAAAATCAATTTAATATTTGCATTTGTGTTCAGATTTTTGTGGATATGTCAAGAACAATAGATTTTAGAGAGCTAAAGCTTAGTTCAAAATATTCTGAAGCACCTGATTTCCCTCTGTGGCAAATGTTGTGTAGTATGGTCCAGTCGCTTGGCCGTGCATAAAGCATAGACAACAGAAATTAATTTAAATACATATTATATTAGGAATATATATATTCCTAATACAATTCCCATACTTGTCTGATGATGAAGCACACTTACGGAATATAAATATATTTCACACTTTGCATCATGTTTAGAGATGAGCGAACGTACTCGTCCGAGCTTGATACTCGTTCGAGTATTAGCGTGTTCGAGATGCTCGTTACTCGTGACGAGTACCACGCGATGTTCGAGTTACTTTCACTTTCATCTCTGAGACGTTAGCGCGCTTTTCTGGCCAATAGAAAGACAGGGAAGGCATTACAGCTTCCCCCTGCGACGTTCAAGCCCTATACCACCCCCCTGCAGTGAGTGGCTGGCGAGATCAGGTGTCACCCGAGTATAAAAATCGCCCCTCCCGCGGCTCGCCACAGATTTATTCTGACATAGATGAGGGAAAGTGCTGTTGGTGCCAGAGCTGCTATAGGGAGAGAGTTAGGAGTATTTTAGGCTTCAAGAACCCCAACGGTCCTTCTTAGGGCCACATCTAACTGTGTGCAGTAGTGTGGAGGCTGCTTTTTGCAGTGTTGCACTTTTTTTTTTTTTTTGTATATCGACCGTGCAGAGCATTGCGCCCTGCAGTAATTATACATACTCCAGGGCCAGTAGTGGTGGTGAGGCAGGGACAGAAGACATATATTTATTGAATATAGGCAGTGGGCCTTTCCAAAAACATTTGGGAAAAAAAATCTATTTGGGCTGCCTGTAACTGTCCTCAGTGTACTGGGTCTGTGCTGGGTGTAGTTGTCCTCCTAATTCATACGCAGCCAGCTAAGTGTTACAGCAGGCTTGCGCAAAATTATTTCCTGGCTCTGTGTTGGCTGTTACATCACCGCTGTATTCCAGTCCACAGTGCAACAGTCTGCAGTTATTTTACATACTCCAGGGCCAGTAGTGGTGAGGCAGGGACAGAAGACATATATTTATTGAATATAGGCAGTGGGCCTTTCCAAAAACATTTGGGAAAAAAAATCTATTTGGGCTGCCTGTGACTGTCCTCAGTGTACTGGGTCTGTGCTGGGTGTAGTTGTCCTCCTAATTCATACGCAGCCAGCTAAGTGTTACAGCAGGCTTGCGCAAAATTATTTCCTGGCTCTGCTGTATGTTCCGTAAGCGAAGTCAGCCTCCAACCACAGGCCAATAAGTGGCACATTTAATTAATTACAGTGTTCTGTTTCTGCACTACTGGTAATACAGCATGCTGAGGGGTAGGGGTAGGCCTAGAGGACGTGGACGCGGGCGAAGACGTGGAGGCCCAAGTCAGGGTGTGGGCACAGGCCGAGCTAGTGTGGTGGCCAGGGGTAGAGGCAGGGCCAGACCGAATAATCCACCAACTGTTTCCCAAAGCGCCCCCTCGCGCCATGCCACCCTGCAGAGGTCAAGGTGCTCTACGGTGTGGCAGTTTTTCACAGAGACGCCTGACGACCGACAAACAGTGGTGTGCAACCTTTGTCGCGCCAAGATCAGCTGGGGAGCCACCACCACCAGCATGCGCAGGCATATGATGGCCAAGCACCCCACAAGGTGGGACGAAGGCCGTTCACCGCCTCCGGTTTGCACCACTGCCTCTCCCCATGTGCCCCAACCTGCCACTGATATCCAACCCCCCTCTGAGGACACAGGCACTACCGTCTCCTGGCCTGCACCCACACCCTCACCTCCGCTGTTCTCGGCCCCATCCAGCAATATCTCTCAGCGCAGCGTCCAGACGTCGCTAGCGCCACTGTTTGAGCGCAAGCGCAAGTACGCCGCCACGCACTCGCACGCTCAAGCGTTAAACGTGCACATTGCCAAATTTATCAGCCTAGAGATGCTGCCGTATAGGCTTGTGGAAACGGAGGCTTTCAAAAGCATGATGGCGGCGGCGGCCCAGCGCTACTTGGTTCCCAGTCGCCACTACTTTTCCCGATGTGCCGTCCCAGCCCTGCACGACCACGTCTCCCGCAACATTGTACGCGCCCTCACCAACGCGGTTACTGGCAAGGTCCACTTAACAACGGACACGTGGACAAGCACAGGCGGGCAGGGCCACTATATCTCCCTGACGGCACATTGGGTGAATTTAGTGGAGGCTGGGACAGAGTCAGAGCCTGGGACCGCTCACGTCCTACCCACCCCCAGAATTGCGGGCCCCAGCTCGGTGGTGGTATCTGCGGCGGTGTATGCTTCCTCCACTAAACCACCCTCCTCCTCCTCCAATACAACCTCTGTCTCGCAATCAAGATGTGTCAGCAGCAGCACGTCGCCAGCAGTCGGTGTCGCGCGGCGTGGCAGCACAGCGGTGGGCAAGCGTCAGCAGGCCGTGCTGAAACTACTCAGCTTAGGAGAGAAGAGGCACACGGCCCACGAACTGCTGCAGGGTCTGACAGAGCAGACCGACTGCTGGCTTGCGCCGCTGAGCCTCCAACCGGGCATGGTCGTGTGTGACAACGGCCGTAACCTGGTGGCGGCTCTGCAGCTCGGCAGCCTCACGCACGTGCCATGCCTGGCCCATGTCTTTAATTTGGTGGTTCAGCGCTTTCTGAAAAGCTACCCACACTTGTCATACCAGCTCGGAAAGGTGCGCCGGGTCAACCCTGCAACATCGGTTTAATCTGCCAGTGCACCGACTACTGTGCGACGTGCCCACACGGTGGAACTCTACGCTCCACATGTTGGCCAGGCTCTATGAGCAGCGTAGAGCTATAGTGGAATACCAACTCCAACATGGGCAGCGTAGTGGGAGTCAGCCTCCTCAATTCTTTACAGAAGAGTGGGCCTGGTTGGCAGACATCTGCCAGGTCCTTGGAAACTTTGAGGAGTCTACCCAGGTGGTGAGCGGCGATGCTGCAATGATTAGCGTCACCATTCCTCTGCTATGCCTCTTGAGAAGTTCCCTGCAAAGCATAAAGGCAAATGCTTTGCACTCGCAAACGGAGGCGTGGGAAGACAGTATGTCGCTGGATAGTCAGAGCACCCTCATGTCTATATCTCAGCGCGTTGAGGAGGAGGAGGAGGGGGAGGAGCATGAGGAGGAGGGGGAAGAGACAGCTTGGCCCACTGCTGAGGGTACACATGCTGCTTGCCTGTCATCCTTTCAGCGTGTATGGCCGGAGGAGGAGGAGGAGGAGGATCCTGAAAGTGATCTTCCTAGTGAGGATAGCCATTTGTTGCGTACAGGTACCCTGGCACACATGGCTGACTTCATGTTAGGATGCCTTTCTCGTGACCCTCATGTTACACGCATTCTGGCCACTACGGATTACTGGGTGTACACACTGCTCGACCCACAGTATAAGGAGAACCTTTCCACTCTCATTCCCGAAGAGGAAAGGGGTTCCAGAATGATGCTATACCACAGGGCGCTGGTGGACAAACTGATGGTAAACTTCCAATCCGACAGCGCTAGTGGCAGAAGGCGCAGTTCCGAGGGCCAGGTAGCAGGGGAGGCGCAGAGATCAGGCAGCATGTACAGCGCAGGCAGGGGAACATTCTCCAAGGCCTTTGCCAGCTTTATGGCTCCCCAGCAAGACTGTGTCACCGCTCCCCAGTCAAGGCTGAGTTGGCGGGAGCACTGTAAAAGGATGGTGAGGGAGTACGTAGCCGATCGCACGACCGTCCTCAGTGACGCCTCTGCCCCCTACAACTACTGGGTGTCGAAGCTGGACACGTGGCCTGAACTAGCGCTGTATGCCCTGGAGGTGCTTGCTTGTCCTGCAGCTAGCGTCTTGTCAGAGAGGGTGTTTAGTGCGGCTCGGGGAATCATCACGGAAAAGCGTACCCGCCTGTCAACCGACAGTGCCGACAGGCTTACACTCATCAAGATGAACAAAGCCTGGATTTCCCCAGACGTCTCTACTTCACCAGCGGACAGCAGCGATACCTAAGCAATACGTAGGCTGCACCCGCGGATGGAAGCATTATTCTCTATCACCATCAAAAACGGGGCCATTTTTGCTTCATCAATCTGTGTATAATATTCTTCCTCCTCCTCCTGCTCCTCCTCCTGAAACCTCACATAATCACCCCGAACGGGCAATTTTTCTTAGGCCCACAAGGCTCAGTCATATAATTTTTCTAAACAATTTTACGTTTCAATGCTCATTAAAGCGTTGAAACTTTCACCTGAACCAATTTTTATTTTAACTGGGCTGCCTCCAGGCCTAGTTACCAATTAAGCCACATTAACCAAAGCGATTAATGGGTTTCACCTGCCCTCTTGGTTGGGCATGGGCAATTTTTCTGAGGTACATTAGTACTGTTGGTACACCAATTTTTTGGGGCCCTCGCCTACAGTGTAATCCAATTCATTTTTAGCCCACCTGCATTACAGCTGACGTTACATCAGCTGTGTTGGGCACTGCAATGGGATATATTTATGTACCGCCGGTGGGTTCCAGGGAGCCACCCATGCCGTGGGTCCACACGGAGTTGTAACTACATGTGTCCACTTCTAAAGAACCCCAGTCTGACTGGGGCATGCAGTTTGGGCCGAAGCCCACCTGCATTTAATCGGACGTTACCTCAGCTGTGATGGGCACTGCAATGGGATACGTTTATGTACAGCCGGTGGGTTCTAGGGAGCCACCCATGCTGTGGGTGCACACGGAATTCCCATTGCGGAGTTGTACCTGCCTGTGACTATTTATAAAAAAAACGCGGTCTGACTGGGGCATGCAGACACCTTGACAGAATGAATAGTGTGTGGCACATAGGTTCCCCATTGCTATGCCCACGTGTGCAGCTTCTGATGGCGGTGGCACAGGATTATATTTCTCATTGCTTCTGTACAGCCTTGTGGGCTATCGCCCTGCCCCTTAAAGAGGGTCTCTGCCTAGCCGTGCCAACCCTCTGCAGTGTGTGCCTGCGGTTCCTCCTCGTGGCAGACGCACTTATAAATAGACATGAGTGTGGCGTGGCATGAGGGCAGCTGAAGGCTGCGCAGGGACAATTTGGTGTGCGCTGTGGACACTGGGTCGTGCAGGGGGGGGGTTGGGCAGCATGTAACCCAGGAGAAGTGGCAGCGGAGTGTCATGCAGGCAGTGATTGTGCTTTGTTGGAGGTAGTGTGGTGCTTAGCTAAGGTATGCATTGCTAATGAGGGCTTTTCAGAAGTAAAAGTTGTTGGGGGGGGGGGCACTCTTGCCGCTATTGTGGCTTAATAGTGGGACCTGGGAACTTGAGATGCAGCCCAACATGTAGCCCCTCGCCTGCCCTATCCGTTGCTGTGTCGTTCCCATCACTTTCTTGAATTGCCCCGATTTTCACAAATGGAAACCTTAGCGAGCATCAGCGATATACAAAAATGCTCGAGTCGCCCATTGACTTCAATGGGGTTCATTACTAGAAACGAACCCTCGAGCATCGCGATAATTTCGTCCCGAGTAACGAGCACCCGAGCATTTTGGTGCTCGCTCATCTCTAATCATGTTCTATTTATTTTGTTGTTTTAGTAGTAATTTATTATCTTGCAGGATTTGCAGTTCAGATCTGAGGATACATACACTGATCTGAGAAGATAAGATCCTTCTATCGTTCTCACACAGGAACATCTGTATTCATTGGAAGTGAATGATGACTCCAGCCAAATCTCAGCACGGACTGGAGTTCTCCATCTTCTTCCCAAGTCATACCTCTATTGTATTCACTTTATAGTCACTTTAGATATCCTTGTGTATGCAGTGCTGAAGTGAAGGGGGCAGGGTGGTCCCCACTTTTACCTGTGAGTTTATATGTTCCAATAAAATGGTGTTGGATGAATACAGTGGACATGTGTTTCCTCACTACAAACAGCCATTGAATAACATTCCCAATATTGGGCTCTGCTCACATTTGTGTCCTGGGTTTCCATTTTTCTGTTCATTCACAGGAGTAGAAAAACTGAACCACTGCTGGTAAACGATCCCTCTTATGATAGAACCGAATGAAGCTGGATGGGCCCCTTTTGTCTATAATCGTGTTCATCCAGCTTCCATCATGCCCTCCAGCATTTAGTTTAATCTGAAGGTTGCGAGTCTTAAGACAACATTCTGCTGCCTTAACACTCTGTGCCACATGAGGCCCTTAACATATTACATTCAGTCAATGTCCCCCATTCACAATATAGAGATAGCCACAAGTGTGGTCATTCTTTGTTATTGTAAAGGGGGAAGGTGGTGTGAGTCCAAGTAGTAAGACCCCCACTAATTAGATATTTATGGCATTACTAGCTACAGAATATGTCATGGATGTGGTGGAAAGGATCCCTTTTTAGTTGCTAATGATGTCTAATCCAAAGCTATATATTTGTTCATATTTATAATAATAAATCTAACGTTAGTTTTCGGAACTTTCACTTCATGGTTGGGCGTACTGATATTATCATTCCGTGTGTTCTATTGCTTTACTTTCTCCACTGCTGCAAACAAAACTGCCTGGTCTCCATACATACATACATACACTAAAATGTGCACCTATAAGGTATGGAGAGGTTGACTGAAGATGAAACCCACAGAAACGTTTGATGGTACACCAAAGAAAGAGTAGTAAGGCATGAAATGTAGTGTAAGTTTAGTTTTCTTCAGGCAACTGGTTTGCTGGTTACAATACCTACAGTTTAAATAAAGTTTGTTGTTAAGTAACACAGACTGCCCAATATGTTGTAAATTAATGCTATGACGGCTGGTGGTTCACAATCTTTCTCTGTAGGCAGTTCAATCTCTACCACTTGTCTCTCTCTTGACGCTCCATAGGTTGCACGGCACTCGCTGGTTGGTATAAAGCCATCTGTTTCTCAGATTCACCTAATATGAAATAAAGGTTTGGTACCGTGTTAGCCAGTAGAGTAAAGTGTGATTGTTCTCAGTAAGAGAAACCAAGTAATCTTGTAGATATGATACCTTTTAATGGCTAACAAAAATACATGATGTTATAGTGAGCTTCTGAACCTCTCAGGATCCTTACTCAGGCATTATGGAACAAATCTAAAGATGTACTTAATAAATGCACATGATCACATGGGAGGGCACGAACATGGTAAACTTAATTTGCACTAGATAAATACCAGAGACAGAGGATAAGAGGGCACAGACATGTTGGGATTAATAGTATTTAGATAAATACCAGGGAGGGATGACCATAACAGTAAATAATTAGTCCCGTGAAAAGGAATGTAGCTTGATTTCCTATTCCCAATTATTGTTATAAAGACCTGTATAAAGGGTCTGACATTGATTTGAAGGAATGCTGCCATCCAACAGTTGGCGCTGCAGATGCACCATTTCATCTTCCTTATTTGCATAAATTACCCAGAGGAGTGTGCATGGCCATATAAATCTCCTCACTCACCTCTCAGGGGTGCTCTCGCTGGTCTGCTGGGAGATTTCTGAAGAATCACTCACCAGCGCACCTGGCTCCTCCCCTGGGTGATTCTCAGCACTTTCCTGACTCTGCTCCCCAGTGGGGTTGTCCACCCCTCCTTTTCCCACAGCTACGGTGGGAACTTGGTAGCGGAACATTTCGTGGACTTTTCTCCAATGGAAGAAGAGGAAGACTGGGTGCCATCTTGAAAGTCTGGCAATGGTGGCGACATTCAAATTTTCTTCTCGCGGTAGGTATCATGCTGTTTGTGACACCAAAAGCTCCACCCTGCAGCATCTGAGGAGCAGACCCTCAGCCGAGGAGACAGCAGAGTAGAGAAAAGATCTTGTCATGGGTGGTTCTACCATCTCCTCCCCTAGAGGGTAGCTTGGAACCCAACCCCATTACCCAGGGGGATTTCACAAAACAGGCAACCGTGGTTATCTGTAGTCCTGTTAGTCATTCGTGATGCCACTGTTCTGTCCATTGCAGTAGATCCCTCAGATGTAAAGTAGTCCACACACAGGGCATTTTCTGAACAAGAATCGGGAACAGTCGATTCTGTTCATTTACTTAAGCTCTTGAAACTATATCCAAACAAAACAGACTTTGTACAAAAGCAAACAGTAGTGGTAAAGCATTTCCATCATGTCCGGGCTTTCACTCTTCATAGATGGAGGCCATAGGACGGTAGTTTCTTTGCAGGGCTAGGCCCTGGTGGGAACAGCAGACTACCTCTCTGACTTTTCCATTTCTTCTCTTTCACTGTCTGACTTTCTGCACACAACACTGACCAACGAACAATGACACTGACACCGACTCTAACTCCATCACATGACCACACTTTTATACAACACACAAGACAAAACGATACATTTTCCAGACATTACCAGACATTAAACCATTCATGCCTGAAAACACTCAATACACATAAATCTGGCTCATTTTACATTCAAGACGATGCATGAGACAAACACATAACATGTATTCTGAGGTGCTGGAGGGGACCCCAAACTCTGGGCCACAACACATTTAATGATATTCATGCACCTATCTATACATTGCATATCTACTTCTCTTAGTATTTCTTTTAATTTTCTTATCATTCTAAAGTGCCCTGTAAACAGTAGCATCCCAGATGGATACATCCATATGCATTCAGGCCTGGATAACATTCTAGTAACATTTATAACTGGAATTTTAACAATAAACCGGCATCCTTATCCAAATTCTGCTGGAGTTTCAAAGTTGATAAAATTCCAACCACATATCTCATACATCTACATAATTTTGAAATGTATTCGATCGAATGGTCAACTACTTTTCAAAAAGGCAACTGGTCGGTCAATATTCTGCAACCTAGTTCATGAATTCCTCTAATTTATGGGGTTCAGGGGATTTCCAGTGCTTTGCAATGATTGTTTTGGTCATCATCAGATAGTATAGAGGTATGATGCTGGGCAGCCCCCTCCCCCCCCCCCCCCCCGCCATATAGGGAGGATGTGTGAGCGGTTATCAGTAATTTGAACCTGTGCTCCTCCTGATAGCAGTTTGGCTGTCTGCATGCTGAGGGATATGATGCGTTACCTGCACCCCCTCTTACATTATAGTAAGTATTTGGCCTTTTTTGTGTTTTTTGTCTGCTTATGTCCTCTTTTATGCTTCTATATCTTTTTAATTTAGGTTAGTGTAGGGACTCACAAATGAATGAGGAGCCTTGACGGGGCTTGTGAGCTTTTGTATTTGAGCCAAAATACAAACTAATACTTCGTATTTATCGATAATTGTTTATACATATTTTTTACATGTAGTGTAGATTTGAATGCTGGAGGAGCCCAGGGTGTCAGTGCCAGCGTGGGCCACCTATGTGTAGTGCAGCCGGCTGGTTTGAAATATGGCATCACTAATAGGCTGTGAACTCTATATGGTGCACTACATGTACTGTGTGGCCTGCCACCCTGTCTATATATTTTTTTCATGTATTTTTTACTGATGTGCAGGTATGGTGCTGGGCAGCCTCCCTCTCCATATAGGGAGAATGTATGAGTGGCTGTCATTAGTAACTTGCACCTGCGCTCTTCCTGATAGCAGTTTGGCTGGCTGCATGCTGAGGAATATGGTGCATTACCTGGACCCCCTATGTTACATAATAGTAAGTATTTGGTCTTTTTGGTGTTTTTTTTATCATCAGGAAGTGGCCTAATAGATATCTGGTAGGTTGAGGCAGTTCGTTGAGATTCATCAACAATAGAGCAAGTTTGAGGTTTTATGAAATTTTAATTTTTAATACCTTCTGTAACACATCATCAATCCCCTTCCAATAGGTTAGCAACTTTGCCCCATTAAAAACTTGTGGAAACTCCTGGATGCGAGGTGTTTTCATTTAAAAACAACCTTGTATCCCTGCAGGGGTTTCCTTGAAAGCAATGAGGGAAGATTGATGAAGGAATCTCCTGCTGTAACTGTCACAGCCACAGCAGGGGATCGGGATGTTCTCCTATTGGTTTCAATGGGACCAGCACTGCTGCCATCGGCTCTATTGAAAACAATGGTCGATTTTGCCAAAAGAAAGAACATGCTGCGATTTGTTTTCTGCATCACATCACAACACGGTGCTATGCAAGAAAACATTGCACATGTGAATGAACCCATGGGTTTCATATATGTGTGTCTCGAAATGCACAAATCTTGCAAGATTTTATTGCCAGTGTGAAGGTACCATAAAGGAATCTGTGATTGTTCTCAGCAAAAAAAAAAAACAAGTAATCTTGTAGATATGATACCTTTTAATGGCTAACAAAAATACATGATGTTACAGCGAGCTTCCAAACCAACATAAGGCTCGTCTTCAGGCTTAAATGAAATAGATTTGAAGAGGCATGCATATTTATACAGACATACTTATGACAAGGCACAGACATGGATGTGATTGGTTTGCACTTAAAGCAATACTGTAACAGAAACACAAACATTTTTAACTAGACACTGATAAGGGAGTGAACGTTTTATGGTCCATGTCACCAGGCCAGCAGTCTAATCTGTGCTATACATTTCTGCTGGATCTGCTCCAACCCAACAGACAGGGAGGAACATCTATACCATCTTAAAAGGACATTTATAAATCAGGGCTACCATCCCACCTCAATTAATGACCAAATCACCAGAGCCACCAGGATACCCTGGAATCAACTACTCTGATACACAGAGAAGGAAAGAAACATAACACGGTACCAAACCTTTTTTTTCATTGTACATAAAGGAATCTTTTCCCTTAACTCTTTTCACAGTTTAGTAAATGCAAATTTTTTTGTCCAATTATGCCTACACGTAAGCATGTCGTAAAAACGTCTTGTCTCTGATTTGCTAAAGTTTGGTTGAGAGGAAATGTTTTTTACAATCTCATGGGTAAAGCCATATTGCAAATAGGGAATTTTTTTAGGAAGGATCTGATTCTGGGTAAGCGATTGCCAGGCCTTAAAGGGGTTGTCTCGAGGAAGCAGTGAAATTTTTTTTTTGCCCAGTCCCCCTAATTAAGCAAACATTATTAAGCCCCCCTGTAAATGACTTTTCTAGCTGGTTTGTACTTACAGTTCCAGCGTTTCAGCAACTTATAAAAAGTTTCCCCAAGATGGCCACCGGCTCTTTTCCCGTCGCTTGCTGTAGCCCGACGTGCGCGCTCCCGAGACGCTACCAGCTGTGTCTCCCTGACAACCAGACGCCCCGCAGCCGCCGACCGGACCCTCGGATTGAACGCGGTCGACCAGTCACCCACCGCCAGGCAGCAGGTAACCGGCGCTAGCCCCCGGCTCCCCGCGCTAGCCCCCGGCTTCCCCGCGCTAGCCCCCGGCTTCCCCAGCGGTAGGCCCCGGGGCCCAGCGGTAGGCCCCGGCTTCCCCAGCGGTAGGCCCCGGGGCCCAGCGGTAGGCCCCGGCTCCCCAGCGGTAGGCCCCGGGGCCCAGCGGTAGGCTCCGGGGCCACAGCGGTAGGCTCCGGGGCCACAGCGGCAGTCAGTCACGCGTCACCCCCGTCAGTCCGTCACCCATCACTTACCTGGGCGGCTGGGCGGCTCTGCTGGGCTGCTGGGCTGGGCTTCTCGGCTGGGCGGCTCCAGTTTCTGCACCTTCCTCTAACAGAGGATGGTAGCAGAATGGCCGCTCCAGCGCGCTCCCGAGAAGATACAGCTCGTCTGCGCATGCGCAGAAGAGCTGTAGCGGCGAGCACACTGAAGCGGCTCGTGCTCAGAGCAGAAGACCGGACTGCGCAAGCGTGTCTAAAAAAGCAAGCTGCCAGCGAATTTAGACGGAACCATGGAGACGAGGACGCTAGCAACGGAGCAGGTAAGTGAATAACTTCTGTATGGCTCATAATTAATGCACGATGTATATTACAAAGTGCATTAATATGGCCATACAGAAGTGTATAACCCCACTTGATTTCGCGAGACAACCCCTTTAAGCATTAGAGAGGGCCCTCTAACAAGCAATCCCTTTTGGGGCCTCCCGGTATAGCCGTCAAAGACGTAGTATAGAGCAGCGACTTCAATGATTTTCCCCTAATAAATCCTTCTTCCAAGCTCACCCAGCATGGCCTATTTCCTCTGCCCATCTAAAATTTTACTTGATTTAGAGTGATAGATCTATAGTAGGCTTCTATGTTGGGAACATCTGTACCCCCATGATTGCGGTGAAGAGCCAAGATAGATAAGGCTAAGCGAGGTCTCTTTCCTCCTCTAGAAATAGGGATCAGTAGCGTTCTGAACAGTTATAGTATCCTGGGCAGGATTTTCATAGACATAGTTTGGATAAAATGTCTCGATGTATAGAGGCAACAAGCAGAGGGTAGTTTTCCTTCTCTAAATCTGTAAGGAGGTTGCCAAGATTATTCCTAAATAAGGCAGACCCTTTGAGTTTATAAAAGGAGATTCTGCTAAATTGATCAAGTATGGTTTGAGCAACCTTTAATGACTTCAGGGGGTGGGATAAGGTTAATATATATTATATCATTGTCGAACAAACCAATCTTATGCTGTCTGTGACCTATTTACATTGAAGATCGTATAGTTTCTACGAGCGGCTCCATGATAAGGACAAATAAAGTAGTGACAGCGGACACCCCTGACATGTCCCATTGGATATAGGAAAGGGGTCAGACATGGTGCTGTCCACCAATATTCTTGCCGAAGTATTAGAGTACAGGGCTCAGATGGCACATATCACATCGCCTCCAAAGTCAAATTGTTTCAATGCATCGAAGGCATATTCCCAGTGGATCCTGTTAAAGGCTTTTTTTACCTCAAGGAAAGCATTACCGTTGGTGCTCGAGATGCTTCCACTGCATGTATGAGATTCAGGATCCTTCCTGCGGCATCCGTGGCCTGCCTGCCCCTGACAAATCCTATCTGATCTGAGTAAATAATATTGGGAAGGATTTTCAGTAATCTGTTCTTCAGCATTTTAGCATATATTTTGACATCAGTGTTTAGTAATGAAATTGGCCTGAAGTTCGTGGGGGCGTTAAGTTTGTTTCCCGGTTTAAGTAAAGCTACAATTATAGCCTGCAACATCTCTACAGGGAAGTAGCCCTGTTGCATTTTTAGAGCATATGGGGTCACTGACCATGAAAATAATTTGTAAGATTTGGCTGAGAAGCCATCTTGGCCTGGGGCCTTCTGGGTCTTGAGGGAGGGGATTGTTGTCGCCACTTCAGAAAATTGTACTGTTGGTCCATTAATTTTGCCTGTGTGTTTGAGGTAGTGGGAAGATTTAACTTCTGTAAAAAGTTTGCTGTTCTCTCGCTGTTGGGTTGCGTAGTTTGGGCCTCATTTTTAAGACTATGTAGTCCATTGTAATAGTAGTAATTCTATATGGGCTGCGGATATATCCATGAGCATAGAAAACAATAGGCTCTATGTCGCAGATATACACGGTAAAATAGAACATGTAGCGTTCTGTTTTCTGCAAGTGGATTACATAATTACGACCCACTAATGTAAGCGGAATTGTGTAATCCAATGCATTTCGTTGATCTGCGTATTATCATGGATGACATGCATGAGAAATCAGCAATTCCTATCTATTACTTTGCCGGTGGTCGCATGCACAGAAGTGGGGGAAGGTCCATGAAGGCTGATCGTGTCAGGGTTCAAATTCGGAGGCCTCCGGTAAGAAGTTTCACCTCCCCTCACCAATTGCATCATGTAACCGGGAACCACTCACCGTGGCCTTTGGTCACTGCTCTAGGTTCTCGGCTACCTTTAGTATCCAGGATCAAGGAGATTTTAAATTTTCCGGGCCCTCCCCAGTTTTTGCACTTGTGTTTGAATCTATTTGAAAAAGACTCGTAGCAGTCGAAACGTCATATCTGTGTTTTGGGAAGAATAAAGAACATGTGAGTTGTACCTTGGATGCTGTCACTTCTATGCTTCTTTTTGTATTTATGGGCCAATACACTAAAACTGGGTTTGGCATTAACCAATCACCTATAATTTTAGTAATTACTTTAAAAACATCAGTGCACCATAAATGAATAATTGGGCAATCACAAAATGTATGGAATAATGTACCTACATGCCCACAAAGTGAAAAGCATAAACTAGGGGACCCTGGAGAAGATCCATGCCATCTTAGATCAGTTTGTGTTACACTTCCAGCATGCTTGCTCTCAACATAGCCTTCAGAGACCACCTAATCCCTCTATTCCCCTGATTGAAAGAATAACTATTACCAAAATCTTATTCCCAACATGTGTGCTCGCTTAGAAGTCTCCTCATCCCCATTTACATACGTATTTATTTTATTAGTTATTTTTAATTCCAGATTTAGAGAATTAAATAGAAAGTCATACACTTGGCGTGGTACCTGTTTGGAAATATTAAACTTGTAGACCAGAGTTTACATGCATTTTTTTGGGCATTTTTCTGGTCCTTTTTGTGGCCAGATGTTATTTGAAAGTCCATAGTGTAATATGAGAATGTCTATATACATATGGTATTTCAGTGGTGTTTTGGAGGTCAGTGGCATTCTTTTTTACAATGCTGTGCAGGTATAGCGTTTTTCTTCATAGGGTTTTCAATGTATAAAATACAGTTAAGTTTTGTTACATAGGGGAAAATAGCATAAACTCACTTTTGCATTAAAGAGGTTATCCGACAATTTAAGTTGCTTATCGAAACTTGCAAAGTCGGACGATGCAGTAATAGAAAGAGGGCCTTGCCTAATTATTTTAATGAGCTGACAGCCCGACACTCTCCTATGATGTCACCTATGACGTCACCAACAATGGAGACCGCGATACCACGTGTCAGAATGCATTTGGAAGTGGCGAGTCTGACTGTGCGCTCCTATAAGAAATTTAAATCGGTGGATAATCCCTTAAATATAAATGAAGAAAAGTGATCAAACATATCACCATACAAATATCCCCTCATACAGCAGCAACAGAGGAAAAAGTTAAAGCTAAACACAAAAAAGGCATAAACTAAAAGTCCTGCATCCTTAACACTAATTTGTCTATACCCTAATAGGTGCATAGTTTATTATGTTCTCCACTGTAACATACTGGTATAATGTGGGCGAAGTTAGGAAATAGTGGAATGATCTTATGTGTCTGTTGGAAGTTTATATTAATCTTGAGTTTTTACAATTCTACATATTTTTATAGTCCTAGGTCATGCTCTTTCAGCACTTGCATAACACAGTGCATCCTCTGTGACCAGAGTATTTCTTCACTATTCACCATTTACACTGGCACTATAATATAATACAGACTGCCGAGTATAATCATGATAACAAAATGTTCCATAACCCAAAGCCAGCCAAGGAAGTTGAAAGGAAATTCTCCATCTAAGGAAACATCCTCTAACTTCTGATAGCCCCGCAGTGCAATATGTTTTACAGGATAACACAGCTTCACCAGATATTCCTGACAATTAGCATACCCTACAGAAAAAAGAACAGAATTTCTAACAGAGCTTCAGTGTACTTCAGGAAAGGCTGCAGCCAAGGAATAAGCCATGAGGGCCAATATGATAGCAGGTAATGTTTTATATGCACATCCAGGGATATATACTGTATAGATGGAAATATATTCTAATTTTCGTGGATTACTTAGTTATGTATGAAAAATGTTAGATGGAGGTTCTTTGGTCACACCAGAGCTACTGGAGTTTTTATACAGAACCCCTATTTGTATATGCTGAGGCACATTTATCCTCCTTGTATTCTTCATCTCAGTCCCACAGTCTGCCTTGAACCTGCTCCTGCATTACATCTTGGAGAAGCATTTACCGTATTGCTGCAATACCATCAGATGAGATAGCCTCATGGCAGTAGCATCTTGACTGCTGGACACAAAAGATAGACAGATAGATATGAGATAGATAGATAGATATGAGATAGATAGATAGATAGATAGATAGATAGATAGATAGATAGATAGATAGATAGATAGATAGATAGATTATTTGGTACTGTATTATTAATATATTCTAATGTCTGCATTTCCATTTTAGTTTTAATTCTACACATGGACCTCATCAGTGGAGAAATAAATATTCAACTAAATCCTGAGAATCCAATAGCCAAGGAATCCGTCACCTTGAAAGTTACTGGCATTACTGGGAACATTTTGTATTTCTACTGGTGTAAAGGACCAAGTACAGCAGCTGAATATCATATCCTCACTCATTATCAGCATGGTTTACGAGTACAAGGACCACTGTACTTCTCACGTGTGACTGCTTTCCCTAATGGATCATTACTGATCAAAGACCTTCAAGTTGAGGATCAAGGTAATTACAGAGTGAAGGTACAGACAGAGACACAAGAAGATGCAGATATTTCCTTACAAGTATATGGTGGGTACCTTAGTCGTAATTCCAAGGTTGTGTTTGCACTGTAGTTTGTTACCTTCATTTGGGGTTCTCTTGGCAGTTCTGTCACTGTGGATGGCAAGAATAGTATAGCATGCATTGCTATATTTGCCGTCAAAACAACGGAAACCTTGGCAGAACTCCAACAGACACCTTTTTCATGTCTGTGGGACCCATTGGGCGTTATCTGGATTCATGGTATCTAGCACAACATTATGTCTTCTATTGTGAGTGGAAGACATGGCGCACATGTCAACATAGCATAACTACTGTTTATAAGTGTCTGGTTTAGAAATTAATGCCAAGTACCATATTGGAGAATTATAAGTTAATAGGGCAAGTCCCTCATTCGTAACTAGAGATGAGAGAACGTACTCGTTAAGGGCGATTTCGCAATCAAGCATTGCTATTTTCGAGTACCTGACTACTCGGGTGAAAAGATTAGAGGGGCTCCGGGGGTGAGTAAGGGGTTGCAGAGGGGAGTGGGGGGAGAGAGAGAGAGAGAGAGCTCCCCCCTGTTCCCCACTGCTACCCCCCGCTCCACCACACCGCCCCCCGAATCTTTTCACACGAGTAGCCAGGTACTCGAAAATAGCGATGCTCGATTGCAAAATTGCCCTTAACGAGTTCGTTCGCTCATCTCTATTCGTAACCTCTTCAATTAGCATGTGCCTTGGTTCTCAATGGGCTCAGGAACTTGATATTTTATCTTAGATGGAAGGCAGTCAATCATAAAGAGTCCCACTATATAGCAGACCACTTGCTTGAGGAATAGTTTCCACCAATGCTGGAATTAGCTTGATTATTGTTGTTTTAGTGATTGTTTTAGTAAAATTGTAGAATTGTTGGCATGTATTCTTACAAAAACTAAATGCGCCCATTACCTCACTCCTAGTTTTCCCTGACAGAATTTTATTCTGATTTACATAAAACGTTAGGCCTTTATATTTTCTATACCTCAAAGTTTAGTGGTGGTTATAAAGTGTATCTTTATGGGTGGTTTCTTTTATAGGAGGAATCTCAAAGGCAAACTTCTTATTCCACAAACTTCTGTTGAAAGGAGAATTAAGCTGAACTGGACTCTCAGACTTGTCAAAGTGTCCAGGGTGTTAAGATATTAAAAAGAGGACCTTTCAATTTTCCTGACATTGCAGCTTTATAAAATACTTGCATTCCACCATGAAATAATTAAATAGTGCGTCTTTTCTTGGAACTCTGCATCATGTTGTTCTTCTATTATTCCTCTTGAAAACATATAAATACTTTGACACCTGGGAGTTACCATTCCCCTTGACAATAGGGTGTGTCCAGAAAGAGTCTGATACTGTCATAACTAATTGGACACTGCCTGTCAGACAAGAGGAATACAGAGGAAGGCACTGTGAGCTCCTCACAATGCATAGAGCACCCCCAAGTGTTTCCAATGGGCCACCAATGTCTCGCCACACACAATAGTTAAATGCAAAACCAAATACCAGATAATTCTCCAGTTATCAGTAGCCATCTGAACTGGAAGTCACTTTTTTAAAGCAACCTTTATATTTCAATTCTGAGTCAATGGATGCTTTCTGTAATGCATTTCTTAATGTTGTCCACAGAAATTGTCAGTAAACCGGTGATTATAGCATCTTATTCTGAAATCAAAGAAAATGATTTTGCGACCCTGACGTGTGTCTCAGCCAATGCGGATAGGATAAAATGGATTAAATCCAGCTCAGAAACAATAAATCTAGAAAATGTAAATACTGTAACACATGATAATGGGACGATCGTATTCTCTAAAATTAAACGCAGTGATGAGGGAAAATACGAGTGCCAGGTGGAGAATCGGGTCAGCAGAAGCTTCAGTGAAGTCTATCTTTTGAAAATATCAAGTAAGTCACATCATATATAAAGGTATACAGTAAGACTATTTGAAGACACTATGTCCACTCCACAGATACACAATATACTCATGCTTGCCAACTCTGCCAGAATGTCAGTGAGAGTACCCAAAACCCAAAACATTTCTGTGTGCACCACCTACCTCCTCATTACTGCGCTAGTACTGTAGCTGAATCTCTAGTCATGGGATAGGTCTATGGAGAGAGTGATGCAATACTTATTGCAGTTCTACAGTTTCCTGGTAGGTGGCCTTGCTGTGCTCCCGGTTGTTTTCACTTGTTGTCTTGGTAATGTCCGCCTCCTTCCAGTCACTGCAGCTGCAGGCTTGTGTGAAGTTGTGCATCCAGTGATGGAGCTGGTAATATCTCCATACTTGCTCCTAACTCTCCGTCTACAACCAGCCTGATGTGCCCTACATGATGTATTAGGTTGGTGGCGTGGGGGTTTCTACACACCAGAGAATGATGATGGTGTAAGGGTAAGTGAGGCAGCGAGTACAGTGCTACCCCATCCATCCATCCATATACTGTACCTGGTATTGATTTACAATTATGTAAAGCACGCGCGCATAGCTAGATTTACATATATAATATCTGTGTCATAGATCTCTTGTAGCCCGAGGTCTCTATACAAGGATGGTCGGTCAAGGATAGGACTATTTATCAAAGTGCTAACGACCACTTGTCCGTCAGTCCGTAAGTGCTGTGTGAGTTACATGCAGAACCTGACACTACCTGTGATGATGTCACCATCATGTAATCAGTTACCGTCTCTTACCTCCGCCCCCTTATCACATGACAGTAACATCATCACAGGTCCTTTATCCTCCTTGTGCACTGAATGAGAGATTATGGGCAGACTACATCCCCCACAAACCACTGCGGCGTCAGTTGCTATGGATACAGCAGTACTCAGTCTGGAACTTTGTGGCTGGTTTTGAGACAACTGCACACCTGTGTGGAGAATCCAATAAATGACACCTCACAAATGTCCACATACATAGTTGGCAGTGCATATTGACCACCAACATTGAAGCATAGTCCTACACCACTATCTTCACATCTCCCGAATGTGATATCATGTCATTTCAGCTGCTAATGCCGAAAACACCAGTCCAGCCTTCATCTAATCATCAACTGTTGTCCAGTATTGAAACAAACAGTCACTGTAGTGCAAACATGTCACCACAGAGGATTCAACGCCGCCGTGAAGCTAATGCAACTTACATGACACAGCAACAAGCCACGATTTCACCTCAGCCACCTGCTGAGGTTTGTACATCTCGTGCAGTAGATATGCGAAAGCTATGAGCCAAGATATTTCCTCAGCGAGCCGCTAAAGTTCGTAAATCACGTGCAGCTCATATGCGAAAGCAACAAACTAACATGTCTCTTCACCAAGCTGCTGAAGTGTGTAAATCACATGCAGCTCATATGTAAAAGCAACGTGGCAGAGCTGTGTGTGACGTGCATGCAGCAGAGCTGTATGGCGCATTGCGAGATGAGAACTGGTTTGGGCTCTATATACAGGGGGAACTAGTTTGAGATCTGTACACAGGTAGAAATTGGGGGTCTTTATAAAGGGCTGGTCTATATCTACTCGGAGGGCACCATCAATGATATTGCTAGTGCAGTGTGTGTTCATAGAACTACTTTTACCGAAAACCCTGGTTCATGTAAAAATGTTTTTCGGCCTTTTAGTAAATAAGGAGATATAGTATACAAAATAGGTATGTTTTTGTAATAAAAAAAAAAAATAAACATCTGTGGTCCATATTATTGAATCTCACTAAAGACGATCTTTAAAAGTTGGCAAGTATGAATATATACTCAAAATAGTCATCTAAAGAAGTGTCTCAATATGAAAATACAGTAGCATTTTATGTACCTCATTCATGCCCAGACCACCATCCTAAAACGATAGACACTCTGATGACATGTCCGTCCCCTCCCTGATTGTTGTCAGGTGAAGTGTTTTACTTTGAAAAGTTGTGTGGATCATCAAATCACAACATATAGCAATATCTACATATATACCGTAAATAGTTTATGTATGTATTTAGTGACTTGTAGGTCTTCATTTGAATTTCCCAGTAGAGCAGCCTCAGATTTTGGGCCCACAACTTAAAGTGATTATTAGAGATGAGCGAGCATATTCGTCCGAGTTTGATGCTCGTTCGAGTATTAGGGTGCTCGAGATGCTCGTTACTCGAGACGAGCACCACGCGGTACTAGTCTCGATTAAACGAGCACTGACCATTGAATTCAATGGAGCCAGCAATACAGCCGGCTCCATTGAAAGCAATGGGCTGCCGGCGATCTCAGGATGAATTTTCGGGAAGGGCTTAAAAATATAAGCCCTTACCTGAAAATCATCCTAAAATGTGTAAAAAAAAAAAAAATATGTCAGCATAAAGATCGTTCTCCTCTGCCATAGCTGTAACAGCTGTGGCAGAGAAGAATGATGTTAGCCCATTGAATTCAATGGAGCCAGCAATACAGCCGGCTCCATTGAAAGCATTGGGCTGCCGGCGAGCGCGGGATGAATTTTCGGGAAGGGCTTAAAAATATAAGCCCTTACCTGAAAATCATCCTAAAATGTGTAAAAATTAAAAAAAAATGTATACTCACCTTTCCGCTGAAGCCGGAGTTCAGCGCGTCTGGCCGGCAGTTCTCCTGAACTGCTTTCTGTAGTATTCAGCAGGTGGGGATTTAAAATCCCCGCCTGCTGAATGAGCTGCCTCTGATTGGTCACAGCCTCACCAATCAGAGGCAGCTCTCACTCACACCCATTCATGAACATTTTCTCGTTACTGTGAACTCATTTTCCCTTGTCTTTGGGCAGGGGGTGATTTTATAAGTTTCTCATCTTATTTCAGGCAAAGAAAATGAAGCAGTCACCCAGCAACCATATGGATCCACCTCTGCATCACTGTATATCGCCACACCATCAGACTCTATATATGCAAGTAATGTACCTGAGCCAAAACAGTAGATACTATTAGGAGTACATAAGAAGGGTCCACAGAGTCTCCACTCCTTCTGTCAATGCAGTGACATAAATTTGTACAGAAAGTCTATTTATTCTACCGGCAGTCAAACTTTTTGCATTGTGCATGGGTTAATAGTGTAATAGCATATCCTTGTAGCTTGGTCCTTTTTTAGTGTAGGTTATCTCTGATACTCATTTTTTCTTTCTACCATGTTTTCATACTAGGGAGAAATATATGTTCGTTTGTTATGTCCTCAATGTTTGGGTTTCTTCTCATTATCCCAGAATATATTAGTATGGTAATTATCTTCACAACTTTATCTGCTGTTTTTCCTGCTACATGCTTAGGTTTCCCCAAGCATATGTTTTATTCTGTACTTTGGAAGTCTCCTTTTCCAAAAAAGATGGGATATTTGACTTTAATGAATTCAAGGTGGATTCCCGCGAGCGTATGCACAAAGTGCATGCGATAGCACAATTTCTTTGCGCTGTGAATGTTCACGGGGTTTTCATGTGGTGGGGAGTGCGATATGAGGGTGGATTCAAGGCCTGTGGGAAGTTAGCCTTAGACTTCACTTGCACCTCCTTAACCAATATGGCCACAATTGACTAAAACAAATTGATATTCTTCAGCATGTTAAATGAAGCAGACACTATAGTCTGAAAAGCAGAGATGTAAAGTGATTCTGTATTTTCCCAAAAGTTTTTTTTTATAAATAAACAGTTACCAAAGTCCAATTTGATAGAAGAAAACTTCAACCAGGACATTCCCTTGTAGCACAATGATACTGTAGATGCAAAAAGCAAAATAGTATTGGCTTTATTTCTTAGTTGCGCCCCATCTCAGTTGCTTCCTATGAACGTGTCACTTCCTCTCTTGTCACTTACTCCTTCAAGCCTCTGCTCTTTCTATACTTAGGCTGGACTCACACGGCCATATGCGGAAACCGCTGCAGGGCTTCCACAGTGGTTTACAGCAGTGAGCCTGGCCGTGACCTTGCATACGGCCACATAGGGTGGTGAAATTGTACTGCGCATGACCGCATACTCATACAGGCAGTCATACATAGTACACCTGTTTTTTTTTGTTTCTATTCACTTAGTTTAGTGTTCACCATCACTTAGCGATGGATATGTAATATAATTACAAATGGGCTGCGGATATACATGACCATAGAGAACAATGGCCTCTATGTTGCGTATATCCACAGTAAAATACAACATGCTGCATTCTATTTTCAGCTTGTGGATTATGCAATTCCGACACACTAATGTGATCAGAACTGTATAACGCAATGCAATTAATTGCCTGCGAGTTAACGCGTATCACATGGGCAATCCACAATTCAAATCCGGTCATGTGAGACCGGCCTTGGGAGTCTAGTGGGTGGTTCTATCAGTGATTGGCAGCCTTCTATGTATGACTGCATACATAGAGATAGCGGTCAATCACAGAGTACGACCGCCCATTGGACTCCAAAGTGTAGAAACAGAATCTTCTCAACAGCTCCTCTTCCATACGATGCTATACTACCTACAGATAGGGCTGTGTGTATGAGGGCTGCGTGTAAGGTTCCTTGCCCATTTCACTGTATGAACATTCATAAATTAAGCTTTTTTGATTTCTTTATATACTTTTTTAACATTTTGTTCACGTAGGAGCCCTTCATTCCTTGAAAAATATTTTCTGATTTACATGTCTTATTTTTTGTTTTTCAGCTATTCATGACTCACCCCATTATAAAAATGCAGGCATTACAGCAGGAATTATATGTGGGGCAATTCTGGGAATTCTACTAATTATTGCTGTTAGCTTTTTTCTCTATAAGAGATATGGTCTTCGTGAAAGAAAGGACATGGCGGGTAAGAAATGAGAGGGTTGTGATTCAACTATATTAATAAAATACACATTTCAGTATATACAGTGTGATTGTTCCCGGCAAGAGAAACCAAGTAATCTTGTAGATATGATAACTTTTAATGGCTAACAAAAATACATGATGTTATTGCGAGCTTTCAAACCTCTCAGGGTTCTTCTTCAGGCAAAATGAAATAGATCCGAAGAGGCATGCTTATATATACACACATACTTATGACAAGGCACAGTCATGGATGGGATTAATTTGCACTTAAAAGAATACCACAACAGGAGGAGTAGAGAAATAAGTAAATACTTAAATAGTCCACTGATAAAGTGTGAAGGTTTTATGGTCTCTGAATTAGTGTTAGGGGGATCACCAGGCCAGAGTGTTATCTGCACTACAGATTCCTCATACTTCCCAGCCACACATGAATCCTCTTAAAGAATGTAGCCCTGTGTTAAAATTGTCAAAAGTTGCTATAAATTTGTACTCCCAAAATCTTCTATGGCTTTGTGATTTTACATTTTTAGTGGAGTCTCTACCAATATAATTGGAAACTTGTATGATCTTTATACAAGTAGGGAAGGGTATCTAGCTAGGGATTAATATACCGCACTTGATTTTATCTGGGAGGACAAGTAGTAAAGAAATTCTATGGCGCTCAAACAACTGGTTATCTCTGCTCTGTAGGTGAGAACATTTTGATAGCTCTGACTATCCATCAAGAAGTAGAAATTCTTTGCACAGGCATTGACCATGACCCACTACATGACATACTCATTAATGAAATGCCCCTAATTGGTAAAACATATTACTGTTTGTTTTCAAATTAATTTAGGAACACCAACAGACGGACCAGATCAATATGCCGTATATGATAACATACTGGACCCAACGACAGTGAGTTATGCATGAAGAACTGTGTTGATGGGCTTGGAAAGTAATCAAATTCATAAAAGATCATCAGCAAGGATCTTGTTTTGCTCTAAATGCAAATAAGTATGAACTACAGTTGTCTATAGCCTTCATTGAAGTACTTCTTCATATGGTTTACCAACTAAAACCATGACACTTTTTTGCTTTATTTTGGTCAAATGCTGGATTACAATTATTCCAGATTAATAAACTAGTAATAAAAAGCTTTCCTGGATTAGAGAAAAAAACTGCTTTTTTTCCACTTCCAGGAAAAAGTGCCATTCTTGGCCATAGACTGTGTCTGGTATTGCAGCACATTCAATATAAAAGGGAAAGGACTAGAGATGAGCGAACACCAAAATGTTCGGGTGTTCGTTATTCGGAACGAACTTCCCGCGATGCTCGAGGGTTCGTTTCGAACAACGAACCCCATTGAAGTCAATGGGCGACCAGAGCATTTTTGTATTTCGCCGATGCTCGCTAAGGTTTTCATGTGTGAAAATCTGGGCAATTCAAGAAAGTGATGGGAATGACACAGTGACGGATAGGGCAGGCGAGGGGCTACATGGTGGGCTGCATCTCAAGTTCACAGGTCCCACTATTAAGCCACAATAGCGGCAAGAGTGCCCCCCCCCCCCCACTGTCAGCATAAAGATCGTCCTCCTCTGGCACAGCTGTAACAGCTGTAGCAGAGAAGAACGATGTTTGCCCATTGAATTCAATGGAGCGGCAATACAGCATGTTCCACTGAATGCAATGGGCTGCCGGCGATCGCAGGATGAATGGTCGGAAAGGGGTTAAATATATAACCCCTTTCCTGCAATTCATCCAGAAATGTGTTACAATAAAAATATATACCGGCGTATAAGGCGACCGGGCGTATAAGACGACCCCCCAACTGTCACCTTATACGCCGGCAATACAGTGGAGCAAAGAATAAAAAGCATTACTTACGTTTTTAGATGATCTGCGGCGCTCCTGCAGGCTGTCACTCCCTCCTGGTCCACGGCAGAGTATTGCTTTCTCTATGAAAGGCTTTAAATCCCTGCCTCCAGAAAGACACGTGCCTTCAGCCAATCACAGCCAATGACAATGATGTCATTGAATGGCTGTGATTGGCTGTGTTTCTGGAGGCGGGGATTTCAAGCCTTGAAATCCCCGCCTCCAGAAACACAGCCAATCACAGCCATTCAATGACATCATTGTCATTGGCTGTGATTGGCTGAAGGCACGTGTCTTTCTGGAGGCAGGGATTTAAAGTCTTTCGTGGAGAAAGCAATACTCTGCCGTGGACCAGGAGGGAGTGACAGCCTGCAGGAGCGCCGCAGATCATCTAAAAACGTAAGTAATGCTTTTTATTCTTTGCTCCACTGTATTACCGGCGTATAAGGTGACAGTTGGGGGGTCGTCTTATACGCCCGGTCGCCTTATACGCCGGTATATATTTTTAGTGTAACACATTTCTGGATGAATTGCAGGAAAGGGGTTATATATTTAACCCCTTTCCGACCATTCATCCTGCGATCGCCGGCAGCCCATTGCATTCAGTGGAACATGCTGTATTGCCGCTCCATTGAATTCAATGGGCAAACATCGTTCTTCTCTGCTACAGCTGTTACAGCTGTGCCAGAGATGAAGGATTTGTCTTCTATATGTTCTCAATGGGGTCAGCGCTGCTGCCGCTGGCCCCATTGAGCGCATATAGAATGCATCCATAGCGAACCGCGGGAGGGGCAGACTTTCATATCAGGCGGACACCTGATCTCCCCAGCCACTCACAGCAGGGGGGTGGTATAGGGCTTAAACGTTGCAGGGGGAAGTTGTAATGCCTTCCCTGTCTTTATATTGGTCAAAGAAAAGCGCTAACGTCTCAGGGAAGAAAGTTTAAGTAACCCGGACACCGCATGGTGTTCGTTACGGATAACGAACATACCGAACACCCTAATATTCGCACGAATATCAAGCTCGGAAGAACACGTTCGCTCATCTCTAGAAAGGACGCTTTTACTAAATTAAAAAAGATGACCCCTTGTTGTAATCTTGGATAACTGTAATTAATTAAAGTGATTGTGAAAAGTTATAAAATTATTCCCTATCCACAGAGACTGTTGGAACCACCATCGATCTCAAGGATGGGATCCTGATTTAACCCTTTCTAGTCCAATGTCGGGCCTGCCCCGACATCATCATTTTCCTCCACAGCTCCGATGTCGGGGCAGGCCCGACACTGCAGTGCAGGAGTGGATCTGCACCCGATCGTCAGGCACATCGGGTGCAGATGCACTCCTTTACTGGTCATCATCGAGGACCCCCGAGGAGAAGGCAGAAAGGGTTTTTAACCCTTTCTGCCCACTTCTTTATACATTACATAGCGCTCAATTAGCGCTATGCAATGCATAGATTCCGGCCGGCGATCATGTGACCGCCGGTGTTAGCTGACCCCCGGCAGTCACATGAACGCCGAGCCGGGAGCCTGCACCATGGAAGGACCTGCTTACCTGACCAGCGTCTTGTGCATTCTCCTTCTGTCTCCCGACCCGGCGATCATGTGACCGCCAGGTGTCACCTGACCCCAGCGGTCACATGATCGCCGAGCCGGGAGGCAGAAGGAGAATGCACAAGACGCCAGTCAGGTAAGCAGGTCCCTCCCTGCACCCTCCTGAACTCTGTCAGTTCAGGAGGGTGCAGGGAAAATGTATTTTTTCTCACCCATTCTCCCAGCTCCAATTTATTTGGAGCTGGGGAGAATGGGTGAGAAAAAATAAATGGATTGGAAAGGGTTAATAGAGCAGAGGTCTTGCAGATGCGGTGCTAGTCTTTTCACTCAAATAACAGCATCGGAGTTTGCCAAGGAGCTTGAACTTGGTAATCTCTGACTCCGTCATTGAAGTTAATGAAGAGTCAGCGCAACCTTTGCACCATTCACTCAGGAACCGACTGGATCCTCATTTTCTGGATTGGTGGTGGTCCTGGGAATAACTATAACTTGTTACAACCCCTTTAGTGAAAAAAACATTTACTGGATGTTGTTCTGTACACTTCATTTTATTGAACCATTTTGTAACTCTGTTTCATTTTTCAGGGCCTGGAGCCAAAAGATGAACCCTTGTATATGGTAAGATCACATTCCATATGCAGGCTTGCCAATCAGATGCTAGAAGTTATTTTGCTTAACCATACGTTTTGCATAAGACAATTAGGAGTTAAGGGTCACTTTGGTGATTTTTTTTCTCATTCATTATGTAACTATTCCCCCGGTATATAAGTGAGCTAGTTTTACTTTGATAAGCTATTCCTTTCTATCTGAAACTACTGGTTTATTTCTCCTCAGATGGTCATGTGAACACAATTCAGACCAGCTCAGATCTCCTTGGGGTTATGCTGTCTGAAACTAGGCAATTTCTTGGTCTGTGCAATGCTATTACATGGAGTGTACCACAGAGACTGCCTAGAGGAGGATACAAGCACTTATATCACAGTTACTACTAATAATGATCACACAGTTATAATAGAGGAGATCACAGCTCATCCACCTGACTGTATACCTATGGTTTGTAGCTTATATAAATTAATGATATTTAGAACTGCCCCCCCCCCCCCAAGAGGCAGAAATGGTATAACCTCTATCAAATGCTGCGTTGATGCTTCATGGGATTCATGTGAGAGTTAAAAAAAAATATATCACCATTAATATGGTGCCTGCTAAGCATTAGACAAGGGGATGCATTAAATCGAAGTGGCGGTAATAAACAGAGGAGATCACTAGAGCGTGACAGACAATTAGGTGTTGTGGGGAGGAAAAATGTGTTTTTTGCCAGAGAGGCCCTTTAATTATGCATTCATGTAAAAGTGGTTAAAGGGGATGTCTCAACATGATAACCACTTTCTATATTAAAGCTTTCCCATAAAGCAGCTGATCACCAATCGTCTAGTATTATTGGGGGAGACTCTAGCTGCTCATATTTTTCCCTGTAAGTATATTGTGAAGATAAAATAATTATTTTTCTTTTCTTTTCTTACAGTGTCTTCAATTTAGTACAGAAGGAACATACAATGAATTACACAAATGAAATGCTGTGCATTCACTCTTTTGTTTTGTTTGCTCTCATTTAACCCCCCAAACAGTCATGTTAAAATTGGAAAAGCCCTCTTGAACATGTCACTTAGTTTATTGTAGATTTTGAATTTATGCCTCATGCAAATGTATTTGATGCAGTTGTCATTTTTAACCACTTTTTTTTAAAATTTTTCATGCTTGATAAAGAATGCAATATTTTATAGTACGGGTTGTTATGGATGTGGTGATTTCAATTATATGTGGGTTTTTTTCTTTTGTTCTTTTTTCATTATTTTAATATTTAAAGCTTTGTGTATGAAGAAAAAAGGTTTTTCTTTTTTTTCTGTAAAAACATTTAGATGCCACAGTCAGCAATGACCACGGTTATTGCAGTGTTAAACGGTGTAGAGGAGTGATTAGATGAACTCGCAAGTAACTGCGCGGTTCATAATTGTTACCTTTGAATTTGTCATGGATTTTACCTCTTGCATTGCAAAAGGGAAATCGAAGGCCGAAGATGCAGCAAAATTCTGTGACTTATTGGGCATACCCTGCAGATTTTTTTTTACAACATGAAAAAGTAGGGGAACTTTACTTTTTTGCCCTAAGAAGCATTAAGGTTAGTACATTACAAGAGAATAAATTATAAGGTGGCCTTATAGGCTGAAGAACATCGGCAAATGTATAGTTCACAGTCATCCAAATGCAAGGACAGCCCACCAAAAGGGACAGACCTACTGCTGATGTACCCAATACTGAGCTGCAAAGGCTCATGATTTTTCTGTACATGATGTCTGCAGAAGTTAAGTGGATTTAACGGTGGGAACACGTGACCACAGTTCAGATTGGTGAAACGGCGAATATTTTTAATAGTTATGCAGTTGCAAAGATGGTCAATGTAACATAATTAGAGGAATAAAGAAAGAGTTAACAGGGTTATTGATGGGCCAAAACCAATCGAGATGTTGTGGCATGACCTGCCAGAACTGTGCATACAAGGGAATCCAGAGATATTAACAACCTGAAACATATCTGCAAGGAGGAATGGTCCAAAACTCCTTCTCAATGTTGTGCAAATCTTATATACAGCGGCAGGCAATGTTTGGTGGAGATTGGCCAGGGAATTTCCCTATCATGCACCCCAAACGGAGCAGGAGACCAGAACCCCCGAAGCAGGTGTGAATGCTGCCTTATTAAATTGAACAGTTCAGTTACTTTACATCACTGTACTGTGGATGTTTACTCAATGGTCTCAATAAAATATGAACGTTCAGTTTGTGTTTTATTAGTTTTGTTAGATTGTGTTTTTCTATAACTGAGACAAACAACAATCAGGGCTTCCACAGGTGAATGTTTTCACGCAAAAATGCTCGCTGCAGTGTACTTGCATACGAACAAGATTTGGAGAAGGCAATAATCAGTCTGTTACACATGTGCCAGTGCATAGTACTGTTATTTTTGGGCTCGCAATGCCACTTCACACGCACGTGACACTCCCTTTCCGTGGAATAGAATGGCTATTTAAAGTCTAATAAGAGGCAGCTGTCTTCTTTTCCCTGCGTTGTCCATCACGTAGTCAGAGAAGCAATGCGGAACCTTGGTTTCTCCAGGATCGGAGGGTTGCTTTGAATAGGGAAAAGATTGAATATAAAAGTAAATTGAGCTGCAGTAGAATATTAGACACGACTTGATAGTATTCTCCTAGAAATCCAATACTATTACAACTATTACAGAAGTGGTAAATAACGTCAACACATACCTACAATCTGAAAAAGTTCTGGGGATGGAACAAACAGAAAAAAGACAAAGTTTCCAGGAAAGATAGCCCTTTTTCAAAGAGCTTGTTCAGTTTATCGCGGGAGCGTGACAATCTGAATGATTCTAAATGTAATTATCCTATGTAAAAGGGTCAAAACAATTTAGGTTCTAGAAATCTGCTAGAAGCTACTGGAAACTTCTCCAATCAGTTAACTAATGACTGGGTCCCATGCTAATTGCTAGCATGTAAGGGAGTAAAGTAGAGTGTGAATTGTAGTTTAGTCTCTGAAGAGGTAGGAAGAAATGAAGGCCCCATAGAGAAAAGTCTGGACTGAACTGCCAAGAAGCTAGACGTGGCTATCTGATTGGAGACTTTCAGTTCTGAGGACTAGTGAGGTTGGCCAGTCTACCAGCTCTGCTTTAATTTACAAGCTTTTACCCCAGTACTGAGAAACTGAGACTCTGAGGAAGAATTTCTGAGATATAGATACTAGAAATGAGCGAGCACGCTCGGATAAGTCAGATACTCGAGTGAGCCTCGCCCTTCTCGAGTAACTGAATTCTTGTCCGAGCGTGCTCGGGGGGGGGGAGGGGGGGATAGCGGGGGGTAGCAGGGGAGAGAGTGAGAGATCTCTCTCTCCCCCCCGCTACCCCCTGCTCACTCCCACCGCCCCCTAGGCGCTCTTGGACAAGAATGCAGTTACTTGAGAAGAGCGAGGCTCACTCGAGTATCTGACTTATCTGAGCGTGCTCGCTCATCTCTAATAAATACCTATTAGTGCTATGGAAGAGTGGTGGCTTGTGCAACTCTAAAATAGCAACATGAAGGAAATTGGTCAGAGTGTGTATGAAGCCCTAGAGTTGAAAAAGTAAAAATCCAACTGGAGGTAAACTACCAGAAGAGGGAGTATTGTCATTACAGAGGGGAGAATTATCCTGAGGAGTCTGTACAAATATGTGTTGTTGTTATCTAAAATTGTCTGTGCACTGGATTTTCAAAAAAATTTCAAAAGCAACCCTGGTCTTCATTAACTGCTGCTTTGCTGCTGTTTGCACTCAGTTTGAGCTCTATCAATTGTTTCTTATTTTTAACTGCTGTTTGCAGTTCACTTACAGGTGGGGGTGTCCTAACCCAGCCATTCTGCCCATACTGTACTGGCTGGGACATCCTCTCCCACAATTCCCATGCTGTATGTCAACCCCTCTGTTGCATGCAGTATCTAGTAGTGTCCTTTTGCCCATGTTACTATAGAAGCAGAATACCTATTGACAAGCGGAGGACTGCAAAGGTGCTGGAAGAGAAACTTCTACTGGCAAGCACCTCAAACTTGATTTTCAGTGTAAATAAAAAAAAAATAATAACAATGTAAGTACACTCATTGTCAAAAAAAATTGCGCTCCTAGAAGGAGCTGTCATTTTGCAGCAAAACTTGGCATGCAGTTACATCTCAGGCAGATATGCAAATGATTAGAACTGTGGCCTCATTAGATGAACGGTTTTGCCACCTGAGACTCTAAAAGTGGTTCCACCCTTGGCCTATAATAAGGCTCTCAGAGGCTACTCGTGTGTAGTGACCTCTTCTTCCCCTTGTTTAAAGCTTGTTGACCACTAGACACCTCTCAATGTAATCAAAGAGATTTTGGCCAGTTAAGAGTCTGAGAGGGGTCGCATTAATGCAATGTGAGTAGCATTGGTCATAGAGAATGGTTGTATTTACAAATTATCGCCACCTGGGCCATTCTGTCCAGACCGTTAGGAGGTGTTGGAACCAGTGGATGCATGAGGGCACACAAGGCGACCAGGCTCAGGACGTCCTCAACAGATTACCAGTAGAGAGAATTGTCCAACAGTCATGAGAAGCTCCAACTGTTTTGTTGTCTACTAGCCAGAGAAAGATGGCACCATCACTGCAGGCCCAGAGTCTATTGGAACTATTTCCAGACGCTTGGCTGAAGGACATTCGGTCCAACACCACCAATTACATGTACTGGCTTTTATGCCCACTGTCGCCTCCATTTGCAGTGCTGTCAGGAATGGTGAAACTGGACTGCCACTGCATGGAACCGGCTTATCAGCGACAAATACTGGTTTAGTTTGGACACTGATGACGGCTGCGTTTGAGACTTGAGACCTAGTAGTGAATGCCTGAATCCTGCCTTTGCTGTGGAGCAGCACACTGCCCCCTGCCGGTGTAATGGTCTGGGGGGCATCACATACAACAGTTGATCACCCCTAGTAGTGGTACGAGGGACAATGACAGCTCAGTGATATGTTCAGGACATCCTGCAGCCCCATGTGTTCTCTCATGGTGGCTTCCAAGAGGTATTTCCCAACAGGATAATGCTTGGCCGCAGACACAAGGGGGTCACAGAAATGTCTCCTCAACATTGTCACACTTACATGGCCTATTGGGTTGTTAGATTTATCGCTAATAAAACATGCATGGGACCATCTGGGAAGCCAATTTTGACAGCGTGCATCAGTAAATGTGAACTGATATGTCACAGGGTATCATATGCAATCTGTATGCCTCCATAGCCGCCTATTTCCCATATTGCATGCAAGCTAGAGGTGGCACAACAGGGTACTAGAGCCTCCATGCCCCCCCCCCCCCGCCCGTATCACATCTTGTATCCAAGCTAGAGGCAGTACAACAGGGTACTAGAGCCTCCATGCACCCCCGTATCACATCTTGTATCCAAGCTAGAGGTGGTACAACAGGGTACTAGAGCCTCCATGCCCCCCCGTATCACATCTTGTATCCAAGCTAGAGGTGGTACAACAGGGTACTAGAGCCTCCATGCCCACCCGTATCACATCTTGTATTCAAGCTAGAGGCAGTACAACAGGGTACAAGAGCCTCCGGTGCTTGCTTTTTTTGACAATGAGCATATATTACAGATTATAAGATTCCCCCCATAAGCTGTTAGATGAGCTAAAGTTGTGTGAAAAGATAAAGTCCATTAAAAGACTCTTTCCACAGTTATGTTTGCACAGTTACAATTGCCTTCCTCATCATTGCTGCAGTTGGCATAATCCTCTCTGCTAGTGTCACACAATGTAGCTGTATACTGGCACACCTCAACTCTTCTGGGCCCTGATCCACCTCACTCCAAGTTCTTTATCCCTTTTGTACCGCGACTGCCTGGTGTGAGGGGACAAGGGTCTGTTTAGATGAGCTGATCTAACATTTGAACGAGTAAATGATGTCAGAGTTCACTCGTTAGCTCGGGCAGCCTGTTTATACAGGCAGATACATAGTTGACTCATTCAAATGAGAAATTGTTCAGTCATTCACATTCATTGTATGAAGCCTCATGTCTACAGGGAAAATGGAATAAAAAAATCCGCGCCCATAGGGAATCATTAGGCACCCCGCAGGTAATTAAATACCTGTGGATGTCATTTTTCCGAGGTATGTGGATCGCACATGTAGGAAAATAACCGCAGCATGCTCCATTTTCAGTGTTTTTCCCGCATGGACGGTTTCCATTGAAGCCAATGGAAGCCGTCTGATCCTCGACACAGCCGCGATTGACATTGTGGAAGCCATGAGCTTCACATACCCGCACTTTGTAGCGATGATTTTGTAGCCCGTGTGAAAGAGGCATAATGAATGAGAACGACTGAATGATAAGTGAACAAACCAACAATGATTTTTATGCCTGCATAAAATGAACGACGAATGAAAAGTGCAGGATTATCATTTTGTCATTCGCTCGCGTTTAGACTGGACTATTATCGTTCACTTTCACTTGTTTGAACGACTTTTTGAACAATAATTGTTATGTATAAAAGGGCCTTACATGTTGTAGAGATGTGATGTGTTTTTCTCGCAAAACTCATTGCACTCACAGGAGAAATTGCAAGTTTAAGAGTGCAATATCTGTCTGACTTCCTTGGCCACTATTGCACTCACCCATGTGAATACACCCTCATATAATAGATTAAATATATCCACGGCAAAATTGTTAGTAAAAGAGCTGCAAAACGCTGCAATCAAAATTGTTTTGTCGACGTGTGAGTGCCCTTAATAATAGAAATAATAAAACAGGGGGGGGGGGGGGGGGCGTGGCTAGCCGGCAATATGGCCAGATGCGTGTAGATTGAACTCCCAATGGACACCCATCAGTCCTTAAAAAACCTGAGGAAGGAGGTTTAAAAAATTGCCTGAAAGGTTAAGCAGTCTTACTTGGACAAATGCTGCAGACTCCAGTGGCTGATTAGAGCGGCGGAACGCAGCGACAGGCTCCATGCGGCATCTCGTTCGGAGACCTCGGGAGACATTAGCTGCGCTGCAGCCGGTACTCTGCTGCCACTGGACGGATCTCCGCTGGCTCTCCTTGGTGTTTGCCTATAGGAGGAAGAGCGAGGCAGGTGAGAAGAGCGGTGCAGCTGAAGCAGCAGTGCAGAGAAGACCCCGGCGGTGTCAGGAAACGGAGATGCTGGAGCGCGGGAGGTGGGGAGCAGGAGAGGTGAAGGAGGAGGGGGTGCCCACCGTAGCTGAAGCTCCCGCACAGCCGCTGCTAACACATAGAGGATAGAGCGAGACCAGAGGAGGACTGTACAGAGTGCCATAACCTCCCCTCTGCATAGCACCTACACCGAGAGAAAGTGTAGGCAGAGACAGCCGCCATTAATTTTGCACCACGTGGAGCCGCCATTTACATAGAGCATAAACCTCTGTTCTGGGCTGCCAGGGGCAGTACAAAGTTCTGAAAACAGCGGCCAGCAGCACACAGAAACCATTAGCCCTGAAGGAAAAGATAACCCCTAGGGATATATGAATAAAGTACTCTGCAGCTAGTGTAGTTTCTCCCACAAATATAAATATTGATCAACCCTGCAGGATCATTACTCAGAGAGCGGGGCCTGCTGAGGCCTACGGATTCCAACGCCAAACTGCCCTGCTCAGTCGGCGTGCATTAGGGGCAGGCTCCGCTGGCTGCCCCCTGTTCCGGCGCGAGTGCCGGCTTCTTCTCCTGCTTGCCGCCATCGGGCCGAGGGTCGCAGCGGCTGCGCCACACGGACACTGTTTGGATACCACAGGAGAGCAACAGGGAGACACACACCCTGGCGGGGAGCTCTCTCTCCTGGGGCTGGGCTTTAGCTGCTATTATAGACCTTGAACGTCAGGCAGAGGCAACGGGGAGCCTTCATAAGCCCCACCAATAAAACCAACAAAACCGGAGGCTTTCGTGGAGGGGAGAAGTGATAGGGCCTCCCGTGAGAGCTGCTACCATAAAGCGCCCAATAGAAAGAAGCCTCAGCTCCAATAGAGAAAAAGTGCTGCATCCCACCAAAGCAATCAAGCTGTATAAAAAAGGAGGACAAATTTCTTTATCCAAACATATTATCTTGAGCACCTATATCCAGATTCTCTACACCTTTGAGGACCATTCTATCACTCCACTTTACACCAGAGCTGCTCATATATATGGACTCTCACTCCACATGGTGGCAAAATGTAATATAACCACCTATAATAGTTGCTCAAAGGCAAGATCAGAATATTCTGTTGTTATAAAACGTGACATGTGAACACCTTCTTATCCTACTCCTCCCAGTGTAATTGTACTAAGACAGGCAAAATGGGTAAACCCACAAAATCCATAGTTAGCAACAACGCCAAGGACCTTAAGACACCTAAAAGACGTCCAATGAAATCTTTTGGTATTTCCTCCCAAGACACGCCTCTCACAATCCAATCCAAACAGATGTCATTAGAAGAAGATAACGAAAATCGCACCTCTTCCTTGCAAGGCTCAGAAAGTGAGTCAGAAGAGGACTCGCTAATAACCTCCAACTCAGACATAAAAAAATATATCAAGGTGCTGCCCACCAAGGAGTGCATTTAAGATCTATTTAAAGAATTCACTCAAATGGTGAAGGAGGAGATCTCTGATTTAAGGAAAGATGTCAAGGAAGTACATGCTAAAATCAATACCCTTGAGGATTCTTGCACAAAGATGATTAACCATGCAGAAAGAGTTAAAGATATTCTAATTGACAAACATTAAGAACTGTATCTCCAAAGAATACATATAGATGATCTGGACAACCGCTCTAGACGCGACAACATTCGAGTACGTGGAATCCCAGAAAACGTCCCTTATAAAGAGATCTCTATCACTCTCTATCGGATCTTCAACAGCCTCTTGGAGAGAGACAAGGATGCAGATCTCGGCCTGGAAAGGGCCCATAGGGTTTTCAGGCCCAGATCTGTGAAATCAGACAGACCTTGGGACATCCTCTGTTGTCTCCAAGGCTTCAAAATCAAAGAAGAAATTCTTAACAATGCCAGATCTGCAAAAAATAGAATAAGACAGCAGCAAATTCAAATCTATCAGGACCTCTCCAAACTCACACTAGACCTGAGGAGACAACTACAACCACTTACAAGTGAACTGAGAGGCAAAAACATCTCCTACAAATGGCTTTTCCCATTTGGATTAGCAATCTCAAGTCCAAACAGAACCTGGGCTATAAAAAACTCCGGAGGACCTCCCCCTAGTTTTAAATAAGTTAAACCTCTCCCACATTCAAATCTCGGATTGGATATCAGCAGAGGACTCACTGGCTCTTTCCGCTCTTCCCAAAATAGATTCTTGGACCCAAGTTACTCCAAACAAGCCCAGAAAGTCAAGAAGAATGGAGCAGGACCTTACTAGGTCCCCCATAAGAGGCCTTATACCAGACTCCACCTGACAAGATGGGACACATCATACTGCCTTAACTCCCTACTCTCTTCTGAGGAGATAAGTATGGGTCTCTCGTTACTTTCTAATTGCAATTTGTTTGTTCATTTTTGTGTTTTCCTGAGTTACTTTCGGTTACACTGGGAGATTTGATGGGAGCAAATCCAATTTGGTTCAGTCAGTTATTCCCACCGGTTCGTGCTAGCGCGGGATCCTATTTGATCCCCCCTTGGTTTGCACCCCCCCCCCCCACACACACACACACACACACGAACTTTGATTGTTTGCTTTTGAAGCTGAGTGCAAGTGGGCATTGTCCATATACTCCCGCTCAGCTGCAAAACGTTACCAATTGTTTGTTTCTTAATTTCATTTTCCTAATGATGAAGAAACACTGTTTTGTTTACTCCCATGTTACTCCTTTTATTTTAAATAACTTTGCTGATCCATGTATCATCTTTTATAAGAACTAATGGCTAAATTACAAATTACCACCTTCAATGTTAAAGGCATTAATGTTCCCAAAAGAGATCCCAAATTTTCCATTATTTAGAAAAAAACAAAACTGATATAGTTTCCCTTCAGGAAACGCACTTCAAGAAGGGCTATACACCACTGTCCAAAAATAAAATATTCACCAAATGCTATAACGCTTCTTCTCCACTTAAAAGACATAGAGGCGTGGCAATTGTCCTAAATAAAAACCTGCCATTCCAATTCATCAATGTTCAGCCGGACCCAGAGGGAAGATACATTTTCCTCAAGGGCACATTGTATGATAAAATGTATACATTGGCCCATATATATGCTTCAAATAATAACCAAGTAAATTTCTTCCTCTCATCTTTGACCAATTAGAAAAATTTAAAGAGGGACAGCTAATCATAGGCGGGGATTTTAACATTCCACTTCAACCCTCCATTGATACATCAAACGGTGGTACTTCCTCAATCTGTTATCTAAATCTTAAAAAAAATGTAAAAAATTGCTGTCCCTACACAAAAGATTTCTCTTTCTTTTCACCTGTGCACAAAAAATATTCTAGATTAGATTACGTATACATTCCACACCATTTACTCAGCTCAGTGACCACGTCTGCCTATGATGTCCAACCAATTGGGTATTAAATGACAGCCTCCTTCTTAACAAGGAGGATGTCGCTTCTATTAAGAAGAATATCCAGCTGTACTTCAATGATAACGCTCACTACTCCACAAAGCCTGCAGTACTGTGGGAAGCTCACAAGGGAGTAATTTGAGGCCTTCTCATACAAATAGGCTCTAGAAAGAAGCAGGAAACGGAGAAAGAGCAAGTCGATCTCATTGAACAATTAAAAAAACTAGAATTACAACATAAAAAAACAGCCTCACTTCTTTTGGAGAAAGACCTCTTCAACCTATGCACCAAGTTAAGACAACTGCTTAACCTAAATACTGATAAATACCTTTATTACGCTAAATTCAAGCACTGTGCTTTAGCAGACAAATGTGGGAAAAAAATTGTCTCCTTAATTAAATTCATCACTAAAATCAAAAATAAAAATGACCAACTCCATCATACAACAAATGCTATAGCCAAAATCTTTCGCTCCTACTATTCTGATCTGTATAATATAGATAATCAAGAGAGTTCAGACACACAGAAAACTGAGCAGATTCAAAGAATCTTAAACTCTATCAGTCTCCCACAGATTTCAGACTCCCAGAAACTAACACTAAACAGTCCAATCTCCCTATAAGAAATTGAGGACACCATCTAGGCCCTCCCCAAAGGCAAAAGCCCAGGCCCAGATGGGTTCAGTTCCACATATTGCAAAACATTTAAAGACATTCTAACTAGAGATGAGCGAACGTACTCATCCGAGCTTGATACTCGTTCGAGTATTAGCGTGTTCGAGATGCTCGTTACTCGTAACGAGTACCACGCGATGTTCGGGTTACTTTCACTTTCCTCTCTGAGACGTTAGCGCGCTTTTCTGGCCAATTGAAAGACAGGGAAGGCATTACAACTTCCCCCTGCGACGTTCAAGCCCTTTACCACCCCCATGCAGTGAGTGGCTGGGGAGATCAGGTGTCACCCGAGTATAAAAATCGGCCCCTCCCGCGGCTCGCCTCAGATGCGTTGTGAGATAGCTGAGGGACAGTGCTGTTGGTGCCGGAGCTGCTATAGGGAGAGTGTTAGGAGTTAGTGTAGGCTTCAAGAACCCCAACGGTCCTTCTTAGGGCCACATCTAACCGTGTGCAGTAGTGTGGAGGCTGCTTTTAGCAGTGTTGCACATTTTTTTTTTTTTGGTATATCGGCCGTGCAGAGCATTGCGCCCTGCAGTAATAGTCCAGGGACAGAAGTGTGGAGGCAGGGAGAGCGTTAGGAGTTATTGTAGGCTTCAAGAACCCCAACGGTCCTTCTTAGGGCCACATCTAACCGTGTGCAGTAGTGTGGAGGCTGCTTTTAGCAGTGTTGCACATTTTGTTTTTTTGGTATATCGGCCGTGCAGAGCATTGCGCCCTGCAGTAATACTCCAGGGATAGAATTGTGTAGGCAGGGCCAGAAGGCATATATTATAGATTGAATATACGCAGTGGTCCTTTAGAAAAAAATATTTGAAAAAAATCTATTTGGCCTGCCTGTCACTCTGCTCAGTGTTCTGGGTCTGTGTCTGCTGGGGGGTAGTAGTTCTCCAAATAAATACGCAGCCAGCTAAGTGTTACAGCAGGCTTGCGCCAAATTATTTCCTGGCTCTGAAATCACCAGTCTGTTGCAGTTAATAACAGTGCAACACTGCAGTTCCGTGACACACACATCAGGGACAGAATTGTGTAGGCAGGGCCAGAAGACATATTATAGATTGAATATATGGAGTGGTCCTTTAGAAAAAAATATTTGTAAAAAATCTATTTGGCCTGCCTGTTACTCTGCTCAGTGTTCTGGGTCCGTGTCTGCTGGGGGTAGTATTTCTCCAAATAAATACGCAGCCAGCTAAGTGTTACAGCAGGCTTGTGCCAAATTATTTCCTGGCGTTCCGTAAGTGAACTCAGCCTCCAACCACAGGCCAATAAGCGGCACATTTAATTACAGTGTTGTGTTTCTGCATTCCTGGTAATACAGCATGCTGAGGGGTAGGGGTAGGCCTAGAGGACGTGGGGGCGGCCGAGGACGCGGAGGCCCTAGTCCGGGTGTGGGCACAGGCCGAGCTCCTGATCCAGGTGTATCGCAACCGACTGCTGCGGGATTAGGAGAGAGGCACGTTTCTGGCGTCCCCACATTCATAGCACATTTAATGGGTCCACGCGGTAGACCTTTATTAGAAAATGAGCAGTGTGAGCAGGTCCTGTCGTGGATGGCAGAAAGTGCTTCCAGCAACATATCGTCCACCCAGAGTTCTGCGCCGTCCACTGCTGCAACTCAGAATCCTGTGGCTGCTGCTCCTCCTTCCTCCCAGCCTCCTCACTCCATGAAAATGAGACATTCTGAGGAGCGGGCAGACTCCCAGGAACTGTTCTCGGGCCCCTGCTCAGATTGGGCAGCAGTGGTTCCTCTCCCACCAGAGGAGTTCATCGTGACTGATGCCCAACCATTGGAAAGTTCCCGGGGTCCGGGGGATGAGGCTGGGGACTTCCGGCAACTGTCTCAAGACTTTTCAGTGGGTGAGGAGGCCGATGACGATGAGACACAGTTGTCTATCAGTGAGGTAGTAGTAAGGGCATTAAGTCCGAGGGAGGAGCGCACCGAGGATTCTGAGGAAGAGCAGCAGGACAATGAGGTGACTGACCCCACCTGGTTTGCTATGCCTACTGAGGACAGGTCTTCAGAGGGGGAGGCAAGGGCAGCAGTAGGGCAGGTTACAAGAGGCAGTGCGGTGCCCAGGGGTAGAGGCAGGGCCAGACCAAATAATCCACCAACTGTTTCCCAAAGCGCCCCCTCGCGCCATGCCACCCTGCAGAGGCCGAGGTGCTCAAAGGTCTGGCAGTTTTTCACTGAGAGTGCAGACGACCGACGAACAGTGGTGTGCAACCTTTGTCGCGCCAAGATCAGCCAGGGAGCCACCACCAGCAGCCTCACCACCACCAGCATGCGCAGACATATGATGGCCAAGCACCCCACAAGGTGGGACGAAGGCCGTTCACCGCCTCCGGTTTGCACCGCTGCCTCTCCCCCTGTGCCCCAACCTGCCACTGAGATCCAACCCCGCTCTGAGGACACAGGCACTAGCGTCTCCTGGCCTGCACCCACACCCTCACCTCCGCTGTCCTCGGCCCCATCCAGCAATGTCTGTCAGCGCAGCGTCCAGCCGTCGCTAGCGCAAGTGTTTGAGCGCAAGCGCAAGTACGCCGCCACGCACCCGCACACTCAAGCATTAAACGTGCACGTAGCCAAATTTATCAGCCTGGAGATGCTGCCGTATAGGGTTGTGGAAACGGAGTTCTTCAAAAGTATGATGGCGGCGGCCCCGCGCTACTCGGTTCCCAGTCGCCACTACTTTTCACGATGTGCCGTCCCAGGCCTGCACGACCACGTCTCCCGCAACATTGTACGCGCCCTCACCAACACGGTTACTGCCAAGGTCCACTTAACAACGGACACGTGGACAAGCACAGGCGGGCAGGGCCACTATATCTCCCTGACGGCACATTGGGTGAATTTAGTGGAGGCTGGGACAGAGTCAAAGCCTGGGACCGCTCACGTCCTACCCACCCCCAGAATTGCGGGCCACAGCTCGGTGGTGGTATCTGCGGCGGTGTATGCTTCCTCCACTAAACCACCCTCCTCCTCCTCCTGCTCCTCCTCCAACGCAACCTCTGTCTCGCAATCAAGCAGTGTCAGCAGCAGCAGCACGTCGGCAGCAGTCGGTGTCGCGCGTCGTGGCAGCACAGCGGTGGGCAAGCGTCAGCAGGCCGTGCTGAAACTACTCAGCTTAGGAGATAGGAGGCACACAGCCCATGAACTGCTTCAGGGTCTGACAGAGCAGACGGACCGTTGGCTTGCGCCGCTGAGCCTCCAACCGGGCATGGTCGTGTGTGACAACGGGCGTAACCTGGTGGCGGCTCTGCAGCTTGGCAGCCTCACGCACGTGCCATGCCTGGCCCACGTCTTTAATTTGGTGGTTCAGCGCTTTCTGAAAAGCTACCCACGCTTGTCAGACCTGCTCGTAAAGGTGCGCCGTCTCTGCGCACATTTCCGCAAGTCCCACACGGACGCTGCCACCCTGCGCACCCTGCAACATCGCTTTAATCTGCCAGTGCACCGACTGCTGTGCGACGTGCCCACACGGTGGAACTCTACACTCCACATGTTGGCCAGGCTCTATGAGCAGCGTAGAGCTATAGTGGAATACCAACTCCAACATGGGCGGCGCAGTGGGAGTCAGCCTCCTCAATTCTTTTCAGAAGAGTGGGTCTGGTTGGCAGACATCTGCCAGGTCCTTCGAAACTTTGAGCAGTCTACCCAAGTGGTGAGCGGCGATGCTGCAATCATTAGCGTCACCATTCCTCTGCTATGCATCTTGAGAAGTTCCCTGCAAACCATAAAGGCAGCCGCTTTGCGCTCGGAAACAGAGCCGGGGGAAGACAGTATGTCGCTGGATAGTCAGAGCACCCTCCTGTCTATATCTCAGCGCGTTCAGGAGGAGGAGGAGGAGGATGAGGAGGATGAGGAGGAGGGGGAAGAGACAGCTTGGCCCACTGCTGACGGTACCCATGCTGGTTGCCTGTCATCATTTCAGCGTGTATGGCCTGAGGAGGAGGAGGAGGAGGAGGATCCTGAAAGTGATCTATCTAGTGAGGACAGCCATGTGTTGCGTACAGGTACCCTGGCATACATGGCTGACTTCATGTTAGGATGCCTTTCTCGTGACCCTCGCGTTACACGCATTCTGGCCACTACGGATTACTGGGTGTACACACTGCTCGATCCACGGTATAAGGAGAACCTTTTCACTCTCATACCCGAAGAGGAAAGGGGTTCGAGAGTGTTGCTATACCACAGGACCCTGGCGGACAAACTGATGGTAAAATTCCCATCCGACAGCGCTAGTGGCCGAAGGCGCAGTTCCGAGGGCCAGGTAGCAGGGGAGGCGCGGAGATCAGGCAGCATGTACAGCACAGGCAGGCCAACACTCTTTAAGGCCCTTGACAGCTTTATGGCTCCCCAGCAAGACTATGTCACCGCTCCCCAGTCACGGCTGAGTCGGCGGGAGCACTGTAAAAGGATGGTCAGGGAGTACGTAGCCGATCGCACGACCGTCCTCCGTGACGCCTCTGCCCCCTACAACTACTGGGTGTCGAAGCTGGACACGTGGCCTGAACTCGCGCTGTATGCCCTGGAGGTGCTTGCTTGTCCTGCGGCTAGCGTCTTGTCAGAGAGGGTGTTTAGTGCGGCTGGGGGAATCATCACAGATAAGCGTACCCGCCTGTCAACCGACAGTGCCGACAGGCTAACACTCATCAAGATGAACAAAGCCTGGATTTCCCCAGACTTCTCTTCTCCACCAGCGAACAGCAGCGATACCTAAGCAATAGGTAGGCTGCACCCGCGGATGGAAGCATCGTTCTGTATCCCCATCAAAAACGGGGACCTTTTCGCTTCATCAATCTGTGTATAATATTCCTCCTCCTCCTCCTGCTCCTCCTCCTGAAACCTCACATAATCACGCCGAACGGGCAATTTTTCTTAGGCCCACATGGCTCAGTCATATAATTTTTAGACGTTTCAATGCTCATTAAAGCGTTGAAACTTTCACCTCCACCAATTTTTATTTTAACTGGGCTGCCTCCTGGCCTAGTTACCAATTAAGCCACATTCACCAAAGCGATTAATGGGTTTCACCTGCCCTCTTGGTTGGCCATGGCCAATTTTTCTGATGTACATTAGTACTGTTGATACAGCAATTTTTGTGGGCCCTCGCCTACAGTGTAATCAAATGAATTTTTAGCCCACCTGCATTACAGCTGACGTTACATCCGCTGTGTTGGGCAATGCAATGGGATATTTTTATGTACCGCCGGTGGGTTCCAGGGAGCAACCCATGCTGTGGGTCCACAGGGAGTTGTAAATGCATCTGTTTCCACTTCTAAAGAACCCCAGTCTGACTGGGGCATGCAGTGTGGGCCGAAGCCCACCTGCATTAAACATGACATTACTACCTCAGCTGTGATGGGCAATGCAATGGGATATTTTTATATACCGCCGGTGGGTTCCAGGGAGCCACCCATGCTGTGGGTCCACAGGGAGTTGTAAATGCATCTGTTTCCACTTCTAAAGAACCCCAGTCTGACTGGGGCATGCAGTGTGGGCCGAAGCCCACTTGCATTAAACATGACATTACTACTAGAGATGAGCGAACACCAAAATGTTCGGGTGTTCGTTATTCGGAACGAACTTCCCGCGATGCTCGAGGGTTCGTTTCGAACAACGAACCCCATTGAAGTCAATGGGCGACCAGAGCATTTTTGTATTTCGCCGATGCTCGCTAAAGTTTTCATGTGTGAAAATCTGGGCAATTCAAGAAAGTGATGGGAATGACACAGAAACGGATAGGGCAGGCGAGGGGCTACATGTTGGGCTGCATCTCAAGTTCACAGGTCCCACTATTAAGCCACAATACCGGCAAGAGTGGGCCCCCCCCCCCCTCCCAACAACTTTTACCTCTGAAAAGCCCTCATTAGCATGGCATACCTTTGCTAAGCACCACACTAGCTACAACAAAGCACAATCACTGCCTGGATGACACTCCGCTGCCACTTCTCCTGGGTTACATGCTGACCAACCGCCCCCCCCCCCCCTCCCCCCCACAGCGCACACCAAAGTGTCCCTGCGCAGCCTTCAGCTGCCCTCATGCCACGCCACACTCATGTCTATTTAGAAGTGCGTCTGCCATGAGGAGGAACCGCAGGCACACACTGCAGAGGGTTGGCACGGCTAGGCAGCGATCCTCTTTAAAAGGGGCGGGGCGATAGCCCACAATGCTGTACAGAAGCAATGAGAAATAGAATCCTGTGCCACCGCCATCAGGAGCTGCACACATAGGCATAGCAATGGGGAACCTATGTGCCACACACTATTCATTCTGTCAAGGTGTCTGCATGCCCCAGTTAGACCGGGCTTTTTAATTCATAGACACAGGCAGGTACAACTCCCTATTGTGAAGTCCCTGTGGACCGACAGCATGGGTGGGTGCCAGGAAGCCACCGGCGGTACATAGAAATATCCCATTGCATTGCCCAACACAGCTGAGGTAGTAATGTCGTGCGTAATACAGGTGGGCTTCGGCCCACACTGCATGCCCCAGTCTGACCGGGGTTCTTTACAAGTGGACACATGTAGGTTACACTCCCTGTGGACCCACTGCCTGGGTGGGTGCCAGAAAGCCACCGGCGGTACATAGAAATATCCCATTGCATTGCCCAACACAGCTGAGGCAGTAATGTCGTGCGTAATGCAGGTGGGCTTCGGCCCACACTGCATGCCCCAGTCAGACTGGGGTTCTTTAGAAGTGTACAGATGTATTAAAAACTCCGTGTGCACCTACAGCATGGGTGGCTCCCTGGAACCCACCGGCGGTACACAAAAATATCCCATTGCATTGCCCAACACAGCTGAGGTAGTAATGTCGTGCGTAATGCAGGTGGGCTTCGGCCCACACTGCATGCCCCAGTCAGACTGGGGTTCTTTAGAAGTGGACACATGTAGGTTAAACTCCCTGTGGATCCACTGCCTGGGTGGGTGCCAGGAAGCCACCGGCGGTACATAGAAATATCCCATTGCATTGCCCAACACAGCTGAGGTAGTAATGTCGTGCGTAATGCAGGTGGGCTTCGGCCCACACTGCATGCCCCAGTCAGACTGGGGTTCTTTAGAAGTGTACAGATGTATTAAAAACTCCGTGTGCACCTACAGCATGGGTGGCTCCCTGGAACCCACCGGCGGTACACAAAAATATCCCATTGCATTGCCCAACACAGCTGAGGTAGTAATGTCGTGCGTAATGCAGGTGGGCTTCGGCCCACACTGCATGCCCCAGTCAGACTGGGGTTCTTTACAAGTGGACACATGTAGGTTAAACTCCCTGTGGACCCACTGCCTGGGTGGGTGCCAGGAAGCCACCGGCGGTACATAGAAATATCCCATTGCATTGCCCAACACAGCTGAGGTAGTAATGTCGTGCGTAATGCAGGTTGGCTTCGGCCCACACTGCATGCCCCAGTCAGACTGGGGTTCTTTAGAAGTGTACAGATGTATTAAAAACTCCGTGTTCACCTACAGCATGGGTGGCTCCCTGGAACCCACCGGCGGTACACAAAAATATCCCATTGCATTGCCCAACACAGCTGAGGTAACGTCAGCTGGAATGCAGGTGGGCTAAAAATTAATTTGATTACACTGTAGGCGAGGGCCCACAATAATTGCTGTATCAACAGTACTAATGTACATCCCAAAAATTGGCCATGGCCAGCCAAGAGGGCAGGTGAAACCCATTAATCGCTTTGGTTAATGTGGCTTAAGTGGTAACTAGGCCTGGAGGCAGCCCAGTGTAACGAAAAATTGGTTCAAGTTAAAGTTCCAACGCTTTTAAGCGCATTGAAACTTATAAAAATTGTTCAGAAAAATTATTTGAGTGAGCCTTGTGGCCCTAAGAAAAATTGCCCGTTCAGCGTGATTACGTGAGGTTTCAGGAGGAGGAGCAGGAGGAGGAGGAGGAATATTAGACACAGATTGATGAAGCAGAAATGTCCCCGTTTTGGATGGTGAGAGAGAACGTAGCTTCCATCCGCGGGTGCAGCCTACGTATTGCTTACGTATTGCTGCTGTCCGCTGGTGGAGAACAGAAGTCTGGGGAAATCCAGCCTTGTTCATCTTGATGAGTGTTAGCCTGTCGGCACTGTCGGTTGACAAGCAGCTACGCTTATCTGTGATGATTCCCCCAGCCGCACTAAACACCCTCTCCGACAAGACGCTAGCCGCAGGACAAGCAAGCACCTCCAGGGCATACAGCGCTAGTTCAGGCCACGTGTCCAGCTTCGACACCCAGTAGTTGTAGGGGGCAGAGGCGTCACCAAGGATGGTCGTGCGATCCGCTACGTACTCCCTCACCATCCTTTTACAGTGCTCCCGCCGACTCAGCCGTGACTGGGGAGCGGTGACACAGTCTTGGTGGGGAGCCATAAAGCTGGCCAGGCCCTTAAAGACTGTTGCACTGCCTGGGATGTACATGCTGCTCGATCTACGCACATCCCCTGCTACCTTGCCCTCGGTACTGCGCCTTCTGCCACTAGCGCTGTCGGCTGGGAATTTTACCATCAGCTTGTCCGCAAGGGTCCTGTGGTATAGCAACACTCTCGAACCCCTTTCCTCTTCGGGAATCAGAGTGGGCAGGTTCTCCTTATACCGTGGATCGAGCAGTGTGTACACCCAATAATCCGTCGTGGCCAGAATGCGTGCAACGCGAGGGTCACGAGAAAGGCATCCTAACATGAAGTCAGCCATGTGTGCCAGGGTACCTGTATGCAACACATGGCTGTCTTCACTAGGAAGATCATTTTCAGGATCCTCCTCCTCCTCCTCCTCCTCCTCCTCAGGCCATACACGCTGAAAGGATGACAGGCAATCAGCCGGTGTACCGTCAGCAGCGGCCCAAGCTGTCTCTTCCCCCTCCTCCTCATCCTCCTCATGCTCCTCCTCCTCCTCCTGTACGCGCTGAGAAATAGACAGGAGGGTGCCCTGACTATCCAGCGGCATACTGTCTTCCCCCGCCCCCGTTTCCGAGCGCAAAGCAGCTGCCTTTATGGTTTGCAGGGAATTTCTCAAGATGCATAGCAGAGGAATGGTGACGCTAATGATTGTAGCATCGCCGCTCACCACCTGGGTAGACTCCTCAAAATTACCAAGGACATGGCAGATGTCTGCCAACCAGGCCCACTCTTCTGAAAGGAATTGAGGAGGCTGACTCCCACTGCGCCGCCCATGTTGGAGTTGGTATTCGACTATAGCTCTACGTTGTTCATAGAGCCTGGCCAACATGTGGAGCGTAGAGTTCCACCGTGTGGGCACGTCGCACAGCAGTCGGTGCACTGGCAGCTTAAAGTGATGTTGCAGGGTGCGCAGGGTGGCAGCGTCCGTGTGGGACTTGCGAAAATGTGCGCAGAGCCGGCGCGCCTTTACGAGCAGGTCTGACAAGCGTGGGTAGCTTTTCAGAAAGCGCTCAACCACCAAATTAAAGACGTGGGCCAGGCATGGCACGTGCGTGAGGCTGCCGAGCTGCAGAGCCGCCACCAGGTTACGGCCGTTGTCACACACGACCATGCCCGGTTGGAGGCTCAGCGGCGCAAGCCAGCGGTCAGTCTGCTGTGTCAGACCCTGCAGCAGTTCGTGGGCCGTGTGCCTCTTATCGCCTAAGCTGAGTAGTTTCAGCACGGCCTGCTGACGCTTGCCCACCGCTGTGCTGCCACACCGCGCGACACCGACTGCTGGCGACATGCTGCTGCTAACACATCTTGATTGCGAGACAGAGGAGGAGGAGGAGGAGGAGGGTGCTTTAGTGGAGGAAGCATACACCTCCGCAGATACCACCACAGAGCTGGGGCCGGCAATTCTGGGGGTGGGTAGGACGTGAGCGGTCCCGGGCTCTGACTCTGTCCCAGCCTCCACTAAATTCACCCAATGTGCCGTCAGGGAGATGTAGTGGCCCTGCCCGCCTGTGCTTGTCCACGTGTCCGTAGTTAAGTGGACCGTGGCAGTAACCGTGTTGGTGAGGGCGCGTACAATGTTGCGGGAGACGTGGTCGTGCAGGGCTGGGACGGCACATCGGGAAAAGTAGTGGCGACTGGGAACTGAGTAGCGCGGGGCCGCCGCCTCCATGATACTTTTGAAGGACTCCGTTTCCACAACCCTATACGGCAGCATCTCAAGGCTGATGAATTTTGCTATGCGGACGGTTAACGTTTGAGCGTGCGGGTGCGTGGCGGCGTACTTGCGCTTGCGCTCCAACAGTTGCGCAAGCGACGGCTGGACGGTGCGCTGAGCTACACTGCTGGATGGGGCCGAAGACAGCGGAGGTGAGGGTGTGGGTGCAGGCCAGGAGACGGTAGTGCCTGTGTCCTGAGAGGGGGGTTGCATCTCAGTGGCAGGTTGGGGCACAGGGGGAGAGGCAGGGGTGCAAACCGGAGGCGCTGAACGGCCTTCGTCCCACCTTGCGGGGTGCTTGGCCATCATATGTCTGCGCATGGTGGTGGTGGTGAGGCTGTTGGTGTTGGCTCCCCGGCTGAGCTTTGCGCGACAAAGGTTGCACACCACTGTTCGTCGGTCGTCAGGCGTCTCTGTGAAAAACTGCCAGACCTTAGAGCACCTCGGCCTCTGCAGGGTGGCATGGCGCGAGGGGGCCCTTTGGGAAACACTTGGTGGATTATTCGGTCTGGCCCTGCCTCTACCCCTGGCCACCGCACTGCCTCTTGCAACCTGCCCTGCTGATGCCCTTGACTCCCCCTCTGAAGACCTGTCCTCCTGAGTAAGCGTTGCACACCAGGTGGGGTCAGTCACCTCATCGTCCTGCTGCTCTTCCTCCAAATCCTCTGTGCGCTGCTCCCTCGGACTAACTGCCCTTACTACTACCTCACTGCAAGACAACTGTGTCTGATCGTCATCGTCCTCCTCACCCACAGAAAGTTGTTGAGACAGTTGGCGGAAGTCCCCAGCCTCTTCCCCTGGACCCCGGGAACTTTCGAATGGTTGGGCATCAGTGACGATAAACTCCTCTGGTGGGAGAGGAACCGCTGCTGCCCAATCTAAGCAGGGGCCCGAGAACAGTTCCTGGGAGTGTTCCCGCTCCTGAGCAGGTGTTATTGTAGTGGAGTGAGGAGGCTGGGAGGAAGGAGGAGCAGCAGACAGAGGATTCGGATTGGCAGCAGTGGACGGCGCAGAACTGCGGGTAGACGATAGGTTGCTCGAAGCACTTTCTGCCATCCAGGACAGGACCTGCTCACACTGCTCATTTTCTAATAACCGTCTCCCGCGTGGACCCATTAATTGGGCGATGAATGTGGGGACGCCAGAAACGTGCCTCTCTCCTAATCGCGCAGCAGTCGGCTGCGACACACCTGGATCAGGAGCTTGGCCTGTGCCCACACCCTGACTTGGCCCTCCGCGTCCTCGGCCGCGTCCACGTCCTCTAGGCCTACCCCTACCCCTCAGCATGCTGTATTACCAGTGATTTGATTTCACAGGCAGGAAATAAATTGGCGCAAGACTGCAGGCCAAATATAATTTTTTCCCTTTTTTGAAAACGAAAGGCCCCACTGCCTCTAGTGAATGAATAATCTAAGTTTAATAACTGTGCTGTTTTCCTGCTAATGTGTCACAGAACGTGAGGGTAGCAGAGTTATTAACTGTGGCAGAGCAGGTATTTTTTTTCCCAATTAAGGAAAGCAAATGGCGAAGCCAGGAGTAAAACGTAGCTGGGTGCGTATGATTTTTACAGGTTGCAGACGCAGCCGACACGTGTCCACCGCCCTTAGGACGGACAGAGGCCGGACAAATAGAATTATTTTCCGTTTTTTGGCACCAAAAGGCAGCACTGCGTATATTCTATGAACATGAGAAGTTTAATAACTGTGCTGTGTCCCTGCTAATGTGTCACAGAACGTGAGGGTAGCAGAGTTATTAACTGTGGCAGAGCAGGTATTTTTTTTCCCAATTAAGGAAAGCAAATGGCGAAGCCAGGAGTAAAACGTAGCTGGGTGCGTATGATTTTTACAGGTTGCAGACGCAGCCGACACGTGTCCACCGCCCTTAGGACGGACAGAGGCCGGACAAATAGAATTATTTTCCGTTTTTTGGCACCAAAAGGCAGCACTGCGTATATTCTATGAACATGAGAAGTTTAATAACTGTGCTGTTTTCCTGCTAATGTGTCACAGAACGTGAGGGTAGCAGAGTTATTAACTGTGGCAGAGCAGGTATTTTTTTTCCCAATTAAGGAAAGCAAATGGCGAAGCCAGGAGTAAAACGTAGCTGGGTGCGTATGATTTTTAAAGGTGTCACACGCAGCCGACACGTGTCCACCGCCCTTAGGACGGACAGAGGCCGGACAAATAGAATTATTTTCCGTTTTTTGGCACCAAAAGGCAGCACTGCGTATATTCTATGAACATGAGAAGTTTAATAACTGTGCTGTGTCCCTGCTAATGTGTCACAGAACGTGAGGGTAGCAGAGTTATTAACTGTGGCAGAGCAGGTATTTTTTTTCCCAATTAAGGAAAGCAAATGGCGAAGCCAGGAGTAAAACGTAGCTGGGTGCGTATGATTTTTAAAGGTGTCACACGCAGCCGACACGTGTCCACCGCCCTTAGGACGGACAGAGGCCGGACAAATAGAATTATTTTCACTTGTTTTACAAGCAAAAGGCAGCACTGCGTATATTCAATGAATAATAACTGTGTTGTGGCCCTGCCTATACAATTCTTTCCCTGCAGTATCAATGGAGGGTGCAATGCTCTGCAGAAGCGATTTTGAGAAGCAAAAAAAAATGCAGCACAGCTAACAGCAGCCTGGACAGTACTGCACACGGATAAATATGGCCCTAGAAAGGACCGTTGAGGTTCTTGAAGGCTACACTCACTCCTAACACTCTCCCTGCCTATGCAGCACTTCTGTCCCTAATGCCGGGTGCAACAGTCTGCAGAGGCGATTTTGAGAAAAAAAAAATTGCCACTGCTAACAGCAGCCAACACACAGCTATCAGTGGCCCTAATAAGGACCTTTGGGGGGTCTTGAAGCCTACACTAACTACCAATTCTTTCCCTACAGCAGCTCCGGTACAAACAGCACTGTCCCTCATCTAACTCACACCGCATCTGAGGCGAACCGCGGGAGGGACCGACTTTTATGTTCGGGTGACACCTGATCTTCCCAGCCACTCACAGCAGGGGGGTGGTATAGGGCTTGAACGTCACAGGGGGAAGTTGTAATGCCTTCCCTGTCTTTCAATTGGCCAGAAAAGCGCGCTAACGTCTCAGGGAAGGAAGTGAAAATAACCAGAACACCGCATGGTGTTCGTTACGAATAACGAACATCCCGAACACCCTAATATTCGCACGAATATCAAGCTCGGAAGAACACGTTCGCTCATCTCTAATTACTACCTCAGCTGTGATGGGCAATGCAATGGGATATATTTATGTACCGCCGGTGGCTTCCTGGCACCCACCCATGCTGTGGGTCCACAGGGAGTTGTAAATGCATCTGTTTCCACTTCTAAAGAACCCCAGTCTGACTGGGGCATGCAGTGTGGGCCGAAGCCCTCCTGCATTAAACATGACATTACTACCTCAGCTGTGATGGGCAATGCAATGGGATATATTTATGTACCGCCGGTGGCTTCCTGGCACCCACCCATGCTGTGGGTCCACAGGGAGTTGGAAATGCATCTGTTTCCACTTCTAAAGAACCATGCAGTGTGGGTCGAAGCCCACCTGCATTAAACATGACATTACTACCTCAGCTGTGATGGGCAATGCAATGGGATATTTTTATGTACCGCTGGTGGGTTCCAGGGAGCCACCCATGCTGTGGGTCCACAGGGAGTTGTAAATGCATCTGTTTCCACTTCTAAAGAACCCCAGTCTGACTGGGGCATGCAGTGTGGGCCGAAGCCCACCTGCATTAAACATGACATTACTACCTCAGCTGTGATGGGCACTGCAATGGGATATTTTTATGTACCGCCGGTGGGTTCCAGGGAGCCACCCATGCTGTGGGTGCACACGGAATTCCCATTGCGGAGTTGTACCTGCCTGTGACTATTTATAAAAAAACGCGGTCTGACTGGGGCGTGCAGACACCTTGACAGAATGAATAGTGTGTGGCACATAGGTTCCCCATTGCTATGCCCACGTGTGCAGCTCCAGATGGAGGTGGCACAGGATTGGATTTCTCATTGCTTCTGTACAGCATTGTGGGCTATCGCCCCCCCCCCCTTTTAAAGAGGGTCGCTGCCTAGCCGTGACAACCCTCTGCAGTGTGTGCCTGCTTTTCCTGTGGCAGACGCACTTATAAATAGACATGAGGGTGGCGTGGCATGAGGGCAGCTGAAGGCTGGGCAGGGACAGTTTGGTGTGCGCTGTGGACACTGGGTCGTGGGGGGGGGGGGGATTTGGCAGCATGTAACCCAGGAGAAGTGGCAGCGGAGTGTCATGCAGGCAGTGATTGTGCTTTGTTGGAGGTAGTGTGGTGCTTAGCTAAGGTATGCATTGCAAATGAGGGCTTTTCAGATGTTAAAGTTGTTGGGGGGGGCCACTCTTGCTGCTATTGTGGCTTAATTGTGGGACCTGGGAACTTGAGACGCAGCCCAACATGTAGCCCCTCGCCTGCCCTATCCGTTTCTGTGTCGTTCCCATCACTTTCTTGAATTGCCCAGATTTTCACAAATGAAAACCTTAGCGAGCATCGGCGATATATAAAAATGCTCGAGTCGCCCATTGATTTCAATGGGGTTCGTTACTCGAAACGAACCCTCGAGCATCGCGAAAAATTCGTCTCGAGTAACGAGCTCCCGAGCATTTTGGTGCTCGCTCATCTCTAATCCTAACTCCAGCCCTGCACAAGTACTTTAACCCTATTATTGTCACAAACGATTTTCCAAAAGAAGCACTTACCGCTCACATTTCCCTAATTCCTAAGGAAAGGAAAGATAGTTCCCTTTGCAGTAGCTACAGGCCAATTTCACTAATTAACAACTACATCAAACTTTATGCTGAAATTCTTGCCAACAAAATCAAACATCTTCTTCCAAACCTTATTAATTCTGAACAAGTGGGCTTAACTCCCTTTAGAGAAGCAAAGGACAAGACTACCAGACTTATTAACATGCTACACCACGCTAAACATACTAATACCCCTCTAGTGATCCTTTCAACCGATGCAGAAAAGGCCTTCGACAGGGTTAACTGGCTATTTCTTAAATCGACCCTACAGAAATTTAGCCTCCCTGACAAGTTTATCGATAATATCATGGCACTATATAAAAAACCCTCGGCCAAAATCAAAATGAATGGAAGCTTCTCCTCCGCCTTCAATATTGGGAATGGTACGAGACAAGGCTGCCCACTCTCCCCTCTTCTATTTGTCCTGTCAATGGAGGTGTTCCTAGAAAGAATAAGGCAAAACACGCAAATTACGGGCCTTAAATGCGGACAAGTAGAACATAAGACAGCTTCTTTTGCTGATGACATCTTGTTATTTATATCCAACCCACAACAGTCCCTCAAACCACTTCTGAGGGAATTTGACCTTTTTGGACAAATTTTAAATTTCAAGCTCAACTTTTCAAAATCTGAACTCCTTAACATAAACGTAGAGAAAAGACTCTAGTCCCGAATTTCCAAAACATCCCCGTTTAGAAACACATGCTCCCATATATCGTATCTGGGAACCAAAATTTCGTCCATACTATCCGACCTATACAAACTAAATTTCTTACCGCTGTTAGACAAAATTGAAAAAGACCTAGCTACCTGGATATCTCTCCAGACATCATAGTTGGGAAGGAAAAACTTAAAATGATAGTTTCGCCCAAAGTTCTCTATCTGATGCAAGTGCTCCCTATAGAAATTCTGTAGTCTTTCTTTATCAAATTGAAACGCCTAATCTCCAGATTTATCTGGCAAAATAAAAGTCACAGAGTAAAACACTCAACGCTAATCAAGCATAAAAAATCCGGTGGTATTGGTCTTAGAGATATTGTACACTATTACAATGCAGTACACCTAGCCCGCATTTTCGAACTTATACACCTTTCTAATAATAAATTGTGGGCTCAAACAGAATGCCATGCTCTAGAGACAGAACTCCACTCTCTACCCTGGATAACTCCATACAATAAACCTTCACTAAAAGGAATTACCATTCATTTTACCGTAATCTCTTTCAAAATCTGGCACAAAATTAAGTCGATATTAGTGCGCGGTCTTACAGAGCTCTTTAATGCTCTACTATTGGGAGCTGCTCTCCCAAAACAAGCTCAAGAAGCCCATATCACCTTGATTCACAAAGATAATAAAGACCCTGAGAACTGTAGTAACTACAGACCCATTTCCCTCATTAATTTTGACATTAAGCTATGGGCCAAATTGTTAGCTTCTAGGCTTCAGAATTTTATTCCAACCCTGGTAGATAGCAAACAGACTGGTTTTGTTAGGGGCAGGGAGGGGAGGGATAACTGTCTTCGCTTGTTGCATGCGATTCGTCATGCACAGACACACAATATTCCTTTAGCTTTCTTAGGCACAGATGCAGAAAAGACTTTCGATCGAGTGGACTGGCAGTATATGGAAGCAGCTCTTTTAAAATTTAAGATCCCTAAGGAATTTGTTACGGCTATTTTCTCACTCTATGCTCAACCTTATGCTAGGCTAAAAGGGAATGAAATATTATCCCCACCTTTCGACATAAGAAATGGCCCTCTATCATCCACTCTTTTTATACTTGCCTTGGAGCACTTCATCCAGAGGGTTAGACTGGACCTGGATATTCAAGGGCTATGCATTGGAGAAAAGGTGCTTTTCTCTGCTGCATTCGCAGATGATATTGTGTTCCTGATAACTGAACCTGAGAAGCGTCTGTCTCGGCTCACTTCTGGAGGAATTCAGCTCCATCTCCAATTTTAAAATAAATTTCAGCAAATCCATCGTATTAAATATTTCTATACCTGCGGCCCGTAGTAAAATTTTAAAAACTAACACTCCATTTGCATGGTCACAAACATCAATAGAGTATTTGGGGTTTAAATTAACAAAAAGGTTAGACGATCTCTATATGGTTAATTTCCAACCCCTCAAGCAAAGATCAAGAACTTATTTCAAGAACTAAATTCATACGACCTCCCACTTATTTTCTGGTTCGGCAGGAAAAATATTTTAAACTCATATATACTGCCAATTATTCTATATAAGATTCGCATGTTGCCGATCCACCTGCCTTATTCCTTTTTTAAAAGCCTCCGCTGGATATTTACGGGCTATGTTTGGAGACAGAGGATGGCGTTCTCTCTCATGACGAAAAGAGGACCGGAGGGTGGTATTGGTCCACGATTACTACAGAGCCTCCCATCTAAATTATTGGATGGAATTGGCTGTTCTGGCTAGGAACTCTCTTTTGCAAATCCTCGCATTGGGAGCCCAGAGCCCTACCCTCTTGGAGGTTCTGTGGTTCCTGACAAAATACGAATATCGAGCCAAAAATTTTAACCCCTTGCTTTGTGGACCCTGCGAGGTCTGGGACAACTTGAGAGAATCCCTAGCCCCCAGTCCATCTCCAGCCACTCCTTTATGTGTTCTACCTAAGCTCCTGGGATTGGAGGGAGACCCTTGTACTGGGAACCTTTGGATGAAGTTAGAAAAGTGGCAGATAAGAGATTTACAAGCCTTAGCACATTTGAACCCAGAGGATATTAATAGTATTCTCCTGCCAAATCAATCTTTCTCCTTCTTGCATAAGACACATTTTGACAGGGTTTTTAGAAATTTTCTCAGACTTCATAAATCCACTAGGCCCCTAACTCCCTTCGAGAAAACTTTAGGTAATAAGGATCCGAGTGTTAGGAAAATTGCACTTCTCAGGAGAAATTTTATTGCTCCGCCAAGCATTTCTACACTGGTCTTTCTCATCTCATGGGAGAAGGATCTTCGTATTCCGCTTCCAGCTAAAGATACCAAGTTGATTTTGAGTACCGCATTCGGACACTCCCCTTGTATAATGGCTCAAGAGAGTCATTATAAGCTACTGGTGAGGTGGTATAGAACACCCCAGTGGTTGTTTGACCACAAACTTGCCTTTCACCACAGATGCTGGAGGTGCAATGACGGCATTGGCTCATATATCCATATCTGGTGGGAGTGTCCGCTGGTGGTTCAATTCTGGCAGGAAGTCAAAGCGGTGCTGCAAAAGTTGTCCTCACACAATCTGAAAATTACCCCAGAAATGGTATTTTTATGGAGGCCATCTACACATTTCCGCCCCTAAAAACATAAGTTGATGGCTTTCTTATTAGAAGCAGCTAAGTCACTCATACCGCGCCTTTGGATGCAAAAACTCCCTCCTACGTTAGACCAATAGATAGAAAGGGTTGACCTTATGTACAACTTGGAAGAGCGCACCAGCTGGGCAAGAGGAACGCATGAGAAGTTCTTACACATCTGGGACCCCTGGAGATTATTGAGGAAGGATCTGGTAAAGCCCAAATGACTGCCCGAGCGTTGAATGGAGTGGGACAATAAGCTTACCTTATATTGTAACAGAGTGATCTGTTTTAGGTTCCCCTTGTATACCCTCCCTTTTTTCGCTCCTCCCTTTCTTTCCTTTTTACCATCACTTGATTCTATTTCCATTCCTTTTTCTTTTCTTCTTATATTTTGTTGTTGTAGGTTAAATGGTTCTGATGATTTTCTAATTTGCCGTGTTTCAATCAAGGCCCAAGACTGTTTTCCTAGACCTCACTTAGAGTGTACACAGGTTCTGTGTATATTATTTTGCCAATGAGTGCTAATTGGGAGATTCAAGGAACGGTCAATGTACCTTCGTTGCACTATTATGTAAAATGTGATATGTGTTCCTATACAAAATTTCCAATAAACGATGATTAAAAAAAAATAAAAATCTGGCACAAAATTAACCAGAAACGGTGCTTTTTACCCAATATTAGCAGATACACTCCCTTCCTAAATCTATTGCCAAATAAGCTGAAGCGTCTTAAAAATTATCTCTTACAATACCCAAATCTCCATAATGTGCTTGCCCTGAAATTATTACTAATGATTCGTTTATTTCGCATCAAGATCTCCAAGACTCACTCTGCCTGCAGGAACTTTATCTTAAGGACTACAATGCAAACAGAGACGCACTAGCCCTTTTCCAATCAGATATTCTCAACACTAACCATAACTTACTCACCCATAAACTCCTCAGGACATATCGCCCCTTTAAGGGATCACCTCTAAAATATATAATACACTCATCCATAGTAAACAATATCCCTCTTATATCTCCAGTTGGGAGAAACATCTCGGTATTACACTCTCTCAAGAGGAAATTCAGAACATTTCAAACAACTCACACTTAAGCTCAATTTCAATAAAATACCAAGAATCGATCTACAAAATAATCTCCAGGTGGTACAAAACCCCAGAGCTGCTCTACAGAATAGACCCGAAATATCCTTCGACCTGTTGGAGATGCTCTAAAGCAGATTGATCTCTTTTACATATTTTGTTCTCGTGCCCATCTCGTGCCTTTGGTCCCCATCTGGCACGAAATGCAGAAGGTTCTAAAATTAATCCTTGGTTTTAAAGTAAAACTCACACCCAAGCTGCTTCTACTAAACATAATCCCACTGAGGGAATCCGAAAGGAGAAACTCACTACTCCCATTTCTCCTAGATGCAGCAAAAATACTAATTCCAAGGCATTGGAAAGATGTAAACCCCCCTAACATTCATGAATGGTTTAATGAGGTTAGCTTAATAAATAGTTTTGAAAAAACTAGATGCCTGCAAGAAGGTGAGCCAGAAAAATATTTCGAAACCTGGAATAAGTGGATCTCCTACAGGAACAAACAATCTTCCATTTAGGAACGTAATAACCAATCAATTCACCCCTTCAATACAATGGTTTTCATGTTATTCCTTTTGTATGACCCCCAATTTGGATTATAAAGCAAAGTTACTAGAAAACTGATCCTGTTACCCCTCCCCCACCCCCACTTTCGCCCATGATACTGCTTTCATAATTCTTTTTTTTTTGCTTCCTTTTTAATTTTCATTATTCATAATATAATTGCTAACTGTATACAAGGACAAATCTCAGTGTGTTGTAATCTTTGCATCCTTCCCCTTCTTTTTCCTTTCTGTACCCAAGTTAATACTATAAATAAAGAATTAAAATAAAAAAGAAATAATAAACATGTTCATTCAGTTTTTATTATCTGAGGGGCTGCTAATAAGTCTCTGGCTTTACCCAGAAAGAAACAAGATAGGAAGATGAAACTTTACATTTCTTCCACATACTCTCCACTGCTGTCAACACACTTCTTACATCGGTATTCCAAGTTATGTAAGCCTTGCAAAAAGAAGGATTTCGGTTGTGCCTTAAACCAGTCATCTGTAGCAGCCATGGCATCAGAAATGGTGTGAAATTTGGTTCCCCTGAGGTCTTTCTTCAGGTGTGGAAACAGATGACAGTCGGAGGAAACTAGATCTGGTGAATAAGGTAGGTGGTCAACCAACTGGAAGCCTAGCTCCACCAGTTTTGCTGTGGTCGCTTGTGCATTGTGAGCTGAGGCGTTGTCTTGCAGGAACAAGATTCCTTTGGACAGCTTGCCACACCTTTTGGCCTTCAGAGCTGCCTTCAATTGGTCCAAAAATTCAATGTAATACTTTGCATGGATGGTGGAACCATTTTGAAGGTAGTCCACTAGCAGCACGCCCTCCTTATCCCAGAACACAGACGCCATCACCTTAGTGGCTGATTTTTGCACCCTGAACTTCTTTGGGCGAGGAGAACCACTGTGCCTCCACTTTTTTGACGGCTCCTTGGTTTTAGGGTCATACAAATAAATCCAGGTCTCATCCATAGTGACTACAGATGAGCGAGCACCAAAATGCTCAGGTGCTCGTTACTCGGGACAAAAATTTCGCGATGCTCGAGGGTTCGTTTCGAATAACGAACCCCATTGAAATCAATGGGCGACCCAAGCATTTTTGTATATCGCCGATGCTCGCTAAGGTTTCCATTTGTGAAAATCTGGGCAATTCAAGAAAGTGATGGGAACGACACAGCAACGGATAGGGCAGGCGAGGGGCTACATGTTGGGCTGCATCTTAAGTTCCCAGGTCCCACTATTAAGCCACAATAGCGGCAAGAGTACCCCCCCCCCCCTCCCAACAATTTTTACTTCTGAAAAGCCCTCATTAGCAATGCATACCTTAGCTAAGCACCACACTACCTCCAACAAAGCACAATCACTGCCTGCATGACACTCCGCTGCCACTTCTCCTGGGTTACATGCTGCCCAACCCCCCCCTGCACGACCAAGTGTCCACAGCGCACACCAAATTCTCCCTGCACAGCCTTCAGCTGCCCTCATGCCACACGCTGGCCTCATGCCACACCACCCTCATGTCTATTTATAAGTGCGTCTGCCATGAGGAGGAACCGCAGGCACACACTGCAGAGGGTTGGCACGGCTAGGCAGCGACCCTCTTTAAAAGGGGCGGGGCGATAGCCCACAATGCTGTACAGAAGCAATGAGAAATCCAATCCTGTGCCACCTCCATCTGGAGCTGCACACGTGGGCATAGCAATGGGGAACCTATGTGCCACACACTATTCATTCTGTCAAGGTGTCTGCATGCCCCAGTCAAACTGCGTTTTTTTATAAATAGTCACAGGCAGGTACAACTCCGCAATGGGAATTCCATGTGCACCCACAGCATGGGTGGCTCCCTGGAACCCACCGGCTGTACATAAATGTATCCCATTGCAGTGCCCTGGACAGCAGAGCTAACGTCAGATTAAATGCAGGTGGGCTTCGGCCCACACTGCATGCCCCAACCTGACCTGGCATTTTAATTCATAGACACAGGCAGGTACAACTCCCTATTGTGAAGTCCCTGTGGACCGACAGCATGGGTGGGTGCCAGGAAGCCACCGGCGGCACATAACTATATCCCATTGCATTGCCCATCACAGCTGAGGTAATGTCATGTTAAATGCAGGTGGGCTTCGGCCCACACTGCATGCCCCAGTCAGACTGGGGTTCTTTAGAAGTGGACACATGTAGTTACAACTCCGTGTGGACCGACAGCATGGGTGGGTGCCAGGAAGCCACCGGCGGTACATAAATAAATCCCATTGCAGTGTCCATCACAGCTGAGGTAGTGTCATGTTTAATGCAGGTGGGCTTCGGCCCACACTGCATGCCCCAGTCAGACTGGGGATCTTTAGAAGTGGACACATGTAGTTACAACTCCGTGTGGACCGACAGCGTGGGTGGCTCCCTGGAACCCACCGGCGGTACATAAATATATCCCATTGCAGTGCCCAGGACAGCTGATGTAACGTCAGCTGTAATGCAGGTGGGCAAAAAATTAATTGGATTACACTGTAGGCGAGGGCCCCCAAAAATTGGTGTACCAACAGTACTAATGTACGTCCGAAAAATTGCCCATGCCCAACCAAGAGGGCAGGTGAAACCCATTAATCGCTTTGGTTAATGTGGCTTAATTGGTAACTAGGCCTGGAGGCAGCCCAGTTAAAATAAAAATTGGTTCAGGTGCAAGTTTCAATGCTTTAATGAGCATTGAAACGTATAAAAATTGTTTAGAAAAATTATATGACTGAGCCTTGTGGGCCTAAGAAAAATTGCCCGTTCGGCATGATTACGTGAGGTTTCAGGAGGAGGAGGAATATTATACACAGATTGATGAAGCAAAAATGTCCCCGTTTTTGATGGTGATAGAGAACGATGCTTCCATCCGCGAGTGCAGCCTACGTATTGCTTAGGTATCGCTGCTGTCCGCTGGTGGAGAAGAGAAGTCTGGGGAAATCCAGGCTTTGTTCATCTTGTTGAGTGTAAGCCTGTCGGCACTGTCGGTTGACAGGCGGGTACGCTTATCTGTGATGATTCCCCCAGCCGCACTAAACACCCTCTCTGACAAGACGCTAGCCGCAGGACAAGCAAGCACCTCCAGGGCATACAGCGCGAGTTCAGGCCACGTGTCCAGCTTCGACACCCAGTAGTTGTAGGGGGCAGAGGCGTCACGGAGGACGGTCATGCGATCGGATACGTACTCCCTCACCATCCTTTTACAGTGCTCCCGCCGACTCAGCCTTGACTGGGGAGCGGTGACACAGTCTTGCTGGGGAGCCAGAAATCTGTCAAAGGCCTTAGAGAGTGTTCCCCTGCCTGTGCTGTACATGCTGCCTGATCTCCGCGCCTCCCCTGCTACCTGGCCCTCGGAACTGCGCCTTCGGCCACTAGCGCTGTCGGATGGGAATTTTACCATCAACTTGTCCGCTAGGGTGCTGTGGTATAGCATCACTCTCGAACCCCTTTCCTCTTCGGGTATCAGAGTGGAAAGGTTCTCCTTATACCGTGGGTCGAGCATTGTGTACACCCAGTAATTTGTTGTGGCCAAAATGCGTGTAACGCGAGGGTCACGAGAAAGGCATCCTAACATGAAGTCCGCCATGTGTGCCAGAGTACCTGTACGCAACACATGGCTGTCCTCACTAGGAAGATCACTTTCAGGATCCTCCTCCTCCTCCTCAGGCCATACACGCTGAAAGGATGACAGGCAAGCAGCATGGGTACCCTCAGCAGTGGGCCAAGCTGTCTCTTCCCCCTCCTCCTCATCCTCCTCATGTTCCTCCTCCTCAACACGCTGAGATATAGACAGGAGAGTGCTCTGACTATCCAGCGACATACTGTCTTCCCCCGCCTCCGTTTCCGAGTGCAAAGCGTCTGCCTTTATGCTTTGCAGGGAACTTCTCAAGAGGCATAGCAGAGGAATGGTGACGCTAATGATTGCAGCATCGCCGCTCACCATCTGGGTAGACTCCTCAAAGTTTCCAAGGATCTGGCAGATGTCTGCCAACCAGGCCCACTCTTTTGTAAAGAATTGAGGAGGCTGACTCCCACTGCGCCGCCCATGTTGGAGTTGCAAGTCCACTATAGCTCTACGCTGCTCATAGAGCCTGGCCAACATGTGGAGCGTAGAGTTCCACCGTGTGGGCACGTCGCACAGCAGTCGGTGCACTGGCAGATGAAACCGATGTTGCAGGGTGCGCAGGGTGGCAGCGTCCGTGTTAGACTTGTGGAAATGTGCGCAGAGCCGGCGCACCTTTCCGAGCAGGTCTGACAAGCGTGGGTAGCTTTTCAGAAACCGCTGAACCACCAAATTAAAGACGTGGGCCGGGCCAGGCATGGCATGTGCGTGAGGCTGCCGAGCTGCAGAGCCGCCACCAGGTTACGGCCGTTGTCACACACGACCATGCCCGGTTGGAGGCTCAGCGGCACAAGACAGCGGTCGGTCTGCTCTGTCAGACCCTGCAGCAGTTCGTGGGCCGTGTGCCTCTTATCTCCTAAGCTGAGTAGTTTCAGCACGGCCTGCTGACGCTTGCCCACCGCTGTGCTGCCACGCCGCGCGACACCGACTGCTGCCGACGTGCTGCTGCTGACACATCTTGATTGCGAGACAGAGGTTGCGGAGGAGGAGGGTGGTTTAGTGGAGGAAGCATACACTGCCGCAGATACCACCACCGAGCTGCGGCCCGCAATTCGGGGGGTGGGTAGGACGTTAGCGGTCCCAGGCTCTGACTCTGTCCCAGCCTCCACTAAATTCACCCAATGTGCCGTCAGTGAGATATAGTGGCCCTGCCCGCCTGTGCTTGTCCACGTGTCTGTTGTTAAGTGGACCTTGGCAGTAACCGCGTTGGTGAGGGTGCGTACAATGTTGCGGGAGACGTGGTCGTGCAGGCCTGGGACGGCACATCGGGAAAAGTAGTGGCGACTGGGAACTGAGTAGCGCGGGACCGCCGCCACCATCATACTTTTGAAAGCCACCGTTTCCACAACCCTATACGGCAGCATCTCCAGGCTGATAAATTTGGCTATGTGCACGTTTAACGCTTGAGCATGCGGGTGCATGGTGGCGTACTTGCGCTCCAACACTTGCGCTAGCGACGGCTGGACGGTGCGCTGACAGACATTGGTGGATGGGGCCGAGGACAGCGGAGGTGAGGGTGTGGGTGCAGGCCAGGAGACGCTAGTGTCTGTGTCCTGAGAGGGGGGTTGGATCTCAGTGGCAGGTTGGGCCACAGGGGGAGAGGCACCGGTGCAAACCAGAGGCGGTGAACGGCCTTCGTCCCACCTTGTGGGGTGCTTGGCCATCATATGTCTGCGCATGCTGGTGGTGGTGAGGCTGGTGGTGGTGGCTCCCCGGCTGATCTTGGCGCGACACAGGTTGCACACCACTGTTCGTCGGTCGTCTGCACTCTCAGTGAAAAACTGCCAGACTTTTGAGCACCTCGGCCTCTGAAGACCTGTCCTCAGTAGGCGTAGCAAACCAGGTGGGGTCAGTCACCTCATCGTCCTGCTGCTCTTCCTCCGAATCCTCTGTGCGCTCCTCCCTTGGACTTACTGCCCTTACTACTACCTCACTGATAGACAACTGTGTCTCATCGTCATCGTCCTCCTCACCCACTGAAAGGTCTTGAGACAGTTGCCGGAAGTTCCCAGCCTCATCCCCCGGACCCCGGGAACTTTCAAAAGGTTGGGCATCGGTCACGACAAACTCCTCCAGTGGGAGAGGATTCGGAACCATTGCTGCCCATTCTGGGCAGGGGCCCGAGAGCAGTTCCTGGGAGTCTGCCTGCTCCTCAGAATGTGTCATTGTAATGGAGTGAGGAGGCTGGGAGGAAGAAGGAGCAGCAGCCAGAGGATTCAGAGTTGCAGCAGTGGACGGCGCAGAACTCTGGGTGTTCGATAGATTGCTGGATGCACTTTCTGCCATCCACGACAGGACCTGCTCACACTGCTCATTTTCTAATAAAGGTCTACCGCGTGGACCCATTAATTGTGAGATGAATGTGGGGACGCCAGAAACGTGCCTCTCTCCTAATCCCGCAGCAGTCGGCTGCGATACACCTGGATCAGGAGCTCGGCCTGTGCCCACACCCTGACTTGGGCCTCCACGTCCTCGCCCGCGTCCACGTCCACGTCCTCTAGGCCTACCCCTACCCCTCAGCATGGTGTATTACCAGTAGTGCAGAAACAGAACGCTGTAATTAAATGTGACGCTTATTGGCCTGTGGTTGGAGGCTGACTTTGCTTTCGGAACGCACAGCAGAGCCAGGAAATAATTTTGCGCAAGCCTGCTGTAACACTTAGCTGGCTGCGTATGAATTAGGACAACTACCCCCAGCACAGACCCAGTACACTGAGGACGGTCACAGGCAGCCCAAATAGATTTTTTTCCCTAATGTTTTTGGAAAGGCCAACTGCCTATATACACTAAATATGTCTTCTCTCTCTGCGTCACCACTACTGGCCCTGGACTATGTAAAATAACTGCAGACTGTTGCACTGTGGACAGGAATACAGCGGTGATGTAACAGCCAACACAGAGCCAGGAAATAATTTTGCACAAGCCTGCTGTAACACGTAGCTGGCTGCATATGAATTAGGACAACTAACCCCAGCAGACACCCAGTACACTGAGGACGGTCACAAACAGCCCAAATAGATTTTTTTTCCAAAATGTTTTTGGAAAGGCCCACTGCCTATATACACTGTATATAGCTTCTGTCCCTGCATCACCACTACTGGCCCTGGACTATGTAAAATTACTGCAGACTGTTGCACTGTGGACAGGAATACAGCGGTGATGTAACAGCCAACACAGAGCCAGGAAAGAATTTTGCGCAAGCCTGCTGTAATACTTAGCTGGCTGCATATGAATTAGGACAACTACCCCCAGCAGAGACCCAGTACACTGAGGACGGTCACAGGCAGCCCAAATAGATTTTTTTTCCCAAATGTTTTTGGAAAGGCCCACTGCCTATATACACTAAATATGTCTTCTGTCCCTGCCTCACCACTACTGGCCCTGGACTATGTAAAATTACTGCAGGGCGCAATGCTCTGCACGGCCGATATACAAAAAAAAAAAAAAAGTGCAACACTGCAAAAAGCAGCCTCCACACTACTGCACATGGTTAGATGTGGCCCTAAGAAGGACCGTTGGGGATCTTGAAGCCTACAATAACTCCTAACACTCTCCCTATAGCAGCTCCAGCATCAGCAGCACTTTCCCTGAGTTATGTCTGAATGCATCTGTGGCGAGCCGCGGGAGGGGCCGATTTATATACTCGGGTGACACCTGATCTCGCCAGCCACGCACTGCAGGGGGGTGGTATAGGGCTTGAACGTCGCAGGGGGAAGTTGTAATGCCTTCCCTGTCTTTCTATTGGCCAGAAAAGCGCGCTAACGTCTCAGAGATGAAAGTGAAAGTAACTCGAACATCGCGTGGTGCTCGTTTCGAATAACTAGCATCTCGAACGCGCTAATACTCGAACGAGCATCAAGCTCGGACGAGTACGTTCGCTCATCTCTAATAGTGACCAGTCGATCCAGGAAGTTCTTATCAGTCTGGAAATGCTGACAAATTGACTGGGAAGTTTTCAGTCGCATGCTTTTCTGATCCATTGTCAAACATTTGGGGACCCACTTTGGAGATCTCTTTTTTATGTTCAAATGTTCATGGATAATGACTAGAGATGAGCGAGCATACTCGTCCGAGCTTGATGCTCGTTCGAGTATTAGGGTGCTCGAGATGCTCGTTACTCGAGACGAGCACCACGCGGTACTCGTCTCGATTAAACGAGCACTGACCATTGAATTCAATGGAGCCGGTAATACAGCCGGCTCTATTGAAAGCAATGGGCTGCCGGCGTACGCGGGATGAATTGTCGGGAAGGGCTTAAATATATAAGCCCTTCCCTACAATTCATCCAGAAATGTGTAAAAATAAAAAATATATATATACTTACCTGGTCCCGGCAGAACGATGTTAGCCCATTGAATTCAATGGAGTCGGCAATACAGCCGACTCCATTGAAAGCAATGGGATGCCGGCGATCGCGGGATGAATTGTCGGGAAGGGGTTAAATATATAAGCCCTTCCCTGCAATTCATCCAGAAATGTGTAAAAATAAAAAATATATATATACTTACCTGGTCCCGGCAGACGGAGTTCAGCGCGGCAGACTGCAGTTCTCCTGAACTGCTCTGAACAGCTGTGAGTAGTATTCAGCAGCCGGGGATTTAAAATCCCCGCCTGCTGAATGAGAGGCCTCTGATTGGTCACAGCCTGACCAATCAGAGGCATCCCTCACTCACACCCATTCATGAATTCATGAATGGGTGAGTGAGGGCTGCCTCTGATTGGCTCAGGGGCAGCTGAGCCAATCAGAGGCAGCCCTCACTCACCCATTCATGAATTCATGAATGGGTGTGAGTGAGGGATGCCTCTGATTGGTCAGGCTGTGACCAATAAGAGGCATCTGATTCAGCAGGCGGGGATTTTAAATCCCCGGCTGCTGAATACTACTCACAGCTGTTCAGAGCAGTTCAGGAGAACTGCAGCCTGTCGCGCTGAACTCCGTCTGCCGGGACCAGGTAAGTATATATATATTTTTTATTTTTACACATTTCTGGATGAATTGCAGGGAAGGGCTTATGTATTTAACCCCTTCCTGACAATTCATCCCGCGATCGCCGGCAGCCCATTGCTTTCAATGGAGTCGGCTGTATTGCCGGCTTCATTGAATTCAATGGGCTAACATCGTTCTGCCGGGACCAGGTAAGTATATATATATTTTTTATTTTTACACATTTCTGGATGAATTGTAGGGAAGGGCTTATATATTTAAGCCCTTCCCGACAATTCATCCCGCGTACGGGGTCTCACTCTTGCCGCTATTGTGGCTTAATAGTGGGACCTGGGAACTTGAGATACAGCCCAAAATGTAGCTCCTCGCCTGCCCTATTCGTTTCTGTGTCGTTTCCATCACTTTCTTGTGTTTTGCAGATTTTCACAAATGAAAACCTTAGCGAGCATCGGCGATATACAAAAATGCTCGAGTCACCCATTGACTTCAATGGGGTTCGTTACTCGAAACGAACTGTCGAGCATCACTGAAAGTTCGACTCGAGTAACGAGCACCCGAGCATTTTGGTGCTCGCTCATCTCTAATAATGACACAAACTCGTTCACGAGAAATCCCCATGATGTCTGCTATTCCTTTAGCTGAAATTCGCCGATTCTCCAGTATGAGGTTGTGCACAGCATCGACGATCTCCAGAACAACAACCTCTCTCGGTCCTCCAGGACGATCCTCATCATTGGTGCTGAAGTGGCCCGTTTTAAATTTGGCAACCCAGTTCCTAACTGTAGAATATGAAGGGCATTGATCCCCCAATGTCTGCGACATATCACCATGAATATCCTTTGCGGACTTTCCTTGCAGAAACAAGAATTTTCTCACTCCTCTGCTCTCATTTGCTGTGAATATCTCCTTAGACTCCACCATTTTGTTTTCCCGCGTGCCTAGATCCCTGTTACCATAAGCTACAAACACAAAATTTTGAAAATATATATTAGACACATAAGGCTTTCATGTGTTGTAACATTCATTACCATAGAAACAAAAAAGAACACAAAGCCAAAGACTTATCAGCACCCCCTCATAAATGTTGGTTCCTTCTTGAGGTAAAACAGGCAAAAAATATCAAAAACTCCACACGCTATACTTTTAAAAAACAGCAGAATGCCCTAAAGTATGATCCTCTCAAGCACACTGGGAGATATTCAGTAAGCAAAATTTGTTAGAAATCTTTATTAGGTGCTTTTATTCTAACCTAGACAGTTTGTAATAAGACAATGGGACATGATTAAGTGGAGTATTTGTGCCAATTTCTGCTCCACTAGCCATGATGTCTCAAATGCAGTCGTCTTCAGTGTCCAAACTAAACCAGTACTTGTTGCTGAAGGCAAGCAGGTTCCATGCAGTGGCAGTCCACTTTCGCCATTCCTGATGCCACTGCAAATGGAGGCGACAGTGGGTTTAAAAGGCAGTACATGTAATGGCTGCTGTTAGACCAAATGTCCTTCAGCCAAGTGTCTGGAAATGGTTCCAATAGACTCTAGTCCTGCAGCGATGGTGTCATCTGTCTTTGGATAGTAGACAACAAAACAGTTGGAGCTGCTCATACCTGTTAGACAATTCTCTCTACTGGTAATCTGTTGAGGGCGTCCTGAGCCTGATCACCTTGTGTGCCCTCACACATCCACTGGTCCCAACACCTCCTAACAGTCTGGACAGAACGTCCCAGGTTGCGATAATTCATAAATACGGCCATTGTCTATGACCAATGCTACTCACATTGCAATAATGCGACCCCTCTCAGACTCTGATAACTGGGCAAAATCTTTTTGATTACATTGAGAGGCGTCTAGTGGTCAACAAGCTCTACACAAGCGGAAGAAGAGGTCACTACACACAAAGCGCCTCTGAGAGCCTTTTATAGGACAATGGTGGAACCACTTTTAGGGCCTCAGGTGGGAAGAGCGTTCATCTAATGAGGCCACAGCTCTAATCATTTGCATATCTGCCTGAAATGTAACTGCAGTACAAGTTTTGCTGCAAAATGACAACTCCTTCTAGGGGCACAATTTTTTTTGACAATGAGTGTACTTGCATTGTTATTAAGTGGGAAGGAAGCATTTATTGTGACATTTGTCAGCAATCACAGAGAACAGAGCACTTCCTTAATCTATTCTTATCTCCTGACTATAGCATTTCTTGCTGAACATATAGAACAGTCCAGAAGAACGTGATAATGTGGGTCTGGCTGATCGCAGGTAAATTTAACAATATTCTGTGTATCGGAGAAATATAATTCATTTTTATCTAAATAATCTCTTGTACCACGAAATTCTACATCTCCACAATGTTTCCGCATTTTTCTGTACGCTAATCATTTTAGTATTACCGGTTAAGTGCTATTGTCAAACTCTCACCCCCTTCTCGCTTTCTCTGCATTTTGTGGCTAAATATAATGTTATACAGAATAGGATTTTTCTTTCTTACACCACGTCATGGCTAGTGGAACAGAAAATAGCACAAATACTCTGCTTAATCATATCCCATTGTCTTATTACAAACTGTCTAGGTTAGAATAAAAACACCTAATTTTGCTGTGGGTATATTTAATCTATTGTATAAGGGTGTATTCTAGAGATGAGCGAGCACCAAAATGCTCAGGTTCTCGTTACTCGAGTAGAGCTTTTCGTAATGCTCGAGAGCTCGTTTCGAGTAATGAGCCCCATTGAAGTCAATGGGAGACTCAAGCATTTTTCAAGGTGACCCATGCTCCGCATAGGGGAGGTTGTGTGAATCACCTGAAAATGTCAGAAAGTGATGGAAGCACCACAGAAATGGATAGGGAACAGCAGAGGCAGAATGCATGGATGCATCTGAGGCTCCCAGGTTGCACTATTAAGCCAAATTGTTTACTAAGAGTGCAGATAAAAACCAGAAAGATTTTTTCAGCGACAGCTCGTACTTGCTTAATGGGATCCAGCCCCTGCCTCTCTCCAGGGGTCTTGCTAGCCAGTGCCCCAGGGAAAGACAGCATGTACTATGAAGAAATTAGAGTGGCCAAAACAGGCACTGTTTTACCCCGCCCTGAACCCCGGCCTCTACCCACGCCTTCATTAGGACACCTACGTCCACGTCCTCGTCCTCGACCCTTACCCCTAAGGGTATTTTGCATAGACTCTGTAAAATTTGTACAGTCTTGTTTTAAAGTGCGGATCGAGAGGACACAGACTTAGGGTATGTTGTGTATGTTTTAATCCAAAAATAGACAGTGTAAAATGCGTACAGTCTTGTTATATAGTGTGGATTGACAGCACACAGACTAAGAGTATTTTGCGTACGCTTTAAGCTAGAAATAGACAGTGTAAAATGTGTACAGTCTTGTTATATAGTGCGGATTGAGAGGGCACAGACTTATGGTATTATGCATACGCTTTAACCCCTTGAGTAGCGGGTTCCCTACCACCCTGTCGTGCCTACCAGGGCAGGTTTTTTAAAATGCTCTAATCATTGAATTTCAACTAATTTTGCAGTTGCGTCTCAAGAGCCATAACTTTTTCATTTTTCCATTGACATGGCCATATGAGGGCTTGTTTTTTGCGGGACAAGTTGTGATTTTTTAAACAGGGGGAGGGAAAAAAAGAAATGGGGAAAAAAGAAAAAAAGGGGCCATGTCATTAAGGGGTTAAATAATGCATTAACTTCCTTCTCTGGGTCATTACGATGCATGGATACCACATGTGTGATTGTATTTTTGATTTTTTTACAAAGTAAAGGGAGAAGAGTGTTTTTATAATTTTTTTTATAATTTTTTAACTTTTTTTTTAAATTTTTTTTTTTGTCCCTTTAGGGGACTTCCACAGGGACCCATCAGGACCCCTGATCACATTCCAGGGGTCCGATGGTGACAGCCCTTTACATGCTGCAGTGACAGCCCTTTACATGCTGCAGTCACATAGACTGCAGCATGTAAGGGGTTAACACAGCAGAGATCAGAGGTTTTCTCTGATCTCTGCTGTAAGAGCTGGTACCTAGCTGTCCTCTGACAGCTAACAACGAGCTCTCCCTGCCACAGAGACCATCGGCTTGCTTCTGACAAGCCGATGGTCTCTATGGCAACCTGTAAACAAAGCAGGAGATTGCCGACATATCGGCAATATCTTCTGCTGGTTTTTCAAAGCCATTGCTTTGTTCTCTGTGGGTCTGTGCAGGCAGAGCACAATGTCACAGCTTGTGGCAGTGTGCTCTGCAGCTCCCATAGTGATCCATAGCCCGGAAATCTTCCGGGCTATGTTGCTATGAGCAGTGGAGCTCGTCCCGGAAATTTTCCGGGCGTGCCACTCAAGGGGTTAAGCCAAAAATAGACAGTGTAAAATGCGTACAGTATTGTTCTATAGTGTGAATCGACAGGACGCACACAGGGGTATGTAACATACGCTTTAAGCCAAAAATAGACAGTGTAAAACGTGTACATGCTTGTTATATAGTACGGATCGAGAGGACACAGGTTTAGGGTATTTTGTTGATGTTTTAAGCCAAAAATAGACTGTATAGAATGCGTTCAGTCTTGTTCTATGGTGTGGATCGACAGGACACATACAGGGGTATATAGCGTACGCTTTAAGCCAAAAATAGACTGTGTAAAATGCGTACAGTCTGGTTGTATAGTGTGGATTGACAGCACACAGACTAAGAGTATTTTGTGTACGCTTTAAGCCAGAAATAGACAGTGTAAAATGTGTACAATATTGTTATATAGTGCAATTGAGAGGACACAGACTTAGGGTATTTTGCGAAAGCTTTAAGCCAAAAATACAGTGTAAAATGCGTACAGTATTGTTCTATAGTGTGGATCGATAGGACACACACAGAGGTATATAGCGTACACTTTAAGCCAAAAATAGACTGTGTAAAATGCATACAGTCTTGTTTTATAGTGTGGATCGACAGGACACACACTTGGGCCTATTATGCAAATGCTTTCAACCGGAAAAAAAAAAAAAGAAAAATGAGAGGAGTCTTTTTAGTTCCTATATAGACTGTGTACACCAGTAGCAGTATACTGTATAGAACCGGTAACAGTATGCAGTATACAGCCGCGATGCTTGTGAATGCTTTGTGCGCAATACTAGTCCAAGGCAGCCAAACTGATGATGAACAAAAGTGGAGTTGTAATCCTAAAAAGGACTGTTGGTTTCCAATAATTCCAATCTCATGCCACCACAATCACAAAGAGTACCAAGAGTATAGGCGAACCCCTGAAACATTTGTGTACCAAGAATATAGGTCTACCTGTGAAAGATTTGTTTACCCAGAGTGCAGGTGAACCCCTGAAATATTTTTTTCAACATAGAGCTCATACTTGCTTAATAGCATCCAGGTGGTGGTCCACCAACAGTCAAGCTATCGCCTGTCCCAGCCCCTGCCTCTCCCCGAGGGGCTTTTTATCCAGTGCCCCAGGGAACGACAGTGTGTACCATGAAGAAATTAGACTGGCCAAACCAGGACAATTCATTCTTTCTCGGTGTCAGATAGCGCTGCGCTGGGATACATTTGTGGACTCTGTGGGTGTATGAAGCTGGAACCAGCACGTTTGCTGAACTATAGTGGTGAACCTCTTCAAAATTTGGGTCGAGAACCTGGAAGCGGCCCTTAGAAAAAATTGTTTTTACAGAGCCTGGAGGCAGCCCTCTGAAAAAAATAGTTTTTGCAGAGCCTTTTGGCTCTCTGAAGAATTGGCTGTTTAGCATGCTGACATGCCGGTTTAGGAGGAGGATGAGGAAGATCAGAGACGGATAGACCAAGCTACTTCTGCCCTTTTTTGGGGTGATAGAGGGTGCATGGTTCTCCAGTTCAACTTTATGTTGAGCTGCTTTCCACCACTGGAGAAGAGAAGTCTGGGGAATTCCAGGCTTTGTTCATCTTAATGAGTGTAAGCCTGTCGGCACTGTCAGTTGATAGGCGGGTAAGCTTATTCATGATAATCCCCCCAGGAGCACTAAATACCCTCTTTAATAACACTCTAGCAGCAGGGCAGGCCAGCACCTCCGAGGCATACAGCCCTAGTTCGTTCCACGTGTCCAGCTTTGACACCCAATAGTTGTATGGAGCAGAGGGATAACGGAGGACATTGGTACGGTCGGCTATGTACTCCCTCACCATCTTTTTACACTGTTCCCTCCTACTCTGCCTAGACTGTGGTGACACAGTCTGGCTGGGGTGCCATAAAACTGGCAAAGGTCTTTAAGAGTGTTCCCCGGCCTGCACTGGACATGCTGCCTGTTCCCCTAGTCTCCCCTACTAGTTGGCCCACTGAACTATGTCCTCTATCGCTAGTGTTGTCAGATGGGAACTTTAGTATCAGCTTTTCCACCAGGGCCTTGTGGTATTGCATTACTCTCGTACTCCTTTCCTCTTCAGGAATGAGAGTGGAAAGGTTTTCCTTATACAGTGGGACAAGAAGGGTGAACACCCAGTAATCTGTGTTGGCCAGAATGCATCCAACGCGAGGGTCACAGGAAAGGCATGTTAACATGAAGTCAGCCATGTGTGCCAGAGTCCCAGTAAGCAACACATCGCTCTTGTCACTAGGAGGATGACTCTCAGTCTCCTCCTCCTCTTCTTCAGCCCATACATGCTGAACAGATGTGAAGGAAGTAGCATGGGTACCCTCTGCAGTGTGGGCAGCAGTTTCTTCCCCCTCCTCCAATGATAAACAAATGTGAGGGTGGTCTGGCTATCAAGCGACACATTGTCATATCCCATCTCCTGTTCTATCCACAAAGCGTCAGGCCTTAATGCTTAGCAGTGACCTTCACAGGAGGCAAAACAGCAGGATGATTATGCTGATAATGGCGGCATCGCCGCTCACCATTTATGTTGACTCCTCGAAATTTCCTAACACCTGACAGATGTCAGACATACATGCCCACTCCTCTGTGAAGAAGTGCGGAGGCTGACTACCACTCCGACGGGCATGTTGCAGCTGGTATTCAATAATGGTTCTACATTGCTCGAAAACCCTGGCCAACATATGGAAAGTTGAATTCCAGTGTGTGGGCATGTTGCGCAACAGTTGGGGCCCAAAAAAAAGAAACTGTAAACTGCGTACAGTCAAGTTAGATAGTATGCATCGATAGGACACACAGAGGGGTATATATCGTACGCTTTTAGCTCAAAATATACACAGTAAACAGCGTTTAGTCTTATTAGGTAGTGTGGATTGCCAGGACACACACAGGGGTATATAGCATATGCTTTAAGCCCAAATTAGGCACTGAAAACTACGTACAGTCTTGTTAGATAGTATGCATTGACAGGACGCACACAGGAGTATACAGCGTATGCTTAAAGCACAAAAAAGAAACTGTAAACAGCGTATAGTCAAGTTAGATAGTGTGGATTGACAGGACCCACACGGGGTATACAGCACACACTTTGAGCCCCCCCCCCCCCCAAAAAAAAATGTAAACAGGGAAAATCTTGTTAGATACTGTGGATTGACAGGACACACCCAGGGATTAATTGGGCGTACGCTTCAAGCCAAAAATATGCAATGTAAACAGCGTATAGTCTTGTTAGATAGTGTGGATTGACAGGATGCACACAGGGGTATATAGCGTACGCTTTGAGCACCAAAATATACACAGTAAACAGTGTAAAGTCTTGTTAGATAGCGTGGATTGACAGGACCCACACAGGGATATATAGCCTATGCTTTTAGGCCTCCCCCTCCAAAAAAATGTAAATAACGTATAGTCTTGTTAGATACTGTTGATTGACTGGACACACCCAGGGGTTAATTTGACACTCTTCAAGCCCAAAATATGCATTGTTAACAGCGTATAGTCTTGTTAGATAGCGTGTAATGACAAGACCCACACAGGGGTATATAGCATACGCTTTGAGTCCCCCTAAAAATGTAAACAGCGTATAGTCTTGTTCGATACTGTGGATTGACAGGACACAGCCAGGGGTTAATTAGGCGTACGCTTGAAGCCCAAAAAATTGCACTGAAAACAGTGTATAGTCTTGTTAGATAGTGTGGATTGACAGGACGTACACAGGGGTATATAGCATACGCTTTGAGCCCCCCCCCCCCAAAAAAAAATGTAAACAGCGTATAGTCTTGTTAGATACTGTGGATTGACAGGACACATACAGGGGTTAATTGAGCGTATGCTTTATGCCCAAAATATGCACTGTAAACAGTGTATAGTCTAGTTAGATAGTGTGGATTGACAGCCTGTACACAGGGGTATATAGCATATGCGTTGAGCCCCAAAATATACATAGTAAACAGTGTATAGTCTTGTTAGATAGCGTGGATTGACAGGACCCACACAGGGTTATATAGCGTACGCCTATATAGCCGCCAATCACAATCAGAGCTACTAGCAGGCGGGGATTTTAAATCCCCAGCTGCTGATAGCTCAGCAGCGCTACAGAGCCGGGGACAGCGGCAGATGTCGCTGCTGAGCCCCGTCAGTTGTCAATGGCTTTTCAGGGAAGGGCTTCATAAGGCACAAAAGGGGGTACTACTGATTGGGAGAGAAAAAAGAGGGCACTATTACATTATGGGGATGTTTATGAGGCACTATTAACATATGGAATACTATTTCTTTAGGAGCACATAGAGAGAATTATGGGAAAAAAGGTGGCACTATTACCTTGTAGAAGCACTACAAATGTGTAGCACAGAAAGGTTCTAAAGGGGCAATAAATTGCAACTGGGCACAAAGGGGCACTCAAAAGAAAGACACTATATGGGCAATGAGTGACAAATCAGCAGAATCGGGGCACTGAACAAAAAGACAACACAGGAACAATAATTGGCAAATGGGCATGACATTCAGTGCCTCCTTATTGCCCATTTACTATTTATTGCCACTTTAAGCTCTGTTCACATAATTCATTTATGGTTAGAGAGTACACCAGGAAAAGCTCCCAATATACTGTACTTGCTGAGCACATCCATAGGGCTCCATTCACCCAAGGGAGGCCAAACGAATGGCCTTTTGGCTTCTATTGGGTCAGTATAGCTCTGTATACCTTTTTTACTGTATGGAATAGCACAGTAGACTTTGCTCTCAATAGCAATGACCTCTTATATATAAAGAATGGTGTTTTAACAGTTAGACAGAGGGGGCTCTTTCTGTCAGCACAACATGATCACTGAGTTCTGTTACTGTGTTTATGTTATAAGCCTGGTTCTGGTGCTATACTTATGTTATGAGATTCATACCAGTTAATTCACTGAGCTTTTCTGGTGTGGGTATCTGCTATCTTTCTGCATAAACAGAATACAGGCAGACTGCTCATCAGCGCAATATATATAAAATATATATATTTTTTTTTAATTGTGATGGGGTGGAGAGGAGCAGGGATGCAAAAAAAAAGTCTGCACTGGATGCAAAAAAAAGTCTGCGTTGTCTAGGATTGTGCAGATGTACGAATCAGTGTGCTGTCTGTGTAAGGCACAGACATGTTGAAGATACTGTCTGCTATTTCCCTTAAAGGGGTTGTCCCGCGGCAGCAAGTGGGTCTATACACTTCTGTATGGCCATATTAATGCACTTTGTAATATACATCGTGCATTAAATATGAGCCATACAGAAGTTATTCACTTACCTGCTCTGTTGCTAGCGTCCCCATCTCCATGGTGCCGTCTAACTTCAGCGTCTAATCGCCCGATTAGACGCCCTTGCACAGATGGGTCTTTTCCCTCCGGCTCGGTCCGGCAGCAGCGGTGTTCTGGCTCCGCCCCCTTGTACGCGTCATCGCGTAGCTCCGCCCCCGTCACGTGTGCCGATTCCAGCCAATCGGGCGATTAGACGCTGAAGTTAGACGGCACCATGGTGACGGGGACGCTAGCAACGGAGCAGGTAAGTGAATAACTTCTGTATGGCTCATATTTAATGCACGATGTATATTACAAAGTGCATTAATATGGCCATACAGAAGTGCATAACCCCACTTGCTGCCGCGGGACAACCCCTTTAACTCATAATACCCAAACAAGATATTCAAAACGTTTTTTTCTGAACCAGACATCCCCTTTAACTTCTTAAAAACAGTCTATTTTGGGACTTTGGGACCAAACAATTTTTTTTCCACCACCACATTCGAAGAGCCATAAGTTTTTTTTTTTATTTTAACTTTGACATACAGTAGAAGGAATTACTTTTTTTTGTTTTTATAGACATTATTTTCAATTAGATATAATTTATTGATTAATAGAGATGAGCGAACACGTTCGGCTCCGCCCCTTTTTCGCCCGAACACCGAACTTTGCGAACACTTCAGTGTTCGGGCGAAAAAGTTCGGGGGCCGCCGTGGCAGCGCGGGGGGGTGCGGCGGGGAGTGGGGGGGAGAGGGAGAGAGAGAGGGCTCCCCCCTGTTCCCCGCTACTGCCGCCCGCGCCGCCGCGCATCTCCCCGCCCCCCGGCGGCACCCGGACACTTACGCGCGAACACTGCAGTGTTCGGCAAAGCCGGTGTCCGGGTGCGGATGTGTCCGTAACGGACACGTTCACTCATCCCTATTGATTAACTATATTTTATTGTTTGGGGCATGGGCAAAAAACAGCAATTTCACAAAAGTTTTTTTACAATCCTCTTTAGAGCTCAGTCAGACAGGCGTTTTTTGCTGCGCCATGTTTTTTGCATTTGCAATTCGCATGTTTATAGAACCAATGCTTTTCAATGGCAGCGGTCGCATGTCTGACTTTTATATACGCATAAAATTCGCACCTACAAAAGATAGAACATATGGGTGTCAATGGATGTGGTAACGTGATTTTTTGGAATGTCCAGTTGAATGTCCGCAGCGGACATCCCGCCTGAAAATCAGCCACGGAATACCTGCCTCCAATCTGCACCATTTGGAGCGGGTTCATTGCTGATTACTGTGACTTCATCTTGTTGTATTCCGATAGCCATAACTTTTTTCATTCGTCTATTGAAATAACTTTATGAGAGCACATTTCTTGAAGAAAAACTGTAGTTTTTAGAGGTACCATTTTGGGGAATATATAATTTATTGATTACATTTTCTAAAATTATTTAGGAAGAATGGCAAAAAAAGAGGGGAAGATGGGTCATAAATATTGTCATACTCAAGAAAGGTGTCTTGTCCACTTTTAAACTCTTACAATAAAGAACCCCCTTCTATGTCAGTGTAGAATCCTTCTTTCCTCTAGACGTAAAGGATGCCCTTTGTTACAGTCACAGTCCTTGGTGTAAATAGATCATGGGAGAGATCTCTGTATTGTCCCCTGATATATTTATAGATTGTTATTAGGTCGCCCCTCAGACGTCTTTTTTCTAAACTAAATATCCCCAATTTTGATAACCTCTCTGGGTATTGTAGTCCGCCCATTCCATTTATTACTTTAGTTGTCCGCCTTCGAACCCACTCAAGCTCTGATTTGTCTTTCTTCTTGAGTACCAGCGCCCAAAACTGTCTACAATATTCCATGTGTTGTCTGACCAGTGACTTGTAAAGAGGAATGTTCTCATCTGTTGGATAACGGCAATCACGTAACTGGGAAAAGCGTACCATGGCACCCCATGAAATCTCCAGGCTCTTGGCTACATTTAGTAGCCAGGTGCGGGGAGATTTTAAATTACCCCGCCAATCTGCGACTATTGCGCCTGCATCCGCCATTTTGTCGACGGACGCATGCGCAGAAGCCGGGCAAGGTCCGCGGATAAATCTGGGGGCTTTAGGTACCTAATTTAATCTCCCCTCGTGGATATGATCCATGAGGGGAGATGAAACAAACTTTTTTCTTTTTTTTTAACACTTTTTAAAGCTTTTTTCAACTTTTACATGATCGCTGCTATCCATTGGATAGCAGCGATCATGTGACTGGGAACCGCATACAGCGGCTCCCGGTGACAGCTTCCTGCTCCTGGGTACTCATACTAGCCGGGAGCAGGGAGTTTTTAAATTTCCCAGGCCTCCCGGCTCTCTTCGCATGCGCGTGACGTAATGCGTCTGGCGCACATGCGCAGACGCCGGCGGCAGGGCTGGGGAGAAGATAGAAGACACAGGACGCTGTGGAGGATCGGGGGTGAGTACTCTCAGCTCCCCTTAGATATCCGATCTGTAAGGGGAGCTGAAATTTAACTTTTTTTAAACTTCTCATTGACTTTAATGCGATCGCCGGTATCCGATCGCGTGACTGGGGGTGGGGTCCCGTGGCCCTGGATGACAGCTCCATGCTGTCGGCTACCTCCGGTAACTGGCAGCATGGAGCTATCACGTCCTGAGCCTGCAGGGCTTACATTCCTAGAGGATTCCATATTTCTACGTCCTCTAGGAATTAGGCCCAGCAGGACAGGACGTAGAATCCCGATGGGGCTGTCACTAAGGGGTTAAAAAGTGTTCCCGAGCTGGAGTGCTCCCACCTCGATTGGTGTCAATATGCCATAATGGAAAAATATAAGAACATGTGTCTTTGTAAGGCAACCATTGTAACCATGATGTATCAATGAAGTAATTGAAAATCCTATTTACCTTAAATATGCAGAAACGTATCTACTTTTTGTTTTCAGTTTTCCCATATCTGTGGCTAGACATGGCTTATGGAAGGAGCATCCAGCTGATCCCTCAGTATCCAGTTTTTAATGGAGCCGTCACCCTGAGAGTTACTGGGATTACTGAGGAAATTGTGAGCTTTTCCTGGTTTAAAGGACCAAATACAAATGCTCAGTATATGATCCTGACATATATTTCTGGTAGTAGTAACCCTACAATTACTGGGTCTCAGTACAATCCTAGGATCACAGCTTTCACCAACGGATCATTACAGATCAGAGATCTTCAGATCAGAGATATCACAGATGGGGGAAAATATACAGTGAAGATGCAGACAGTGATAACAGCAGTGGACATACCTGTCACCCTGACCGTCTATGGTGAGTATTATTTTTATAGACTATGCACCACAAAAGACGTAATTCTCATGTTACATATGGTAGAAAGTAGGCAAACGTATACATCTTCTAATTTTCCCTACGGATTGTACCTTTTGCAGTGTATAGGGTAAAATTTACAGCACATTTGTGTCAAGGTTTGCAACAAAATCTGCAATTAAGGGTGGCTGCAGACGAACGTATGAGCAAATATGCTTGCGCCAGCACAACATATTTACACAGTGAACAAGGTGTGATGATGTAGATTTGCGCCTGTATCAGCGCATAGTACTTCACTTTTCACGTACACAGGGCCAGTTTACACACGCATGCCATACAAAGCACTCCGGGATTTAAAAAGCTATTTAGCCTATTGAGGTCCATGTTCTTTTTCTCTAAGGAATTACACAGCCTATTGTTCATTTGCACGTATATTGAATGAATATTTGCACACCTCTCATAGATTTCTATGAGGCCTTTGGTGCGCAAATACGCAGGAAAATAGAGCAGGACCTATTTTTCGCACGAAACACACTCATGCGAACAAACATATTGACATTAATGCGCTCTATTCTTTCCGCATTGCATGCATATATTTTATGCAAAAGCATGCACAAACACGGTCATCTGAAGAAGCCCTAATCCATGTAGATTTTGCCACAGATTCACTGCAGATTCCCATGGGCTTGCGCCAAAAACCCGGGGTAAAATATTTGCCATGTGCGGATTTATGCCAAATTCAGATGGACATATGCAAGTTGTGCTCAAGAATCTTAGGCACAACTCGTACTGAGTAGCACATGGACGCACATACATGTGCCGTCCAATCTGCAGGGTGAGTGGATACTGAATGTCCTATTCTCGTTTGTGATATGGATGAGAATTGGATATGTAGCGATTTGTTTTTCTCTTTTTTTTTTTTTTTTAAATCTATCTATCTGAAAAAGTGCACATATAAATAACGTCATAGGCTATCATGGGTCTATAAAATACTGTACACGGACAAAAAATCTAAATGAGGCCGTAGGCTTAAATCATCTGCATTTCCCCTGGAAATCTGCTTCAAATATCATAGAGACATACAGAGGTTTTGTGTACCTAAAAAGAAATCTGGGCATTATGGAGATATAATATTTTCTATAATCCAACATCGTCTGAAAGTTCCATATCTGGCACTCTGATTATAAGACATCTTTTAACTCCTTCTGGACCAAAGATTTTTCATTTTTTTTATTTCTTGTTTTCTTCCCAGCCTTCCAAGAGCTTTAATATTTTGATTCTTCCATTGACATTGGCTTGTTTTTTGTTACACGAATTGTATATAGATGATAACATTTAATATACCATATAATGTATGGAACAACTGTTAAAAATTTTAAAGTGAAGATAAATTTTTAAAAATTGCAACTGTGACATTTTTTGGGAGGGGTTAGTTTTTACTGTGTTCATAGTGCAGTAAAAATGGACTAGGGATGAGCGAGTATACTCGCTAAAGGCAATTGCTCGAGCGAGCATTGCCTTTAGCGAGTATCTCCCCCGCTTCAGACTGCAGGTTCGGGTGCCGGCGCAGGGGAGCGGTGAGTAGCGGCTGTCAGCAGGAGAGAGCAGGGGGGAGAGAGGGAGATCTCCTCTCCGTTCCGCCCCGCTCTCCCCAGAAAGCTTCATGCCCGCCGCCAGCACCCGAACCTGCAGTCTCGAGCGGGGGAGATACCCGCTAAAGGCAATGCTCACTCGAGCAATTGCCTTTAGCGAGTATACTCGCTCATCTATAAAAATGACGTATGAGCTTTGTTCTTTGGGTCGGTACAACTATAGTGTTACCAAATTTAGAGTTTTTCTAAATGTTTTTCTATTTTTCAAAAATAAATACATTTTTTTCTTAAACAAAAATTGTCTGAGACCTATAGCTTTTTAATTTTTTTACTGATTGGGTTGTTCAAAGGCTTGTGTTTTAGTAGTGTTTTAGAAAATATGTCTTTTCGATGACTTTTTATTCTAATTTATTGGGATTTCAAAAAATTCTGGCATTCCCATATTTTTTTTCTTTTGCCCTATACTATGTGATATAAAAAGTGATATTTTTATATATATTTTTAATTGCTTATATTTTTATAGGAAACAATGGTAAAAGGAGGGGGGGGGGGGTAATATTTTTAAATTTTTCTACTGTTAACGAAAACTTTCCTAAATCTTTTTTTACATTTTTAATTAGTCCCCATAAGGGATTTAAACATTATTCACTGAAAAAGCCAAAAATGCAGTACTTGATAATCTGCAAAGCAGACACAGTCGCCATAGGCACAATTGCCATAAGGCAGGCACGATCACCACCGGCACAATCATTGTAGGGCAGGCGCAACCACCAAAAACCCTAAAGGTATGCAGTCAGCCAGACTATGATGTGGAGGAGCAACTTGTTCAGTGCAGACTAATATGCAGTCCAGTCACCCACTCAACCCAGCCCAGATTGCGGAGAAGCGACTGCATATAATCATAGCCTGCACATGTGAACGATACCAAAGATGCCAGCCAAAGCTGGATGGTGACCCACCATACAGGATATCATCTCTCACTGATGTAACAGAGGGTTACCCTGTATCTCCAAAGTGGGCCACACTGGCTGAAATCTTGGGCTCCCCCAACATCTCTAGCAAACTACATACAAAAATACTAATGCATACTAATAAATGCAGGTGTTAGTACTGCAATTAGGCCAAAACGCATAGGCTAACGGGCCGCATCGAGGCCACACGCCGTTCACCAGTACCTACGCTAACTCACTATAAATTACATAAAATCACAGGAGGTGAGGAAAACAAAGACGTTATTCACTGAAAAAGTCAAAAATGCACGATATTTTTTTCTTCTGGCCTTTACTATGCAATATAGTGATATTTTTTATATATATATATATATATATATATATATATATATATATTTTTTTTTTTTTTTTTTTTAACTGTTTAGATTTTTATGGGTAAAAGGAGGGGGGGGGTAATATTTTAAAATTTTTCTGCTGTTAACGAAAACTTTCTTAAATATTTTTTACATTTTTATTTAGTCCCCATAGGGGATTTGAACTTGCAATCATTTGATCACTTGTATTATATACTGTAATACATCAGTATTGCAGTAATAATAATAATCTTTATTTATATAGCGCCAACATATTCTGCAGCGCTTGCAAGCCAGGGGAAATAAAAAAACAAGACCACAGTTACATGAAGTAATCAATTGATGGAAACAGTAGGGTTGACGGTCCTGCTCCAACGAGCTTACATACTACAGATAACGGGATGATGCAGAAGGTAAAGGGGCTGGAGAAGTGCACGGTATGGCGAGATGGAGAGTGACTGGTGCTATACACAAAGACTGGTCAAATTGGGCCATATAGTGGCTGAATTAGTAAGACTGCAGGTGTGGTTGATTATGGCTGGCAGGAATTGCAGTCGGTAGGACAGGGAGCATGTTATCAGGCGGAGTGCAGAGTAGTTTAGTTTAGGGGATATGGTATGCCTCCCTAAAGAGGTGCATTATTGGAGCATGCCTGAAGTTTAGTGAGTCAGTGATTGCCCGGATAGCTTTTAGTAGAGCATTCCAGAGTACTGGTGCTGCTCTGGAGAAGTCTTGGCGACGGGAATGAGAGTTTCAGGTTAAAGGGACACTTAGTCTGATTTCGTTAGTGGAGCAGAGGGCACAGCCAGGGTGGGGAATTGAGATGAGGGAGGCAATGTAGGGCAGTGCAATGGATGAGGGTGGTGCATTTAAATTGTATTCTTTATTTGACAGGTAGCCAGTGCAGTGACTGCCACCGGGCAGAGGCGTCAGTAGCGGCGGGACAGGAAGATGAGCCTGGCTGCCGCATTCAGGATGGATTGGAGGAGGGCGAGTCTGGTGCAGGGAAGGCTGATCAGCAGCAAGTTGCAATAATCGATCCGAGAGTGGATGAGGGCAACAGTGAGCGTTTTTAGCGTGTCCACAGTATATAGCGATTCTTGATGTTGTCTATGAAGCCCTGCCACTGTCTAATTATAGACCTTGTGGTCATTGATACAGGAAATCACAGATAACTACGAAAATGAAGACTTCGTAGTTATACAGTATGAGTATGTTGCAAGGCACTCTGTTGTCGTTATAATACAGAAAAGAAGTTTGCAAACTATAACTTATTCTTATGAGTTCTTAAAAGTTTATTTTTTCCACAGAAGTGGTGCGTAAACCAGTAATCATGGCTTCTCACTGTCAAATCCAAGAGAATAACACGCTTGCCCTCACGTGTGTCACAGCCAACGCACAAAAGATAACATGGAGCTGGTGCAATAACAGCTTACCCCATGGAGCAAATATATCAGCAGATGCCAAAACCATTACATTCTCTAACATTAACAGGAGTGATATTGGAGAATATCGTTGTGAAGCTGAGAATCCAGTCAGTAAGAAAATCAGTGGTGCCTTCACAATGACTCTGGTCTGTAAGTATAGATATAGTGCACCATGCAGGCTTGCAATCTATTGATTACTTCCATACTATTAGATCAGGTGGGCTGCCCCACTCTACTGAAATGTAACACAAAGGACCAACACCCTGGGTTCCCCCTTTTACTGTAGCTCCACCTCTCTTCTGTAATAATAGGCGCCTTTACATCATGTTTTGGAGATCCATTTTATCATACATCTTTTGTGATCAATAGGAGAATCGAATTTCAGCACATGGTAGAGGGAAAGCAACTCATGACTAGAGATAAGCGAGCACCAAAATGCTCGGGTGCTCGTTACTCGAGACGAACTTTTCGCGATGCTCGAGGGTTCGTTTCGAGTAACGAACCCTATTGAAGTCAATGGGCGACCCGAGCATTTTTGTATATCGCCGATGCTCGCTAAGGTTTTCGTTTGTGAAAATCTGGGCAATTCAAGAAAGTGATGGGAACGACACAGCAACGGATAGGGCAGGTGAGGGGCTACATGTTGGGCTGCATCTCAAGTTCCCAGGTCCCACTATTAAGCCACAATAGCAGCAAGAGTGGGCCCCCCCCCCCTCCCAACAACTTTTACTTCTGAAAAGCCCTCATTAGCAATGCATACCTTAGCTAAGCACCACACTACCTCCAACAAAGCACAATCACTGCCTGCATGACACTCCGCTGCCTCTTCTCCTGGGTTACATGCTGCCCAACCCCCCCCCCCCCCCCACGACCCAGTGTCCACAGCGCACACCAAAGTGTCCCTGCCTAGCCTTCAGCTGCCCTCATGCCACGCCACCCTCATGTCTATTTATAAGTGCGTCTGCCAGAGGAAAAGCAGGCACACACTGCAGAGGGTTGTCACGGCTAGGCAGTGACCCTCTTTAAAAGGGGCGGGGCGATAGTCCACAATGCTGTACAGAAGCAATGAGAAATCCAATCCTGTGCCACCTCCATCTGCAGCTGCACACGTGGGCATAGCAATGGGGAACCTATGTGCCACACACTATTCATTCTGTCAAGGTGTCTGCATGCCCCAGTCAGACCGCGTTTTTTTATAAAAAGTCACAGGCAGGTACAACTCCGCAATGGGAATTCCGTGTGCACCCACAGCATGGGTGGCTCCCTGGAACCCACCGGCGGTACATAAATATATCCCATTGCAGTGCCCAACACAGCTGAGGTAATAAATTCATGTTTAATGCAGGTGGTCTTCGGCCCACACTGCATGCCGCAGTCAGACTGGGGTTCTTTAGAAGTGGACACATGCAGTTACAACTCCCTGTGGACTGACAGCATGGGTGGGTGCCAGGAAGCCACCGGCGGTACATTAATATATCCCATTGCATTGCCCATCACAGCTGAGGTAATAATGTCATGTTTAATGCAGGTGGGCTTCGGCCCACACTGCATGCCCCAGTCAGACCGGGGTTCTTTAGAAGTGGACACATGCAGTTACAACTCCCTATGCACCCACAGCATGGGTGGCTCCCTGGAACCCACCGGCGGTAGATAAATATATCCCATTGCATTGCCCATCACAGCTGAGGTAATAAATTCATGTTTAATGCCGGTGGGCTTCGGCCCACACTGCATGCCCCAGTCAGACTGGGGTTCTTTAGAAGTGGACACATGTAGTTACAACTCCGTGTGGACCGACAGCATGGGTGGATGCCAGGAAGCCACCGGCGGTAGATAAATATATCCCATTGCATTGCCCATCACAGCTGAGGTAATAAATTCATGTTTAATGCAGGTGGGCTTCGGCCCACACTGCATGCCCCAGTCAGACTGGGGTTCTTTAGAAGTGGACACATGCAGTTACAACTCCCTGTGCACCCACAGCATGGGTGGCTCCCTGGAACCCACCGGCGGTACATAAATATATCCCATTGCGGGGGCGTGGCCAGCAACCAACATGGCCGGTCGCACGTGAAAGGAGCTCCCCAGGGGACACATCTATCCTGCAAAAATCCTGGCCTTAGGGTGACCCAATTGGATAACTAAGACTCCTAAAACTCGCCATAGGAGACTGGGACGGAACCGGGGCAGACTAAACCCCCTAAACGCGCTACAAACGGCGTGGACCGGCCCGGAGGTGAGACCGCGCCAACACCCTGCTCCCTTCCCGCCACTGCCGACATATCTGGAGCGGCGGCTCCGTAGACTTACCTCGCCTGTAGACTGCGCCGAGCGGCGGAACAGTCCTTCCTCCTTACCCTCCGAACACGAGATGGCGCACGTGGAACCGGCAGCCCGGCCGGCCGCTTGTGACCTCCTCCTCCCCCGCGGCTGCGGGGCGAGCGCTTGCCGTCCCGACCGGACGCCGCAGGAAGACACACGCTCCCACACCTTCAGAGTGCCTCCCTTCACCTTCCTCCCGGACCTGCTCCCCTGCCGCCGCTGTGAGCGCTGCTGCTGAACTGCCCGGACCTGTCCGCGGAGGGTGCGCGGGCGGCCGCTCTGCCCTCTGGTGTGCGCCGCGCGAGTCGCCGGCGGCCAAACTCATATTAACCCCCGCGCTCCTGGACGGACCGGCGACCGGGACTGATTGTCTGCCGCGGCTGGCGGCCTCCCGTACCTGGCTGAGCCGCCTATCCTTCTCCTGAGACGGTCCATATAACCCGCGTGGGACCGCGACCTGGCGGTCCGAGCGGCCCGGCTGACATCCTTCCCCTGCTGCAGAGAGGACGCGGCGCGCCGGGACCGGTGGAGCGGCAGCCCGTGATACCCCAGAACCTGCAGCTGGACTTGTCGGCTCCCTGAGCCATATCACCCCCTGCCACTTGGCAAAACCGAGACCCCCTGCTGCCGCAGAGGGGTGAGACCGCTGAGCGGTCCGGCCGCAGCCAAAAGAGAGAGGCACCAGACATCTACCCCCCCTGCCGCGGTTTACCTGCCACCGAGGACCGCGATCCAGCCAACTACCTGTTACCCTTACCGCCACGGCGGGCGCATCCCATTACACCCGGCTGAGCACCAGAAGCGGGGAAACCTACTGACCGTAAACCGGCCCAGCGGAGCCGGCAACAAAAAAACGTAAGTGGGGACAAAGGTCGGGGGACAACACCTAGCAACGGCACGCCGCCGCGTTAGACGCCGGGTGCCCGGAGAGGAAAGGCCGAACGGGGAAAATCTTACCCCTCCGAATTAATTTGGACTTGGAATTAACAACATATAAAGTCCCCCGCCATCTTAAGACTCTCTCCCCCGCGACCCCACAGTGACCTCTACTCGCTATAGGGGAGATTGACAAGACTCAACGGCCTCCCAGCCGAACTATCCGAACTGACCTGAGCCATAAACAACATCTCCCCACATCGGCGACACATTTCACCGGTGCGCCAAACTCCAAAAAAAAAACGGTGGTGGCTTCGTGACAGCAAGGCCCCCGGAGATATCAGCAATTTACATATTCCATCAGAACCCCTACAAGATACCTGATAGGCTAACCAGCCCCATAACCCAGTAATCTTTTTCAGAAACACTCATACGTTCATACCACCAAAGAAACCGCTTACGCTTTCAGTCAAACACGTTAAACAACTGCCCGTGAACATGAGCACACGCGCCAAAAAGCGGCTCCGCGGCGGAAAGATTAAAAGAATTCTCACGCACCGAAACTCCAGACCACACTCCTCGAGCGACACGACCCGCCCAAACAAAAGAAACCGAGGACATATCTGGGCAGCAACCCGAACCAACAATGCGCCAACTCCTGGAAGCAATTAACACCTGCAAATCCGCCCTTACAGACAAGATAGAAGAGGTCAAATCAGATGTAGCTCTCCTGCGACAAGATCTACAAAACATGCGCGGCAGGGTACGTGAAATGGAAGACCGCATCTCGAATGTTGAGGACTCCCTGCGCCCAATCCCTGCAGCGGTAAAAAAAAGTCATAAGAACAGCGGAATATTGCCAAGCTAAAACCGATGACCTTGAAAATCGTGCGCGCCGCAACAATCTACGCATAATCGGCCTACCTGAAAAGACAGAAGGCTCTCAACCAGAACTGTTTGCGGAGAACTGGCTAAAATCATTGCTGGGCGAAGAAACCTTCTGTACTCACTTTACCGTGGAGAGAGCCCACCGCGTCCCGGCGAAACCACCACAGCCGGGCGCACCCCCGCGCCCATTCCTAGCAAGAATTCTTAACTGCAGGGATCGCGATGCCGCCCTGAGCCAAGCCAGATTAAAGGGCCCACTTAAACACAACAACTCAGTGATATCTATCTTTCCTGATTTTTCTGCGGACTTGCAAAAACAAAGAGCTACCTTTATGGAAGTAAAAAAGAAATTTAAAGGCAGAAACATTCCCTATTCAATGGCATACCCAGCCCGTCTGCGCATTGTCGCGGAGGGCAAAGCGATCTTTCTACATTCCCCTACTGAAGCTCTGGAATGGCTCAGAATGCACCGGAGATCACCAAGAGGCGCTAACCCATGACATGTATAAATATGTATACTAACTTGAAATGTGACTGAGAAGCTCTATTATCCCCCTGACCTACTGGTGGTGTGCCAGCCGTCCACGCCGCGAATGTACTGCCCGGGACCCTCTCGGGTCTCAACGTTACTTTAATCTAACAATTTAAGTCTACCAGACAAAGCCAGCCACCCATAGGCCATTGGGATCCTTTTCCCCCCCAGTAACATCAGCTACCTACTGATAGTTGTAGCTTAAGTTTTTCATTGTCTCCTGTCTTTAGATTTACCGGAAACCTAACTTAGGATTCCTACGTTCATATTCAGACAGGATGCCAATAGCTAAAGGTTTAAACTGTTTTGAGATAAATGTTGTTATTTGTTCTGAACTGTCTATGCCGATGATCCCCACTGCTCTGTTCTCGCAAGGTCCTCTCCCTCCCCTCCCCCCGACTGTAGGGACATCAATCGAGATCTATATTTACACCGACACCAATGTCTTTAAAATTTCTTAGCTGGAACGTACGGGGTCTCGGCACAGCCCTCAAGCGCAGGAAAGTTTTCTCCTTTATGAAACAAAACAACCCCCATATCGTGTGTCTGCAGGAGACCCACCTCACCAAGGACAGGGCCAATACTCTTAAAAAGCCGTGGGTACAATGGGCGGCCCACTCCCTTCACACCTCCTCCTCCAGAGGCGTTTCATTGCTTATACATAGCTCCATAAGATGGAATCCTATTAAAGTCCGCAAGGACCCGGAAGGCAGATCAATATTCGTATATGCAGAAATAGACTCCAAGCCTTATGTAATTTTATGTATCTATAATCCACCACACAATAATCTCTCCCTCCTTCAGGCGGCCGTGACCTTCGCACACCAATATCCCTCAATAGGAGTACTCTGTATGGGAGATTTTAACCAGGTAATGGACCCGACCAGGAACAAATTCCATGCCCTGGCCAACACAACCGCCAATACTAACTCCTCCCTCCGGCAGACGACTGAGAGCGTGGGCTGGGTCGACCTCTGGCGGTTACACCATCCTGCCACCCTGGAATACACCTGCCACTCCCTGGGTCATAACTCCCTTTCAAGAATCGACTACATATTCAGCTCCAGGGAAGTGGCGGTGTACCTCGCAGATATAACACACGGCCCGCGGGGCATATCGGACCACAGTCCGATACTACTAACACTGAAATTTCCCCAACTCAAAATTCTCCCCACCTGGAAACTACACCCGTTTTGGCTCAAACTTCTAGGCCCAGACGACCAAACCCCGTTTCATATATCCCTTTTTCTAGATGCCCATAACAACAACACCCACCCGGCCTTGAGATGGGATACCCTTAAAGCATACCTTCGGGGGTTTCTTAAATCAGCCATTACATATATCAAACAAACGACAGCCCAGGCGGACAGAGAGATTGAAGTCAAGACACTTGAGGCAGAAAAGACTTATATTGACAATCCCACAGACTCTAACAAAGAAGCATGGCTTAGTTGCTCCCGCATCTACAAACACCAAATTCACGCCAAGGCCAAATTATTCTTTGTGAAGCAATACTACTTTGAACTGGGTAACCAATCCAGCCATTTACTAGCTAATCTGATTAAACACGAGAAATACTCGAACACGATCCTTAAGATAAAAGATCAATATGGTGTGGAGCTGACTGACGCCCCAGCCATCACAAATCGCTTTAAAGAATTTTACGCTAACCTGTATAGCTCACCCACAAATTTTACTAAAGCAGATATCCTAGATTACCTGAACGACCTGACTTTTCCAACACTGTCAGAAGAACAGGTGGAATTCCTGGAAGCCCCAATCACCCTAGATGAAATCCGGCAGACAATCCGGGACATGGCACCCAATAAAGCCCCGGGCCCCGACGGCCTCCCGATTGAGGTATACCGGAAATATGACGAGCAATTGGCCCCACTGTTATTAGAAACACTACAACAGGCCCAAATAGACCAATCCCTCCCACCCTCGTTCTATGGAGCATCTATTATAGTTATCTTGAAACCAGACAAAGACCCTACAGACTGTAGCTCTTACCGACCCATATCCCTGGTAAATGTCGATTATAAAATCCTAACAAAACTCCTAGCCACAAGACTAAATCAAGTAATCCTATCCATCATACATCCTGACCAGACTGGCTTCATGCCAGGAAAGTCCACAACAATTAACATACGGAGAGTACAAACAGCGATTCAACTGGGCAAACAGTTTAACATGCCCTGGGCACTGGTCTCTCTGGACGTAATGAAAGCCTTTGATTCGTTGGAGTGGACTTTCCTTGAGGCCTGCCTGGTTCGTTTCGGGTTTGGCCCCCAATTCTTACAATGGGTCAAGACCATATACAAATCGCCAAGCGCTAATGTAATAGTAAATGGTATCCCATCCACAGAGTTCCGCCTCGCAAGAGGCACTCGTCAAGGCTGCCCGCTGTCCCCGGCTCTATTTGCTATGGCAATTCGGTTGAGAAGCACCCCTGAAGTATCCGGCATTAAATGGGCGGACCTTGAAAGTAAAGTGGGCTTATACGCGGATGACACAATCCTATTTTTGTCAGATCCTATAAATTCTTTCTCCCACGCTATGTCCCAAATCGACAAATTTTCCCACCTATCTGGTTTACATGTCAACTGGCCCAAGTCCACAATTCTATATACAAATCTCAACCCAATAACAGACCCGTGTGTCGCCAGATATAATCTAGCCGTGGTCTCCACATTCAAATATTTAGGAATGTATATGTCCCGAAATCCAAATAACGCTATAAAAGATAATATTGACCCACTGCTGGGAAATGTCAAACACAAACTCGAGCGATGGTCTAAATTACCGCTTTCGGTAGCCGGCCGCATAAACCTGATAAAAATGGCCATTCAACCTAAGTGCCTGTACATACTACAGCACATGCCAATAATTGTACCCAGGCGCATCTTCCAAGCCCTTAACTCCCTCATTATATCTTTCATTTGGAATTCCACACGATCAAAGCTTAGTCTTTCGACCCTCCAGAGACCGAAGGAGCAGGCTGGAATGGCGCTTCCAGACCTGCATGCATATTACCTAGCCGGACAGCTGCGTAACGTCCGGAGCTGGTTCCTAGAACGGGAAATGCCCATCGCGGACCAATACCTGGCTAAACAAGTGAAGGGTAACAACCTTTTAAGCTTCCTGGAATTCCCAGAACATACCAATCCCTCCGACACACTGCCACTTCACAAACTTGCCTTAAAGGTGTGGAGGGAGACTAAGGCCATCCAGCGGTACAAAGAAATAATGTGCAAACTTCCCTTATGGAATAATCCTGGCCTTAAGGCCCTGCAGTCGGTCCCAGACCCCCAATATTGGAGATCTATAGGGGTGGTGTCGGTGGGAGATGTCTATACGGACGGGAACCTCCTTACATTCAACCAACTGCGGGAAAAAATACAGTCCCCACAACTTCAACTGTTTAGATACTTTCAGCTGAGGCACGCCCTGAACTCCCAATTCCCACCCACCTCCACAAGTATATCCAAATTCCCCACAATCGGCATTCTCAGATCTCAAGGACCCAGGGGCCTAATCTCAGTGCTCTACACGCACCTCCTTTCAGCAAAAACCGACCATAGTCAGCCCCCAGCTTACGATAAATGGAAGACTGCCATCCCGTCCTTATCACCGGAAGACTGGAAAGACATATCTGAATCCCATCTCTTAGTCTCCCCTGCAGTCAATAACAAATTGATTCAGCTATATATTATTCACCAAGCATACCTCACACCCAACCGACTATATAAAATGGGCAGTTCTTCCTCAAACTCCTGTCACAGATGCCGCCAGCCAGAGGCTGATTTCTGGCATCTGATTTGGGACTGCCCCCTGGTAAACGGATTCTGGTCTGAGATCGTATCCTTCACAAACTCACTATTACCATCTCCCCTTAACCTTGGGATGGATCCCAAGACGATCCTATTTGGCCTACTGGAGGAGGAGGAGTGGCCGTATCACATTCGCATCTTTATACAGAAGATATTATTTTTGGCACGTAAAACGATAGCCACCTACTGGATGGCGGCGGGAACTCCCACGATCTCATGCTGGGTTCGGTCGGTGAATACAGTAATCTCCTACGAGAAAATTATCTATCAAAATAGAGGATGCCCAAACAAATTCCACAAAATATGGGATATCTGGTTGGATACCAACTCTACCTTATCTGCGGACTGAACTCCCAGACTCGTATCCCTTCTCTCTCCCCCCCCCCTCCCTCCCTCTCCCCACATATACTCCTGTGCCCCTATTTACCTAACAAATAACGAGAGCAGAGCTTTATCTCACAAGAATGCAACCAATCGGCAAGGGCGGATCGAGTTTATCGGTTAAAAGTTTATTGTTATTTACAGAAAAAATATACAAGGAAAATCTTATGTTATTATGTCTAAGCAAACTATAGCACAATATGTACTCTATGCAACATTGAGTCTATACTTTTACATAATTTTACTATGTACTGTGCAATTTTTCCTTAATAAAGAAAATAAATTAAAAAAAAATATATCCCATTGCAGTGCCCAACACAGCTGATGTAATGTCAGCTGTAATGCAGGTGGGCTAAAAATTAATTTGATTACACTGTAGGTGAGGGCCCCCAAAAATTGGTGTACCAACAGTACTAATGTACCTGAGAAAAATTGCCCATGCCCAACCAAGAGGGCAGGTGAAACCCATTAATCGCTTTGGTTAATGTGGCTTAATTGGTAACTAGACCTGCAGGCAGCCCAGTTAAAATAAAAATTGGTTGAGGTGAAAGTTTCAACGCTTTAATGAGCATTGAAATGTATAAAAATTGTTTAGAAAAATTATATGACTGAGCCTTGTGGGCCTAAGAAAAATTGCCCGTTCGGCGTGATTATGTGAGGTTTCAGGAGGAGGAGCAGGCAGAGGAGGAGGAATATTATACACAGATAGATGAAGCAAAAAGGTTAACGTTTTGGATGGTGATAGAGAACGATGCTTCCATCCGCGGGTGCAGCCTACGTATTGTTTAGGTATCGCTGCTGTCCGCTGGTGGAGAAGAGAAGTCTGGGGAAATCCAGGCTTTGTTCATCTTGATGAGTGTAAGCCTGTCGGCACTGTCGGTTGACAGGCGGGTACGCTTATCCGTGATGATTCCCCCAGCCACACTAAACACACTCTCTGACAAGACGCTAGCCGCAGGACAAGCAAGCACCTCCAGGGCATACAGCGCGAGTTCAGGCCACGTGTCCAGCTTCGACACCCAGTAGTTATAGGGGGCAGAGGCATCACCGAGGATGGTCGTGCGATTGGCTACGTACTCCCTCACCATCCTTTTACAGTGCTCCCGCCAACTCAGCCTTGACTGGGGACCGGTGACACAGTCTTGCTGGGGAGCCATAAAGCTGTCAAAGGCCTTAGAGAGTGTTCCCCTGCCTGTGCTGTACATGCTGCCTGATCTCTGCGCCTCCCCTGCTACCTGGGCCGCGGAAATGCGCCTTCGGCCACTAGCGCTGTGGGATGGGAAGTTTACCATCAGTTTGTCCACCAGCGCCCTGTGGTATAGCATCATTCTCGAACCCCTTTCCTCTTCGGGAATGAGAGTGGAAAGGCTCTCCTTATACCGTGGGTCGAGCAGTGTGTACACCCAGTAATCCGTAGTGGCCAGAATGCGTGTAACGCGAGGGTCACGAGAAAGGCATCCTAACATGAAGTCAGCCATGTGTGCCAGGGTACCTGTACGCAACACATGGCTGTCCTCACTTGGAAGATCACTTTCAGGATCCTCCTCCTCCTCCTCCTCCTCTGGCCATACACGCTGAAAGGATGACAGGCAAGCAGCATCTGTCCCCTCAGCAGTGGGCCAAGCTGTCTCTTCCCCCTCCTCCTCATGCTCCTCCCCCTCCTCCTCAACGCGCTGAGATATAGACATGAGGTTGCTCTGACTATCCAGCGACATACTGTCTTCCCCCGCCTCCGTTTCCGATTCCAAAGCGTCTGCCTTTATGCTTTGCAGGGAACTTCTCAAGAGGCATAGCAGAGGAATGGTGACGCTAATGATTGCAGCATCCCCGCTCACCATCTGGGTAGACTCCTCAAAGTTTCCAAGGACCTGGCAGATGTCTGCCAACCAGGCCCACTCTTCTGTAAATAATTGAGGAGGCTGACTCCCACTGCGCTGCCCATGTTGGAGTTGGTATTCCACAATAGCTCTACGCTGCTCATAGAGCCTGGCCAACATGTTGAGCGTAGAGTTCCACTGTGTGGGCACGTCGCACAGCAATCGGTGCAGTGGCAGATGAAACCAATGTTGCAGTGTCCACAGGGTGGCAGCGTGCGTGTGGGACTTGCGGAAATGTGCGCAGAGCTGGCGCACCTTTCCAAGCAGGTATGACAAGTGCGGGTAGCTTTTCAGAAAGCGCTGAACCACCAAATTAAAGACATGGGCCAGGCATGGCACGTGCTTGAGGCTGCCGAGCTGTAGAGCCGCCACCAGGTTACGGCCGTTGTCACACACGACCATGCCCGGTTGGAGGCTCAGCGGCGCAAGCCAGCGGTCGGTCTGCTCTGTCAGACCCTGCAGCAGTTCGTGGGCCATGTGCCTCTTCTCTCCTAAGCTGAGTAGTTTCAGCACGGCCTGCTGACGCTTGCCCACCGCTGTGCTGCCACGCCGCGTGACACCGACTGCTGGCGACGTGCTGCTGCTGACACGTCTTGCTTGCGAGACAGAGGTTGCGTAGGAGGAGGAGGAGGAGGAGGGTGGTTTAGTGGAGGAAGCATACACCGCCGCAGATACCACCACCAACCTGGGGCACACAATTCGGGGGATGGGTAGGACGTGAGCGGTCCCAGGCTCTGACTCTGTCCCAGCCTCCACTAAATTCACCCAATGTGCCGTCAGGGAGATATAGTGGCCCTGCCCGCCTGTGCTTGTCCACGTGTCGGTTGTTAAGTGGACCTTGGCAGTAACCGCGTTGGTGAGGGCGCGTACAATGTTGCGGAAGACATGTTCGTGCAGGCCTAGGACAGCACATCGGGAAAAGTAGTGGCGACTGGGAACCGAGTAGCACGGGCCCGCCGCCATCATGCTTTTGAAAGCCTCTGTTTCCACAAGGCTATACGGCAGCATCTCCAGGCTGATCAATTTGGCAATGTGCACGTTTAACGCTTGAGCGTGCGGGTGCGTGGCGGCGTACTTGCGCTCGCGCTCAAACAGTGGCGCTAGCGACGTCTGGACGCTGCGCTGAGAGACATTGCTGGATGGGGCCGAGGACAGCGGAGGTGAGGGTGTGGGTGCAGGCCAGGAGACGGTAGTGCCTGTGTCCTCAGAGGGGGGTTGGATCTCAGTGGCAGGTTGGGGCACAGGGGGAGAGGCAGTGGTGCAAACCGGAGGCGGTGAACGGGCATCGTCCCACCTTGTGACGTGCTTGGCCATCATATGCCTGCACATGCTGGTGGTGGTGCCTCCCCAGCTGATCTTGGCGCGACAAAGGTTGCACACCACTGTTTGTCGGTCGTCAGGCGTCTCTGTGAAAAACTGCCAGACCTTTGAGCACCTTGACCTCTGCAGGGTGGCATGGCGCAAGGGGTCGCTTTGGGAAACAGTTGGTGGATTATTCGGTCTGGCCCTGCCTCTACCCCTGGCCACCGAACTGGCTCGGCCTGTGCCCACACCCTGACTTGGGCCTCTGCGTCCTCGCCCGCGTCCACGTCCTCTAGGCCTACCCCTACCCCTCAGCATGGTGTATTACCAGTAGTGCAGAAACAGAACGCTGTAATTAAATGTGCCGCTTATTGGCCTGTGGTTGGAGGCTGACTTCGTTTACGGAACGCCAGGAAATAATTTTGCGCAAGCCTGCTGTAACACTTAGCTGGCTGCGTATGATTTTGTCGAACTACTACACCCAGCACACACAGACCCAGAACACTGAGCAGCACAGTGACAGGCAGGCCAAATAGATTTTTTGGCCAATATTTTTTAGAAAAGGCCCACTGCCTATATTCAATGAATATGTCTTCTGTCCCTGCCTCCACACTTCTGTCCCTGGAGTATGTCACAGAGCTGCAGAGTGTTGCACTGTCAACTGCAACACAGCGGTGATTTCAGAGCCCAGATAGAGCCAGGAAATAATTTTGCGCAAGCCTGCTGTAACACTTAGCTGGCTGCGTATGATTTTGTAGAACTACTACACCCAGCACACACAGACCCAGAACACTGAGCACCGTGACAGGCAGGCCAAATAGATTTTTTTGCCCAATATTTTTTAGAAAAGGCCCACTGCCTATATTCAATCAATAATACGTCTTCTGTCCCTGCCTCCACACTTCTGTCCCTGGACTATGTCACAGAACTGCAGAGTGTTGCACTGTCAACTGCAACACAGCGGTGATTTCAGAGCCCAGACAGAGCCAGGAAATAATTTTGCGCAAGCCTGCTGTAACACTTAGCTGGCTGCGTATGATTTTGTAGAACTACTACACCCAGCACACACAGACCCAGAACACTGAGCACAGTGACAGGCAGGCCAAATAGATTTTTTGCCCAATATTTTTTAGAAAAGGCCCACTGCCTATATTCAATGAATATGTCTTCTGTCCCTGCCTCCACACTTCTGTCCCTGGAGTATGTCACAGAACTGCAGAGTGTTGCACTGTCAACTGCAACACAGCGGTGATTTCAGAGCCCAGACAGAGCCAGGAAATAATTTGGCGCAAGCCTGCTGTAACACTTAGCTGGCTGCGTATGATTTTGTAGAACTACTACACCCAGCACACACAGACCCAAAACACTGAGCACAGTGACAGGCAGGCCAAATAGATTTTTTGCCCAATATTTTTTAGAAAAGGCCCACTGCCTATATTCAATCAATAATATGTATTCTGTCCCTGCCTCCACATTTCTGTCCCTGGAGTATTACTGCAGGGTGCAATGCTCTGCACGGCCAATATACCAAAAAAAAAATGTGCAACACTGCAAAAAGCAGCCTCCACAGTACTGCACACGGTTAGATGTGGCCCTAAGAAGGACCGTTGGGGTTCTTGAAGCCTAAAATACTCCTAACGCTCTTCCTGCCTAAGCATTTCTGTCCCTGGAGTATTACTGCAGGGCGCAATGCTCTGCACGGCCGATATACCAAAAAAAAAAAAAAAAGTGCAACACTGCAAAAAGCAGCCTCCACAGTACTGCACACGGTTAGATGTGGCCCTAAGAAGGACCGTTGGGGTTCTTGAAGCCTACAATAACTCCTAACACTCTCCCTATAGCAGCTCCAACATGATAGCACTTTCCCTCAGCTATGTCAGAACGCATGTGTGGCGAGCCGCGCGACGGGCCGATTTTTATATTCGGGTGACATCTGATCTTCCCAGCCACTCACTGCAGGGGGATGGTATAGGGCTTGAACGTCACAGGGGGAAGTTGTAATGCCTTCCCTGTCTTTCAATTGGCCAGAAAAGCGCGCTAACGTCTCAGAGATGAAAGTGAAAGTAACCCGAACATCGCGTGGTACTCGTTACGAGTAACGAGCATCTCGAACATGCTAATACTCGAACGAGTATCAAGCTCGGACAAGTACGTTCGCTCATCTCTACTCATGACCCAAAAATCCTTCTGAGGACATTATGACTAAGACACTTATTTTGGGGGCACTATGTACACTGTTGCTCAATTTTTGGGGAGGACACAATATGATACTATCTGTGACATGATTATTTTTAGGAAGACTATGGTAAGGGGCCGCCTTTAAGGCAACATGTCCACCCAGGAAATGTGCTAACAAGACAGAACAGTACAACAATTATCCTACACACATTTATGCTTTTATGGTTTATTGCAACTCAAAAATAGTGGGCTCAAGTATGATACCATATACCAGAGACTATATACACTAAAGTGAGACCTTAGAGTAGAACGTATTATATACTGAAAAAGATCACACTATATACATGTTAAAATTCTACATAAATCACTGACAGTATGGACTAGGTGTGACAAACATTTGCCTACATGTGTCCACAGGTCAATAAGGGCAGTTATAAGGAGCCAAAACTGCCCTCCCTATAAAGTGCAAAGCTGCATATAATTAGTAAGGCCCATTGGTGTAAACTGTATGGTCAGTGCGGACCAAGTGTGATGCCAGCTTTCCCTAGTCAACTTACACTGCCCCAGGTCACCAATATGTCCCTATTGTGGACACATGAAAGTAGCAAAGTATCCACAATTTCAGTCGCCCTTGAGTGGGAGACATGTATTCCCTCATATCGTAACTGAGCAGCTGAATGAGGCGCTGTGCTAAGCTGAACTGCAGTCATGGATATGAGTTTAAAAGATAAAGAACCCCCCGACATCCTTCACCAGACAGACTGGCGTCCTCAGGGGTAACAACAGGGTTATTAAGGAAACGGCCACAAACTCACAACTCTTATAACACAAAAAGGGGGTACCTGCATGATCCTTGTAACCAATCCTGACAGATCTACTCTATGATGGAAAGGAGTGACTACCAATCCTCTCAGAGAAGAACACTGTATCATCACACATCTCATCACCCATCATATACAGACACACATTTCATTGTAGAATGAGTTCCTACTTATGTCTCCTCCCCTGTGATGATGTTGCACAAGTTCATCATGTGATTGCAACCATAAAAATAAAATATAAAAAGTGATTTCTTCCTGATTTTTCACCATGTTATGTTTTACACTTACATGGATCATATGCGTAGGCCTACTTAATGCCGATGGGGAAAAAAGACTTCCCATTGCAGTGTTTTACCTGTATGGCACAAATACACTGACTGACTAGGGTAGAAATGTGGGCCGAGGTCCTTGGCAGGGGGAAACTCTGCCATGTTTGGGCACTGTGATATCCTCATGTGTAATACCATGATTGAGTTCCTTGGGCTCGCCTATGCTGTGGGTGCACAAAGACTTCCAATTGTGGTGTTTTACCTGTCTGGCACAAATACACTGACTGACTGGAGTAGAAATGTGGGCTGAGGTCCTTGGCGGGGTGAAACTCTGCCATGTTTGGGCACTCTGATTTCCTCATGTGTAATACCATGTTTGAGTTCCTTGGGCTCGCCTATGCTGTGGGTTCACAAAGACTTCCCATTGTGGTGTTTTACCAGTCTGGCACAAATACACTGACTGATTAGGGTAGAAATGTGGGCCGAGGTCCTTGGCGGGGTGAAACTCTTCCAGTGTAATACCATCATTGTGTACTCACAGCATAGGCGAGCCCAAGGAACTCAAAGACTTCCCATTGTGGTGTTGAGCTATCTGACACCTACACAGAATGAATTGTGTGGGGACACATGGATTTCCCATTGCTATGTAACTCGCGGCACCTTGCGTCACACAAGGTGGAAACTGGGACCGAGCCTGACCATGGGCCTGCTCACATGCTTCCCCCACAGAGTATAGCTGCATTGTGGAGATGTGTAGAAGTGCTGGCACCTGAGTCCCCTTTATGCCCAAGTTTGTGGCTCCTGACAATTTTGTGATGGAGGTGGCACGGGAATGGAATGATGATCGTACGTCAATTTATCATCAATTCTCAACCCTCTTCAGTGTGTGCCTCCAGTTCCTCCTCATCCAGTATGCACTTATAAATAGACATGAGGGTGGCTATGAAGCGAGCGTGTGGCATGAGGGCAGCTGAACGCTGCGCAGGGAAACTTTTGTGTGCGCTGTGGACGCAGGGTCGTGCAGGGGTGGGGTGGGGGGTTGGACTGCAATGCCAGCATGTAACAAAGGAGAAGAGGCAGCGGTGTCACCCACAGGCAGTGATTGTCCTTGGTTGCAGGTAGTGTGGTGCTTGGCTAAGATGTGCCAGCGTGTGTGCCTTGCTAATGAGGGTTTGTCCAAAGTAAATTGTTAGAGGGTTGACGCCAGACTCTTGCCCCCATTTTGGCTTAATAATGGGACCTGGGAGCCTCAGATGCAGCCATGCATGCTGCCCCTGCCCTTCCCTATCCGTTTCTGTGGTGTTTCCATGACTTCAGATGTTTTCTGGTGTTTGACAAGTCATGACCTATGCGGAGCATCGGTCCCATACAAAAATGCTCGAGTCCCCCATTGACTTCAATGGGGTTCGTTACGTGAAACGAGCTCCCGAGTACTACGAAAAGTTCGCCTCGAGCAATGAGCACCCGAGCATTTTGGTGCTCGCTCATCTCTAATTGGAGGTATATATTGATGGCCAAAAAGCCCTGTTGCAACTTTGGATCCCATTACTATGTGTCATGAAGGGTACAGTTTCTCCTTGTGTGGAACACCCAGAAGGTGGGAGGAGACTTATAAGACCATGCATGCTTCTTAGACCTAAAACTGTTTTTCTTTAAGACAGTTCATAAATCTGCTCCTCTGTCTTTGACTTATATTCCCAGTCATGTTGCTGGGTCTATTAGAAGCTTCCTTCCAATAGATGGCACTGCAGAGGCATTGTACCATCTCCCATTTACAAACCTGAAACCACCATAGGTTTGGCCAAATAAATAGCATAATGTATACTTTCCTACTGTATCTGTGCTTTTCATAAGCAGTTCTGGATAGGTACAGTAGTTAGGCACACAATCAAAACGGAATGATAACTTTCAATAGAAGTGCCTAGAGTTGTCACTCTGCCCCTCACAATTGTATTTTATTCTAGGTTCCTATGAATGCTCTTCTGAGTCACGCAGTGCTATTGTGGCAGGGATCATCTGTGGGACAGTACTGGGAATTGTGTTAATAATTAGTGTAACCTACCTTCTATACAAGATATATATCCTGCCATTACAAGAGATTCAGAGGGGTAAGTCCACTATTTAGATTTATTACAAATTTTTATGTAAAGTGTATTGATTTTATTATTATAACACACAGTAGGCTCCAAATTGTTAAAAATATTACATGGCACTTAGCATGGATGCCATGTCAGAAGTGGCTAATGGTTGATTGCCCCAGTCACTTTTATACAGCACAGCATCGCAATGAGGATGCAGAGAAGACGCTGTAAGGAACAAATCACAGGTTGAAGGAAAAATGAAGAATTTGAACAGTCAGTGTATTACACTCATTGTCAAAAAAAATCAAGCGCCTAGGAGGAATTGTCACAATCGGATTAAACTTTATATGCAGATGCAGGAAGTATCATTGTCCATCACACCAGCAGTGAGCCACACCACAGCAAAGGCAGGTATGGTGGGCTTAATAGTGTGTAATCACTGGCCAACACAACTTTTGGTGCAGAGCGTTCGATAGCTGATATAAGGTATGTTTCATGTGCTGATTTCAAATATGCCATCCATTTTTCCCTATTAAATCTTGTTTCTGTGATATAGGCACCGACAGAATTTTATTACCCTATTCCATATTACACATATGATCGATATAATTAAACAAATACCGTACAAATTAGTGTTATTTTCTACAATATTGTGATGCAAGAAACAAAACAAAGTGGACTATGTAACAATTTATTCCAAATAATGAAAATTAAACAATAAATGAAACGGACATTAGTTTAGGAAACTTCTTTTATGGGACATTCATGAATGAACTTTGGTAGGAGAGTCTGTTTGCAAATTCCAGCAGTAATCGGTCATCATATGTTTATCCCATCGTCCCTGGCAATGATCTTCCATCGTCCTAATGTCTTGGTGAAATCTTTCACTATGTTCTTCGCTGAAGTCACCCAAATTATCCGGAAAATGGTCCAAGTGGCTGTGAAGGTAGTGAACCTTAATACTTAGAACTCATCCAAGACCTGTTACCATGCAGGGCAGTGCAGGGTCCCGCGGTCCGCGCGCGCCACCCCGGCGTCGGCTCCGGCGTCCTGGAGCCCTGACGTCGGGGCTCTCCCGGCGACATGAACGGCTGGTGTGTGGCGGTGTGGGCGTGTCCGCCCGTAAGGCGCCGCCCACAATCCTCCACCTCTCTTGTGCAGTAGTGGGGGAGCTCACTGCCAGTTATTGGTTCTGTTAGCCACTAGTCAGTTCTGCCTTGTCAGTCAGTCAGTACTAGTTGCTAGTCAGTCTCTTCCTAGTGTGCCTTTTACTCAGTCTGTCCTGGTTCTGTCTGCTACTAGCTAGTCAGTCTGCAGCTACTCTCAGCTAGCCCTAGTTTGCCAGTCAGTTTCCTTCAGCCTGCCTGCAGCTTTGTTTGTTCTGTTGGTCTTTTCCATCTGCCTCTTTGTCGGCACTCTGTCCCCCCATCAGTTAGTTTCTCTTGTCAGTCACCAGGTCCCTAGCCAGCGCAGGGACCGCCATCCAGTTGTCCGCCTGGGATTAGCCAGGGCCGAGGCAAGTAGGCAGGGACAGTGGGGTGCGGGAAGTTCAGGGCACCCCACCTGGCGCTCGGGGGTCAGGGTGCCGTAACATAATAACTGGCCCTTTAAACTTTTTTTTTTTTCTATGGAGGCGATCAGCTCCCTCACAACCCAGCTGCAAGCCCTGGTGCCTGTGATCCAGGATTTATCAGCTCGCATGATGGCCCAGGAGCAGTGGGCATTGTCGCAGGGGCGGGACGCCTCAACCAGTCCCGAACACAAGTGCCCTCTTCCCGAGGTGTTCTCTGGGGAGAGGAACAAGTTTTTTGTTTTTCAACAGGCGTGTCGGTTGTTTTTTCTGGTGCGTCCCCGTTCTTCCGGGTCGGAGGCCCAGAGGGTCGGGCTTATAATGTCCCTGCTGCGGGGCTTTTTCCATTCCCGAGGGTTCCCCCGCCTTGCAGTCAGTGGACTCCTTTTTCCAGGAACTCGGGGGTATCTTCGATGAACCGGACCGTGTGGGGTTGGCGGTTTCTCGGCTGTTGGCGTTGCATCAAGGGTCGCTTTGTGTGGAGGATTATTGCTCCAACTTCAGACGCTATGCGGGTGATACTGCATGGAACGATAGCGCTCTGAAAGACGTTTTTCTGCAGGGCCTCTCGGACGCGGTTAAAGAACTGTTGATTTCCCATCCCGTTCCCGGGTCCTTAAAGGAGGCTATGGAACTAGCGGTGAAGGCAGATAGGAGGCTCAGGGCTGGGAGCAAGATAGACAGTCTCGTAGAGTCAGGGAGGTCGTTTGTCCTGTTCCCTCCTCTTCCGTACCAGTCTCTGTTCCTGTGCCTATGGAGGTGGACCCGCTGGACCCCAAGGAGCGATGCCAGATTCATTTATTGCATCATCTCTGCCTCTACTGCGGGAAAGCTGGACATCGGGTGATAACCTGCCCCCTGAGGCCTCAGCGATCACAGTCTGAACCGGCGGAAGAGCTCCAAGTCTTAGGCGATTGCAGGGAAGAGCACCTAGGACTACAGGTACCTCCTAAACTTCTGGTTCCTTGTCAGGTTAGATTCCGGAACTTTTCCCGCCCAGGGCAGGCGTTTATTGATTCCGAAGCAGCCGCTAACCTGATAAGCATGCATTTCGTTAGACCCCTGATGGCTGAATTTGTGACACTGAAGACGCCAATTCGTTTTACTAGCATTGATGCTACCCCTCTTACTACAGGCTTGGTACGATGGAGGACTCCAGTGTTACAGTTCACGGTGGGGAGTTCCCACTCGGAAGAACTATCATTCCTGGTGATGGAGAAAATGTCGGTAGACATGGTACTAGGGATGCCGTGGCTGGTGTTGCACAACCCCCAATTCGATTGGGCCACTGCGGAGCTGACCCAGTGGGGACCATCCTGCCATAGCCATCTTGCTCCCCTTCCTCTCTGCTCAGTTGATACCGCGCTCAGTCCCCGTGGTCTGACTTCCCTTCCTACCCCGTATGCCTGTCCTCCTGCTGATGTCGCCACCGATGTGCTGCAGGGGGGACGGAAGAAAGTGCAAAAGAATCTAGATGTGGTGGGGTCTCGTATGCAGTTGTGTAGTGGGAAGAGTCTGTCTGTATCTGAGCAGTGCAGGGTGGGACAGAAGGTGTGCCGGTCCTCTGGAAATATCAAAAGGAGGGTTCGCAGGGTGTTCCATAAGTCTTTATCGAAACTTTTTGTCCCTTTGGTGATGCCCACCTCTGGTCCCCCGCCGCCCACCCTGGTCTGTGATGAAGTTGAATACGAGGTCCAGGAGGTCCTGGATTCTCACCTGTATCGAGGAACCCTACAATATTTGGTGGCCTGGAGGGGTTTTGGACCAGAGGATCATTTCTGGGTGGCCACACGTGATGTTCACGCTGCCCTGTTGGTACGGCGTTTTCACCGCCATTTTTCGGATAAGCCGGGTCGAGTTTCCAGGGGCCCGGAGGTCCCCTGTCAGAGCAGGGGTAATGTTACCATGCAGGGCAGCGCAGGGTCCCGCGGTCAGCGCGCGCCACCCCGGCGTCGGCTCCGGCGTCCTGGAGCCCTGACGTCGGGGCTCTCCCGGCGACGTGAACGGCTGGTGTGCGGCGGTGCGGACGTGTCCGCCCATAGGGCGCCGCCCGCATTCCTCCCCCTCTGTTGTGCAGTAGTGGGGGAGCTGGCTCCTCCCACTCTCCACCCCGGGGCGGAGTCTTTCGTTTATAAGGCTGGCAGTGACCTGAGCGCTCTGCCAGTTATTGGTTCTGCTAGCCACTAGTCAGTTCTACCTTGTCAGTCATTCAGTACTAGTTGCTAGTCAGTCTCTTCCTAGTGTGCCTTTTACTCAGTCTGTCCTGGTTCTGTCTGCTACTAGCTAGTCAGTCTGCAGCTACTCTCAGCTAGCCCTAGTTTGCCAGTCAGTTTCCTTCAGCCTGCCTGCAGCTTTGTTTGTTCTGTTGGTCTTTTCCATCTGCCTCTCTGTCGGCACTCTGTCCCCCCATCAGTTAGTTTCTCCTGTCAGTCGCCAGGTCCCTAGCCAGCGCAGGGACCGCCATCCAGTTGTCCGCCTGGGATTAGCCAGGGCCGAGGCAGGTAGGCAGGGACAGTGGGGTGCGGGAAGTTCAGGGCACCCCACCTGGCGCTCGGGGGTCAGAGTGCCGTAACACTCTGTAATTATTAAGCATATTGTTTACTAGCTCAGCATAATTTGGTGCTTTGTGATTGCCCAAAAAGTTTTTAACAACTTGAAGGAATTACATCCATGCACTGCGTTCAACATTACTCATGGAGTCGACAAAGCCACTATTATTTATACATTTTCTGATTTGTGGACCATCGAAAATGCCAAACTTAGGCCAGGCATTTTCCTACATATATATTGAAAGCATCATCCATCCTAATCAAGAGCCTTCACAAACTGCTTCATCAGGCCTAGCTTTATGTGAAGTGGGGGCAGGATTATTTTGTCTTTTCCAACCAATGGTTCTCAAATCAAATTCTTTTCACCGATAACCATGTTCTCCCTCACAGGCCACTGCCGTTTCACCCAGTGGTCTTGTTTGGCCCTAGAGTCCCAGAGGCACAAAAAATACGGATATTTTGTGTACCTACTTTCTTGGCCTAATAGGAAATTGCCCATTTTTATATCAACACATATATCCCATTGATGTTCATGATAGTGTATTTTCTCCAAGACCAAAGCTATGGCTTCGTATTCTTCTTTCATTTTGGTGGTGTGGGCAATTGGTATTGACCCATATATGTTTCTATTGTTCAAAAGAACACATTTCAAACTGCGCTCTGAACTGAAGCAAGTAATTCAGCAGCTTCTTTTAAAAGGCTAAGGTCTCTGATTAAGTCACTCAACTCACTTTGATTAAAACGTTGGGGACATGCTGAAAGTTCGACATAGTCACTGTCACTGCCATGGTCTGTATCATAATGAACATCTGAAGTAGTCAGTTCATCCTCTGAAAGATCTGGTAACTCATGAAAAGTAGGAATTGGTACGTCATCTGAGTGTGGGAGAGGGCGTCTTGCAGAGGGTAAATCAGGATATGTCCACTTGCTACGATTCCTTTGATTCAGTCCGGTAATACTCACTTTACAAAAATAACAGTCATCAATGTGGTTTGCTTGTTCCCTCCACACCATCGGCACACTGAATTTTAAGCTTCTTCTTTTCCCATTACTCCACTATCTTAAGTGCTCAACACACAGTTTGCATACAACATGTAGAGCCCAACTTTTGTCTTGATTACCAAGCTTTACGCCAAAGTATGCATGGTAGACCTGTTTTACGAAGTCTGATATAGGTTTTCTATTTTCCTCTAGGGTATATTCTGCACAGATGTAGCAAAATACATTTGGGTGATTTAAACAACTTCTGTGACTGGAGGAGGCCATCCTGTGTATAAACTTCAAACAACACAACCACAGGCATACCACTAGGGGGAGCAGGGGGAGCGATTCCTACCCAGCCCTTGTGGTCAGGGGGCCCAGCGGCCCCCGCTATATAGAGATTGCACGCTGAGTGCTTGGCTGGCTAGTCACCAGCAGTGTGTAGTTGTTGCGGGAGAGGAGGAAGGGATGCCGGCAGAAGATCACCCCAGTCATCCTGGAGAGGAGAGGACAGACGCTGCTATCACTCACCTCACAGCCGTCTCACACAGACCCCCACTGGCAGAGCCAACAGCAGCTTCCAGGACCTGTGATGTCACCAGTGTGGGAGAAATCAGCAATCACATAGTACCCTTGTGTGTGTACTCTAGTGTGTGTGTGAGAGTGGCCTAAGGGGCTACAAAAAAAATTTCATGTAGCGCAGGAAATGCATCATATTTGGAAAGATTACGACACGGGGCTAGATCATGTATGGAAATTTGTTTTGCAGCTGTATGCAGCATTAGAAAGGAGGGGGAGGGGACCCAAGCTGAACTTTTGCACCCGGGCCCCTGAGCCTTTAGACCCCTGAGCACAACGATTGTATAGCTACAACACCCCACAACACCTCGGGCGACAAATGTACGCAACCATTCCTCACTACTGGTCGGGACAAACTAAATGTACGAATAAGATTGGTGGTGCAACGCGGCGTGGGTGGACATGTGCTTGAGCCAAAACTATAGCTGATGGAGAGAAACTGTTTGCATATTCGTAAATAATAGGCCAAATATACACTAAATCAGTTGTAACGTTCCCGGCACCAAAAAAATGTTTTCAATTTTGTTGGCCAGTGTTATGATTTGTTTTCCTTTTTTGCTTTGAGACGCCAGTGCCCTTTGGCACAATTTGTGGTAATGAGGTGCTGAATAACACACAGTCAGGCAGAGAGATGAGGTAATTCTCTTCAACACACACAGTGAGTCACAAATGATATCTCCAGCGAATTACTACTGAATTATATACAATGTGCAACAATGAAGATACTTGTGTATAACAAGTTTATATACTGGGAGCTTACTCTGAATTTCTTTTCTATATCCCTCTTCATATCTACATCTCTTTATCTTCCGATCTTCATCTCAGCTCTCTCTTACCTCTCCTGTCCTCTGCATCTCAGCATCTCCTCTTCTCACTGCGACAACTCACTCTTTCTGCTACAGTACACTCTCCTCTACTCAGTGTCACAGCTGACTCTCCTTCTCTGTTTCTCTACTTCTCCTCTGTTTCTCACCTGTTTATCCCCTGCTTCTCTGTTTTCTCTCCTGCTTATCCCTGCTGCAACCGTTGTGTCCCACTATCTATTGCCTTTATCACCTAATCAGTCTGTCTGCAGCCAATCACTATGTAATTGGTTGCTAGGCTACCTGCATCACCTGAATCTCTAGACATTTTCTCTATCCTGCACAGCTGAATAAAAATGACCTTACTGGTTGCTAGGTTACCTGCATTACCTGTGCAAAATGACTCAGATTAAACCCCTAGGGACAGTTATTATATTACCAGTCCCCACAGCTAAACAGTGCTATGTAGTGCCCTATTTCACGCCACTACACAGGATTGAGGTGCTAGGTCCCCAGATTCAAACATAGCCATTGTCAAACTAAACCTGACAGAAGGTGAATGAAAGCAGCCAGTGAGGAATGTGGAGTCCCAAACGACCCACGCACAAAGCTGATTAGGGCTCGTGGCTACTGGTCGCAGCTGGACCCAGAACATCAATCACTCTTGGCAGGGAGTGAGACCAAGCTTGGGCTATATGTTCGTGTCCTCGATAAGAAGTCCATGTCTTCTAATAGATCAGTTCCGCACAGAGTCTCCAGACAGACAGCACCATTTAAGTCTCAAGAAATGAGGCCCAGAGTCCGTGACTAGACCTGAACTTTTCAACTCCAGACAGAGCAGGGAATCGGATGGAGGATGCAAATGAAGGAGCCCATGGATGTTCAATTTCCAGTGGCAGGTAAGTATAGGTATCAAATCAAGGTGGGCAGCATGGTGACCACAGGGTGTCCAAGCCCCAGAGTGGCGCAAATTTGAGTCTGAAGGCTGTAACTTGTCCCAGTCTGCGAACGCTTTGAGGATGTGCTTAAGGAGATAAAAAAACAATCAGTGTAGCTGTTCAGTTGATGTACCAGCGCAGCATCTGAGGAGCGGACCCACAGCCGAGGAGACAACGGGTAGAGAAAGACCTTGTCATGGGGCTCTACCATCTCCTTCCCTGGGGGTAGCTCGGGACCCGACCAAGTTACTGCTGGGGAGATCACAGGGGTTACCTTAAGTCCAATTGTCACACGTGACGCCACCGTTCCATCCTCTGTGGCAGATCTTCCAGTTGTAATAAAGTAGTCCACACACAGGGCAACTTTCTGAACTAGAACCACGAATGGTCGGTTCTGTCTGTTTACTGTAAACTTCTTAAACATAGTATTCCACCAAAACAGTTCTGGTACAAGAACAATAAGCCAAAGCGGTGCAGCAGAGAGGACTCTCAGGGCATTCGGATAATCCACAGTTCAAGTTATCTGTCTGATTCCCACTCCTGGCAAACACTCTCTCTCTACCAGTCAGCACTCACTCTGCTGTTTCTTCCGTCCCTTCGCTGTAGAGCAGTTCCTTTCACTCCCAGTGCTCATCAGAAGCGCCGAGGATTCCTGGGTTGGTTAAGCCCAGGCTGGGCATCAGGCTATCGCTTGGCCTCCTTCTCTCTTGCCACTGACTGGCTGGCTCACTACACTCACTCAGAATGACTCTTGCATCCTTGAAAACATATATATTAAACATCATCACATGACCACAAAATGTTACATTTTCCAGACAGGACACCACTAAAGATTAGCAAGCGTACTCCCTAAGGCAAACTACTCGAGCGAGTAGTGCCTTATGCGAGTACCTGCCTGTTCGTCTCAAAAGATTCGGGTGCCGGCGGGGGGCAGGGAGCGGTGGGAGAGAGTGGGGAGGAACAGGGGGGAGATCTCTCTCTCACTCTCTCTCCCCCGCTCCTCCCTGCTCACTCCCGCAACTCACAGCTCTCCCCTGACGGCACCCGAATCTTTTGAGACGAGCGGGCAGGTACTCGCATAAGGCACTACTCACTCGAGTAGTTTGCCTTAGTGAGTACGCTCACTCATCTCTAGACACCACATAACAGACAGTTAACCCTTTCAGTCCTGCAGGCATCCAAAACATATAAAGTCTGATGCATTCCACGAACAAGACACTAACAAGACATTGGCACAAGACAGAGACATAAGACATTATAAGGGCACCACTAACTCTGGGCCACTACACCACTACCTTTTTCAAGCCCTGCTGTGATTTCAATCCAGCAGATAAGGATCAGATTCCAGTGGATCTCTAGGCATTTTGGAGGAGCAGCAAAGGGACACATCTGCCAACCACACACCCTACCTTCAAAGATGTAACCTAATATAAGGGACCACAGACAACTGCTTATGGGCTTTCCTGGGTTGGTGTCAGCATGGTAAGCATGGAGTTGGCCTTATTACCAAGCAGGGAGTGCCAAGCTGAGCTCAACGAGAGAGGTCATAGTCCTTTTCTCATCACATGTGGACAATAGGGACACAAGAAACTCGTGACCTGGTTCCGGGCACACTAGTTTGGGTGACAGTTCTTGAAATAGGCCCAATTACCAGCTATGGCCCAAAGACTTTGGGGCTATAGAATGCAACAGTCACCAATGCTGCACAAACTGTGAGTTTTTTATTCAAACTGCAACAATAGTTATAGAACTCAAGTCCCAGATCCCCAGACTTACCAAAACCTTCAACGCCTTACTAAAGGGGGCTGCTCTACCTAGACAAGCCCAAGAAGCACACATCACCCTTATCCTGAAGGAGAACAAGGACCCTACACAGTGTGGTAGCTATAGGCCTATCTCGCTTATCAATTTGGATGTTAAGATCTGGGCCAAACTTTTAGCTAAAAGAGTGGGTGAGTTTATTCCAACATTAATAGATCCAGAACAAGCTGGTTTTGTCAGGGGCAGAGAGGGGAGGGGAAACTGTCTCAGACTACTCCATGCAATTCACTATGCCCAGGCTCGTAAAATCCCTATGGCCTTGGTAAGCACTGATGCAGAAAAGGCCTTCGATAGGGTAGATTGGGTCTTCATGGAGAGAACATTGCTTTGCTTCAACTTCCCTCCTGCCCTCATCGCGGCTATATTAACGTTATATTCAAATCCCCATGCTAGACTAAAAATAAATGACTCACTATGCCCACCATTTGAAATTAGAAATGGGACGTGCCAAGGTTGCCCCCTCTCCCCAATACTCTTTATCCTCACTATAGAACCATTGTTACAATGGGTAAGGCAGGACCCGATCATGGAGGGCCTTAGAGTTCAGTCAGGCACGTTGTCATCAGCGGCATTCGCGGACTACGTCATGTTTGTGATTACCAAACCAGAGAGGAGCCTACCGAGACTGGCCTCAATTCTGCGAGACTTCGGATCTCTATCAAACTTCAAAGTTAACTTTGAGACGTCAACAATTCTAAACATATCAATCCCTGAAGTTAACTGCAGGCTTCTGAAGGCTGGCTCCCCGTTCGCAAGGTCTGAGACAGTGCTGGACTATCCAGGAATAAAGCTCATGAAAAGAATTAAAGACCTTTTCTCAAAAAACTATTACCCTCTTAATGCCCAAATCAAAACACTACTGCAAAAATATGACCTACCATTCCTTTCATGGTTTGGAAGGAAAAATATCCTGAAATCCTATTTCCTACCTATCGTCCTTTACAAGATTCATATGATTCCAATACACCTCCCGCTAGCCTTCTTTAAATCCATACGAGTAATTCGTGTGGAGGCAAAAAAGTCCCAGACTGGCATATAATCTAATGACCAAGAGGAGATCGGAGGGGGGATAGATCTGCCAAATGTCCAGGACTATTACTACTTTATTCAAATCGGATACTGGATGGACCTCACTCGTCTGTCGAGAGACCCAATACTATATGATCTAGCGACTGCCTCACACAGAGAATCTTTGACGGAAGACCTGTGGCTCCCAAAAAAAAAGCCTATATAAAGCCAAGGGATTCAATCCCCTCCTAAAGGGCCCATGTGAAATTTGGGATAGAACTAGAGAATCACTGGCCCCTCCCCCTCCCCACTGACACCTATTCGAAGCCTATGTAGGTTACTAGAAATTCCCTGAAACCCAGGCTCCCAGAGTGTCTGGAAACAGTTACATGGAAGCAGAGTGGAAGAGCTGCAGACCCAGGCCCACAAAACACCAGAAGAAATTGCGACCTCGCTGACCACCAATCCCAAGCTATCTTTCTTGCAGCTGGCAGATGTAGGAAAAGTGATCAAATAAGTCTTAACCAAACACGAATCTGTTAGACCAAAGACAAACTTCGAAAAAGCCTTACTAGAAGACAAACCCAGCGCTAGGAGAATCTCTAATATCACGAAAAACTTCATAACCCCACCCTTTTTTACCAAACCAACCTTCCTAATGTCTTGGGGAAATTAATTAAAAATCACCCTATCTACGGCAGACACCAAACTAATCTTAAAGCTAGCATATGGCCTGTCCCCATGTGTCCTGATGCAGGAAAGTCATTACAAACTATTAGTCCGATGGTACAAAACCCCCCAATGGCTACACGATTACAAATTAGACCCCGATGATAAATGCTGGAGCTGCAATGCTGCAACTGGCTCATATCTCCACATTTGGTGGGAGTGCCGGGAATCACCCTTCTTTTCTATCTTTTTCCAAAAGACTTGAAAGTCTTCTCGCCAAGTTTAACAATTCTACCGGAAATGGTTTTCCTTTAGAAGCCCTCCCCCAACTTTCAGCCATACAGAAACAAACTAATAGCATTTTTACTAGACGCTGCGAAAGCGCTGATTCCCCTAAACTGGCTTCCACAAAAACCTCCCTCCGTTTCACAGTGGAGAGAAAAAGTAGACATGATATGTAGTATGGAAGAGCTAACAAGTTGGGCTAGGGGCACTCACGAAAACTTTATTTTAACCTGGCATCCCTGGAGAGAGGCAAGGAAGGATCACTAAGTATATTAAAAATATCTCTGCAAAGCACATAATACAGAAACAGACAATAACTAGAGATGAGCGAACGTACTCGTCCGAGCTTGATGCTCGGGCGAATATTAGGGTGTTCGGGATGTTCGTTATTCGTAACGAACACCACACGATGTTCGGATGTTCGGGTTACTTTAACTTTCTTCCCTGAGAAATCATTTCTATATGCGCTCAATGGGGCCGGCGGCAGCAGCGCCAACCCCATTGAGAACATATAGAAGACAAATCCTTCTTCTCTGCCACAGCTGTAACAGCTGTGACAGAGAAGAACGATGTTTGCCCATTGAATTCAATGGAACCGGCAATACAGCCGACTCCACTGAATGCAATGGGCTGCCGGCGATCGCGGGATGAATTGTCGGAAAGGGGTTAAATATATAAGCCCTTTCCTGCAATTCATCCAGAAATGTGTAAAAATAAAAAATATATATATACTCACCTGGTGCCGACATGAATGGGTGTGAGTGAGGGCTGGCCTCTGATTGGTCAGGCTGTGACCATTCAGAGGCATCTTATTCAGCAGGCGGGGATTTTAAATCCCCGGCTGCTGAATACTACTCACAGCTGTTCAGAGCAGTTCAGGAGAACTGCAGCCTGCCGCGCTGAACTCCGTCTGTCGGCACCAGGTGAGTATATATATATTTTTTATTTTTACACATTTCTGGATGAATTGCAGGAAAGGGCTTATATATTTAACCCCTTTCCGACAATTCATCCCGCGATCGCCGGCAGCCCATTGCATTCAGTGGAGTCGGCTGTATTGACGGCTCCATTGAATTCAATGGGCTAACATCGTTCTTCTCTGCCACAGCTGTTACAGCTGTGGCAGAGGAGAACTTGCTGTGTCGTTCCCATCATTTTCTTGAATTGCCAAGATTTTCACACATGAAAACCTTAGCGAACATCGGCGAAATACAAAAATGTTCCGGTCGCCCATTGACTTCAATGGGGTTCGTTATTCGAAACGAACACCCGAACATCGCGGGAAGTTCGTTTCGAATAACGCGAACCCGAACATTTTGGTGTTCGCTCATCTTTAACAATAACCCCTATTATCACTGGAAAGCAACGGTAGCTGCGGGCAGTCTGGACCCCGGGTGTTGACTACAGAAGCATATCCTCGCTCCCCCGTTGGGGTGCGAGGCGGAGCGGAAGAGAGAGAGCGACTCAAGTGAACTAGAGCTGTTTTCTCAATCCCTCTTTTATAATTCGACTGTAATTACACTGTCCCCCCCTCTCCCCCCCCCAACCCCCCTACCTTTCCTTCCCGAACAATCTTAGCCTTGTTGGGCACATTAGTATACTCGTTATAGTGGCAAGTTATATTGTTAGGTGACATTTCAAGATTTGCCTTTAATTTCATTGCGGATACTGTGGTTGGGGGTTCCCCCGTGTGACACCAGCCAGGACATAACAATAAATGGACGGGTGGCTCTTCCTAGAAGGCCGCCCTGGAAATACCTGACCCGTACTAGACCTCAAGTTCCAGCTAGGTGAACCACAAGCTTCCCACATAAACTGGGAGGATTAGACAGGTGTGTCACAGGAGGTTCACCCACCAATTACTGTATTACAGTATTAGCATTGCAATACCTATTGTATTTACTCGCAATTTTAAGAGCAACGAATGATTGTATTGTATGTCATTGAAATTACTATAAAAATCTCAATAAAAAATTTGATTTAAAAAAAAAAGAACTCAAGTCCCAGAGTTCAGGGTAACTTAGTCTCTTTATTCTGTGTAAAACATAGTAGCTACAGAAAGAAAACAGTCCAAATTTTGTGCAAATAAAATATCAGTAAAGTTCTGTGCCCAGTTAACTGGGGATTATCTTACTCAAAATCTGTTAACAGGGGTTCACAGTAAATTGAAGGGCAGGAATGGAGAAAATGCTTACATTTGAATTTTCAACCTTCTGAACCTTTCACAATGCCCTTGTTACCTTCTCGGAGCGCACTATACAGATGACCATGACTATACAGATGACACTATACAGATGACCTCCATCTAGTACCAACGCTGTTCCTTCACATCCACCTCCTCTTAAAAAGATAGTAAACTAACAAATTAATTAAAGTTATTCCAACTCAAAACGTCTTACACCTCTTAACCTAAAATTGGAGATGCATTTCATTGCTGATACCTCTGAGTCTTTTACAAGTGATTTGATGTTTTCTATTACTTAGACTCATCCCGCAGCAAACAGGACCCTACTGTTATATACGACAATGCATCGAATCAGGTATCCATTAATATTACTCTGATTTCCTACTGTTGAAATTGAATATTATACTAAGTTTGGGGTGGTATTTGCTGATTTGTGTGCAGCTGTAATATTACACGATTAATGCAACACAACATTGTTTGCTATAGGAAATAAAGTCCTGAGTGAGCTTGCAACCATCTCATAACTTAAATCTGCTCCATTTTTAAAATCATAGACGATCATCTGCACCCCTGTTTCTCATGAAGGGGCAGAAAGATTGAGTTGAAATGCCTATAATTGTGCAATATTCCTGTGACTAGCAAAAGACCATGTCTCACTGCAGCCCTAGCCTCAAACTGTGGGATTTACTACAAAAATAAGAATAAACATTAATTTAACACGCTGAGAAGTGGATATCAACAGTGTTGTAGAATGTATAAATTGACTAACAAAAACAGGGCAATTTGCCTCAAATGTATAAAAATTGCCTAATAGTAGAAATGAGCGAGCTTACCGCTAAGGACAATTACTCATGCGAGCATTGTCCTTAGCGAGTACCTGTCCGCTCGAAAGAAAAGATTCGGGTGCCGGTGGGGGGCGGGGAGCGGGGAGGAACAGAGGGGAGATCTCTCTCTCCCCCACTCCCCCCTGCTCACTCCCGCATCTCACCGCTCACCCGCGCCGGCACCCGAATCTTTTCTTCCGAGCGGGCAGGTACTTGCTAAGGACAATACTCGCTCGAGTAATTGTCCTTAGCGAGTATGCTCGCTCATCTCTACCTAATAGGCATTAACTTGGTAAGCTTCAAGACTGACATATACACCAATATCATCTGTTTTCGGCTAATTCCATTGAAATTATGTTGTTTGGATCTAATGTCATATTCAAGAAATGACTGCATAAGCCACCACTAGGTTTTTCTGTCACTTTTCCAATGAGATGTGGTAGGGCAACCACATATTCTTCAATTGCCATATTGAGAAATATGGTGCCTAGTTACCAATATATGAAAAATCAAATTGTTGGACATTTTCAGCATGCCCCATTCCACCCAGGAACATCCCCAATAACATCACATGACTAAACGTCTTCTTACATTATAGAACATGCTCCTGACCATACCTCTGGCCATTCGTCTTGACTTGAACTCTTGTGATATACTGTTATACCCACAATATATAACATGAATGTAACAATCAGACTTACTTTTACTAATGATCTTTTGTGACTTTTTGTTTCTAGAATTCAAAAGCCGAAGATACGTATAGGGTAAGTCAGTATTTATTGATGGCTTTTATTACCCTATTTATCTATTGGGTTGAGCTTAATTTTAAAAAAATGCCTCTATAATTACTTGAGTTATTTGGTATGTATATTATGTAACCCTACAATGCATGCTGTAGAATTTTGGATTCATATGATTCAAAGTACAAAGTGGACACAATAATAAAAAAAAAATCATGCATTGTAGGGCTAATAAAATCACCCCCATCATCTTTTGTACATCAGACAGAAAATAGAACGGTTTCTCCATGAATACAAATTAAGGGGATTGTTGCCTTTGACAATGCCAATTTTATTTGAAGGATTCCCCCCAAAACAATTATGACATGGTATCCCATTTCTGGGACTTCCAGCAATTCACTGTAATTCACGGAAAACCTTAAACCACCTCTTTAAACATGTTGCTGCAGCTGCCCAGCGCAGGCCATTCTGGGGAGACAGCAGGGCATAAGATGGTTATGTCACGGGTGGCTCTGCTGGTCCTCTCCGAAGGTCAGGTGTGGCCTGGCTTGGCTACTCGCAGTGGTAATTATAATAACTCATCATGACGCCAGTGCCCTAGGATAAGTGATGTATCACCTACCCAGAGTAGTCCACAACAGAAAAACTTTTCCAAACCGGGGGCATGCGGTTTCTCTTTACTCACATTCAACATAGAAAATCTCACAGTACAAACAATCCCAGATTATGGCATTCAGTGCTTCAGAATACACTCTTCAGACATCACATTTTCTTGTTTCAGTTCTTTACACTCGTACAGTTCTGGTTTTCCCAAGGTACATATATTCTCAGTCTCAGTTATCTCAACTGCACGGCTTCTCTAACACATTCACACTTGTAGCTGGTGTTAGGTAGTTGCTTACTAGTCTCACTGTAGTTGTGGTTCTGTTGGGCGGCCTGTGGTCCTTGTGTAGTGGCCCAGAGTTAACGGAGCCCCTCCATTAGTATGAATGTGTTTGTCTCATGCCTTTATGTTGTCAGTGTCGTCTATGTGTGTGAATTTGATGTGTATTTCCCCTCTGCAGCACTGAATGGGTCTGGGTGATGTCTGGAAAATGTATCTTGTTGTGTGTCATGTGATCATGTTATATGTATGCAGGGATGCAATGTTAGTTAGCAAGTGAGCCTGCTTCTGGAGCTTCTTGCAAAAGTTAGTCTGCAAGTTGGTTGAAGTCTGGGGAAATTAGAGACTTTTAGTGAGTAGGAGAAACTGTGCCTCATCCTATGAGGATCCCCCAGGATAGAAGAGGCTAAGCAATGGCCTGATGTGTGGCCCTGGGCCCTATTCACCCAGGACTCCCTGCTGCTAATATGGAGGACTGAGAGAGTGCGAGGAACTGCCAGGCAGTGCTGAGTGCCCTTTCCAAATGTGAGTGTTGTGCGATGGAGAGCTGGAGAAAGAGAGTGGCCAGGAACAGAACCCCACAGATAACGTGGACTGTGGACTCATCTGTCATCCTGTGAATCCTCCCTGTCACACCACTATTGTGTCTGCACTGGTGTCCTGCTAGCTTAAGTAAAGTTTTTGGACTGTAACAATTTATTGGAGTAAACGAGCTCTACCGACCGTTCCTGGTTTTGCTCAGAAAACTATCCCTGTGTGTGGACTGTTTATTTGCTAACTTCTGAATTCACTGCAGAGGACGGAACAGTGATGTCACGAGTGACAAGGATTTAAGGTAAACCACATACTAGGTTACTCTGTGAAATTACCCCAGCAGTAACTTGGTTGGGTCCTGTGCTACCCCTAGTGTAGGAGATGGTAGTGTCCCATGAAAAGGCCTTATCTACCCTGCTATCTCCTCGGCTGTGGGCCCTCTCCTCGGATGCTGCACTTGCGCTCTCTCACCCACGCTTGCTCTGTATCTTGCATTCCATTCTCAGAAGGGGACGGGACTCTTGCAAGAGGAGGCTCCACCATGGCTGAGCTCCGGCAGGAGCAGCCAATCTCTCCTCCATCTCCATACTCTCCTCTCTCTTCCACCTTCTTCCAACTCCTTACTCCAACTTCCAACTACTGTCTCACTAAACTCCTCCTCCTAACACCTGACTAATTACAATCATGTGCATACCAAAGGTTATGACATACAATACACAACATTAGATTAAACAGATACATTTTCTAGACACCATACATTAACTCATTCATGTCCTGTTGTGTTAATACAGATAACACTGTTCTGTTCAACACTACATACAGTGACATGAGACATACACAAAACATACGGATGTAGAAGTGCTGGAGGGACCCCAAACTCTGGGTCACTACATTGCAGCGCCACAACAGGTGAAATTAAGCATTGCACACTTCCCATTTAAATAATTGGGCTTACCTTGCAATGTGTGGACGTGTTAGGTCCTTCAGTGAGTGAGAAGTGCTCTTTGCAGCTGTTCTCTGCTCTGTATAATTGAAGGTTTTATATCAGAGACCCTGCTCTATTTCTACTCCAGACTACAGGGAGTAGTTAATTATGTGTGTGTGTGTATTAATATATTGTATTTTTTTTCTTTTAGGCTCTTCAGTTCAGATCAGAAAGTATATACAATGAGTTACATGATGGTGCCAAGTGACTTATGTACTTTATAGTTACTACCAGAGATATAAAACACTGGACAATATACAGTGACATAGTATCTATATGTACTTGGTACTTGAGGATTGAATTAGGTACCATCAGTGAATATACCCATATAAATGGAAAGCATCTGGAGAGGGAATATACAGTAGTAGAGAGTGTTTATAACATGCAATTGCAAAAGGCCATCCTTACCTATACAAGGGCAGCTTCACAGATGACTCCCACGCTTAAAGCCACAATGCTCTATGGGAAAGGTTGCACAGGTGATATATACTGATGGAAAAAAAGAATCCTGTTTGTCTAAAGCTAAATTTGTAATTTTTTTCAATGTCTGTTTGGACGATGTGCAGGCCAAAACAGTATCCTTTTGGCTGGTATATATTGATATCATTGATCCCGATTACCTGTAATAAAGTTTGATTAATCTGCAAACAAGAATGCGGTGGATTTCCTCAATGATATTTGGTGACTGCAATGCATCCTTAATGTCTACATTATTTGGGACTCCAAGTCAAGAGATCAATTTTTGGTATATGTTGATATGACTTTTTTCACATGTCTAGAATAGCATAGTCTGTTGCACTACTGCATACTAAGATATCCCTCAAAATACTGCATACTACGAGGTATACTTTTTTGACATGAGAGTCTATGGGCAACAAATTCCACTGTACGTCAACACATTGGAGTCTGTCAGAGACGTCATTAAAGCCTAACATTATTCTTCCAATATAAACCTCTGATATACACTGCAAAAACAGTATGAACAGACCCTTATACTAGATAGCTCTAGTTAGTAGAGATGAGCGAGCATACTCGTCCGAGCTTGATGCTCGTTCGAGTATTAGGGTGCTCGAGATGCTCGTTACTCGAGACGAGCACCACGCGGTGCTCGTCTCGATGAAACGAGCACTGACCATTGTATTGTATTGCCGGCTCCATTGAAAGCAATGGGCTGCCGGCTAGCGCGGGATGAATTTTCGGGAAGGGCTTAAAAATATAAGCCCTTACCTGAAAATCATTCTAAAATGTGTAAAAAGTAAAAAAAATAAATATACTCACCTTGTCCCGGCAGAACGATGTTAGCCCATTGAATTCAATGGAGCAGGCAATACAGCCGGCTCCATTGAAAGCAATGGGCTGCCGGCGATCGCACAATGAATTTTCGGGAAGGGCTTAAATATATAAGCCCTTCCTTGCAATTCATCCAGAAATGTGTAAAAATAAAAGAAAATATATATACTCACCTGCTCCCGGCAGACGGAGTTCAGCTGCGGCCAGCTGGCAGTTCTCCTGAACTGCTCTCTGTAGTATTCAGCAGCCGGGGATTTAAAATCCCCGCCTGCTGAATGAGCTGCCTCTGATTGGTCACAGCCTGACCAATCAGAGGCAGATCTCACTCACACCCATTCATGAATTCATGAATGGGTGAGTGAATGCTGCCTCTGATTGGCTCAGGGCAGCTCTCAGCTGAATGACAGCAGTTCAGCACCACAGTGCAGGGGATAGCAGGAGAAGACGCAGCTGTGCCCAGGCAGCTGAAGGGAGGTGAGTATCTATTTTTTTGTTTTTTAAATCACTTTTAATTCATTTCCAGGGAATGGCTTATATGTAAAGCCCTTCCCTGAAAAAGAATTCAGGTGTGCCAGCGGACCATTGTCTTCAATGGAGTCGCCGGCAGCAGCAGCGGCTCCATTGAAGAGAATGCCTGCATTTTTATTCTTTTTTACACTAAAATCTTTCTTTTTCAGGTAAGGGCTTATATTTTTAAGCCCTTCCCGAAAATTAATCCCGCGCTCGCCGGCAGCCCATTGCTTTCAATGGAGCCGGCTGTATTGCCGGCTCCATTGAATTCAATGGGCTAACATCGTTCTTCTCTGCCACAGCTGTTACAGCTGTGGCAGAGGAGAACGATCTTTATGCTGACAGTTCGGGGGGTGTCTCACTCTTGCCACTATTGTGGCTTAATAGTGAGACCTTGGAGCCCGAAATGCAGCCCTGCATGTTGCTCCTCGCCTGCCCTATCAATTTCTGTGTTTTTTACATGACTTTGGTGATTTGCTAAGATTTTCACAAATGAAAACCTTAGCGGAGCACCAGTCATATACAAAAATGCTCGACTCACCCATTGACTTCAATGGGGTTCGTTACTCGAAACGAACTCTCGAGCATCACTGAAAGTTCGACTCGAGTAACGAGCACTTGAGCATTTTGGTGCTCGCTCATCTCTAATAGTTAGGCTTTGCATTTGTTACAGGGGTTTTACCAAGAACATACAACACAGACAACTCCTTTAAGCCTCGATAATATATTTTGATATAATTGGTTGGCTTAACGGTGAACTAGATATGCGTATTATCATCCGGCTGCATTCAATTTTTCCCATATTTTCCCATATTGCTAAGTATATGTTCAACGTATATGTAATCCATGCTCAATGCAGTCATCATTAGAACCTCCCTTCTCAGGATTAGGGGGGTTCCAGCTGTTGGACCCCTACTGATCATAATGTTATTCCCTATCCTGTTGATTAGGGATAACTTTATATCTTCTTACAATCCCTTTAAAAGGTTACAATGGCTTATTCTTTCATTTCACACAATTCCCTGCCCAGTGGATTTTTTTAAGTCCTGGAAAACCTCTTGCCTTCATTTGTAAAATCAGGAAATAGCTGTCACGTTGGTTTACACAATGCGCTTTTGTCATGCCATTAGCCAGAAGGTTTACCCTAATTTTCTTCTCAGGACTTTTTGGCAGCCATCATTCTCATTGTGCAGAATGTGCTGGTAAGGATTAAAGTTTCTGAATGTAAACTACAAGAATGTACAAGTACACCAATAAAAAACTGATAATAATAATGTATCATAAATTGAAACTTGATTGTTCTTAGTAAGAGAAACCAAGTAATCTTGTAGATATGATACATTTTAATGACTAATATATACAAATGTACACACATGAACAGGCACGGGCATAGCAAGACTATTTTGTACCTAAAGCAATTCCAGACAAGATGAACAGAAAAGTATATACTTAATTAGTCCACTGGTAAGGAATGTGCCAGTTTTATGATCACTAAATTGGTGTTAGGGGGTCACAGGTCTATGTGTTATCTCTCCTTCAGACCTGCAAGTAAGGAAGATGAAACAATACCTCTTCTGCACCACCAATTGGATGGCAGCATTCCTTCAAATCAATATATGAGTTTTTACCAAGTCTTTAAAACAATGACTGGGAAAAGCACCTCTCCTGGGTGATCTCTTTGGGGAGAGATGATGCCCAATCATTGACGATGGGGAGATAAATTGAAACATAAACGCTTTCAGAGAGTTGCAGAACCATTCTATACACAGTGCTTGAGCTTTATTTACAGAAAAATGGAGAAATTCTTTAATTGCTCCAAGATATTATTTAAAGGGGTTGTTCCAGGGGCATAACAAAAGGCTCAGGGGCCCTTATGCAAAAGTTCAACTCCGGCCCCCCACCTGTACCTGTACCCATACATATCTAAAATGTGCTAAGTACAGGTGTAAAAGAAATTTACATACATGATCTGGCCCATTAGCATATGCTTTCCAAACATGACTCGTTTCCTGGACTACATCAAAATTTGTAGCCCCTTAGGCTATGTTCATGTTTTTTGATACATTTTTAAACCACAAATAAAAAACACATAATCTGCATGTGGTATTCAATAACCACATGCATTTTTAAGAAACTACATACACTATTAAAAACTGTGTGGATTATTAAAAAAATACATGCGTTTTTTAAACGGAATGCAGGATTTTGCATTTTTTAATTGTGTTTAAAGTGTGCAATCATATACAAGAGATACTCGGGTTATACCAGCATAGTCCATATCACTATATACAGGGAGATGTATAATTTATACCAGCTGTACTTGTATAATTATATACAGGAGATACCCAGCAAATACCAGTATTATTCATTTCACTATATACATGTAAAGTGGCAAACAGAGACATGAACAAATATCTCCTGCCTGTCACACATGTGCATTCTGTAAAGTCAAAATGGGACATGAACACACATCTCCTTATCTGTGTACATGTGCATTCTGTAATGTCAAACTTGGACATGAACACCCTGCGGACTCATGCACTGCAGAACTGCAAACTGCACTCAAAACTCGCGGACATGACTGAAAAACAGACATAAACATTATGCCATTCACACTCATGAACTGGCAAAACCAGACCAAACAGTAGAACTATGAAACGGACTTCACACTCATGGACAGACACAAACCAACGGCAGATAAACACTCAAAAAATGCATCAAGCATATCCGCATGTGTAAACGGATGGAATAGCTACAATATGAGGTTTTAGTTTGTATTTTGGCCAAGATACTTAAGCCCGTGAGCCCACTTCACGGGTCCTCATTGTCTCACAGGTCCCTACACTAATGAGACAACTAAACCAAGGAAACCTGCCGGCAATGTGGGGTGATTGTTCCGATAGGGACGACCCCGTGCTGGAACCTAGGGACCTACCTCATTCTAGATGAATGTGAAGCTATGCTGCTGAAAACCCATGTAACATAGTTCGTAAGGCTGAATGAAGACAATGTCCATCTAGTCCAGCCTGTCTAGCCTCCTGTTTTGTTGATCCAGAGGAAGGCAAAAAACCCCAAGAGCAGAAGCCAATTAGCCCTTTTGGGGAAAAAAATCCTTCCCGACTCCCTAATGGCAATCAGACTGTTCCCTGGATCAACCCCTAATAGTTCCTACCTGCCTGTATACCCGGATTAACAAATAACCTTAGATTTATAGCCTATAATATCCTTCCTCTCCAGAAAGACATCAAGTCCCCTTTTAAACTCCTCTAAGGATTTTGCCATCACTACGTCCTCAGGCAGAGAGTTCCACAGTCTAACTGCTCTAACAGTAAAGAACCCCTTTCTATGTTGGTGATGAAACCTGCTTTCCTCTAAACGTAGCGGATGTCCTCTTGTTACCGTTGCAGTCTGGGGTATAAACAGATCACGGGAGAGATCCTTGTATTGTCCCCTCATGTACTTATACATAGTTATTTGGTCGCCTCTTAATCTTCTTTTTTCTAGAGTAAATAGTCCCAATTTGGATAGCCTCTCTGGGTATTCCAGTCCCGTCATTCCATGTATTAGTTTAGTTGCCCTTCTTTGAACCCCTTGCAATACCGTAACATCTTTCCTGAGCACCGGTGACCAGAACTGTACGCAGTATTCCATGTTAGGCCTGACAAGTGCCTTATATAATGGAAGGATAATGTTCTCGTCCCTCGCCCCTATACCTCTTTTAATGCCTCCCAAAACTTTATTTGCCTTTGCAGCAGCTGACTGGCATTGGTTACTCCAGTTTAGTCTACAATCCACTAGTACCCCCAGGTCTTTTTCCATTTCACTTTTCCCTAGCGGTACCCCATTAAGTGAATATTGGTAACATCCATTCTTGCTGCTCATGTGCGTAACCTTACATTTATCAACATTGAACTTCATTTGCCATTTTCTGCCCAAGCCCCCAGCTTATCTAGGTCAGTTTGTAGCCGCACATTGTCCTCCATTGCATTAAAGGGGTTGTCTCGCGGCAGCAAGTGGGGGTATACACTTCTGTATGGCCATATTAATGCACTTTGTAATGTACATCGTGCATTAATTATGAGCCATACAGAAGTTATTCACTTACCTGCTCCGTTGCTAGCGTCCACGTCTCCATGGCTCCGTCTAATTTCGCTGGCGGCTTGCTTTTTTAGACGCGCTTGCGCAGTCCGTTCTTCTGCTCTGAGCATGAGCTGCTTCAGCGTGCTCGCCGCTACAGCTCTTCTGCGCATGCGCAGATGAGCTGTAACTTCTCGGGAGCGCGCTGGAGCGGCCATTCTGCTACCATCCTCTCTTAGAGAAAGGTGCAGAAACTTGAGCCGCCCAGCCGTGCCTAGAAGCCGTCTAGCCGTGCCTAGAAGCCGCCCTGCCGCCCAGCCGTGAAGCCGCCCAGCCACCCATGTAAGTGATGGGTCGGGGGTGATGTGTGCACTGGGGGGACTGTATAGGCCCCGGACTAACTGGCATGGGCCCCTGCTTTACTCTGGGTGTCCTAACGCTGGGCCCCGGGGCCTACTGCTGTTGCCAGGGGCCTAGCGCTGGGCCCCAGAGCTTAGCGCTGGGCCCCCCGAGGCCTAGCGCTGGGCCCCGGGGCCTACATCTGTAGTCAGGGGACTGCCGCTGGGCCCCGGGGCCTACTGCTGTGGCCCGGGGCCTACATTTGTAATGAGGGGACTGCCGCTGGGCCCCGGGGCCTATCGCTGTTATCCCCCCCAGCACACACACATAGGGCAGCGGATATGTTATCCCCCCCCCCAGCACACACACATAGGGCAGCAGGTATGTTATCCCCCCCCCAGCACACACACATAGGGCAGCAGGTATGTTATCCCCCCCCAGCACACACACATAGGGCAGCAGGTATGTTATCCCCCCCCCCCCAGCACACACACATAGGGCAGCAGGTATGCTATTCCCCCCCAGCACACACACATAGGGCAGCAGGTATGTTATCCCCCACCCCCCAAGCACACACACATAGGGCAGCAGGTATGCAATCCCCCCCCCCCCACAGCACACACACATAGGGCAGCAGGTATGTTATCCCCCCCAGCACACACACATAGGGCAGCAGGTATGTTATCCCCCCCCCAGCACAAACACACAGGGCAGCAGGTATGTTATCCCCCCCCCCCAGCACACACACATAGGTAAGCAGGTATGTTATCCCCCCCCCCCCCAGCACACACACATAGGGCAGCAGGTATGTTATCCCCCCCAGCACAAACACATAGGGCAGCAGGTATGTTATCCCCCCCCCCCCAGCACACACACATAGAGCAGCAGGTGTGTTAACCCCCCCCCCCAGCACAAACACATAGGGCAGCAGGTATGTTATCCCCCCCCCAGCACACACACACATAGGGCAGCAGGTATGTTATCCCCCCCCCCCCAGCACACACACATAGGGCAGCAGGTATGTTATTCCCCCCCCCAGCACACACACACATAGGGCAGCAGGTATGTTATCCCCCCCCCCCAGCACACACACATAGGGCAGCAGGTATGTTATCCCCCCCCCCAGCACAAACACATAGGGCAGCAGGTATGTTATTCCCCCCCCCCCCCAGCACACACACACATAGGGCAGCAGGTATGTTATCCCCCCCAGCACACACACATAGGGCAGCAGGTATGTTATCCCCCCACCCCCAGCACACACACATAGGGCAGCAGGTATGTAACCCCCCCCACCCCAGCACACACACATAGGGCAGCAGGTATGTCATCCCCCCCCAGCACACATACATAGGGCAGCAGGTATGTTAACCCCCCACCCCCAGCACACACACATAGGGCAGCAGGTATGTTATCCCCCCCCCCCCAGCACACACACATAGGGCAGCAGGTATGTTATCCCCCCCCCCAGCACACACACATAGGGCAGCAGGTATGTTATCTCCCCCCCCCAGCACACGCACACAAGGCATAATTTCTCGCGGATGCTGCTTGCTACTTGCAGACTAGTGTGACACCGCAGAGCGCTGCCGAAGGGGCCGCTTCCACACCGCAGGTTAGTGTGAGAGCGCAGCTGAAGGGCCCGCGATTGTTCCTGCCTTATTAAAAGTTCCCGGCGGTGCCGCGGCCCGGCAGTATGCACCAAACGGCCCGGCCCCGGTCCGCGGACCGTTGGTGGTGGACCCCTGACATAGAGGGCTGAATGGAGGGGGTTAGCTGCTGCGGGGAGCGGGTGTTCTTACCTTGGCTTCTTTGTGGAAAATGGCACTGAGAAACATGTGGTGGCTGTATCCTCCCCTGCCCGGCCTCTCAAATTGCTCCACCTCCCCACTGCTCATTGTGCCGTCCAGCCAATCGGGTGGCTGGAATAGGCATTACAAGCAGGAGAGTTCCCCGCCTCCAGCGATGACGTCATCAACAGAATCACGTGACCGGCGTCTTGGGAGCACGCACGTCAGGCTACAGCAAGCGCGGTGCACCATGGTAGAAACCCGCGGTGCACCTTGGGAAAAGAACCGGCGGCCATCTTTGGGAAACGTTTTATAAGTTGCTGAAACACAAGAACTGTGAGTAGAAACCTGCTTTAAAACCCATTTACACGTGTGCATAGTAATGTATGCTTAAGAAGGGGGACTGGGCAATAAAAAAATTCCACTCTTGCCTCGAGACAACCCCTTTAATTATATTGTATAATTTTGTGTCATCTGCAAATATTGATATTTTACTGTGCAGTCCCTCTATCAGGTCGTTGATAAATATATTGAACAGAATGGGGCCCAATACTGAACCCTGTGGCACCCCACTAGTGACTGTGGCCCAATCAGAGTATGAACCATTTATTACCACCCTCTGCTTTCTATGATTGAGCCAATTTTTAACCCAATTACACACGTTTTCACCCAATCCGAGCTGTCTCATTTTGTATATTAGCCTATTATGTGGCACGGTGTCAAACGCTTTAGAGAAGTCCAGATATACGAGATCAATAGATTCTCCCTGGTCCAGCTTAGAGCTTACTTCATCGTAGAAACTGATCAGATTTGTCTGACATGAGCGACCCTTCATGAATCCATGACGGTGAGGAGTTATTCCCTTGTTCTCCTTGAGGTGCTCATCGATGGCGTCTCTCAGAATCCCCTCGAAAATTTTTCCCGTTACTAAAGTGAGACTTACCGGCCTGTAATTACCAGGCTCACTTTTGGTCCTCTTTTTATAAATTGGAACTACGTTGGCAATGCGCCAATCCAATGGTACAACACCGGTCTTGATAGTGTCTAGAAATATTAGGTATAGCGGCCTAGCTATCTCATCACTTAGTTCCCTTAGTATCCTTGGGTGTATTCCATCTGCGCCTGGCGATTTATCGATTTTAATCTTCTTTAACCTGTTCCGCACTTCCTCCTGCGTTAGGTATGACATATTTTGCGAGGGGTTTATTTTATTCCCCTGTATCTCGTGTGGCATTTCCTTTTCGTTTGTGAATACGCTTGAAAAGAAACTATTTAATAGATTTTCCTTCCCTCCATCATCTTCAATGATTCCTCCTGCATTATTTGTTAAAGGGCCAGTGCTCTCCCTGCAAATCCTTTTGCTGTTAATATAGTTGAAAAATAGTTTTGGGTTGTTTTTGCTCTCTTTGGCGATCACTCTTTCCGCCTCCTCCTTAGCAATTTTGATCGTATCTTTGCATATTTTGGTTTTTTCCCTGTACGATTTTAGCGCTTCTTCGCTGCCTTCTTGCTTTAGTAGTTTGAACGCTTTCTTTTTTTCGTTTATTGCCCCTCTTACCGTCTTGTCGAGCCACATTGGTTTCCTTTTAGTTGAGATTCTTTTATTTTTAAAGGGAATAAACTGCTCACATGAGGCGATTAGGATCCTTTTGAACTTTTCCCATTTGTCCTCCGTACTGGCATTTTTGAGGATGTTGTCCCATTTAATGTTACTGATAGTAGTTCTAAGCTGATCAAATTTTGCTTTAAGGCTTCTTATTGAATGACAGCTGGAAGTTGATTATATTGTGGTCACTGTTCCCCAAGTGCCCCTCAACCTGTACCCCCTTTATTTGGTCCGGTTTGTTAGTTAGTACTAGGTCCAGAATGGCCCTCCCTCTTGTTGGTTCCTGCACTAGTTGGTTCAGGTAATTATCTTGTGAGATTTGCAGGTCTCATTTTCCCATATTATATCTGGATAATTAAAGTCCCCCATTATAATTACTTCGTTGCGCTTTGACACCTCTTCTATCTGCCTTAATAGTAAGTTTTCAGTTTCTTCTGTTGCTTTTGGTGGTCTATAGAAGACCCCTATCAGAATTTTGTTATTTTTTCTTCGCTGTATTTCTACCCACAGAGATTCCACCTGCTCGTCTCCTACACCTATGTCCTCCCGTAGTCTTGGATTTAAGTTTGATTTGACGTACAGACATACCCCTCCCCCTTTCTGGTTCCTTCGGTCTCTTCTGAAGAGATTGTACCCCTGTAAATTTGCCGCCCAATCACACTTATCATCAAGCCATGTTTCTGTTAATCCAACTATATCATAACTCTCATCAGTCATTCTTGCTTCAAGCTCCCCCACTTTACCAATCAGACTTCGTGCATTTGTGGTCATACAATTGATATCGTTATTTTTGTTTTTTAAATTCGTTTTGTTGCTATTCGTACTATTGGCTGACCTCACATTTCTAACTGTACTAACCCCCCCCCCCCCCCACCGCTCGACCACCATTCCCATTTCTTTGACCCAGGTCGCTAGCTACACTGGCTACCCCCTATTTATCATTTTGCCCTCCCCCCAGTCCCTAGTTTAAACACTCCTCCAGCCTTCTAGCCATCTTCTCCCCCAGCACAGCTGCACCCTCCCCATTTAGATGCAGCCCGTCCCTACGGTAGAGCCTGTAGCCGACAGCAAAGTCAGCCCAGTTCTCCAGGAACCCAAATCCCTCCTTCTTACACCAACTCTGGAGCCACTTGTTTACCTCCCTAAGATCCTGCTGCCTTTCTAGTGTGGCTTTAGGTGCAGGTAGTATTTCCGAGAAAATTACCCTGGAGGTCCGCGCCCTAAGCTTGGACCCTAGGTCCCTGAAATCATTTTTGAGGGCCCTCCATTGACCTCTAATTTGTTCATTGGTACCAACGTGCACCATGACCGCTGGATCCTCACCAGCCCCTCCCAGTAATCTGTCAATCCGATCCGCGATGTGTCGAACTCGAGCGCCAGGAAGACAACACACCGTTCGACGATCCCGGTCTTTATGGCAGATTGTCCTATCTGTCCCCCTAATAATTGAGTCCCCCATCACTAGGACCTGTCTAGCCTGCCCTACGCTCCCTGTCCCCATCTCACTGGAGCAGTCATCCCCCTGGCGTTCAGAGGGCGTGTCGTGCTGCAGCGGTGCTGGCTCTGTAATGGCATCCCCCTCATCTGCCAATCTTGCAAACTTGTTGGGTTGTGCCAGTTCAGGACTAGCCTCCCTGGTTCTCTTCCCTCTATCCCTCCTTCTTTCTGTCACCCAGCTTCTTGCCTGCTCCCCCTGCGCTTCCGTACTACCATCCGCTCCCGCCTCTACCCCAGCGAGTGCCTGCTCAGTGAGCACCAAACTCCTTTCCATGATGTCAATGGCTCTCAGTGTTGCCAGTTGCCCATTTAGATCCAGGATTTGGGCTTCTAAATGTGCGACGTGCACGCATCTTGCGCAACAGTATGCACCCTCGATCGGCTGATCAAGGACCGCATACATTGCACAAGTAGCACACTGGATGACATTGCCAGGCATGGAGCTCATCCTAATGGGGATCTACAATTTACTTGTGGAAGTAGTGAAGATAGATTTGTTCACACTTCGCTCACACGCTGCTGCCTCTGCTCAACCGCTCACACGCTGCCACTCACCTGCTGCCTCCTGCAAAGACCACTCACACGCAACTGCTCACACGCTGCCCCCTCTGCGCAACCGCTCACACACTGGCACTCACACGCTGCCCCCTCTGCGCAACCACTCACACACTGCCCCCTCTGTGCAACCGCTCACACGCTGCCCCCTCTGCGCAACCGCTCACACACTGACGCCTGCACGCAACCGCTCCCACACTCGTACTCACACGCTGCCCCCTCTGCGCAACCACTCACACACTGCCCCCTCTGTGCAACCGCTCACACGCTGCCCCCTCTGCTCAACCGCTCACACGCTGCCACTCACCTGCTGCCTCCTGCAAAGACCACTCACACGCAACTGCTCACACGCTGCCCCCTCTGCGCAACCGCTCACACACTGGCACTCACACGCTGCCCCCTCTGCGCAACCACTCACACACTGCCCCCTCAGCTCAACCACTCACACACTGACTCTTGCAAGCAACTGCTCAAACACTGACTCTTGCAAGCAACCGCTCACACACTGACTCTTGCAAGCAACAGCTCACACAACAAAAAGTTTTTTTCCCCCCTCCTCACAAACACTTAGACCCACAGACACACACACTTACAGTAGGTACACAGAAAACACAACTAGGACACACTAGATACACAGAAGACAAACACTTAGATTCACACACACACACACAGAAGATACTTATCGGCTCCTGTTGCAGCTCCTCCACAGTTACGTCACCTGTTCTCCCGGCGGCTGCTCACTCTGCCCTCCTGCTGCTGCTCTGGGACCTGTTCTGCTTCTGCACTCCTCCTGCCGGCTCTTCCTTGGACTCTTGTCACCTCCGGGCGCCGGTATCGGCTCCTCCGCTGGTCCGATGTCCCCTTCTGCCCCTCAGACCCCCGCTCGTGCCTCTGCCTCGGCGCGCTGCTCCTGGCGTCTGACATCACTTCCGTCAGTTGATCGGTGACTAATACAACAGATCCCAGCAGCGAACCCTAACAGTGCCTCTCCCTTACAAAGCGGCCTCCAGAGATGCAGGCACCTAACACACAGGGGTCTAAGACCCGGAGGTCTGGCTGGCTGGAGAAATCCACCCACAGTCAGCTCAATTAACCCCCACCTGTGGGGCTGAGTAGCTGGAAACCCATGTAGTAGCACAGATCGCAGCAGGAACCGTAACAGTACTTTCCATTTTAAGAGGGGCCTCCAGAGATACAGGCACCTAGCACACAGGGGTCTGGTGCACTGAAAAACTGTGCAAATGCACACACGAAACAACAAGATAGAGAGAAAAATTCATACACAAATTACTGAAAATGAACAATCAAGGTCCTAGCGTTCGCCTACCAACGGACAAAGGGATCGGGAACAGGCTCGAGCATCCATCCACCAATGGGCAGATAGAGCAAACAAACAAAAAACGGGCGTCCGACAACCAGTGGATGGGTGGATTTGACATAGGACGGAAAACAGACATAAGCCAGACTGACAGAATGATGTGTAGGACTTATCTATATGGGCCTTTGTTTGAACACTTCCATTGAAGAAAAACTCACTACTTCCCGTGGTAACCTGTTCCACTCATTTATCACCCTCACTGTCAGAAAGTTTTTTCTAATATCTAATCTGTCTCCTCCCTTTCAGTTTCATCCCATTGCTTCTAGTCTTTCCTAGTGCAAATGAGAATAGGGCTGATCCCTCTGCTCTGTGACAGCCCTTCAGATATTTGTGGACAGCTATTAAGTCTCCTCCAAGCCTTCTTTTTTGCTGTAGTGAGGTGCTTCCAGCGGACCTGACAGAGAGATTCCCAACAAATGTCTGGCTAGTTAAATTCTCACATGATCAGTATGTCATACTTTTTTGAGAACTTGGCCATCTGATTTAGAAAGAGTTCATCAACATCTTCTGCTTGTCCAAGCAGCCTATAGTTAATGCCTACAATGGTGTTCTTTCTGTTGTTCTCTCCTTGTATTCTCACCCAAACAGTTTCTACAGAACTACCATGCTCGGAAGCTTGAATCTCTGTGGAGATGCATGTTTTCCTAACATACAATGCAACACCTCCTCCCCTTTTATTAAGTCTGTTTCTTATAAATAAGTTGTATCCTTCAAGCCTTGTATTCCAATCATGTGTATCATTCCACCAAGTTTCTGTGATGCCTGAGACATTATATTTATCTTCCTGTGTTAGAAGCTCCAATTCCTCTTGTTTGTTTCCCACGTTCTGTGCATTTGTGTAAAAACATTTTAGTTTGTGATAGGTGTCTCTTGCTCTTCTACTTTCCTTCAGAACTTTTTTACTTTGTTCCTTTTTTACACTTCTAATCGCAAGGTTCTCAATTGTATTAATCAGCTGTATATTTTTACCTGGCCTTTCACTTCCCTTCCCATATTCTATTTTTAAAGCTCTCCTGATGATTGTAGCAAAGCGCCTGCCAAATATATGCTTTCCTAACTTTGTAAGGTACAACCCATCTCTAGAAAGGAGTCCATCATATAGGTAGTTCACTCCATGGTCTAGAAATCCAAATCTTTGCTGACAACACAATCAACGTAACCAGTTGTTCACCATCCTGTTCAATCTTATTCCATGGCTTTCCACTCTGAGGATGGATGAGAAGACTACCTGTGCTCCAAGTTCCTTCACTTTCCTTCCAAGGTCTTCAAAGGTTCTACAGATAGTTGCAGGGTCTTTTTTTGCTTTGTCATTTGTCTCTACATGTATCAGTAGGAATGGGGTAATGGTCTGTAGAACTGAAGAGTCTTGTTAGACTATCATCTAACAGGATAATTATCAGACAGCACAGCTCTTGTGAGGTTATGTCAGGTCTGCAGATAGTGGCCTCTGTTCTCAATAGGGAAGTCTACACAACCAGCACTCTCCTTTTGTTCTTCACAACAACACTTCTTTTTCTCCATCCAAGAGGATTCTGAGTGCTTACTATACTGTTCTTTGCGGGCAAAGTCATTTTTTGATGTAACTCGTTGTTCTTTTGCGTGTGAGCCTGGTACCGGTTCCTGAGGAGTATGGGTGCTGACTGACTCCTTATCCTTCTGCATCGTTGGGTCACATGCTTCCATTCCTCTGCTTCTGCAGGTACACTGAAAATTTATTTTCCTTCAACATTTTGAATGTGGAGAAAGTCAAAGCAGTCTGCTGACTTTCTCCACTTCAAATTTATGCTCAAAACCTCTAACCTCCACCATGCCAAACAAACTTACTTCACTTTCCTCGTCTCCTCACTATCCCACAACTCCAAACGACTTTTTGATACACTCCACTCCCTCCTCAGCCCCAAAGAACAGACCCCCAGGACGGATCTCAGTGCTGGAGAGTTAGTTGCCCATTTCAAAGAAATAAAATCGAAAACATCCGAAAATAAATCTCCGAAAACTGCACCTCTTTCCCGGTTCTCCTCCTACCAACTTTCCCCCAACATCTTCATTCCAGTATCTGGCATCATAATAACCCTAAAACAATATGTTTGCTGTCTTGGGGTCACAAAGGATTCCGACCTCTCTCTCATCCCCCGACATCCAATCCCTCGCCCAAACATGCCACCCGCACCTCAGTAATATTGCAAAAATCTGGCCATTTTTCACCACGGACACACTAAAGACACTTGATGTCACCCTCATCCATTCACAATGTTTACTGTAACTAACTGCTCATTGGCCTCCCTGCACCAGACTCTGCCCTTTCCAATTGATACTGAAAGTGGCAGCTAGACTAATTTTCCTATTCAGCTGCTTCTCAGATGTCCCCGCACAATGCCAGTCGCTGCACTGGCTACCTATCGACTACAGAACTAAATTCAAACTCATCACCCTCACCCACAAAGTTCTCCATAGCACCACCGTTCATCGCTTCCCTCCTGTCCGTACACCACCCAGCCCGCACAATCCGATCAGCCAACACTTTGGGTGTAAATGCCCTTCTAACTCGATCCTCACCTCTAGGACCTCTCTAGAGCAGCACCGGTCCTCTTGAACACACTACCCCAAAACATCTGGACAATCCCAGATGCACGGAATATCACACGTGCCCTGAAAATACACCTCTTCAGGGAGGTATACCAAATCTCCGGATCCAATTCCCCACCCTGTAGAGATGAGCGAGCACCAAAATGCTCGGGTGCTCGTTACTCGGGACAAAATTTTCGCAATGCTCGAGGGTTCGTTTCGAGTAACGAACCCCATTGAAGTCAATGGGCGACCCGAGCATTTTTGTATTTCGCCGATGCTCGCTAAGGTTTCCATGTGTGAAAATCTGGGCAATTCAAGAAAGTGATGGGAACGAAACAGCAACGGATAGGGCAGGCGAGGGGCTACATGTTGGGCTGCATCTCAAGTTCACAGGTCCCACTATTAAGCCACAATACCGGCAAGAGTGGGGCCCCCCCCCCAACAACTTTTACTTCTGAAAAGCCCTCATTAGCATGGCATACCTTAGCTAAGCACCACACTACCTACAACAAAGCACAATCACTGCCTGCATGACACTCTGCTGCCACTTCTCCTGGGTTACATGCTGCCCAACCCCCCTCCCCCCTGCACGACGCAGTGTCCACAGCGCACACCAAACTGTCCCTGCGCAGCCTTCAGCTGCCCTCATGCCACACCACCCTCATGTCTATTTATAAGTGCGTCTGCCATGAGGAGGAAATGCAGGCACACACTGCAGAGGGTTGGCACGACTAGGCAGCGACTCTCTTTAAAAGTGGTGGGGCGATAGCCCACAATGCTGTACAGAAGCAATATGAAATAGAATCCTGTGCCACCGCCATCAGGAGCTGCACACGTGGGCATAGCAATGGGGAACCTATGTGCCACACACTATTCATTCTGTCAAGGTGTCTGCATGCCCCAGTCAGACTGGTAATATGTACCTTAACAGTAACCGCGTTGGTGGTAATGTGGTGGTGACTGCGGACCTAGTAGCGCGGTTGTATTTTGTTGGTTTTCGGAATGTTGCCAGGATTAAGTTGGCCGTGGCGGGGGATGTTTTTGAGGCACTACGTGTCCTCTCCACGTGTCCATGGTTATATGCACCTTAACAGTAACCGCGTTGGTGGTAATGTGGTGGTGACTGCGGACCTAGTAGCACGGTTGTATTTTGTTGGTTTTCGGAATGTGGCCAGGATTAAGTGGGCCGTGGCGGGGGGATGGTGGGGGGGCTCTCTTGTTGTGTCGGTAAAGGTGAAATTCTTGGACTGCCACCAGACAAACCAATGCAAAGGCATTTGCCAAGAATGTTTTCATTGTTGGAGGAGGAGGGGGATGTTTTTGAGGCACTACGTGTCCTCTCCACGTGTCCGTGGTTATATGCACCTTAACAGTAACCGCGTTGGTGGGAAATGGCCTCGCCGCCATCATGTCTTTGGGAAGCCTCTGTTTCCACACCCCAGAGACATACCATTAGCAGCGGTATAGCCAGAGCCCATAATTCGTAACATTTCAGCTGTAGCATTAGGACAGGCCCCACTAACATATCACTAGCAGCATTATAGGGGGAGCACAGTATTAGTTCCATTTCAGTATTAGTAGCACTCAAGACAGGCCCCAGTAACAATTCCGAAGCAGCAGTATAGTGGGAGCGCAGTTTTCGTTCCATTTCAGTAATAGTAGCACTCAAGACAGGCCCCAGTAACAATTCCGAAGCAGCAGTATAGTGGGAGCGCAGTCTTCGTTCCATTTCAGTAATAGTAGCACTCAAGACAGGCCCCAGTAACAATTCCAAAGCAGCAGTATAGTGGGAGCGCAGTCTTCGTTCCATTTCAGTAATAGTAGCACTCAAGACAGGCCCCAGTAACAATTCCGAAGCAGCAGTATAGGAGGAGCATAGTCTAAGTTCCATTTAAGTAATAGTAGCAGCCTACACAGGCCCCAGGAACAATTCCGAAGCAGCAGTATAGTGGGAGCGCAGTCTTAGTTCCATTTCAGTAGCTGCAGTATAGCCAAGGCCCAAGTTACATTTATGTAGCTAAAGTGTAGGCCAACCCCACACACCTTTCTGTACCATGAGTGCAGGCGAAGAACATAGAAATTGCTATGATTACACTGTAGGTGAGGGCCCCAAAAAATTGGTGTACCAACAGTACTAATGTACCTCAGTAACAATTGGCCATGCCCAACCAAGATGGCAGGTGAAACCCATTAATCGCTTTGGTTAATGTGGCTTAAGTGGTAACTAGGCCTGGAGGCAGCCCAGTTTAACGAAAAATTGTTTCAAGTTAAAGTTCCAACTCTTTTAAGAGCATTGAAACGTATAAAAAATTTTTAGAAAAATTATATGAGTGAGCCTTGTGGCCCTAAGAAAAATTGCCCGTTCAGCGTGATTACGTGAGGTTTCAGGAGGAGGAGCAGGAGGAGGAGGAGGAATATTATACACAGATTGATGAAGCCGAAATGTCCCCGTTTTGGATGGTGAGAGAGAACGATGCTTCCATCCGCGGGTGCAGCCTACGTATTGCTTAGGTATCGCTGCTGTCCGCTGGTGGAGAAGAGAAGTCTGGGGAAATCCAGGCTTTGTTCATCTTGATGAGTGTTAGCCTGTCGGCATTGTCGGTTGACAGGCGGGTACGCTTATCTGTGATGATTCCCCCACCCGCACTAAACACCCTCTCCGACAAGACGCTAGCCGCAGGACAAGCAAGCACCTCCAGGGCATACAGCGCTAGTTCAGGCCACGTGTCCAGCTTCGACACCCAGTAGTTGTAGGTGGCAGAGGCGTCACGGAGGACGGTCGTGCGATCGGCTACGTACTCCCTCACCATCCTTTTACAGTGCTCCCGCCGACTCAGCCTTGACTGGGGAGCGGTGACACAGTCTTGCTGGGGAGCCATAAAGCTGTCCAGGCCCTTAAAGACTGTTGCACTGCCTGGGCTGTACATGCTGCTCGATCTCTGCACCTCCCCTGCTACCTGGCCCTCGGAACTGCGCCTTCTGCCACTAGCGCTGTCGGATGGGAATTTTACCATCAGCTTGTCTGCCAGGGTCCTGTGGTATAGCAACACTCTCGAACCCCTTTCCTCTTCGGGAATGAGAGTGGGAAGGTTCTCCTTATAGCGTGGGTCGAGCAGTGTGTACACCCAGTAATCCGTAGTGGCCAGAATGCGTGTAACGCGAGGGTCATGAGAAAGGCATCCTAACATGAAGTCAGCCATGTGTGCCAGGGTACCTGTACGCAACACATGGCTGTCCGCACTAGGAAGATCACTTTCAGGATCCTCCTCCTCCTCCTCCTCAGGCCAAACACGCTGAAATGATGACAGGCAAGCAGCATGGGTACCATCAGCAGTGGGCCAAGCTGTCTCTTCCCCCTCCTCCTCATCCTCCTCATGCTCCTCCTCCTCCTCCTGAACGCGCTGAGATATAGACAGGAGGGTGCTCTGACTATCCAGCGACATACTGTCTTCCCCCGGCTCTGTTTCCGAGCGCAAAGCGGCTGCCTTTATGGTTTGCAGGGAACTTTTCAAGATGCATAGCAGAGGAATGGTGACGCTAATGATTGCAGCATCGCCGCTCACCACCTGGGTAGACTGCTCAAAGTTTTGAAGGACCTGGCAGATGTCTGCCAACCAGGCCCACTCTTCTGTAAAGAATTGAGGAGGCTGACTCCCACTGCGCCGCCCATGTTGGAGTTGGTATTCCACTATAGCTCTACGCTGCTCATAGAGCCTGGCCAACATGTGGAGCGTAGAGTTCCACCGTGTGGGCACGTCGCACAGCAGTCGGTGCACTGGCAGATTAAACCGATGTTGCAGTGTCCGCAGGGTGGCAGCGTCCGTGTGGGACTTGCGGAATGTGCGCAGAGCCGGCGCACCTTTACGAGCAGGTCTGACAAGCGTGGGTAGCTTTTCAGAAAGCGCTGAACCACCAAATTAAAGACGTGGCCAGGCATGGCACGTGCGTGAGGCTGCCGAGCTGCAGAGCCGCCACCAGGTTACGGCCGTTGTCACACACGACCATGCCCGGTTGGAGGCTCAGCGGCGCAAGCCAGCGGTCGGTCTGCTCTGTCAGACCCTGCAGCAGTTCGTGGGCCGTGTGCCTCTTATCTCCTAAGCTGAGTAGTTTCAGCATGGCCTGCTGACGCTTGCCCACCGCTGTGCTGCCACGCCGCACGACACCGACTGCTGGCGACGTGCTGCTGCTGCTGACACATCTTGATTGCGAGACAGAGGTTGCGGAGGAGGAGGAGGAGGGTGCTTTAGTGGAGGAAGCATACACAACCGCAGATACCAGCACCGAGCTGGGGCCCGCAATTCTGGGGGTGGGTAGGACGTGAGCGGTCCCAGGCTCTGACTCTGTCTCAGCCTCCACTAAATTCACCCAATGTGCCGTCAGGGAGATGTAGTGGCCCTGGCCGCCTGTGCTTGTCCACGTGTCCGTTGTTAAGTGGACCTTGGCAGTAACCGCGTTGGTGAGGGCGCGTACAATGTTGCGGGAGACATGGTCGTGCAGGGCTGGGACGGCACATCGGGAAAAGTAGTGTCGACTGGGAACTGAGTAGCGCGGGGCTGCCGCCTCCATCATACTTTTGAAGGACTCCGTTTCCACAACCCTATACGGCAGCATCTCAAGGCTGATAAATTTGGCTATGTGGACGGTTAACGCTTGAGCGTGCGGGTGCGTGGCGGCGTACTTGCGCTTGCGCTCAAACACTTGCGCTAGCGACGGCTGGACGGTGCGGTGCGAGACATTGGTGGATGGGGCCGAGGACAGCGGAGGTGAGGGTGTGGGTGCAGGCCAGGAGACGGTAGTGCCTGTGTCCTCAGAGCGGGGTTGGATCTCAGTGGCAGGTTAGGGCACAGGGGGAGAGGCAGCAGTGCAAACCGGAGGCGGTGAACGGCCTTCGTCCCACCTTGTGGGGTGCTTGGCCATCATATATCTGCGCATGCTGGTGGTGGTGAGGCTGTTGGTGGTGGCTCCCCGGCTGATATTGGCGCGACAAAGGTTGCACACCACTGTTCGTCGGTCGTCAGGCGTCTCTGTGAAAAACTGCCAGACCTTAGAGCACCTCGGCCTCTGCAGGGTGGCATGGCGCGAGGGTGTGCTTTGGGAAACAGTTGGTGGATTATTTGGTCTGGCCCTGCCTCTACCCCTGGACACCGCACTGCCTCTTGCAACCTGCCCTGCTGCTGCCCGTGCCTCCCCCTCTGAAGACCTGTCCTGTGTAGGCGTTGCACACCAGGTGGGATCAGTCACCTCATCGTCCTGCTGCTCTTCCTCCGAATCCTCTGTGTGCTCCTCCCTCGGATTTACTGCCCTTACTACTACCTCACTGCAAGACAACTGTGTCTCATCGTCATCGTCCTCCTCACCCACTGAAAGGTCTTGAGACAGTTGCCGGAAGTCCCCAGCCTCATCCCCCGGACCCCGGGAACTTTCCAATGGTTGGGCATCAGTGACGATAAACTCCTCTGGTGGGAGAGGAACCACTGCTGCCCAATCTGAGCAGGGGCCCGAGAACAGTTCCTGGGAGTCTGCCCGCTCCTGAGCATGTGTCATTGTAGTGGAGTGAGGAGGCTGGGAGGAAGGAGGAGTAGCAGCCAGAGGATTTGGATTTGCATCACTGGACGGCGCAGAACTGTGGGTGGATGATAGCTTGCTCGAAGCACTTTCTGCCATCCATGACAGGACCTGCTCACACTGCTCATTTTCTAATAAAGGTCTCCCGCGTGGACCCATTAATTGGGCGATGAATGTGGGGACGCCAGAAACGTGCCTCTCTCTTAATCGCGCAGCAGTCGGCTGCGATACACCTTGATCAGGAGCTCGCCCTGTGCCCACACCCTCACTTGGGCCTACGCGTCCTCGGCCACGTCCACGTCCATGTCCTCTAGGCTTACCCCTACCCCTCAGCATGCTGTATTACCAGTGATTTCCCAGGCAGGAAATAAATTGGCGCAAGCCTGCAGGACAAATAGAATGTTTCCCTTTTTGGGAAACGGAGGGCCCACTGACTATATTCAATCAGATAAGATATGTGTTGCCCAGAAATGCAGTTATATGAAGCGCAGCAGAGCGGAGACTTTTCACAGGCAGCAAATAAATTGGCGCAAGCCTGCAGGACAAATAGAATGTTTCCCTTTTTGGGAAACGGAGGGCCCACTGACTATATTCAATCAGATAAGATATGTGTTGCACAGAAATGCAGTTATATGAAGTGCAGCAGAGCAGTTACTTTTCCCAGGCAGCAAATAAATTGGCGCAAGCCTGCAGGACAAATAGAATGTTTCCCTTTTTGGGAAACGGAGGGCCCACTGACTATATTCAATCAGATAAGATATGTGTTGCACAGAAATGCAGTTATATGAAGTGCAGCAGAGCGGTTACTTTTCACAGGCAGCAAATAAATTGGCGCAAGCCTGCAGGACAAATAGAATGTTTCCCTTTTTGGGAAACGGAGGGCCCACTGACTATATTCAATCAGATAAGATAAGTGTTGCACAGAAATGCAGTTATATGAAGTGCAGCAGAGCGGAGACTTTTCACAGGCAGCAAATAAATTGGCGCAAGCCTGCAGGACAAATAGAATGTTTCCCTTTTTGGGAAACGGAGGGCCCACTGACTATATTCAATCAGATAAGATATGTGTTGCACAGAAATGCAGTTATATGAAGTGCAGCACAGCGGTTACTTTTTCCAGGCAGGAAATAAATTGGCGCAAGACTGCAGGACAAATACAATTTTTCCCTTTTTGGGAAACGGAGGGCCCACTGACTGTATTCAATCAATAATATATGTCTTCTGGCCCTGCCTACACAATTCTCTCCCTGTAGTATTACTGCAAGGCGCAATGCTCTGCAGACAGCCGATTTTGAAAAGAAAAAAATATCCAACACTGCTAACAGCAGCCTGCACAGTACTGCACACGGATAGATGTGGCCCTAAGAAGGACCGTTGGGGTTCTTGAAGCCTACACTCACTCCTAACACTCTCCCTACCTAAGCACCACTTCTGTACCTGTAGTATTACTGCAAGGCGCAATGCTCTGCAGACTGCCGATTTTGAAAAAAAAAAAATTTGTGCAACACTGCTAACAGCACCCTCCACAGTACTACACATGGATAGATGTGGCCCTGAGAAGGACCGTTGGGGTTCTTGAAGTCTACACTCACTACTAACACTCTTCCTACAGCAGCTCCGGCACCAGCAGCACTTTCCCTCAGGTAACTCACAAGACATCTGAGGCGAGCCGCGGGAGGGGCCGACTTTTATACTCGGGTGACATCAGATCTTCCCAGCCACTCACAGCAGGGGGGTGGTATAGGGCTTGAACGTCACAGGGGGAAGTTGTAATGCCTTCCCTGTCTTTCAATTGGCCAGAAAAGCGCGCTAACGTCTCAGAGAGGAAACTGAAAGTAACTGGAACACCGCGTGGTACTCGTTACGAGTAACGAGCATCCCGAACACCCTAATATTCGCACGAATATCAAGCTCGGACGAGTACGTTCGCTCATCTCTACCACCCTGTCTTTCTTTAAATAATTGTATACCACGTGTAATTATCGTCTTGTTTTGTGTTTCCCCCTGCTTTGAAAGCGCTGTGGAATGAGTTGGGGAAAATAAAGATCATCAATCTATCTATTTCTCTTTATGTTCTTATGTCTGTCTGTCTGTCTGTCTATCTATCTATCAATTGTTAGTGAAAGCTTAAAGATTTGCTTTCAAAAGTAAGTATGTCTTTAGGTTTTCAAATTAGAAATATATTAGGACCCGGAAATAACTTGTAAAACCACACACAACCGGATGTGATCAAAAGTTATCTGCTTTAATCAATTCACATGCAGCACTTTATATAGAGGCACATGCCTCATTCAGAATAATCATCATTTATTATAATTCATTTATTACCATTGGCAATATTAAACCAAACACACATATTAATATGCATGACAGGCTATTAACATCTGAATCGCCAAACAGATTTCTCCCAGGTGGTGTGGCTTTGAATATGATAGACTTCCCAGAACAAGGGTACAGGAATGAGAACAGGACACTTCAACCCCGGGCCACTGAGTCTGCTTTTTCAATCTCTTCTTTGAAATGTTCTAGCCATCAAGGTCCTTTTTCTCCTTTGAACGTTTCTGGACATCTTATTTTAAAGGAAAAAACAATATATGTCAAATGCATATAATATTGCTACCTGTAATAAACAATGTACAAAATGGAGTCATATTCACTTCACTCAATTCTAATTGCCAAAGGCAAAAGATACCCGTAAGTAATATCCCCTAAAATATCATATACCGTATATACCGGCGTATAAGACGACTTTTGAACCCCGAAAAATCTGCTCTGAAGTCGGGGGTCGTCTTATACGCCGGTAATACAAAAAAAAAAGTGTAAAAAAAAAATCATTACTCACCTCCCTCGGCGTTCTGTCGCACTCCGGCAGGCTGTCGCTCGCTCCTCGTCCCTGGCGCAGCATTGCTTTCTGAATGCGGGGCTTGAAATCCCCGCCTCCAGAAAGCTAATACACACGCCGTCAGCCAGTTACAGCCATTCAATGACAGCATTGAATGGCTGTGATTGGCTGAAGGCGCACGTGTGTTAGCAATCACACCCATTCAATGATGTCATTGAATAGTGTGATTGGCTGAAGCCATGTGTGTTTTAGCCAATCACAGCCATTCAATGATGTCATTGAATGGCTGTAACTGGCTGACGGCGTGTGTATTAGCTTTCTGGAGGCGGGGATTTCAAGCCCCGCATTCAGAAAGCAATGCTGCGCCGGGGACGAGGAGCGAGCGACATCCTGCCGGAGCGCGACAGAACGCCGGGGGAGGTGAGTAATGATTTTTTTTTCTGCACTGTATTACCGGCGTATAAGGTGAAAGTTTGGGGGGTCGTCTTATACGCCCCGTCGCCTTATATGCCGGTATATACGGTAAATACTTTATTATTCAAAAAAGACAAAGACAACATCAAATGATCTTTAAAATAAAGGGTCAAATGGTGGTGGCAATGAATTGTGACCAGCAGTCATCAATTAGTACCATGTGTGTAATTGTGTGCATAGACATTAAACCAACTTCCAAAAGCCTTTGTAAAAATTAATAAGTCAGCACCACCAAAACCCTATTAAAATTTATTCTATAGCCACCCTGACATGTTTTGCTTTGTGACGTCCTCAGGGGGAACAGCAACCAGGGCTACATGTTGTTCCCCATGAGTACGCCGCATTGAAACACTCAATGCATGAAAGAAATAGTATAAATAATTAGTATAATTAGTATTAATAAATATAAATAAAGAAGGAGCTAAATAAATAAAACATGAGTGGAAGATACATTAAAAAAGGAGGAGATGAGAATAAATCCAAAAACCATTCATATTATCATATTACCTGCAGAAACCACTATATCCTATATTGAAAGATATGGAGGAAATACTAAATGCAAACATTACTTAGAATTCATCTTAAAACCGAGCAAGCTAGATACACACCATTCATAAGTATATATAAATCTTAAAAAAAAAAAAAAAGAATATATATATATACAGCCAGAATACTACAGGTAGACAAGAGCTAATATGCCACAATGAGGAGAGGATATAGGTTAGTGGGAGTAATAATTCCTTGTCACGACTATAACATTTTTTTTTCCAAAACCTCATTTAACCTGAATTACACCTGAAGATCCAATACATTTCTCTTCACTTCAAACTGTTGAACGTCCCATACTGTACTTTTTCTATGGGGGTCACTTACAAACCACTGATATTTTTATCATGAAAATAGAAAAGTGTTTTGAAACACTCTGCTTTAAATAACCATTCTGGATATTTGACCGATGTTGGTCAATTCTTTCCTGCAGATGTCTAGTAGTTCTACCAATATACCGTTAAAAAAAAATAAAAAATCACAGCTGCAGAGGACCAGTGTATTTTTAACCTTTGTCACAGACTGAAATCCTAGTTTTATTTCTTTTTTATAAAACTTAACCTTTAATAAATAATATACTTTAAAAAACCACTAGGGCTGGAGCTGCTGCTAGTTTATTATTTTGTGTGCTGCTGACTACTGCACAGAGCCAGGTCACTGGTGAACAGCACTAGAAAGGGAACTAAGGTTAGATGCCAGTACCCTGATAAATTAGGGGGCTTTACAACCTTAGGAATCTAGGGACTATATTAGGTTAGCCTGACTAAAAAAATTGTCAGGAATCCAAGACAGATTGTTGTCAGAATCCTAACAAGAGCCTTAGATGAGTCTCTGGTAGCAGTTTCTGGTGGTCTAGAAATAGACACTAGTGCAAGTGCAGTACAAATCGCAACCACATAAGACGTCCTGGATGGACGATTTCTTGGTTGCGTAGCGTTATAGACTCATAGTTGACATTTTATTATTGAGTATGCAGACGCTAGTCATTTCTGATCTTATGTAGTTCGTACAAGTAATCCCAGTGGTGACGAAAGAACTGATGGGATTAAGTCTCTTATAAATAGAGAGTCGCAGATCCTGATTGTTCCCTGCTGCTCTATGTGTTCGTTAACACTGCTCCTGATGAATCGCGTGAGCGAGGAAACGCGTTGAGCACTGTATATATAGAGAACAGAATCAGAAAAAGGAGTAATTGAATAACTTTCAAAGGATCATAGACACTTTATTTACTCAATTCCTGTATATTTAGCAACACATATAAGCAAGCGCATAAATATCATCGGATGCGCTTTTGCTTATAGAAACGGATGTGGAATTAATCGAGATATCCACAAAAGAGTCTATAAACACTTCACAACAGATTGTCCTTAATAAAAAGTTGGTGAAGATGACTCATGTGATATACAGCGAAGAATGAAATGCATCATCTGCATACGTAATTAATAGTTCTTTTACTAAAGCCTTCTTTCCTGACTAGGATTTTTTAAAGTATATTATTTATTAAAGACCAATATACCGTAAGTTGCAAAGGCATTCAACTAAATATATAAAATAAACATAGAATTATAATCAAGGTGTTCTCTAAATTTAATAGTAGGAAACTCAGGGGAGATAAGAACGTCTTTTGCACCATGTTGGGTAATTTCAAAACACTAGGTATGAAATTGTTACTTAGGCCACTCTCACATTGCAGCACCGTGATCCAATGGGAGCATTATATGTGATCCAATGGGAGTTCAAAACGCCACGTTAACCGCAGTAAAAAGCGCCTGTGTGAGAGAGGCCTTAGCATATTGGTGACCACAGGTAAGACTGGTGTACATGATGACGCTAAACATTCTTAAGGGATTGATTCCTACGGAACATTACACTCGGATGTTTAGGAATGCTATCTCCGAGAAAAGGATCCTTCTTCAGAATGTCCCAATGCTTAGTTAAAATAGCAGATTTAATCAATCACTTGGGGTAATTTCGTTCCACAAAATGTTTTTCAAAAATAGCTGATTGTTTCTTTAAAAAGACTGTACATTAGTACAATTCCTAAGAATGTGTGTGAACTGGCTGAAATGAATATTGGTTTTCTAATATCTTGCATGACTGCTTGAAAAATCAGGCAATACCTGCAATTACAGCAGGGCTAAATCCAGTGGCATCATCAGAAGGATCTATGAAGCAATATGATAATAAAGATTACTTTGGAATGGTAGCGATATAAATATGATAGATAGACAGATGAAATGCATGCTGAAGTTGAATTGCAATATGGAGGAAACATGAGGTGTTTTAAATCTTATGGTCCATGAAGACGCAACGATTAATGCTCAAAATTCGCGCAAAAGTCATCTTTTGAGCGATAATCGTTGTGTCTGAATGCTCAGCCATCATGCACTGCTCCTGCACTGTTCATTCATTGTTAATTTCTACCAAGCTAGAAATCACCAATGACTGTTATCAGCACTGCATGCTGATTTTCTCAGCAGGCAGCACTGATAGCATTCTTTCAGCTGGTATCCTGCTGGACTTCTCAGCAGGATATCAGCTGAGAGCTCTGAGAACAAAAGGAGCTGTCTGCGCTCCTGCTGTTTCTCAGAGCTAGCAGCTAGTTGGAACACCATTGATAACTGTGAGAACAAAGCAGCTGTTTGCATATACAAAACAGCTGCTTTGTTCTGGGCTGGTGTCCAGCTCCGCCTGTATAACTCTTTTAATTAGCTACTGAAGCGTTATGCAAAGATGATCACTCAAAACTGTCACTCAAACTGAGATGGAGGTTTATAATGGCCAATAAGTCAGACTACAAACTAGTAGTAACTTTATTGTCACTACTGGCTCCAATGTGGTTTACGCAGAAGGAGAACTCTAAGCAAAATCTTAAAAGAAATCCCGGCACTCGCTTTCTACTGTTCAATAATAATTTTACTGCATACAATCTAAGTATTTATGGGACTCACTTCCAAGCCCCCGCCATCCACAGGATGTAAGTTTACGTCCTGTTGCGTTAAGTACTGTCCTAACAAATTGATGCTGAGTGAAAGAGAAGCCTGCCTGCAAGGGCTTACAATGTACAGGAGAAGGAAAGGAGACAATAGGTGAGCGTAGAAGGTGCTCATCTTATGGGGGCAGCAGGGTTACTGTAGGTTGTAGGTTCATCTAAAGAGGTGGGTTTTCAGGTTCCTTTTGAAGCTTTCCCAGGTGATTGAGAGTTTGAGGAGTTGAAATAGGAAGTAGTCGTGTATAGGTGATGCACAAGAGAAATTCTGAAGATGATTATCTGAGGAGCACACTAGAGGAGAGCAGAGGAGAAGTTCTTGTGAGTAAAGGAGGTTACGAGTGGGGAGGTATAGGGATATTAGGCAGAGAGATATTGAGCAAAGCTGTGCTAGTTCCCTTGTGCAATAGCTCCAGGAGACAATTAATAATAATAATAATAAACTTTATTTGTATAGCGCCAACATATGCCGCAGCGCTTACATAGACAGGGGGAATACAGAAAGACAAAGGTACAAAAAATTACAGAACCACGGTTACAATCGTAATCAGTTGGTGGAAACAATAGGGGTGAGGGTCCTGCTCCAACGAGCTTACATACTACAAGTAATGGGGTGATACAGAAGGTAAAATGGCTGGAGGTGTGCACAGTATCGCGTGATGGAGAGTGAGGGATGCTATATACAGACAACAGTCAGACATTTAGCTATGCGACGGTAGGATCAATATGACTACAGGAGCGGTTTATGATGGCTAGCAGGGATTTCGGTCAGTAGGTCAGGGAGCATGTTATCAGGCAGTGTATAGAGGAGTTTGTTTAGGGAATGCGGTATGCATCCCTGAAGAGGTGCGTTTTTAGAGCACGCCTGAAGTTTTTCGAGTCCTGGATTGCCCGGATGTTCTTTGGTAGTGCATTCCAGAGGACTGGTGCTGCTTTGGAGAAGTCTTGGAGGCGGGAGTGAGAAGTTCGAATTAGAGGGGTGTGCAGTCTAGTTTCGTTTGCCGAGCAGAGAGCCCGGGCTGGGTGATGGATGGAGATGAGGGAAGCAATATAGGGGGGCGCTGCACTGTGGAGGGCTTTGTGGATTAAGGTAATAATTTAAATTGAATTCTATATTTAACGGGCAGCCAGTGCAGTGACTGGCACAGGGAAGAGGCATCTGAGTAGCGGCTGGACAGGAAGATGAGCCTGGCTGCCGCATTCAGGATGGACTGGAGAGGGTAGAGTCTGGTGCAGGGGAGGCCAATCAGCAATGAGTTGCAATAGTCGAGCCGTGAGTGGATGAGGGCAACAATAAGCGTTTTCAGCGTGTCTATGGTGAGAAAAGAGCGGATTCTTGCGATGTTCTTGAGGTGCAGCCGACATGTTCGGGTCACTGATTGGATGTAGGGGGTAAATGAGAGATCTGAGTCGAATATGACCCCAAGGCAGCGGGCATGTTGTTTGGGAGTTATGGTGGCGCCACACACTGAGATGGAGATGTCAGGATGAGGTCGGTTGGTGGAAGGAGGAAACACCAGTAAGTCAGTTTTAGAGAGATTTAGTTTTAGGTAGAGAGAGGACATCGTGTTAGAGACAGCAGACAGACAGTTGGTGATGTTTTGGAGGAAAGGTGCAGAGATGTCACGGGAAGAGGTGTATAGCTGGGTGTCATCAGCATAGAGGTGGTAATGGAGGCCAAAGCTCCTGATGGTTTGTCCAACAGGGGCTGTGTAGATAGAGAAAAGGAGGGGGCCAAGGACCAAGCCTTGGGGGACCCCAACAGCAAGGGGAAGAGAAGGAGAGGTAGAGCCAGCAAAGGAGACACTGAAAGAGCGGTCAGATAGGTAGGAGGAGAACCAGGAGAGAGCTGTGTCCTTTAGGCCGATGGAGTGAAGCATACTGATGAGGAGTTTGTGGTCAACAGTGTCAAATGCTGCGGAGAGGTCGAGGAGGATCAGTAGGGAGTAGTCACCCCTCGATTTAGCTGATAGTAGGTCGTTTGATACCCTTGTAAGGGCAGTTTCTGTAGAGTGTTGGGGTCGGAAGCCAGACTGTAGGGGGTCGAGGAGAAAGTTCTCTGATAGATAGCTTACAAGGCGGGAGTAAACCAGCCGTTCTAGTAGTTTGGAGATGAAGGGGAGGTTTGAGATGGGTCGGTAATTGGCAACGTCAGTTGCGTCAAGAGTCGGCTTCTTTAGCAGTGGGGATATGATGGCGTGTTTGAAAGAAGAGGGAAAGATGCCAGAGGCCAGAGAGAGGTTGAATATAGTGGTGAGATGGGAGATGACCACTGGGGAGAGGGATCGGAGGAGATGTGAGGGGAGAGGGTCGCTAGCACAGGTGGTGGGGCGAGCAGAGAAGAGCAGTTTGGAGACTTCTTCCTCTGTTGCTGGTCTGAGTACAGACAGTGAGCAGGAGCTAGATGCAGTGCTGACAAGACTAAGGTCAGGGCTAGTCTGGGATTTGGAAGTTATTTCTTGACGGATGTCATCAATTTTCGTTTTGAAATAGGCAGCCAGTTCAACAGCACTGAGATCCGTCACTGGGGGCTGCGGTTTAGGGCTGAGAAGAGTGTGAAAAGTATCGAAGAGTCGTTTAGGGTTGTGGGATAATGAGGAGACGAGAGAGGTGAAGTAGACTTGTTTGGCGTGGTGGAGGGCGAGGTTGTAGGTTTTGAGCATGAATTTGTAGTGGAGGAAGTCTGCGGATGTTTGCGATTTCCTCCACAGCCGTTCAGCACTTCTAGAGCACCGCCGGATAAAGCGCGTTTGAGGCGTGAGCCAGGGTTGGCGCGTTATACATCGGATGGCTTGGATCCTGGGGGGAGCCGCTTCATCCAGGGCATGTTTGAGAGCGGTGTTGTAGTGATCGGCAGCCAGGTTGGGGCAGGCGAGGAGAGAGATAGGGGACAGAGAGGACTGTAGTGATTCAGCAAAGTCTTGTGTGTGAATGGCCTCAAAGCTCCTGTAGGTACGGTAGGTAGGTGGGTGTGGAGAGATGTTAGGGAGCGTGACAGAGAAAGAGAGGAGGTTATGATTTGAGAGTGGGAGAGGGGAGTTAGTGAAGTTGGAAGCAGAGCAGAGCCAGAGGAAGACCAGATCCAGAGTATTGCCATCCCTGTGAGTGGGAGAGGCTGTGAGTTGAGAGAGACCAAGGGAGGAGGTGAGCGAAAGTAGCTGAGAGGCAGATGGGGAGTTGGGGTCGTTAGTGGGGATGTTAAAGTCGCCTAAGATGAGGGTCGGGATTTCGCAGGATAGGAAGTGGGGGAGCCAGGCAGCAAAGTGATCCAAAAACAGACGAGGAGCACCTGGGGGGCGGTAGATAACTGCTACTCGCATGGACAGCGGACGGAAAAGCTGTAGCATGTGTACTTCAAATGATGGAAAAGTGAGTGAGGGTACAGGGGGGATGACCTGGTAGGTGCATTTCGGGGAAAGAAGAGCACCTACTCCTCCGCCACGCCTGTCATCTGGTCTCGGGGTATGGGAGAATTGCAGGCCATTGTAAGACAGTGCAGCAGGGGAGACCGTGTCAGACTGCTGGATCCACGTTTCTGTGAGAGCGAGCAGACTTAAAGAATGGGCAGTAAAATAGTCGTGGATGGTGGGGAGTTTATTACACGCTGACTGGCAGTTCCAGAGGGCACAATGAAAGGAGTCGGGGGAGCGTATGCGTGGGCTAGCAGTTGGGCTTGAGGGGTGTCCTAGTGAGTCAGGTAGGGGGTAATAGTTAGGAGCAGTGGAGGGAGGGCCAGGATTGGGAGAGATATCCCCAGCTGCTAGTAGCAGCAAAATAGCAAGCGTGAGCAGATGATTAGGAGATTTGTGGGGGTGGCAGTAATGTTTGTTAGTGGTGTTAGGGGGTGTGAGGCTTAGTAAGAAAGTATAGAGTGCGTGCGGGCTGTGCATAGGGGAGGACAGGAGAGAGGGGCTGATGTGAATAGTGTGCCCTGGAGGTGGGCACTTGAAAGAAGTTCTGAGACTGAGAGCAAGGATTAAGAGAGAGGTGAAAGCGTTAGCGATAGCTTTGAAGCAAAAGGAATTAAAGCAGGGTTTGCGACGTACCTGTCTCTCGCCCTGTTGAACTGCCATGTTAAACTGCATGGAAGTCACACTTGATCACGGGCACACTTCAGCACAGGGACCACATGCGTACACTGCCACATGTGTGTCAGTGAAGGGATACTACTTTTAAAACCAAGCAGCAGCCAACACCTGGGAGGGACTAGTTCAATTTAGGTTCGTTAGGCAACTGGCTAGTGACCCACCCAGAGGTTTTATGGCTTGCTTACATAAATAACACCTCCACACTAAAAAATGGGCATAGAAGTGGGGGGTGAGACTATATGAAGGGGGGGAGATGCACAAATATGGCCCGTAGTCAAGCTAGGCAAGAAACACATACCATAAGCATAATAGTGAAAAGATGCAAGGAAATAGCAATGGTGCAGGTTAAGCAGAGATGAAAGCAGCAGGGGGGTGGGTGGACTTCAAATGCAGGAGAAAACACATACCATAAGCATAATAGTGAAAAGATGCAAGGAAATAGCAATGGTGCAGGTTAAGCAGAGATGAAAGCAGCAGGGGGGTGGGTGGACTTCAAATGCAGGAGAAAACACATACCAATTGATCAGCAATGGTGCCAGGTGTCGATCCCCTTTCAATCAGATATTGATGAACTATCCTTAGGATACAGTAGGTCATTAATTAAAAAAAAAACTTGAAAAAACCCTTTAACTAGATACTTCTCTTGGTGTCAGGTTTTACCCTTCAAGGAGTCAATTCCTTCCCTTTGTTTGCCACTTGTTAATGTTCTTATTGAGTCTTTGACATGCCTATTTACACAGTTCCTGCCAATGTAAAATGCTTTTTGTACATGCAAGTAGTTTCTCTTTTGGCATATGACTAAATCTAAGCATCGCTATGAACCGTCCGCAGTATTATATTGAATGAATGCCATTGTTTAGGCATAACTTCCGTAATCTGATTTTACCTGGTGATTGCAGACACATTTCTGGCAGGATTCAACAACACAGAACATGAAAATGTGGCTCTGGATGATTTCAGGTAACATAAACCATTGCAGTTAGACTGGAGTTTCTTGCGTTCACTCAAGAGTATAGCTACAGATGAGGTAGAGATAGCAGTTATATCCAGGCTCTGGTGCCTGAGGGTTCAGTCTTCAGTTCGTAGGTGTAGAGTGACCTGTTATAGATATCGCATTGCGATAGAAGATCTGTAAGCTATGCCTTGAAGACTACCAGAAGGAACATCTACCCATTCACTTGCATTGTTGTCTTTGTTGTTATTATTGCACACACAAGACATTTTATCAGAAAGGACGATTAGGCGATTAGTGAGTCAACTCAGGAAATATATCCCAGTGGCAAGTTATTAGATCTAAAGTCACCTCCAAACAGGGTTGTATCTTGGTCCTTTTGTGCCCATTATTTTGTCAGACCAGTGCCCACAGTGGGACCCTCTAGAACTGTGATAGGCCAATCTAATTCTCTAATATACCTTATGCTCTAATATATCTTATACTGGAAATATAGAATACTTACCATATCCCTCTAATGTTGAGACATTAAAAAATAGATCCATTTGCTATAAAATTCCAACTGTAGAATCGTTACACCTTGGACTTCCCACTAATGGCCAATTTACAATATTCCCTTGCAAAAAATGTTTATTATAATGTTTGCAAAAACTGTACTTTCTTATTCTCATCCTCTGCTGATTTGAACTCCTTCCCGCGCTGTGCCATAACTTTATGTTGTAACTCGCATATACTTACCCAGAGGTTCTCTTTAAAGGGCTATTCCACTGATTCAAAGTAAAGGTTATATGCTTCATAAGTCAATAGTATTTCACTGTAGGGAACCACAGAAAAAATAGAATAAAATATAACTTTTATTAATTAAGATAAAAAAGCAAAAGAAAAACAATATAGTGCGATATAAGGTGATGAGATAAAACTATGCTCGAATAGTAATAAAGAAGAAGTCTCTTTGATTTTATCAATTTTCATAGGCCAAGATGATTCCTTGAGGGGAAAAATCTTTATACCCTCTTGCAATATCCATAAGGTACTGAGTAGTTAGAATTAGTTGTTATTTTCTATTACTCGTTCTCCTCCCTCTATAAAGTAGAGGATGTCAGTATATTCCCCTATCGGAGGTTCTTATGTATTCTCACATAGAGAGAAAGGGAATAGTAACGTATATCTATGATGTTCTAGTCACAGAGGAGATTATTAACCAGAACCCTGTATTCCCGCCATACACAGGGCTACGTATTTCTCTAGATATATAATAGAGTGCTGGAATCTTATCTCGGACTTGAGCACGGTGAGTATATCACCAAGCTCAGAAGTATATCGAAGTCATACGCAGATTGCTTATATATGTCCACAATCGTCAAGGGGTAGATGTACATCCCAAGTACAAGTGTTGTGTTTAACTTAAGGATAGTGGATAAAGTGAATCATGCAAGGTATGCCCCACACATTGGGGAATAACCTATTGCAGGATTTTCATCAACTACCACAGTGTGAATCGATATAAAATAATTAGAGAACTTCTAAAAAGTCCAAAGACGGATACATAGTGATCTCGAATGAAGATATAGATCAAAAATATTTGTCTGGACTAATGCTGCAGATCAATAGGCTATGAGTATAAATAGCTTCTCTTAGATAGCTGTAAAGGACTCTTAGGTTTCTGTGTCCAACAGTATAAGTCCTAGGTGGTTGATTTGGTGCAAGGCCAAACTATTGATATCAATCACCTAGGTAGTCACTCTTTATATTAAATTGCTGTTAAGGAACACTAAGATTGTTGGTCCCGGTAGTTATGTGCCTAAATGATAGCTCTGGCATAAAAGCCAGGTATAGATGTCTATCACTTTAGTCAGAAATTCTATCCATCTACGCGTTTCTGCTGTCAGAGAACTTCTGGCAGCGTCATCAGGATGGATTCTATCCTAACAGCACAGTTTTTAAGCCACAAAGAGCAGTGGCTGATAGTTGATCTGAACAGCACAGTGGCTGTTAACAAAATGAGCATAGAATGCTCATTTTGAGCATAGAATGCTCATTTTGTTAACAGCCACTGTGCTGTTCAGATCAACTATCAGCCACTGCTCTTTGTGGCTTAAAAACTGTGCTGTTAGGATAGAATCCATCCTGATGACGCTGCCAGAAGTTCTCTGACAGCAGAAACGCGTAGATGGATAGAATTTCTGACTAAAGTGATAGACATCTATACCTGGCTTTTATGCCAGAGCTATCATTTAGGCACATAACTACCGGGACCAACAATCTTAGTGTTCCTTAACAGCAATTTAATATAAAGAGTGACTACCTAGGTGATTGATATCAATAGTTTGGGCTTGCACCAAATCAACCACCTAGGACTTATACTGTTGGACACAGAAACCTAAGTGTCCTTTACAGCTATCTAAGAGAAGCTATTTATACTCATAGCCTATTGATCTGCAGCATTAGTCCAGACAAATATTTTTGATCTATATCTTCATCCGAGATCACTATGTATCCGTCTTTGGACTTTTTAGAAGTTCTCTAATTATTTTATATCGATTCACACTGTGGTAGTTGATGAAAATCCTGCAATAGGTTATTCCCCAATGTGTGGGGCATACCTTGCATGACTTACTTTATCCACTATCCTTAAGTTAAACACAACACTTGTACTTGGGATGTACATCTACCCCTTGACGATTGTGGACATATATAAGCAATCTGCGTATGACTTCGATATACTTCTGAGCTTGGTGATATACTCACCGTGCTCAAGTCCGAGATAAGATTCCAGCACTCTATTATATATCTAGAGAAATACGTAGTCCTGTGTATGGCGGGAATACAGGGTTCTGGTTAATAATCTCCTCTGTGACTAGAACATCATAGATATACGTTACTATTCCCTTTCTCTCTATGTGAGAATACATAAGAACCTCCGATAGGGGAATATACTGACATCCTCTATTTTATAGAGGGGGGAGAACGAGTAATAGAAAATAACAACTAATTCTAACTACTCAGTACCTTACGGATATTGCAAGAGGGTATAAAGATTTTTCCCCTCAAGGAATCATCTTGGCCTATGAAAATTGATAAAATCAAAGAGACTTCTTCTTTATTACTATTCGAGCATAGTTTTATCTCATCACCTTATATCGCACTATATTGTTTTTCTTTTGCTTTTTTATCTTAATTAATAAAAGTTATATTTTATTCTATTTTTCTGTGGTTCCCTACAGTGAAATACACTTGATTAACGGGAACTTAACTGCCTCGGTGATATCATAAGTCAATAGCATGTAATTTTGCAGTATAATGTTAGAACTTGTTTTACAAAGTTGTAGATGCAAAGATGGGTTTCTCTAGAGCAGGGTGGTTTATTTATACTTTGACTTACTTTGAGTTTTGTTGTGTAAAGATAAAAGAACATTAGCTTTTTAATGTGTTAAAGGGAATATGTCACCATTTTTTGCAGTCCACACTGAGAGAACCACAAAGTAGTGCCTGTCTCACTGATTACAGTGATATGTCTGCTGTGTGTATCCATGCAGTAGTTTTGGAGAAACTTGCATTTTATTAACAGCAGCCAGACCCAAGCTAGTCCTTATTATTCATGAACTGCAGGATTGCCACACCCACCCCACCCTCCAGCCAATTATTGACTGCTGTCTCTCTATGCAGAGTAATGGGCAGAGAGCTGTCAATCAGTGACTGGAGTGGGTGGGGTTAGCCTGGAACTCATGAATATCAAAGACTACTTCCTGTGGTCCTCTGTATCTGGCTGCTATTGATAAAATGCAAGTTTTTCATAAACTACTGCACAAATACATACAACAGATATATATATATATATATATATATATATATATATATATATATATATATGCATTCAGGGTGGCTGTCACTACTTTATGCTGCTATCAGAGAGAGATGCAAAAAGTTGGTGACAGTTTCTTTAAGATAACTTCCGGTACTGTACTATCACAATCAAGGTAGTGGTTACGACCTGTATGCTCCTCTGTTTTACTGGTCAGACATGCTCAGTGCCTTCAAATTCTGTGTGCATTCGTCAGTAACTGGCACTGGTGCATTGTGGGTGAAGCGGTTTTTGTATTTCATGCTTGCCATTTTATATAACATTGTGAAAATCTGAAGCTGCATGGAAAGCAATGCTGGTGCAAGTTGGCAAATAAGGTACTAAAGTTCAGTTTGATGATTTAGATGGATGTTTGGAATAATGTCAGTAAGTAGAAATGTTAGGTAAATGTTAAAAATGTTGCCCAGTCTCAGGAACACCCTTTTAAATTCCTCTTGGACACCTTCTCTTCATTTAGTTTCTCAGTAGTGCACCGGATTTTTCACATGACTATTTGTGAATTTGGTGTAGTCACCATAAATAAAAAATGATAAAAATCAATTATACTAGCAAAAGTGTAGTTACTGGTATTCCTACTTTGGCAAATTTCTATCCTAAAAATTAGTTAAAACGCTCATACATAGGGTACAATTATAGGACACTGAAAGCTCTGCTCCATGTTATAAACCAGAATGTATTGAGGTCTTTTGGAGATGTGGAACCATTGGGTTGCTAAAGTATTTGCTTTTGGCTAAACCAGTGTGTGAATCTAAGGTATTGTGAGTTCTCCAAACTCACCATACTTACCAACCTTTGAACAACGAAAAGAGGGATAAATCCTGTGCCATGGCAAATTGTTTAACTTAGGCTATGGCCCTTTGTATTAAGCCATGCCCTTTGTGTCAACTCAATAATAGTGCATGTTAGTGACCCTCTCACAGTAATAATACCCATGATTGATCTCTTCAAGTTACTAATGCCTCCAATGCCTACCATGTGAGGTCTCTCACCAGACCCCTTATCCACCTTATAACCTGGCCAGGATGAACAACAAAGGGCACAGCTTACAATATGCATGTCTTTGCCCATGGTCCCTGCACCATGCCCACGCTGATCCTGCTTGAGGAGATGTCTGGGGACTGTAGTTATCTTCAGCGATTACAGATGATGTTTCCTCTGATTAGAGCCATCCAATTTCATTTTTCTTTACTATCTGGGCCCAGACCACCATGAAGACCTCTTCTAGACATAATTCATCTCTGCACACAATTTTCATCCTGCTGTTATTGTCAATACTGCTCTTAGTGCTCCCCCATAGTAATAATGCTCCCTCTTTGGTACCACAAAGTAATAGTACTCCCTCTGTGGCCCCATAAATTAATGTTATATTAATTTATTGTGAGGTCTCTGTTGCCTCACAATATAATAATGTGCCCTCTATAATCCTACTTACTTATAATGATCCATCTGTATCCACCTCTTGTCCACTGTTGGGTCCCCAATCCTGTAACACTAACTCACAGCAACAGTAGCTCTATATTTATCATTCACACAGGGTGGGATTGTCAGACAGCTTCACCTGACTTCTCCCCGGTCTCCCCCGGAAACATACTAAAAGCTGAATAAAAACCCCTCTGCCCTACAGTTTTATCCTGTGTGAGTAATGAAGATGCTACATACTGCTGGATGGGGTTAGCAAGTGTTTCTGGAATGGGGCATGTGCCAGGCCTCCCAAGACAATGGGACACTGATTTTAAAATGGTTGGGAGGACTTCCAAAATCCCCACAATGAGGTATGGACTTTCCCACAGGGAATTTCCAGGTCCCTAGTTAGCAACGTCTGATGTGCAGTTGAAGATGTCAAGTCACAGCACCTAGGCAATAGGTAGAAATTATAAATCAGACAAAGCAAAGGGTTGAGGCAGTCAGAGTTTGGTCACAAATAGTAAACATCGTTACTATTGTTGTTGGTTACTATTAGAGATGAGCGAGCACCAAAATGCTTGGGTGCTCGTTACTCGGGACGAAATTATCACGATGCTCGAGGGTTCGTTTCGAGTAACGAACCCCATTGAAGTCAATGGGCGACCCGAGCATTTTTGTATTTTGCCGATGCTCGCTAAGGTTTCCATTTGTGAAAATCAGGGCAATTCAAGAAAGTGATGGGAACGACACAGCAACGAATAGGGCAGGCGAGGGGCTACATGTTGGGCTGCATCTCAAGTTCACAGGTCCCACTATTAAGCCACAATAGCGGCAAGAGTGGGCCCCCCCCCCAACAACTTTTACTTCTGAAAAGCCCTCATTAGCAATGCATACCTTAGCTAAGCACCACACTACCTCCAACAAAGCACAATCACTGCCTGCATGACACTCCGCTGCCACTTCTCCTGGCTTACATGCTGCCCAACCCCCCCCCCAACCCCCCCCCCCCCCCCCGCACGACGCAGTGTCCACAGCGCACACCAAAGTGTCCCTGCGCAGCCTTCAGCTGCACTCATGCCACGCCACCCTCATGTCTATTTATAAGTGCGTCTGCCATGAGGAGGAAACGCAGGCACACACTGCAGAGGGTTGGCACGGCTAGGCAGCGACCCTCTTTAAAACGGGTGGGGCGATAGCCCACAATGCTGTACAGAGGCAATGAGAAATATAATCCTGTGCCACCGCCATCAGGAGCTGCACACGTGGGCATAGCAATGGGGAACCTATGTGCCACACACTATTCATTCTGTCAAGGTGTCTGCATGCCCCAGTCAGACCGCGTTTTTTTATAAATAGTCACAGGCAGGTACAACTCCGCAATGGGAATTCCGTGTGCAACCACAGCATGGGTGGCTCCCTGGAACCCACCGGCTGTACATTAATGTATCCCATTGCAGTGCCCATCACAGCTGAGGTAACGTCCGATTAAATGCAGGTGGGCTTTGGCCCACACTGCATGCCCCAACCTGACCGGGCTTTTTAATTCATAGACACAGGCAGGTACAACTCCTTATTGTGAAGTTCCTGTGGACCGACAGCATGGGTGGGTGCCAGGAAGCCACCGGCGGCACATAAATATATCCCATAGCATTGCCCATCACAGCTGAGGTAATGTCATGTTAAATGCAGGTGGGCTTCGGCCCACACTGCATGCCCCAGTCAGACTGGGTTTCTTTAGAAGCTTACACATGTAGTTACAACTCCGTGTGGACCGACAGCATGGGTGGCTCCCTGGAACCCACCGGCGGTACATAAATATATCCCATTACAGTGCCCAGCACAGCTGATGTAACGTCAGCTGTAATGCAGGTGGGCAAAAAATTAATTGGATTACACTGTAGGCGAGGGCCCCAAAAAATTGGTGAATTGGTTAATGTGGCTTAATTGGTAACTAGGCCTGGAGGCAGCCCAGTTAAAATAAAAATTGGTTCAGGTGCAAGTTTCAACGCTTTAATGAGCATTGAAACATATAAAAATAGTTTACAAAAATTATATGACTGAGCCTTGTGGGCCTAAGAAAAATTGCCCGTTCGGCGTGATTACGTCAGGTTTCAGGAGGAGGAGCAGGAGGAGGAGGAGGAATATTATACACAGATTGATGAAGCTAAAAGGTCCACGTTTTTGATGGTGATAGAGAACAATGCTTCCATCCGCGGGTGCAGCCTACGTATTGTTTAGGTATCGCTGCTGTCCGCTGGTGAAGAAGAGAAGTCTGGGGAAATCCAGGCTTTGTTCATCTTGATGAGTGTAAGCCTGTCGGCACTGTCGGTTGACAGGCGGGTACGCTTATCCGTGATGAATCCCCCAGCCGCACTAAACACCCTCTCTGACAAAACGCTAGCCGCAGGACAAGCAAGCACCTCCAGGGCATACAGCTTGAGTTCAGGCCACGTGTCCAGCTTCGACACCCAGTAGTTGTAGGGGGCAGAGGCGTCACCGAGGACGGTCGTGCGATCAGCTACGTACTCCCTCACCATCCTTTTACAGTGCTCCCGCCAACTCAGCCTTGACTGGGGAGCGGTGACACAGTGTTGCTGGGGAGCCATAAAGCTGGCAAAGGCCTTGGAGAATGTTCCCCTGCCTGCGCTGTACATGCTGCCTGATCTCTGCACCTCCCGTGCTACCTGGCCCTCGGAACTGCGCCTTCTGCCACTAGCGCTGTCGGATGGGAAGTTTACCATCAGTTTGTCCACCAGCGCCCTGTGGTATAGCATCATTCTCGAACCCCTTTCCTCTTCGGGAATGAGAGTGGAAAGGTTCTCCTTATACCGTGGGTCGAGCAGTGTGTACACCCAGTAATCCGTAGTGGCCGGAATGCGTGTAACGCGAGGGTCATGAGAAAGGCATCCTAACATGAAGTCAGCCATGTGTGCCAGGGTACCTGTACGCAACACATGGCTGTCCTCACTAGGAAGATCACTTTCAGGATCCTCCTCCTCCTCCTCCTCCCCCTCCTCCTCCTCAGGCCATACACGCTGAAAGGATGACAGGCAAGCAGCATGTGTACCCTCAGCAGTGGGCCAAGCTGTCTCTTCCCCCTCCTCCTCATACACCTCCCCCTCCTCCTCCTCCTCCTCCTCAACGCGCTGAGATATAGACATGAGGGTGCTCTGACTATCCAGCGACATACTGTCTTCCCACGCCTCAGTTTCCGAGTGCAAAGCGTCTGTCTTTATGCTTTGCAGGGAACTTCTCAAGAGGCATAGCAGAGGAATGGTGACGCTAATGATTGCAGCATCCCCGCTCACCATCTGGGTAGACTCCTCAAAGTTTCCAAGGACCTGGCAGATGTCTGCCAACCAGGCCCACTCTTCTGTAAAGAATTGAGGAGGCTGACTCACACTACGCCGCCCATGTTGGAGTTGGTATTCCACTATAGCTCTACGCTGCTCATAAAGCCTGGCCAACATGTGGAGCGTAGAGTTCCACCGTGTGGGCACGTCGCACAGCAGTCGCTGCAGGGTGGCAGCGTCCGACTTGGAGTTGCGGAAATGTGCGCTGACCCGGCGCACCTTTCCGAGCAGGTATGACAAGTGTGGGTAGCTTTTCAGAAAGCGCTGAACCACCAAATTAAAGACATGGGCCAGGCATGGCACGTGCGTGAGGCTGCCGAGCTGCAGAGCCGCCACCAGGTTACGGCCGTTGTCACACACGACCATGCCCGGTTGGAGGCTCAGCGGCGCAAGCCAGCGGTCGGTCTGCTCTGTCAGACCCTGCAGCAGTTCGTGGGCCGTGTGCCTCTTCTTTCCTAAGCTGAGTAGTTTCAGCACGGCCTGCTGACGCTTGCCCACCGCTGTGCTGCCACGCCGCGCGACACCGACTGCTGCCGACGTGCTGCTGCTGACACATCTTGATTGCGAGACAAAGGTTGCGTTGGAGGAGGAGGAGGAGGAGGGTGGTTTAGTGGAGGAAGCATACACCGCCGCAGATACCAGCACCGAGCTGGGGCCCGCAATTCTGGGGGTGGGTAGGACGTGAGCGGTCCCAGGCTCTGACTCTGTCCCAGCCTCCACTAAATTCACCCAATGTGCCGTCAGGGAGATATAGTGGCCCTGTCCGCCTGTGCTTGTCCACGTGTCCGTTGTTAAGTGGACCTTGGCAGTAACCGCGTTGCTGAGGGCGCGTACAATGTTGCGGGAGACGTGATCGTGCAGGGCTGGGACGGCACATCGGGAAAAGTAGTGGCAAATGGGAACCGAGTAGCGCGGGGCAGCCGCCGCCATCATGCTTTTGAAAGCCTCCGTTTCCACAAGCCTATACGGCAGCATCTCCAGGCTGATCAGTTTGGCAATGTGCACATATAACGCTTGAGCGTGCAGGTGCGTGACGGCGTACTTGCGCTTGCGCTCAAACAGTGGCGCTAGCGACGTCTAGACGCTGCGCTGAGAGACATTGCTGGATGGGGCCGAGGACAGCGGAGGTGAGGGTGTGGGTGCAGGCCAGGAGATGGTAGTGCCTGTGTCCACAGAGCGGGGTTGGATCTCAGTGGCAGGTTGGGGCACAGGGGGAGAGGCAGTGGTGCAAACCGGAGGCGGTGAACGGCCTTCGTCCCACCTTGTGGGGTGCTTGGCCATCAGATGCCTGCGCATGCTGGTGGTGGTGCCTCCCCAGCTGATCTTGGCGCGACAAAGGTTGCACACCACTGTTCGTCGGTCGTCAGGCGTCTCTGTGAAAAACTGCCACACCGTAGAGCACCTTGACCTCTGCAGGGTGGCATGGCGCGAGGGGGCGCTTTGGGAAACAGTTGGTGGATTATTCGGTCTGGCCCTGCCTCTACCCCTGGCCACCGCACTGGCTCGGCCTGTGCCCACACCCTGACTGGGGCCTCCGTGTCCTCGCCCGCGTCCACGTCCTATAGGCCTACCCCTACCCCTCAGCATGGTGTATTGCCAGTAGTGCAGAAACAGAACGCTGTAATTAAATGTGCTGCTCATTGGCCTGTGGTTGGAGGCTGACTTCGCTTACGGAACGCCAGGAAATAATTTTGCACAAGCCTGCTGTAACACTTAGCTGGCTGCGTATGAATTAGGAGGACAACTACACGCAGCACAGACCCAGTACACTGAGGACAGTCACAGGCAGCCCAAATAGATTTTTTTCCCCAAATGTTTTTGCAAAGGCCCACTGGCTATATTCAATCAATATATCTCTTCTCTCTCTGCGTCACCGCTACTGGCCCTGGAGTATGTCAAATAACTGCAGAGTGTTGCACTGTGGACTGGAATACAGCGGTGATTTAACAGCCAACACAGAGCCAGCAAATAATTTTGCACAAGCCTGCTGTAACACTTAGCTGGCTGCGTATGAATTAGGAGGACTACTACACCCAGCACAGACCCAGAACACTGAGGACAGTCACAGGCAGCCCAAATAGATTTTTTTCCCCAAATGTTTTTGCAAAGGCCCACTGCCTATATTAAATCAATATGTCTTCTGTCCCTGCCTCACAATATATGTCTTCTGTCCCTGCCTCACAATATATTTCTTCTGTCCCTGCCTCACAATATATGTCTTCTGTCCCTGCCTCACAATATATGTCTTCTGTCCCTGCCTCACAATATATGTCTTCTGTCCCTGCCTAACCACCACTTCTGGCCCTGGAGTATTACTGCAGGGCGCAATGCTCTGCACGGCCGATATACGAAAAAAAAAAAAAAAGTGCAACACTGCAAAAAGCAGCCTCCACAGTACTGCACACGGTTAGATGTGGCCCTAAGAAGGACCGTTGGGGTTCTTGAAGCCTAAAATACTCCTAACGCTCTCCCTACAGCAGCTCCGGCACCAACAGCACTTTCCCTAAACTATGTCAGAACAAATCTGTGGCGAGCCGCGGGAGGGGCCGATTTTTATACTCGGGTGACACCTGATCTCGCCAGCCACTCACTGCAGGGGGGTGGTATAGGGCTTGAACGTTGCAGGGGGAAGTTGTAATGCCTTCCCTGTCTTTCTATTGGCCAGAAAAGCGCGCTAACGTCTCAGAGATGAAAGTGAAAGTAACTCGAACATCGCGTGGTACTCGTCACGAGTAACGAGCATCTCGAACACGCTAATACTCGAACGAGTATCAAGCTCGGACGAGTACATTCGCTTATCTCTAGTTACTATTTCTCGTTGGCTCATTCAAACGGGAAATTGTTCAGAATATTTTAGTCTTTCACATTCGCTGTATAACTGAATGAGAGGGACTGAATGAGCGCTGTTTAAACTAAACAATAAGTTATTTTTAAAGAGCCAATGTTGTTTTTTATGCCTGCATAAAATAAATGTTGAGCAAAAAGCAAAATAATCGTTCGTCGTTCAGTCGTTGGCTCTCATTTAGACTGAACAATATTGGTCACTTTTGCTTGTTTCAACAGTTTTTTGAATGATACTCATTCTGTTTAAAAGCAGATTTAGTCAAATATGTAAGCTACGTCAGTAACAAACAGATCAGGGACAGTACACTTTAAAGGGAACCTGTCAATGACTATGAGTACCATAATCTAAATTATGATGCTCATAGGACACATTTCTGAAAGCTCGGGGAGGTATTTTTCACACTTACCCACCTCCCAGTGCCCATGCTGTTAGCTAGAAAAGTTGGTCTATGGGCCGTGCATCCAAACAGTGGTTGCGTTGTCGGACTCAAAGCTGCAGGCTGTGTACATGTGCTCCCGTATACAGCAACTTTGAGGATCCTGCCCTGTGAGCACCATATCTTAATTTATGGTGCTCATACCTGGTGGCAGATTACCATTACAGAGTACAGTAACATAGTAATATAGTATATAAAGCCGAAAAAAGACATAAGTCCATCCAGTTTAACCTTTTACCCCCCAATGTTGATCCAGAAGAAGGCTAAAGAAAACCCAATAAGGTAGAAGCCAATTTCCCCCATTTAAGGGGAAAAAAATCCTTCCTGACTCCAATCTGGCAATCAGAATAATGCCTGGATCAACAACCAATCTGAAATTATTAATGATTATAATATTGTGCCACTTAAGAAAAACATCCAGGCCCTTCTTGTACTTTTTTGCTATCACCACATCCTCAGGCAGAGAGTTCCATAGTCTCACAGCTCTTACAGTAAAGAACCCCCTATGATGTGTAGAAACCTTCTTTCTTCTAGACACAGAGGAAAGAAGGTGTGTCCCCTTGTTATAGTCACAGTCCTGGGTATAAATAGATGATGGGAGAGATCTCTGTATTGTCCCCTGATATATTTTTTTAAACAATTTCTTTTTATTGAAATAATGGTATAACAGTGCCGGATATAGGGACATGCATATCAGCCACGCAGGGCCAGTTTGAAAATAACCATTCAGTTACAGACATCAGAATAAATACAACGCTTCTGTCATGTATAGCATACTTCCGGCCAGGTAACGGGGAGGACAATCAGGGGCATAGGCGGGGGGGGGGGGGGGGATGAGGGTGCGAGGTGTAATGAGAAATACACCTAGGGGAACCGGGTGTGATCAGGTGGGGTAGATTTAGGAAAAACAATTGGGGAAAACAATTTGGGAGAACAAACAGCAAAATGTTGTCTTTATATTGTGGTGTGAGCATAGGCAGATCCTTTATTTTAGGTTGTGGCGAGATCTGGATTGTCCTGAAAGCAAATCCATGGGGTCCAAAGGGCCGTGAAGTCGTCCCTGGTGTTGGCCTCCCACGCCAGGATTTCCTCAAACTGGAAGATTTGCGCTATCCTGTCTAACCACTGGCGGATTTGTGGAATCTCCTTCTCTTTCCAGAAGAGGGGTATCAGGAGCTTAGCTGCCGTTAAAAGGATTGTAGGCAAACTTTTTTTTGAGGGTTTGAAATGGTTTGTGGGGAGCCAGATAAGTATCTCCTCCGGTCTAAAGGAGTAAGAGGTATGGCATATTTTGTTGATAATGTTGGTGACTGACCGCCAGTAGGGCTTAATTTTTGAACATTCCCACCAAATATGGAGGGCTGTCCCTTTTTCTTCCTCACATCTCCAGCAAGCGTCTGTGGATGTCGGGTTCGTTTTGGAAGTTGTGACTGGGGTTCTATACCACCTGGTCAACAGCTTGTAAGAGTTTTCCTGTGTGCGAACGCATTTTGAGAACCCGTGGAAATTTTTCAGGACTTTTAGGGTATCTTCTCGACTGAGAGTAAGTCCCAATTCTCTTTCCCATTCCCTCAAAAACCAGGGCCTTTCTGAGGCTTTTTGCAACAGAAGTCCTTTATAAAGATGTGTAACCAACTTTTTCGGTCGAGAGGGTAGGGAAGTATACATCTCAAACCATGTCGGGTCTCTCGAGTTCTCAAGGTGGGTGGATTGGAACTGTCTCAGTGAGTGATATAGAGTAGCCCTTTCCAAGAAGTTGTGGGGTGGTTGTGGGAGCCAGCTGTCTAGCTGCATCGGGTCTGTCAAAGTGGGGCTCTTAAGAATATCATAAATTGTGGTGGATTGGAGTTTATCCCTTATTCCTTCACTTCCCCATGGTTTATTAGCTAGAATAGAGGGTATTAAAGAAGCTGGTGTCATGGGGGGGAGGGACCTTGCACTTGTCACTCCCATCCGTGCATGTTTCAGTACCTTGATAGTGCATTTTGTGATGGGGTTAAGGTGCACATGTTTATCTTGTGTGAGACCATTGACCCAGAGCAGACCCTGGTTATCCTTCCCAAGTATTGTCCTTTCCATACAAAGTGTTGGGGAGGCAATTGTGTTATCTATTAAGAGGATCCATCTGGCTATGTGAATCGCCTTGTGGTATAGCTGGAGGTCTGGGAGTCCCGTACCTCCTTGGGGGCATTTTTGGCTCAGGAATGAAAAGGACAATCTCAGGTTATGCCCTCCCCAGATATAGTCACGGAATAGTTTGTGCATTTGTGAGAAGAAGGTAATGGGTAGGTCGATTGGCACCGAGTGCAGGATATAAATAATGGGCGGGAGAATATATGTAGAAATAAGGCTTTTCCTACCTAGCCAGGAAATAATTGGTATTTTTAGTTGGTCGAGCTGGTTCTTCACTTTTTTAATCAACGGGGCATAGTTTGTGTCATATAGGAGGGAGGGGTTCGCCGTCAAGGTGATGCCTAGATATTTAATTTTTGATGTGGGCCATTTGAATGCAAACTGTTCCCTCAGGTTGCTAACTGTGCGGGGAGGAGCCGTTATATTTAGTATCTCCGACTTGTCATAATTAATTTTAAAATTGGACAACCTACCAAAGTGTTCAAACGTCTCTACAAGCGCCGGCAGGGCCCTCCTGGGATTGGTGGCCATCACCAGGAGATCATCAGCGTAGGCTGCGGTGGTGTGGGTGGCCTCTCCTATTTGGAGGCCCTCAATATCTGGGTTCTGTCTGATATCTTGGAGTAACGTCTCCATCACTAGGATGAAGAGATTGGGCGATAATGGGCAACCTTGCCTAGTGCCGTTCCTGATGGGAAAGGGTTTGGATAACGTGCCATTGACTTGGACTCTCGCCGTCGGCTCAGAGTAAAGGGTGAAAATAGCTTTTATGAACGGCAGGGGGAATCCAAATTTAGACAGGGTGCTATTGATGAAATTCCAGCTTACCCTGTCGAAGGCCTTCTCAGCATCTGTGGAGATTAGGATCAGTGGGCGTTTATTGTGTTTCGCGTAGTGGATAGCCTGAATTGCTCGGGTTGTGTTAAATTTCCCCTCCCTACCCGGCACAAAACCTACTTGGTCTGGGCTTATCAATTTAGTCAGTAGGGTAGCCATCCTATGGGCGAGCAGTTTCGCCCAAAGTTTAATATCTAAATTCAGTAGGGAGATGGGGCGGTAATTTCCACAGGATTCTGGGTCCTTACCCTCTTTGGGGATAAGCGCTATGTAAGCCTCTTGGGCTTGTTTGGGTAGTGCTGAGCCTGAGAGAAGGGAATTGCAGAGTTTGGTCAGTTGTGGGACAAGTATATTGCCAAACTTTTTGTAATAGGCAATGGGGAGCCCATCCGGGCCCGGGCTTTTCCCGTTCGGAATGGAGGCTAGGACTTCGGCTACTTCATTCTCCGTCGCTGGGTCTAAGAGCGAGGAGGCATCCTCCTCAGTCAGTACAGGTAATTTTAAATTATTTAGGAAGTTGTGCACGGTGTCCTGTTGGGCCCCGGTGTCCCTCTCTAGGTTATATAAGGTGGTGTAGAATTTTTCAAATTCCGCAGCCATCTCTTCTGTAGATGTTACTGTGGCTCCCGCCGCTGTCTTGACCTGGGAAATAAAGTGTTTCTCTCGTTGTTTTTGGATTAATCTTGTCATCGTTTTAGAACCTCTGTCGCCATGTATATATATCTTATATTTGGAGGTAAATAAAGTTTTAGCTGCTTTGATGTTTAAGGTGTTTTTCAATTTGTCCCTCAGGTCTTGAGGTTCTTTTAGTGTGTCGTTATTGGGACTATCTTTATGCTGTGCCTCCTTATCTGAGATTTTGGTGAGTAGGGTATTGACCTCCTCCTCCCTCCGCCGCTTGACTCTGGTGCCCATGGATATCAGCTCCCCCCTAATGCAAGCTTTATGTGCCTCCCAGATGAAGGGAACCGGTACCTCCGGGGAGTCATTAATCCGGAAGAATTCCTCCAGTTTCTCTGAGATGCTCGTAACATTGTCCCTTCCACTGATCAGCGTGTAATTGAGGCACCAATTCCATTCTCTCCTCGGGAGGCTGTCCACAATCAGAGAGAGAAAGATAGGGGCATGATCTGATATGGTGATGGGGCCAATATCCGCTGAGGTAATCGCGTGCAAAAATCTGCCTGAGACCAACAAGTAGTCAATTCTGTGGTAGGTTGCATGTATGTGAGAGAAGTAGGTATATTCCCTGAGCCCGGGGTTCCTCAGCCTCCACGCGTCGCGCAGATTTGATTCAGCTAGTAGGCTTCTCAGTCTGCGGGTCAGCGTCTTGGGTGTCTGTGTAGCGCACGAGGTGGTGTCTATCGTATGGTCTAACGCTATGTTAAAGTCACCTCCAACTATTTCCAAGCCTTCGGCAAATTCTTTGAATTTAGAAATAATGCGTATTAGCCACTGGGCCAGGTTTTTGTTTGGGGCGTACAGGTTACCGAGAGAGATCACTCTGTGTGCCACTGTGCCTTTCAGGAATATGAATCTGCCGGCCGGGTCTGATTCAGACTTGGTGAGAATAAAAGGGATATTTTTGCTGATCGCGAAGGAGACCCCTCTTGAGGCTGAGGAATGCGTGCTGTGGAACCATTGATTATAATTATGACTTGGGAGTTTGGGTATGCGATTGTGACGGAAGTGGGTTTCCTGTAGGAACATCACGTCCGGGCTGTGTTTTTTGGTAAGGATAAATGTCTGTGCTCTCTTCTGGGGATTATTCCAGCCTCTGACATTAAATGAGACAATTTTAACTTCCGCCATTAGTCGACCATAGGGGAACTATTTTCTGTAGGGGGTCTGCCTTTTTCACATCTAAAATTTTGCTAACCATCTTGCTGTTCCAACTGGGGGTAAAAACATACTCCACATAAAGTGGGAAAAAGAGGAAATTTGTTAGACACGAGGTGGGGGGAGGGCCATTCCCAAAGGGACCCTGAACCTGTTCCTCACTCAGGGTCAAGGGAGGGGCGTTAGCCCCATGGCATCTCCTAGCCCTTGCGTACTTGGGGGGTGGGTGGACACGCACCTTTTCGGTTTGGTGCGACCCCCGATAACCACATAAACTTAAATCGATCAAAAATTTTTCTTTTTTAAACATTTTCAAACCGTAACGACATTGTTAAGTTATGAAACTAGCAAACATTATGGACTGGACACAGATCCGCGCACCTTGGAAGAAAAAAATACAGTGTGCATTTACATCACATTAAACAAACTGTGTAGGTCTAGGCCATGCAACGAACGCGTGGAGTGCCGGCAGAACCGGGCAGCGGTATCTAATCAGCTGATAAGCAACATATAAGGGGAGAGCGGGGGGGAGAGCGGGGGGGAGAGCAGGGGGGAGTCCCCCCCCCCGCCCCCCCAGCGCAGCCCCCGCCTCCAGCACCCGCCCCACGACCAGACCCCCGCATATTCACCGTGAACTGGTTAGTTGCCTCCTCCTTCACTCCTGCATCCCAGCCCCTCCGACCTCCTCGATAGATCTGCCCGTTATCTTGTTTAGCTGGTGGAAGAGAAAAGAAGGGGGGGGGGAGAGAACGAGAGAGATATCGTTCCTAGTCATCTGAAGAAAGGAAGGCGGGCCGACCTCAGGCCTCAGCCTGCTGTTTTTTCTTTTGCCTAGGAGTTTTCGGAGGCTTGTTAATCGTCCATTGCTCAGAAGCCTTCAATTGGGGCAAACGTGTTTTAGGTTGGAATGGCAGCCAGGATGGAATTGCAATAGGTGTTATTCCGAGCTTTTCCCACGCCTTCTCGAGGTCGTTTGGTGATCTGATGGTAATCTGTTGTCCATCTTTAAAGGTCGCAAGACCAAACGGGAAAAGCCATCTGACCGGGAGTTTTTTGATGCGTAGGGCTTCCGTCAGGGGTTTAAGTAAGCGTCTTTTAGCCAGAGTGCTGGGGGCGACATCCTGAAAAATACGGATTTTATGGTCTTCAAAGAGGATCTCACTTGTTTCTCTGGCCTTATGCAGTATTGCTGAGGTGTCCACGAAGCTCAGGAGGCCGCAGACAACGTCCCTTGGGGGTTCAGAAGCCATTGGTTTGGGTCTCAGAGCTCTATGTATCCGCTCAATCACGATTTTACCAGTTCTATCTTCGCCTAGCAGGGACTGAAATATTTGCATAGCAGTCGAGTTTAGTGCTTCTGCGGCTATTGATTCTGGTAGGCCCCTAAAACGGATATTTTTCCTGCGGCTCCTGTTCTCTTGGTCCTCAATAAGGAGCATTGCATGGTTCAATTGGTCTTGTTGCTCTGTTAGGGAGTCTTGGAGGGCTGTGTTATGTTGCATCAGTTCTTGTTGTGCATTCTCCAAGTCCTCCACCCTATGGCCAATTTGTTTGACTTCAGATTTTATGTCCGCCAACTCTTTCATTACCGGAGAGATTGTCTGAGTCAGGATTTCTTTAAGGAAAGATCGTGAGATTGGTTCCCTGTCCATGTCCTCATCATAGTCCGGAGTAATAGAGGTGCTTTCTATGTCTGAGTCCTCTCTGTGTTGGCCAGTAGCGCCTTCTTGTGGAGCTCTCTGGCGCCGTGCTGCCGGAGAGCTGTGTTTTTTCTTTAGGAATTTATCCATCTCTGCTTGGCTTTGGTTAACCCTGGGCGCCTCCGCGTGCTCCCTGCTTTTATCTCTCCCAATTTTCACCATAGCGCGTCCTCAGATTAGAATATTGTGTTATGCACTGTTAACTCGAAATTATTCGTTTGCGCGGCGGTCCGACCAGCTCGGTTTGAAGTGGTTACATGGGTCCCGGGGGTCTTTCTTTACATGGTGAACATTAAATGCCCATCTTGTCCGGTTTGGGCGTTCTACTCGGTGCTTAGGGAGGGACAGCTCTCTGTGTCTGGCAGCGGCCAGTGTTCTGGAGGGGCAAGTGGGAGGCAGCGTTCACGTTTCGTTGCTAGTCCTGGAGTGATTGTCCCGGGGGGGGGGGGGGAATATGGCGGTTGTCCGCTCAGGTGTCCAATCTCTGGTGCCGTCCCGGTGCCCTCTATTAGCAACTCTGATGCTACTCCCCAGTAGATGTGCAGGCTGTGGGCTGCCTGCCAGTGCGGTTTCAGTCCCACTTTATGCAATTAGTCCTGCCAGGGACCTCTGCGTGAGGTTCGGGGGCTCAGCGCAGTGATCCTCTTGCCCCTTATTCTGTCCCCCACACTGATGCTTTTAGCCCTTTGGGGTGTTGATGGTTGAAAGGGGGGAGGGGGTGAGCAGTGGCGGCGTGGGTGCCTTGGTTCGGGCTAGAAAGCCGACGGCGCGGTCCGGCTGCCTGGAGCTCAGGTAAATGCGTGTGCTCCGGCTGCCGGTTAGCCACGCCCCCGTCCCCTGATATATTTATACATAGTTAGTAGGTCGTCCCTCAGACATCTTTTTTCTAAACAAAATAATCTCAATTTTGATATGGGCCTTCACTGGAGATGTTTAACCCCATGACCACTGCAGCCAGTAGAAGGTCCCAACAGGGTAAAACATCTTCTCCTACATTAGAAGCCTACATGATAGGCTTATGGGACATCACCAGGCCAGAAGACTCAGTGACGTCACCTGCCATCACAAAACTGCGCCATAGTAAGTATCTTCCTTACATATATTGCTTATGGGCACGAGTGGGCCAAAAACTATATTAAAAAAATTTAGTCGACAACCCCTTTAGTCAGGTTGTTCTTTCATGACAATTACCTTTTCTGTTGAAGCTGATTACAATAGATCTGGATGCAGAAACCCCTGTTGATCAGCTGGTATCAGGGAGGAAGGCTTAATATTTCTCCTCCCCCAATACATGTGACAAATGAATGTTCAGGAGCCATTGCAAATCCATTCATTTGTCACATGTATTGGGGGAGGAGAAATATTAAGCCTTCCTCCCTGATACTAGCTGATCAACAGGGGTTTATGCATCCAGATATATGTCTACATGAAACAACCCTTTTAACAAAACACAAGGCTTATTTACTAATGCAGTTCAAAAGTTAGACAGTGTAAACTTTTGACTAGACATTCTTAAAATGCACCACATTTATCAAAGTAGCTGTGCTGAATAAATCTGTTAAATTTTAAGACTATCTAGTATTAAAAGTTTAGACCACCTATTAGTTGGCTTAGTTTACGCCAAGAATTGTGCCAAAATTTTGGCACAATTTGGGGCATTTTAATGTAATCTTTTGAAGCAACTTAGGGCATGTACCTTTTTCAGACAAGTTGGAAAAAATATCCAAAAGTGTCTAAAAACACATAGTAAATGTGGCGCAATTTGCGCCAAAAAACTGACCTATTTTGAATAGTAAATCTGCCCTAATGTGTTGATGAATTGAAAGAATGCCATCATTTATGTCAGTTTCAATAAGTCACCATTACATTGATGTCAACATTTTTTTTTTTTAGTTTTCCCATATCTGTGGCTAGATATGGTCTGTGGAATGGCCAGTATCCAGCTGATCCCTCAGTATCCAGCTATTAATGACTCTGTCACCCTGAATGTTACTGGGATTAGTGAGAGATTTGAACGTTTCACTTGGTATAAAGGACCAGAACCAGATCCTCGTTATCAAGTCCTGAGATACACATATAAACATGGCGTCTTGATATTTAAAGGACCTCAGTACACTCCCAGGATCACAGCTTACAGTGACGGATCATTACGGATCAAAGGTCTTCAGATCACAGATCGGGGGAATTACACAGTGAGGATATGGATACTGAGCTCAGTACTGGACATAAATGTGACCCTGACCGTCTATGGTGAGTATCAGACTGCTGACTTACTATTATATATATTACATTACCTTCAGGCCCGAAGAAGGTACAAGCCTGGCACTGAAATGTTTTGCACCTGTTTCTCTACCTACCTTATGGAATAAATTTGGGTTTCCTGACTAGCACCTACAGCTTCTGCCTTGAACAAATGGATATTGATATCTGATGAGCCATCCAGGATGTAGGTGGGTTGAGTGAGTTTCACCATCGCCTTGTGGAGAAAGTTTGGATTTTAATTAATTTGATTCACTTCAGTTTCATGTTTATCTCTCCAACATATTTCAGTGCTTGGATATATACATTTTTCCTTCTTTCTGCACATAAGAAGGCACCAGTATTGTAAGTGGTACATGGTGGATGGAGAATGTTACAGATTTGCCTTTGAGTCCAGGAGCTTCAAGTTACACCTTTGAGTCAACAAATGACTGCTGTGAAGAATGTGCAGTATTAGATAGTATAGATTTGTTTAACACTTGACATAAAAAACACAGCTCCCACAGATCCTTTTGTTAGCTCCAGCAATTTTCTCTATTTTAGTATCAATAAGGCAAATTTATCTTCAGAACGGATACATGGTGTAATAAACTAAAGCTGAACCTGAACTTATAAATGTTCTTCCTTTTCCCAGATCAACAATTGACAGTAGTCCCATATCTTAAATGTTATGTCCACACTGGCAACCATTTTTTTTAACTTTGCAAATGGTCTTGATAACCACTTTCCAACCATTGTATCTTCAACACCAATGCAGGTTAATGGTTTTCCATGGTAACAGATTTTAAATAAGTATTGTTACGGCACTCTGACCCCCCGAGCGCCAGGTGGGGTGCCTTGAATTTACCGCACCCCACTGTCCCTGCCTACTTGCCTCGGCCCTGGCTAACCCCAGGCGGACAACTGGACGGCAGTCCCTGCACTGGCTAGGGACCTGGCGACTGACAAGATGTGACTAACTAAATGGGGGGACAGAGTGCCGACAGAGAAGGCAGATGGAAATGACCAACAGAACATACAGAGCAAAGCAAAGCTGGAGATGGAAGCTGACAGGCAAACTAGAGGCTGAACTGAGGCTAGCTGCAGACAGGACCTACTAGACGCTGACCGAACCAATAACTGGCAGTGAGCTCAGGTCACTGCCAGCCTTATGACTGCAAGCCTCCGCCCAGGGGCGGAGAGTGGGAGGAGCTGACTCTCCCACTGCTGCATAAGAAAGGTGGAGGAGTGCGGGCGGCACCCTAGAGGCGGACACGCCCACGCCGCCGCACACTGGCTGCCCCACGCCACCGGGAGAGCCCCGACTCCAGAGCTCCAGGACGCCGGAGCCGACACCGGATCGGCGCGCGTCGACCGCGGGACCCTGCGCTGCCCTGCATGGTAACAAGTGTAGTCTGATGCTACATTTACATTTTGTACCATCTGCCCTCCACTTCTTGTTAACTTACATTACGTTTGCTTAGCAAGAGGTAGCAAACAAATTAAAGCAAATCCAGCTGCAGAATTAACCCGCACAAAGTTTGTGGTCTTTTACTATGGACATGAGGACAGATGTGAGAAATTTTGCCTTGATTGTGATATCACAGCACAGAAAGTTATCTTATATTTACCAACTAAAAAAAGTTATTATTCTCAACACAACAAAACCCATTGTAAAGTAATGCAAAGTGTAATTAAAGTACCATGATAGCGCAATACTCGTTGACAACACATTGCATAAAGAGTCAAGCTAAAGACAAAAACATCTGCAGGGCTGTTTAGAAGCTGCACACATAAAGCATTGGGGCATTTTTAGTCAATGCCATTGGAAAAGTTAATTAGTTTTTTTTTTTTTTTAAGATGAATTTTTTTAAATGAACAACAAAAAGCATGCAGTTCTCAGCTATTCATTATGTTATCACTATTATGACAACAGATGCTGCCAGGGATTTTCCGGGACTGAACTATTGAATGACTTATTGTCAGCTGGGGGTGTAACTATAATAGGTGCAGAGGGTGTGTTGGCACTTGGGCCCATAAAATCTGTCTTTCCCATATGAGGAAAGCAGAACTATAAATAAAGCAGTATAATTGGGCGGCCCTGTTACAGATTTTATTTTGGGGCCCAACAACTACAAATAGAGATGAGCGAGCACCAAAATGCTCGGGTGCTCGTTGCTCGGGACGAAATTTTCGCGATGCTCGAGGGTTCGTTTCGAGTAACGAACCCCATTGAAGTCAATGGGCGACCCGGGCATTTTTGTATATCGCCGATGCTCGCTAAGGTTTTCATTTGTGAAAATCGGGGCAATTCAAGAAAGTGATGGGAACGACACAGCAACAGATAGGGCAGGCGAGGGGCTACGTGTTGGGCTGCATCTCAAGCTCCCAGGTCCCACTATTAAGCCACAATAGCGGCAAGAGTGCCCCCCCCCCCCCACTGTCAGCATAAAGATCGTTCTCCTCTGCCATAGCTGTAACAGATGTGGCAGAGAAGAACGATGTTAGCCCATTGAATTCAATGGAGCCGGCAATACAGCAGGTTCCACTGAAAGCAATGGGCTGCCGGCGTGCGCGGGATGAATTGTCGGGAAGGGCTTAAATATAGAAGCCCTTCCCTGCAATTCATCCAGAAATGTGTAAAAATAAAAAAAATATACCATATATACCGGCGTATAAGGCGACGGGGCGTATAAGATGACCGCCCAACTGTCACCTTATACGCCAGGAATACAGCGGAGCAAAAAATAAAAATCATTACTCACTTCCCCCGGCGTTCTGCGGCGCTGCTGCAGGATGTCGCTCCCTCCTGGTCCCCGGCAGAGCATTGCTTTCTGGACGCAGGGCTTGAAATCCCCGCCTCCAGAAAACACACGTGCCTTCAGCCAATCACAGCCAATGACAATGATGTCATTGAATGGCTGTGATTGGCTGACGGCGTGTGTTAGCTAATCACAGTAGCTTTCTGGAGGCGGGGATTTCAAGCCCTGCGTCCAGAAAGCAATGCTCTGCCGGGGACCAGGAGGGAGCGTCAGCCTGCAGCAGCGCCGCAGAACGCCGGGGGAGGTGAGTAATGAATTTTTTTTTTGACACTTTCTTTTTTTTTGTATTACCGGCGTATAAGACGACCCCCGACTTCAGAGCAGATTTTTCAGGGTTCAAAAGTCGTCTTATACGCCAGTATATACGGTATATACTTACCTTGTCCCGGCAGACGGAGTTCAGCGCGGCCGGCCTACAGTGGGTGTGAGTCAGACCTGCCCCCTGATTGGCTCAGCGCTGAGTCTGACTCACACCCCCTTCACACCCACTGCCGGCCGCCGCGGCTGAACTCCGTCTGCCGGGACAAGGTAAGTAATAGTATATAAATATATATATATATATGTATATTTTTATTTTAACACATTTCTGGATGAATTGTAGGGAAGGGCTTATATATTTAAGCCCTTCCCGACAATTCATCCCGCGCACGCCGGCAGCCCATTGCTTTCAGTGGAACCTGCTGTATTGCCAGCTCCATTGAATTCAATGAGCAAACATCGTTCTTCTCTGCCACAGCTGTTACAGCTGTGGCAGAGAAGAATGATTTGTCTTCTATATGTTCTCAATGGTGTCGGTGCTGCTGCCGCCGGCCCCATTGAGCGCATATAGAGAAGAGAACAAGAATCGCAGATCGCAGATAGGTGCGATCTGCGATTTCTATGGCCTAAGAAGGACCGTTGGGGTTCTTGAAGCCTAAAATCACTCCTAACACTCTCCCTATAGCAGCTCCGGCATCAACAGCACTTTCCCTGAACTATGTCAGAACGCATCTGTGGCGAGCCGCGGGAGGGGCCGATTTATATACTCGGGTGACACCTGATCTCGCCAGCCACTCACTGCAGGGGGGTGGTATAGGGCTTGAACGTCGCAGGGGGGAAGTTGTAATGCCTTCCCTGTCTTTTTATTGGCCAGAAAAGCGCACTAACATCTCAGAGATGAAAGTGAAAGTAACTCGAACATCGCGTGGTACTCTTTTCGAGTAACGAGCATCTCGAACACCCTAATACTCGAACGAGTATCAAGCTCGGACGAGTACGCTCGCTCATCTCTAGCTACAAATGATACCTCTGATTCTCGAGATAGGTTGTTAATAGTTGAACGGAGGGTATATGACTGAATAGCTGGTCACCAGACTGTACAGAATGGATGTGTTGCCAGAAACTCTATCAGTTCCATACATACTGCAGTAACCAGGAATAGTGTGGCAAGCAAAAGTTCCATTCAAGTGAATGGGAATTACGCCTGCAATACCATCCCAGCCACTGCAGTGTGTATGGAGCTGTGTGTTTCCACCAACACATTGGCTCCATACAGGGTCATATTTAGAGTTCACGCTGCCCTAGCCACTTTTATTGCTCAAGTCCCTATTGATAAGTCATGCTCAAGCTGCTACCCAAATATATTAGATAGCTGTTGGCCAAAAGCTTGTTAGGCCGACTGCTTTTTCTCCTAACTCCCAAATGCAATTGCACGCTTGGTCAAAAGTACATGGGTTTTTGTTGGTGAGAAAGTAATAATCTACTGCCAGACACCTCTGGAAGAGGTTTATCCCTCGTGCTAACATAGATATAGCATCAGAACCTAGCTTACTATGTAAGTACTTTAACAGAACATATATATATATGATTATACTACATAGATACAGTATAAGAACAAAGCTTACTCTATAGATGCCAGGAAAGAACAAATCTTACTACATAGATACCATAGCAGACCCAAGCTTACTACATATATGACACCATATCTAAGCTTATTTATATACATATATAGGGTACCAGAACCAATTTTACTACATCGATATGGTACCAAAACCCAGCTTACTGCACATATAAGATACGAGAACCAAGCTTACTACATAGATATGGTACCTGAACACATACACACATGCATGATTTTATACATACATGAACACATACATACTAGAAGCACTTGGGCAATATCCTTGACCAGGAACTTCCTGATGTTCAAGATGGATTCTGCAAGGGCAGAGGGACCCATGACCACATCGCATGCTTGAGGTAGATCATGGAAAAGGCAAGAGAGCATCAGAAGAAGCTCTACCTGTGTTTCATTGATTATACCAAGGTTGTCAACTACATTGAGCATGATAAGCTTTGGGAAGCACAGAGGGAGGTAATAGTACTAGTGCTGCATCTGAGGAGCAAGTCCTCAGCCGAGGAGACAGTGGGGTAGAGAAATACCTTGTCACAGGGCTCTACTGTCTCCTCCCTAAGGGTAGCTCGGGACCTGGCCTCAATACCGACAGGAGGAGATCACAAATTAGTAACCGAGGTTACCTGAAATCCTGTTTGTCACTCGTGACGCCGACGTTCCATCCTCTGCGGTGGATCTCTTAGATGTCATAACGAAAAACAAAGTAGTCCACACACAGAGTGTCTTTTCTGAATAACATCTGGGAACATTCAGTCCTATCCGTTTACTTAAACGATTGTAGCAAACAACAAATAAACAGTTCTTACAGTGGTGAAGCAGTGAGGATTCACAGGGTATTTGTACATCCACAGTCGCAGTTATATGTGGAAATTCTCTATCCCGGTAATTTTCTTTCTCATCTGTCAGTCACTCACTTGTTCTTTGCTCTCTGGTGTTTTTTTTTTCTCTTTCCAGACACATGCGGTTCTTGCGCAGCTTTTCCCTTGTTCGGGCTCATGCACTCCCTGTGTCTAGTGGCTATGGGGAGTATCTCAGGAAAGAAAGGCCCAAGTGGGAATAGCGGACCACCTCTCGGCCTCCTCCATGTCTCCCTCCTCTCACTAGCTCTTACTGGGACGGGAACCACTCAAACTCCCTCCAACTACTGGGCTGGAATCCTTGGAACTCTCTGGGCTCACATGTGACTACACTTTTATACGACACACAGGACAAAACGATACATTTTCCAGACATGACCAAACATTAACTCTTTCATGCCTGCAAACATTCAATACACTTAAATCTGACTCAACAGACAAGACCATGCACAAGACAAACATAAAACATGTATTCTGTGGTTCTGGAGGGGTCTCTGGGCCACTACACCAGCATACCTGATCACGTTGATTAGGTCCTTCTACAGCAGTAAAGAAGCCACAGTGAGACCAGATATGGGGAAACAGAATAGTTCAAGATAAAAAAAGGGCACAAGACAAGGGTGCATCCTCTCTCCTTTGCTTTTCAACCTCTATGCAGAAGTGATCATGAGGCGGCTGGACTTAAATGATCAAGGTATTGGGTTGAAAATAGGTAGAAGAACCATAACTAATCTAGGATATGCAAATGATATGACCCTAGTAGCAGAGACAGCGAAGCATCTAAAGACGCTGATGCTGCAACTTAAAGAACAAAGCGAGAAGATGGGACTTCACCTGAACATCAAGAAGACAAAGATCATGACCGCTGCCAACAAGGAAGTCCACATAAAGGTCATCAACGAGGAAATCAGAGTAGTTAATAGTTTTGTATTCCTTGAGTTCTTCATCTATCACAGTGGCAGCTCGACAGATGAGATAAAGCGCCGAATAGCACTGAGGCATACGGCCATGGTGAGCATCTACCTAATATGGAAGTACAAGGTTGTGTCAGTCACTATCAAACAAACATTAATCACATCCATTGTCTTCCCAATTGCAACAAATGGCTGAGACCTGGACATTGAGGATAGCAGACAGGAGAAAAATTAACACTTTCAAGCTGTGGTCTTGGAGGAAACTTTTACAAATTGCTAATGGAATGTTTAAAAATCCATTTAATGTAAAGGCAGAGAAATATGCAAGTATATCAGTTTCAATAGGACATCATTACAATGATTTTAGCATTTTTTTACGGCTTTCCCAGATCGGTGGCCACATATGGTTTATGGTATCAAGCTGATCCCTCAGCATTCAGTTGTTAATGGATCTGTCACCCTGACTGTTACTGAGATTACTAAGGAAAATGTGACTATTTCCTGGTATAAAAGTCCCAATACAAGTTATCAGTATCAAATCCTGACATATTTTCCTGGTAGTAGTAACCCTACAGTTCCTGGAGATCTGCACAATCCTAGGATCACAGCTTTCAGTACGGATCATTACAGATCAAAGCTCTTCAGATCACAGATGGGGGCAATTATATAGTGAAGAAAGACAAATATGAAACCAGCACAGGACATGCATGTGACCCTGACTATCTATGATGAATATTGCGGACTGTTCCTATATTATACAATACTGTGTAAAAGTTTTAGGCAGGGGTGGAAAAAATGCTGCAAAGAATCTTTTTCAAAAGCAGAAGCCATCCAATTCACTCCAAATTAATTCTGCAGTAGGTCAACGACACCAAACATAAAGCCAATGTCATTAACGGCTATCCTCAGCATGAAGAAGAACAAGGGGTCCTGGAAGTGATGATTTAGCCTATCATCTAAGGACCTTTCAGATTGTCACATTTTGTGCCTTCAAACTTCAATTATATTAGCTTGAAATCAGAATTTGAAGTTTAGAGATGGAAAATGTTATAAATTTGGACTGGAAGGTTTTTCAAGTGCCGGGGTTAAAGGGAATCTGTCAGCTCAAACAAGCTGTCCAAACTGCAGGCATGATGTTACAGAGCAGGAAGAGCGGAGAAGATTGATATATAGTTATGGGGAAAGATTCAGTATAAGGACTTTTACCCACTACTGTTTTTTTTATCACTGCGTTTTTTTCAATGGGACTTTCTAATGTTAAAATCGCATCGCACAAAAAAAATTTAACAATAGGAAGTCCCATTGAAAAAAACGCAGCGATATTGCAGCGATAAAAAAACGCTAATGGGTAAAAGCCCTCAGGCTACATGCACATGAATGATTTTAAAGCTGCGCCTGTGTGCTGTTTGATTTTTTTTTTTTTACTCTAACTGTTCATCCGAGTAAAAAAAGTCTGTGTACAAAAGCTCATTTAATTGAATGGCTGCTATTGCTGTACAATTTTTGAATAGATTTTTCAGTACGAAAATTGGATGGAAATATCATCTTGTATTTATTCATTTATATCTCTGCACATTCTGACCTGAACAGTCCAGTGGGCGGAGCTATCAGTGATTGACAGCTATCTGTGAATGACTGTACATACAGTGATGGTCCATTTCAGATGGTTTAGTTTAGGATGTGAGGAACTGGTCAGTGAAGAAAAATTAGGCAGCAGTTCCTAAGCAAACATATACATCTCAATGGTAAAAGACTAGAAGTAAACCCTGTGTTGTCTCATTCTGCATTCATCTCTCATTCATCTGTACGTTACTTGTTACTAATTCATATTTGGTAGGTTAGCAAGAAGTAGGGTACAGATTGAAGAGAGTACAGCTGAATGATTAGACTACGCTAAGTTTATTTGTAGTCTGTTACTATGGAGATGCATATGTCTGCTTAGGAGCTATAGAGCAGGATATTTTTTCATTATAACGATATGAGAAGTTGCTTTATTTTTCAATTTAGATGCACAGGGACAAAAAAAAGAATAATTTCCGAAGACTTTTATCATGTTATCACTATTGTTACAGCAGATGCTGCCGGTACTGGTGCATCTTGTCCCCACCAGAAGAATAGGTAGAGATCTGGGATTGTGCTGTGGGAGGTATAGGTTACGCCCCCAGCTGGCGATTGGCTGGGCTGCTGTCTCTGCTCTCCTGTCTCTGCTGTGGTCCTTCTGCCATCTACTCCCCGAAGCCCTTGTTTCTCTGCTGCATGACTGTCACCGGTGGTCTCCATGCAACGGCCCCACTGTCAGTGTTACCGCCCAGCTCAATGCAATATATAATGCCGTACTTGCCTTTCTCAGAAGGCGGCCTCGCTGTCTGTCCTGCCGATTAAGCCACGCAAGAAACCCTTCCCCAGCTGGCAGTGCTGCCGACGGCAACAGCGCTCTCAAGCTCCACGGGTCTGCAGTGATCTGCAGCCGCAGCAGTGATTCTCGGGCAGCTCCTGAAGCCGCCTCTGTGAGTGTCACTACTCCTGTAAGCTTAACTGTAAGGCTAACCCTAACCCTCCAGGCACGGCACACCTGCTTCCTGTAAACCTAACCCTACAGCCACGGCAAACACCCACCATAGCCTAACCATAACTGTAACCCTCCAACCCCAGCAAACAGCCCCCCTAGCCAATCAGGAGCTCTGGTGTGTTAAATGGGTGGCTACAGTCACTCACTATATCTCTATGCATATTTCTGGTGGAGACAAGATACACCAGTACTGATGCTGCCACCAAGTTGAGATGAAACTATATAATCTTAGCTTAATTTGTATATCTTGTGTCATTGGTTTATTTTATTTACAGAATTGGTCAAAAAACCAGTAATCAATTCTTCCCAATCTTCAATCCAAGAAGGAGATTTCTGTGTCCTCACATGTCTCACAGCCAATGCCGAGAAGATAACATGGAGCCGGCAGAATGAAAGCTTTCCCTATGGAGCAATAATATCAGCAGATGCCAGAACCGTTACATTCACTAACATTAATCGCAGTGATACAGGAAGATATCAATGTGAAGCCGAGAATCTAGTCAGTAAGAAAATCAGTGATGTCTTCATCCTGACAGTATTATGTGAGTACTTTGTATGGAACCCAAAAAGATGTCTTTCCCATGGTGGCACTGTGTTATTCTTTCTAGAGAAAGGGATGTACCCAGAGGACTTACTGAGGAATCTATAGTAGGGCATTTCTCTGTCCAAGACCCAGGGGTGGATGGAGTAGTCTAGGCCCCTGGATGATAAAGGTCATGGACTCCTAACCATCCACTATACCAATACTTACTTGAGACAGGTTTTTCTACCAACAATGTAATAGAAACATACAAATATGCAGAAATATTAGCTCAACTTCTCTGTTTATTGGTATGAGCAGAGAATAAACGTTTTTTGAGGCAAACATACCTCTTTCTCAGTAATTGCTGGGGATATACGTCAGGGGTAATCAGAGATGTCTCTACGTATTTCCATGGTAGTAGAGACGTTGGGTAACTTCTCTGTATTTGTATATTCTTCATAATTATCAAGTTGCACCTTATTCACAATTCTTTTCACTTTCAATGGTGTTGTTACTGACACGTCCACCCTTGTGGGTTGGCTACACCTGTTACTAAAAGGGGTTCTGTCATTAGATAACATAAATTCTATACTTACCTACTCCTCCCCTGTCAGTCTTCTTCCCGCATCTTCTCCCCGCCAATCTTCTCCTGGCTCCTGCAGTCCCCTGGGTCCACTCACTGCAAGCTGTCTGAATATTCTTCTTCCGGTGACGAAGCGTCCATTCCCTGCAGGCTCCTTCTTGCTGGTTAGTGTACGCTACGTCACCAGTGTGCTAGCGGCAAAGACTGTGTATGCACACTGTCTCTCTGCAACAGTATATTAACTCTCACGGCAAGACAGCGTGCATGTGCAGTCTCAGCAATAGCTCAGCATTCCTTCCTAGGCAGTGAACGTTATGTCACTAGTGATGTAACCTACATTGACCTGCCGGAAGAAGAATGCAGAGAAAGAACGCCCCATAACAAGAAAAAGATGTTCCGGATGTGTGAAGGTGAGGTGACCTGTGGGACTGGAGAAGCTCAGCGAGAAGATGTGGTAAGAAGACGACCTGGGGAGGAATAGATGAATATATATTTTTTTTAATTACAAAACCCCTTTAATACATAGACTGTTTTTAAGGGTATATCCTCCATAGAAAATTCTTTCCACCAAGAATTTTCATTCTAATCATTTCATATTGGAGTTGCCCCACTCCTTTCTTTATCTATTACTAACACTGCAGTAGAATTTAGGAGTGTGCAAAGTGGCAAATGTACTTGGAAGGTATCTTTTCTTTTCCATACCTTTCTTCACAGCTGGTGTACAAATGTTACCCAATATTAAGTTTTAACCAAAAAAGGGAACACAACTAAACTGTGCACATTATAAAACTCTTAATCACATCCTTTTCCTAGATATTTTTCAAAACTGTCGGGTTACACTAGGTGTAAAATTGTCTAGAATACATTTGGCACTTGGCTTCATGGAGTGGCTCTCCCTCCAGAGCGTCCATCTTGCTCTTACATTAGCTGCGACCCATACTTCCTACCGCCTGCCATGTATTTGTTGCAGTCACCGGTGATTGTTCTAGCACATTTATGTGAACAGAGATGGTTTAATTTGGATAAACTTTTTAATGGGCTTTTCTCCTTTCCCCCCTCCCATGTTTGGGTGGAAGGATGGTATCTGAGACCCCACTGTTCTTCAGGGCTACTGCGTACAGGAACAATGCAGAAGAGGTAGGACACACTCATCTCAGTATTTTCACTCTTTAATGAAAGCTACCATCAGTGCTGTATATAACTGATACAGCATGAAGTCAGCAGGGTCACTTTGGGAGGGAGAAAAGAGAGCGCAAATATATTAGGCCACTTTAGTGGCAGCTGCACACACTATGATCCAGTGGTGGTATAATGCAGGTGGGAACTCGGGTCCAGTGGCAGTGTAACACCGGGTGGAGTCCATGAGGGTTCTGGGGTGCAGGTTGATCCACACTTATGGCCACAAGACCCATCAGAGGGCACTGTGGGAAATGACCAATGAAGGGAACAAGCAACTACCTTGACTGGTCAAGCGCCCCTTCCTCCATTCTGCTCTTTCTTAAATTATCTTCCAAGTATAACAGACAAGGACAGCTGACATGCTACTGCACATGTGCCTGAGATGTCCTATTAAACTCTATAGCATGGCAGAGAGCAGGCCAGACTGGCAACTACTATGCATGATCAAACAAAGCATGCATTGCAACAAGCACAGAAGCCACTGTGCAAGCACAGCCATCACTGCTGGACCATGGGGGAGGCCATATCCAATGAAAGCCTGCCATTAACAAAATGAGAGACCAAGGAAAAATAAACAGTACAGAGTTCACTCAAAAAGAAAGGAGATATGTGCTAATTTGCATAACTAAGGATAAGCGACTATATGAGATATGATTGCTGAGATGGGAATTCCCCTATAATATGACCTACTGGAAAACAACATTTATTTTCATTTCCTGTTCTACCTAGAGAATGTGAACCTAACTTTGGTTGTTATAATGTCTGGCAGCCTTATGATAAGACTGAGCTTCCAGTGGAGAGGGAGAAATTATGTAATAAGCTACAAAGCTAGTGAAGCTTTTCTCATGCAACTTTATCTATCTATGGAAGGGGTAGTCAACTACTTTTACCAACGGTCCACTTTCTTGGGTCTGGCATCATTTGAGGGTCCAAGCAGAATGCAAAGACCTAGGCTGGAGAGTGGCTTGACTGCCAGTGCAATGCTTGGTCAAAGGACTTGTTCACATCCCGCTAGAGTTTCCCAGGCCGAAACCTACCCCATAAACACTTAGCCTGTATGCAATAGAAATTAATTGAATAGCAGAAAGTGCTACAATATATTTTACTATGTATTAATAAAGGTTACTTTCCAAGAGGCCCTAACTGTGGGTTTCAGCTTACGGCAAAGGCTGTGGAGGGATTGGTTACAATTTAACCCTAGTGGGCCCTTGAGCCCCCCAAATTTTTGTTATCGTTTTAGAACAAAACACTCACTGGGACAACAGGCATCTGTGTCTGGGTTCATGCTGCTTGTGGTTTGGGCAGCAAGAATCTGACGACAGAATTCTTTCAACACTTAGAATTTCATTCACATTCTGATTGATTTAAATAAGATTTAAAACACCTCGTTTCCCCCCTCTTTATATTGCCATTCCACTTCTGCATGTAACGCATATCTATCTCCTATCTATCTATCTATCTATCATATTTATATCGCTACCAATCCCAAATAATCTTTATTATCATATTGCTTCGCAGATCATTCTCATGATGCCACTGGATTTAGCACTGGTGTAATTGCAGGTGGATTTAGCCCTGGTGTAATTGCAGGTATTGCCTGTGGGGCAGTATTGGGCATTGTGCTAATACTTACTGTAACTTACCTTCTATACAAGGCATACATACTTCCTTTAAGAGAGGCTAAGAATGGTAAGTCCAATGTTTAAGTCTTCTTGTATCGTTAAATCTGGTGTATATTTTTATCCAGTTATTTAAATAGTGGGGCCATGTTCTATAGCACTGTATGCACATTGTAATCACTCATATCAGCCTTTCTTACAAGCTAATTTCCCAAACAGACACTCAGGGCCATTAAGGGGGTTTTACCAGAATAACAAGTTATCCACTATCTGCAATATAAGGGCTACCTTGCTGACCGGTTGGAGTCTCACTGTTGAGATTCTGCTGATCTCGACAACAGGGGTCCAGTGTCCCGTTCTCCTGTCAATACCAGGGTTGCTTCTTCCCCCGCAATGACATCACTCTGAATGGAGTGCTAGGTGGGCATGTGCCGTCAGCGCTCCATTCACTTACAATAGGACTGCTGAGATATCCGACCTGCACCCGCTTGGCTATTTCTGTTATACCTATTGAAATGAATTGAGTCGTAACACAGAGGTTTAATTATAGAGTTACGCTATGAAGTGGTTATACTGCTCAGTTACTCTTGGGTTGATGGTGGTTATGATAGTTTTGGTTAACTAAGACCCTTGTAGATCTCTTGATCCAACAAGACAGGTGAACCCGCTTGGGTGTAAAGCCATTTATCACTTATCGCTTTCAAATTTCTAGTTTAATTATTCTAATCCTTCCAATTACCGCACCATCGCCCTCATACCTCACGCAAGCAAAATTCTTTTAAAGATCATACAAAAATGTATTGTGACAATTGTTGAACAGGAACTACCGGACATTTAGGCTGGCTTCCACAAAGGACGTGGCACCAGAGACAAAATTGTTAACCTGCGCTGGATCATGGAGAAGACCCGAGAGTATCAAAAGGATGTGTACATGTGTTTCATCGACAAACATGACAAGCTTTGGAAGTGTCTGAAGCAAGCGGGCGTCCCAGAACATAATGAACAGCTTATAAGGTCGCTTTACAACAACCAAGAAGCAACAGTCAGGGCAGCTTATGGAAATACGGATTGGTTCAGAAACGAGAAAGGCGTACGGCAAGGTTGCATTCTATCACCAGCCCTCAATCTGTATGCAGAAATGATCATAAGATGATGCAATTTGGCCGAATTAGAAATCAGAGTCAAAATCGGTGGCAAAAATGTCATCAACTTCCGATATGCAGATGACACCACCCTGTTTGCGGAAAGTGAAAGTGCAGTGACTGAGACACGAGGCCCACACTGAGGAGCTGGCAGAGGTAGCGATGGCACTTGTCAAGGTGGCTCTACCAGACTCCTCCCTGGAGGAACGTATGCAACCTCAGCCAAGGCACCGCTAGGCCTCTTCCAGGCAACCCTAGGTCAGTAGTTACCTGAATAGATGTGTAGTGGACTGTAGAAGTTGTCACGTGACGCCACTGTTCCTTCTCACCGATAACTTCTCAGCGGTAGAAATAAAGAGAGTCAACACACGATTAAACTTGAGAAACCCAATAACTGGGAATGGGCAGTGACTGGCAAACTTTACTTCAGGCTTTGCAGAATACAGCTTACTAGCTTGTGCAAATAGAGACAACTTTAGCAGAATGTCAGAGAGGAGGACATAGGATGATATCGGGCCTACAGTCTTGTTATCTGTAAAGCTCCGCTCCTGGACATACACACTCCAGGATGCAGAATAACACCGGAGCGGGACACAACACTACACAGACACTCATTCGAAAATTATTGTATTGATGGCTGCCAGCGGACTCCTTTTCCTCTTTCTAATGCTCTTCAGGGGTGGTTCCTGGGATAGAGGACTTCACCATATGAGGGTTGAAGGTACCGCCATTCCTACTTTACTCCTAACCGTTGAAGATGATGAAAGTCCGCTGAAGACGAACCACACCTAACTCTTAATCACTCATATTTATATTCATATGACACCACGTGACTAGACAGACTTGATACTTTTTCAGACACATCCCAGCCACTTGCAGACGTTAACTTCTTGCATGCTGCAGCTGTGCAATACACATAACAGCAGACAAGACACTTTGCACACTACATCCACATAAAAGACATGACATGTATGACAATTATGGAGGGGCCAGATGTAGGTGTTTTGGGCCACTACAAAAGGGACCTGGAATACCTTATCCAACAAGTGCAAGAGGAAAGCAAACGCATGGGACTGTATCTCAACAGCAAGAAAACGAAAGTCATGACCACGGTAGGGAACGGTACAGTGAGCATAAAAATTAACAATGAAGAAGTCGAGTCGGTCCAAGATTTCATCTTACTTGAATCCAAAATCGATTGCAAAGGACAATCTGGACCTGAGATCAAGAGACAGATTACACTTGGTAGGAATGCAATGCAAGGAAAAGAAAAGATTTGGAAAAGCAAGGATATTAGCATTGCAACCAAAACTAGACTGGTCAACGCAATGGTCTTTCCCATAATGACATATGGTGGCGAAAGTTGGACGCTCAGAAAAACAGAAGGAAAATTGATGCGCTTGAACTATGGTACTGGAGGAGAATGTTACAGGTACCTTGGACTGCCATGACAATGAACAAGGTAGTGTTAAAATACCACTAGAGGGCAAACTCATCAAACAGCGGCTCTCTTTTTTTGGACACGTGATGCGTACTAACCCACTGGAAACAGTACTGATGCTTGGCAAGGTCAGTGGAAAGAGAACATCAGGACGACAAAGAACAAGATGGCTAGATACAATCAAGGCCACCACAAACATGTCAATTGCGGAATTGAAAGAAGCCGTAAAAGACAGAAATGCATGGAGAACATTGATCCATGGAGTGACCGAGGGTCGGATGCAACTGAATGGATCATCATCACCATCAATCCTTCTATTTTCATGTTTTTCCTTTTTTCCCCTCATCTTCCCTCTCCCACTTATTCCTTGTCATTATCATAATTATTATTAATTTTGCAATATCTGCAGGCACGAAAGACCAGCCTGAGCCATATGACAAAGTACTGGACCTAGCGTCAGTAAGTAATGTTTTTCTTCTTTCTTCTACACTGCGGACACGCTTGGCGCGCCAACCAGGATGCAGGTGTGCCTCAGATCGGACAGCTTCCATTGACTTCATTAGAAGCTGTTCATGTAGGAACCCGCGGGAAATAGAGCATGCTGCAATTTTTTTCCCGCGTGTGTGATCCGCATACCGGGAAAAATGACATCCATAGGTAATTAATTACCTGCGAATGCCCAATGATTGTCTATGGGGCATATTGAACTGCGGATCATCCGCAATTTAATTATGCCCGTGGACATGAGGCCTAATTGTTATATGTGCTGCTTTCCTTTAGACCACTCTCTCACATAGGCGTTTAAAAAAAAAAAGACAAGTTTTTAAATGCAGCGTTTTAAGACGGCATTTTTAAAAGCGTTCTACGGTGTTTTTTAATGCACCCTATCATTGCAATGGGTGAATGCATTAAAAAGCGCTGCAACGCCAAAAGATAGAACATACAGCATTCAATTTAGAGCGTGTTAGAAACACCGCGCTAAAACACTCGTCTGAGAAGCCTCATTGCAATCAATGAAGGCTTAGTAGAGTGTGTGTAAAAAACGTCTGTGTGAGAGCGGCCTTAGGCATCATTCATATAAGCGTATATCGGCCCGTTTTCACGGCCAGCCAATATACGCTACCCATTCGAAACATTGGTTTCAAATGCCTCAGTTCAGATGGCCGTTTTTGTGGTGCGTAAAAACGGCCGTACGGCAAAGATACCACATATGGTGCACATTCCGGTCGCGCTCTATTACGCCAGCTGGAAAAGATAGTTCTTGAGCTATCATCTGGCCGGAAGAAGGCGGCCAGTCCCATAGACTCCTATGAGAACCTATGGGAGCTGCCGAAAAATGGAGGTGGGAGGGAGTTTAGTAGTGTCTCTGCTAAACTCCCTTCCCCTTTCCGCCCCTTGCTGGCTGTTAGCAAAAGGAGGGGGCGGGGCGGGTTGGGAGATTAGCACACTAGCTCCTGCCCCATCCGGCCCCCTCTCATTGCAAACAGCCAGCAAGGGGTGGAGAGGGATAGGGAAGGGGGTGGGAGTTTAGCAGAACTAAACTCTTTTCCCTCACCTGACAGTATCCCGGGCTTGGCGTATACTCACCAGACTGGGGCCAAATGGAAGGGTGCATAAACAGGAGATGCAGCCGTGACTTGGTAATGGCTGCCACTTGTTCATGTGATTTTCAGCCGCGCTGTGGCCATGACATGGCCAGCCCCAAATAGCAGCGCCCATGTGAAAGAGCCGATAGATAGATAGATAGATAGATAGATATCTCTGCTTTGAGCATCTTTGCAGTCGCAGTGCTGTTTATGAATCTGGCCACATAAAGAAGCTTACCCATCCAATAAGATTCAATGTCCCATAATACATTGTTTTTGTAAAAATTAAGATAGAGTAATGAGTCCATTTAATTAAAAACATTATTTTGCTTTCTATATTGATCCATGTTTGTTATTAATTATTATTTTCTGGTCTCTTCCTTGCTTTCTTTTTAGAAGTCTAACGAACCCACTTATAAGGTAAGTTCTCCGATTGGTTTACAGTAAAGATTTCCTTATACATACAGAATACATCACTTACATACCTGGTGCCATCCTTTTAATGTTGCTGCTGTAGTTCTTCCTATTCCCAGTCCCTTCTTCATGTATGTAGAATGTCTGCCAGATTCTCATACTACACTGTACGCAGTGTGCTTCAGTAGTCTGGGACAGTCGCCCCCACTCTAGGGGACCTGCAAAGAAATTGAAGGATTGAAACAAACCTAGCGTTTACCATGTATAGGTGCTGAGGGACTTGTACTGGACAGCGCGGTAAAGTAAGGTAAATGATGTGATTTACAAAATCATATGCCAGAACAATCAGTTTAAGGCCTTTTCGGAAAAATGTATCAAGTGGTCAACTTCTTTAAGGGGAACCTGTCATCACCTTTGAGTTTCATAAACTATGTTATGGGGCTCAAAACTGAGGGAACGAGCAACTGTGTTTCATACTCACCGGGTGCCCCGTTGCTTTGCTGTGTCCATTCATTTCTATGAGAGATGCATAAACAAAAGAATTAGGCTGCTGGAGCATGCTAATATCACAGGGATACAGCACAGGGACAGGGCACCTGGTGAGTATGAAACACAGCTCCCCAAATTCCTTGTCCCTACACATTGAGCCCCATTACATAGTTTATAGGGCTGAAGAGTAATGACAGGTTCTCTTTAAAACGTTAGTTGCCTGCTGCCACCACTAGAGGGAGCTTACTGTATACAGTCTTATTATTATGTGCAATGTATGAACAGTATGCAGTAAGCATCTCAGTTTTTCCCTCATGGTAGCTGCAGGCCCCCAGAGCTTTATCATTTCGCTCTATAAGTGTGCAGGGAATTTAGAGCTTTGTTTCCAAAGATATAAAAAAAATTAATCCTCACATAATTTGGGTTCTATTTAGATTTTAAAAAAATAATAAAATGGTGAAAATCTACTTTAAAGGGGTTGTCCCACTTTTAGCTATTTTCAGATAGTTCTATACATTACACGGTGGCCCAGGTTGGTACTGCAGGCTGAATCCTATTGAAGTGATTGGGATTCGGCCCGGGGCACTGCACAATATATGGAGCTGTCTGAAAAAAGCTGAAAGTGGCACAACCCCTTTAAGGCTCTCTAGAGTAATCAAGAATATTTTTATAAATTAATCTATATGACTAATAAGATCTAGGGTATCTCATAATCTGGTATGGATGTCAGAGTAAAGCAATATTACTGTATTTATAGTTCTTTCCTATAAATTATATTAACCTGTCGTATTTTGTGTTTTTAGGACCTGCAGTTTAAAACAGAGAATGTGTACAGCACGATCAGCTGATAAAATCAAGTTGCGATTAGCAGCCTCTCTACCGTGACAGTAATATGGTCGCCATTAGCAGTACCTGTATTTTTCTTGACATACTTGAGACACCTTTAAAATTTTTTTTTAACTCTTTTTTTATTGACATTTTAAGGAAAACATACATGGGCAGCCTGTATTTATTGAGACAACTTTTTATTGTCTGTGCAAATGTTATACATTTATTTTATGTACAACTCCAATTCCAAAAAGTTGGGACACTGTGTAAAATGTGAATAAATGTAAAGAAAAAAAGAATGCAATGATTTGAAAATCTCATAAAACCATATGTTTTTCACAATAAAACAGAACAAGTATCAGAAAGGTGAAAGAGAGACATTTTTTCATTTCATTAAAAAAAAAAAAACTCATTTAGAAATTGATGGCAGCGACACATCTCACAAAAGTTGGACCACGACCATCCCTACCATTGTGTAGCATCCCCTCTTCTTTTTACATCAGTCTGTAAACGTCTGGGAAGTCAGGAGACTAGAGCTGAGCGAGCACGCTCGGATAAGTCAGTTACGCACTCTTCTCGAGTAACTGCTTACTGGGGGGGGGGGGATCTCTCTCACTCTCTCCCCCGCTATCCCCCACCTCACCCCGCCCCGCCAAACCCCCCCTCCCCCGAGCACGCTCGGACAAGAATGCAGTTACTCGAGAACAGCAAGGCTCGCTCAAGTAACTGACTTATCCGAGTGTGCTCGCTCGTCTCTAGAGGAGACCACTTGCTGGTGTTTTGGGAGAGGAACGTTGTCCAAATCTTGTCTGATGTAGGTTTCTAGCTCCTCTGCTGCTGGGTCTTCTTTACTGAATTTTTCATTTCATAATGTGCTAAGTGTTTGAAGGGTCTGGGCTGCAGGCTGCCAGTTCAGCACCCGGATTCTTCTTCTGTGAAGCCATGCTGTTGTCATGGATGCAGTATGGGGTTTAGCATTGTCCTGCTGAAATATGCAAGATCTTCCCTGAAAGAGCCGTTATCTGGATAGGAGCATAAGTTGTCCTAAAACCTCTATATACTGCTCAGGATTGATAGTGCCCTTCAAGATGTATAAGCTGCTCATGCTATAGCAGCGTCCGAGGAGCAGGCCCACAGCCGAGGAGATACAGGGGTAGGTAAAGATCTTGTCACAGTGCTCTACCATCTCCTTAGCTGGGAGTAGCTTGGGACCCAACCAAGTTACTGCTGGGGAAGTTCACAGGGAAAAAATAACCGGAGGTTACTTGTAGTCTCTTTGTCACACGTGACGCCACCATTCTATCTTCTGTGGTAAATCTTGATGATAGAATAAAGTAGTCCACACATAGGGAAAATGTACTGGACAAAACCAGGAATGGTCGGTAGTGTCCGTTTACTGTAACTTTAGCAAAGGTCAATTCACAACAGCAGTTTAGCACAGATGCAACAAGATAAGGTGGTGCGACAGGGAGGATACTCGGGGTATTCCGGACAATCTACTGTCCAAGTTATCTGTGTGATCCCGCTCCCAACAACTCTCTCACTCTCCACTGGTCAACACTCACGTTACTTGTGCTTCTTGCCATGCAGCGGTCTTTCTCTCTCACTCAGTGCGTAGTAGTAGCACCGGCATATCCTGGGTAGACTGGGCCCAGGCCAAGCATAAGGAAGTCGCTCAGTTTCCTCCCTTCTCTCCACACACAGACCGATCAGTGTCTGTGTGGCTCACTCTCTGACTTCTCTGCTCTCTGACTCCTAACTTGTAGATTTGTCAGAAGAACTTCTTCCACTGCTAATGACTTGCATACACCTTGCAAGCACATATTTAAAACATAGTCACATGACACACAGTGATACATTTTCCAGGCATAACCCAGACATTAAAGGGGTTGTCCCGAGGCAGCAAGTGGGTCTATACACTTCTGTATGGCCATAATAATGCACTTTGTAATGTACATTGTGCATTAATTATGAGCCATACAGAAGTTATAAAAAGTTTTATACTTACCTGCTCCGTTGCTGGCGTCCTCGTCTCCATGGTGCCGACTAATTTTCGCCCTCCGATGGCCAAATTAGCCGCGCTTGCGCAGTCCGGGTCTTCTCCTCTTCTCTATGGGGCTCCGTGTAGCTCCGTGTAGCTCCGCCCCGTCACGTGCCGATTCCAGCCAATCAGGAGGCTGGAATCGGCAATGGATCGCACAGAAGCCCTGCGGTCCATGAAGACAGAGGATCCCGGCGGCCATCTTCAGCAGGTGAGTATGAAGACGCCGGACCGCCGGGATTCAGGTAAGCGCTGTGCGGGTGGGTTTTTTAACCCCTGCATCGGGGTTGTCTCGCGCCGAACGGGGGGGGGGGTTAAAAAAAAAAAAAACCCGTTTCGGCGCGGGACATCTCCTTTAACCCATTCAATCCTGCAGAGGTGCAATACACATAATCCAAATGCATACTATACATAAGACATTGACAAGACAATGGCACAAGACAGACATACATTATAGAGGGGCCCCACTAACTCTTGGCCACTACACCAAAGGCACTAATGCAACCCCATACTAGCAGAAATGCAGGGTTTTGAACTGTGCACTGATAATGAGCTGGATGGTTCTTCGCCTCTTGAGTCTGTAGGACACGGCATTTGTGGTTTCCAAAAAGAATTACAAATTTTAAATAAGCTTTGGCCCAGTGAAGATTCCAGGGTTTCTGGATTGGTTGTTGTATGGCTTCTTATTTCCATAATGTGATTTTATGCTGTTTATTTGTGTGTAAACACACGGTATTCTTGCACCCACAAATACATGCAGAAGGAGCAAAATATGTGGGTGTAAGTGCATTTCGGCCACACAAACACACCCTTGTCAAAGAACCCTCAAATTAAGCAGAAACCACAAAATGACTGTGACTGAATAAACTCTAAGAGTCAAGGATGATTTCTCTTGCCTTCCTCTTTCTCACCACAGCCGCAAGCTTGACCTTGATTGACTTACGTAATTGTCAATTTCTAGTAAATGCAGAAAAGAGGATTTCCTTGTCATTATTTACTTAAAGGAACATCTCAGCATTGAACATCAATTTGAACATCAAACTTGCATAAGGAAAATATATTCAAAATGTTGAGTTTGTAAACAATTTGCTTTATTAATCTTGAACGATTTTTTGAGTTCCATCATGTTTCCATATGTACTTATTTCTAAAGCTAAATGTAAAATGTCAATGGGTTCCTGCTATCCAACTAGTGGCTCTTCAGTTCTTTTAAAACTACTACTCCCAGCATGCTAAAAATCAATGGATATTTCCACTTAGGTATCCAAGGAGTATGTCACAGTAAAGGGTCGAAAATTAAAGTTCCACAACTCAAAGGCCTCTGGAGGGCGTTCTGCTGCTCCAAATGAGATAAAATTTGGGCAACGGCCACTTGATTCATTTGCCATTTGTGGAAAATTAATTTTTACAAAATTTGCCGATATGCAAGTCACGCTACAAATGTTTATTATGTCCCCTTTTGTTTTCAACAATGCTTTCCATTTGCAAAACAATGTTTCCCATGCAGTGAGTCAGCTATCCTTCAGATCTGACGCTGATGCAGATCTGTCATGGTGGATCTTGTCTGTTAGAGCGCCACCTATCGTGACTTTTTTTACTATTTTTGTTTTACATAAATGACGAGCGCATCATCTGAAGTAGCCGTTGTCTGAATTCTGTCTCATTCGGAGCAGCAGAATACCCTTCAAAGGACTCTGAGTTGGGGAAGTTTAATTTCACTAACCTATACTTCACAAGACTGTGTGTCAATTGTCAGCCACTGGCACCACAAATATTGTAGCTCAGGAGCTGTGATCCTACACCATTTCAGATTCCTCCAGAATACAATCATCTGAGTGCTCTGAACTGTAATTCTATTACAATGAAGAGTAATCCTAAATCAATATTGGGTAACATCAGGCAGTTATGATGTTGCAACTTCTTGTACTTCTATGCCAAACCATAGCACAGGGAAGTTGGCTGTGAAATAATGCTTAGCACACACCAGTACATCTCAGAAGAAATACTAAAATAATTGAAGAGAACCTGTTTTCCCCTCTGCAACAAAACTATATGGGACATCTAGACCAGTATACTTCAGTCAGTGGCTCAGGAGCTAAATGTGGCTCTTAGGCCCCCTTTATGCGGATCATCATGTATTGGATGCTCCAGACAGCATTGTGCACTTGTGAGGCAGTGGAGATGCCTCCTACCAGAACATTATTGTATTAGTGTAATTTATGTCTCCTGCTTCCATCAAAGTGTAATCCTTCTATCCATAGCACTTGTTGTGTGACGGGGCCCGGTTTCTCCGGCTTTGTACATGCAGTGGCTCTCAGGTTGTTTGGTAATCCGTGCCATGACCAGTAATGCTCTGATGAGTCATATGAATTGGGAACCTGATGGTATGTTCAGGCTACACGAGCATGCAAGGGTGTAATTACTTCACACGCACTTATGTGAACATTAATATTCCATATAAGGGAGTGGCTTCCCGCCAATAGATGATTCAGGCAAAAGTCAACATAACGCTAGTAAAAGTAATGGCAGCGATAATTGAGATGAGGGATTTAGAGTAATCAGGACGAATGATAGTGATAGCGATTGCTGGAGTCATCAAGGACATATGCCAATGCTGTGGGGCCAGGAGCGTGTCTATAGAGGATGCAGGGGATGTGGTTGCACTCAAGCCCAGGAGCCTTAGGAGGCCCATAAGGCCTCTCTTCTCTATATAGGGAGCCCAGTACTATGAATAAAGCATTATATATGGGGCCCTGTTACAGATTTTGCATGGGGGCCCAGAAGCTTTAAGTTACGCTTCTGCTGTGGGCATAAACCCTACAGAAACAGCTGATGTGACCAGGAGTTGGACTAATGCTGTGATATCAGAGGGTCAGCAGGAGAAGCTGCAAAATACCTAAACTATGAACATAGAGGGTCTTAGACAGTGGGTGTGAAGTAAGATGTTATATATGAGCTAGTCCTAGGCTGGTGAGGAATAGAAAGTCCCTGCCTAACATAAGCGGAGCAATCATTTTGACAAGGATGGCCCCGAGCAGGAACCTGGGCGCTGAATAACCCTGTCAAAGCCCTACAACAGGAACAGGTCATACCAAGCAGAAACTGGAACTGAGGATGTGAGCAGGTGCAGGCTAGAGATAAGTGCCACAGATGAAACTGCAGGAGCAGTGGCCATGAGGTGTCATAGGGAAACAACAACTCAGAAGCACTGGATAGCAGATCTGGGTAAACTATATAGTGGATTAATTGGCAAACAGCTGGGTAGAGGAGTCAGGAGCTGTTAACTCTGGATATGCTGGAGCTAAATAAATGCAAACTCAGATAACAGACAAGGCAGAGCAGCAGACTTATCTGCTAAATCTAACATAATGTACCAACCAACACCAGGGAAGTGGAAGTGAGTTGTATTCTTACAAGCTGTCACACAGAAAATTATTGCATGTGTAAGGGCAACCGCACAAATGCAAAAGCATTTGCAAAATTGCATGCGCTCATGCGAACGAATATTTTCATTAGCAAATATTTTTGCGCCAAAATAAAGTATTGCCCTCTGGAACAGGAGTGAACTTCCTGAGGGTTAGGGAAGTGAATGAGAAGCATGCAAGAGAGAGGAGACAACAGGAAGAGAGCCAAGGACTTGGTGAAGCTGTCCAAGATTTGGGGCAGCTGAGAAACTGGGTGGATAGCTGCTATTTTTTTAGTTGAATCATCCCTTTTTCTTGAGACTTACTTTCCTGTTGTACGGGTATTCTTCTGGACAACCATGCATACCTGACAAGAAGTCAAGCTGCGTACCGTGTTAGCTAAGTGTTGTGATCATTAGATAGTGATAGTCAGGGCTTATAACTAAAAGTAAACGTGTTGTATAAAAGTTACCTATCTCAACCCGGTCACACCACCACCCATGACACATGTAACAAGTCTCTCCCACAGGAAAGTTGATGCTTTATCTGCCTTACTGTCTGCACATATATTCTGTTGGACACAGATCATCATTTACACTGGGCTCACAATAAAATTCAAAATTCATTATCACTCCTCCATGATTACTGGCATATAGATCCTCAGAAACCGCTCCTCCTCTTTTATTCTAAACCACATAAGGGTTGAAAGTACCCCTATGTGGCTGGCACTCTTACTCAGGAAACCAAAAGAAATAGAACTCTCCCTAACTCTAAACACTCATATTTATCATTTCTCACATACCATGTGACTAGACAAATTAAAACATTGCAGGCATCTCCCAGTCTCATGCAAACATTAAACTCTCACTTGCTGCAGCTGTGCAATATACATAACAGGAGACTAGACAATTTGCACAGCGCACCTACAAAAGACATGATGTATGACATTTATGGAGGGGCAAGAAATATACATTCTGGGCCACTACAAATTGACCTGCAGAATGTATGTAGCATCACAGAAAGAAGAGGATTTGAGTGGCTGGAGGTGAGGTGACCCAGGGGACTGGAGGAGACAGGAGAAGATCTGGTAAGAAGACTGCCTGGGGAGGAATAGGTAGGTATAGATTTTTTCTAATGACAGAACCCCTTTAATAGAGACTGACCCTTTGTTGGGTGAATTAGACCTACAGAGTTTCTCAGTGTGGTTGATTTATATACTATGCTATAAGTTCCAGTAACATTAAAGGAGTTATCCATTTTTTTAACAACAAAAATCTGCAAATGTATTTAAGCAAAAAAAGTACCAGTACTCACTTATTCTCTGCTCTAGGTTTTCAGAGCTTACTCTCTCACAGCCCTCACCAATCTCTGAAATTTTGTACTACTGGTGACTGCTGCAGCCAATCAGTGGCCATACTACCAGCATCATCACTCAGTGGTGGGAAGCACGATGCTTAGAGTATGGCACATTGGATAACCCCTTTATTAAGAATTTTATAGCCCTTTCTCCCAGTGTGAAGCACTATACCACACTTCTACTTACACATGTGGCTACGTCTACCCCCTTCAGGTACAAGATGTGGCCGAGAGGGAAGAAAGGTAGCTGTCATAGTTGCTATGAATCACCAGACACCATGCCTCTATCATAGGGAACAGTAAGGAGCAGATTCCTGCCACCTCCAATTTTTTCCCAAACTTTCTATGGCACTATAAATAGGTGTACTGCTGTGCCATAAGGCAAATCAGCAGAGAGTGAACTGAGAGTGCTGCTGAACAGGTATCTTTGAAGGCTATAAGAGGTGCAGCATGCTACTGGACTAGGGACAGAATGGGAGGAATTGGGCTAAGCAGCACATGTGAAAAAGACTTCGGTATACTAATAGATCATAGGCTTAACATGAGTCAACAATGTGATGCAGCAGCCAAAAAGGCAAACACAATTCTAGGATTTATTAAGAGAAGCATAGAGTCTAGATCACGTGAGGTGATTATCTTCCTCTACTCTTCTTTAGTCAGACCTCATCTGGAATGCTTTGTCCAGTTCTGGGCACCCCACTTTAAAAAAGACATAGACAAACTGGTGAAAGTTCAGAGAAGAGCTACCAGGATGGTGAGCGGTCTGCAAATCATGTCCTATGAGGAATGGTTTAAGGATCTGGGAATGTTGAGCTTGCCAAAAAGAAGGCTGAGAGGAGACTTAATACCTGTCTACAAATATCTAAAGGGCTGTCACAGTGCAGAGGGATCAGCCCTATTCTCATTTGTACAAGGAGCAATGGGATGGAACTGAAAGGGAGGAGACACAAATTAAATATTAGAAAAAACTTTCTGACAGTGAGGGTGATCAATGAGTGGAACAGGTCACCACGGGAGGTGGTGAGTTCTCCTTTAATGGAAGTGTTCAAACAAAGGCTGGACAGACATCTGTCTGGGATGATTTTGTGATCCTGCACTAAGCAGGGGGTTGGATCCGATGACCTGGAGGTCCCTTCCAACTCTACCATTCTATGATTCTATGACTGTGGGACAAGGGTTTGCCTAGAGCAGTGATGGTGAACCTTTAAGAGACTGAGTGCCCAAACTGCAACCCAAAACTGGGTTGTTTATTACAAAGAGCCAACACTTCATGGGGCGTAGCTTATCATGATGTATGATTTTACATCCGTCGTTATAAAACGGACTGGAAGCCTGGGAGCGTTGACAGTGGCTTCAGTAGTAATAGTAATCCCCTGAGAATCATATACTTACCTCCTCCTTGCTGTCAGAGCACCGCTGCTTCTCTTCTCTGCTATATGTGCACATACTGATGGCAATGTGTGCATCTGAACCCCTCCTCCCTTGACTTCTCCTCCTGTGGAACTAGGGGGGGCAGGTCAGGGGAAGAAGATCCCGAGTTCACACACTGACATCAGTGTGTGCACACGTAGTAGCACCACTAAGTGATTACCACGGCACCCAGGCCAGTAATCACTATCGTTGTGAGCAACCGTCAGCGAGCGTGCCAGCAGAGAAGTATGTTGTTTTGACACACAATTCATTAACTCATGTTCTGCTAAAATCCAGAAAGATCCAGGGACAACAGCAAATGTCAGTTCAACCAAAAATCCTTCTGTGATTTCATATGTGAAAATCAGACACTACAAGGAATTGTCACAGCAAAGACTTACATATTAGATAACATTTACTTTATTGTGAGACATAAGCAGTGTTTGTAGATAGAGAGATATGAGATAGATAGATAGATAGATAGATATGAGATGGATACATAGATATGGGATAGATAGATAGATAGATAGATAGATAGATAGATAGATAGATAGATAGATATGAGATAGATAGATAGATAGATATGAGATGGATACATGGATATGAGATAGATAGATAGATAAGATAGATAGATAGATATGAGTTAGATAGATAGAGATGGATAGATATGAGATAGATAAATAGATAGATATGAGATAGATAGTTTTAGATAGATAATTTTAATGAGAGTTGTACCTGCAGTTACAAGCGTCACCCACTGCACAGGGTTTGGAGCACCAGCTTCCACTCCGTACCCCAATGTGTAGCAGCTTTGATAGTGTTCACCCAATCAGCTGATCAGCTGGATTCCAGAGTGACAGACTCCAAACGATCAACTATTGATAATCTATCCCACGGATAGATCTTCAATAGCATTTCCCTGGAAAACCCTTGTAAGAGAAGAATAAATACAAACTAAATCTTGTTATTTGTATAGCGCCAACTTATTCTGCAGCTCTTTCAGGTAATTTTATTTATTAGCCCCCACCAAGCTGGGTACTATTTTACCGAAAGCCAGCTACTTGAACCACACAGGGATTGAACTTGCAACCTTCGGGTCGTGAGCGAGAGCTTATGACTACATATCTGCTGCCTTAGGACCCCCCTAACGGGAGCTTTTAACCGCTATTAGCACGGCGCTTTCAGCACAACGCTGATTGCAGTATAACACTCCCATTGTTTTGAGTTGGCGCACTCACACAGCCGCACACAGCCGCTTGAATGTGGTGCTTTTCAGTGCCACAATTTTCAAGCGGTGCACATTCTATTTTGGGGCGTTTAATACTCCTCATCAATGATCAATGATGAGAAGTGCTAAAAGCCAGCATCAACTGCTGCGGCCCAAAGCAAAGGTAAGACGCAACAAAGCCTCGTGATTTAAAACGTGGCGCTTTGCTGCGTTCAAAAAGCGTTGTGTGTGAGGGAGGCCGTAACACTCTGCGCCACACGAGATTATTACTTTGTATAGAAAGGAAAGGGAAACAAAAAGATAACGAGGCGCTGAACGCTCCTGGAGATACAGCTGGAAGCCAGACACTGCTCTGCTAAGTACTAACGCTCCATTTTCACAGGCCAATTATCACGCAAAATTAGTTGAAACTGAAGAAAATGCACTATTTGTTTATTTTTAGTTTTTCACTCAGTTTCAACCAGCATAAAAATCCCTGCTGGTTCGCTCACCTCTGCCTGCGTCTAAACCCTCCCAGCTCAGTGTTTACCATAGAATGTGAAGCACTGAGCAAGAAGTGAGCGCTTCTCAGCGCTGATCTGCCTGTCTGAATGTTATTCACGGGCAACTAGCGGTGACGTCACATGCTTGCGCAGATCGTTAAGCCAACAGTCGTCCTATGTAAATTGGGCATAAGGTTGTTTACACCGGCAAGTGTAATAAATCAGACCTATATCAGTCGTAAACCTGAGATTTTCCAGGATTCTGCAATGTGCTTCCCCTTTAAAAATGCGCAATTCGCATAGCTGAGCATATGAAAAAAATTGCATGTGCCTTCGATAGTTAAAATGGAAAAAAATGCATTGAACTGGCATGAAAACGGCATTGTATGCGAGTGTGATGCATTATTTTTGTCTCTCCTACAGAATAATGGGTGATCCTTGCAGATAAATCACCCCCAAACAGGACAAACTGTGATTCTTCACTCTCACTGTACGAGCGAAACATTGTTCATGAGGATGAATCCAATGAAGATACTGGGTTCCTTAAACACGCAGGTTCTGGACACCACGCAACAGCAGAGAACCCCCGGATTATCATCACTCATGTAAATCCAGCCTTAAGACGCTCGTCACGAAGGGGTGGAATAGTTCTTAGACTGCAGTAGTCATTAAAAGTTGCATTTGTGTTGAATTTGGAGACAAAACTTTTATATTAGTTTGTAGATTTATTAAACTTGTTTTTATTTGATTGCTTTTTGCTGAAAGTTTGTAAATCTGACAAACCTAATTTGCAGCGGGGGTTGAATCATTCATTTTGATTGTAACTATAGTTATGTCCTATCCTATGAATAGTGGTTAACGTTATTTTACTGGAATACCACTTTAAGCACTTGTAGAACTCCAGTGTTGTGACATCATCGTAACCAAGAAATCTGTCATCAGTGGAATGACATTTCAATCTCTGCCATCTGAACACAATCACTGACTCTGGAGAGAGACACCACTTAGTCCAGTTCTAAGTAGGTGGAAACACACATCTGAGAGCAGAAGAAATGATACATCCAACAATACAGTAAGTAGATGGGAACAGGAGAATAGAGTCTGCATGGAGGGGGAGGAGGTGCACTGTGCTGCATCATTACATGAAATACAGTATCACATATAGGATATAGATTTAGTAATATATTTTATTTGAACTCAAAACTACCAATTACCTGATATTTTTACAGTTGATGGAAAATAGGCATCATAATAGCAATCCTATACAGATAGTAAGTGTACAACTATATATATCAAATGTATGTATTAAGTATACATAGTTGTGTGTACCTGGAAAATGCAGTCTCATTTCATAGAGGTATTTCCTTATAAATCGTAAGTTGTTTGTGTTGCCATGGTAACGTCAGGAGGCGGCCACCAATAGGATTGCTGGTCGTCAATTTGAAAGTTGTCAGTTGTGTGCAGTCAGTTATTAGTGGGTGATGTACTTCTCTCCATTCATTACTAGTAGACATATGGTGGCGATACTGGGAGCCCTAGTAGAAGACCTATAGTTGCCCTGTATTTAGGGTTCATTCACACGGGCATAAGGGCATTTCAGACACAGAAATACACTGTGTGTTTGCGTGACCGAAATGTGCTGATGCCCCCTTATTTTGCCCACTTCACCATGTATTTGAGTGCGCACATGCACCATATGTTTGTGCACACAAATTCTGTGCACACTAACTTAAATGGGCTCTTGTGGTGCCCAAATGCACACCAAGAGGTCACGCTGCAAAATTTTCATGCAATCGCACATTGAAGTCAATGGGTTCTATTTACGGAGTATTATGTATGCAAAATTTGTCCACATAATATGTTGTGCAAATACGCCCGGGTGAGCGAGGACTTATCCCCTACGGAGGGCATTTGCTGCCCACATACTTCTCACTTGCAAGACCGATTCTGGGTCTTTATCTCTGAGGATACAGAGGTCTTCCCTTATTTTCTATGGTCACATGTCAACGCTGCCTCTATTATAGATATCTCACAGCGATCACAGCCTATCAGTCACAAATACCAAATTCTCTTGTTGATATAGAGTTGACATCAAGTGACGCTAAGACTACATGACAGAAGCCGAAGGACAAAATGAATTCCATAATACCTTCATAATAGTGAGCAATGGGAAGCCAGGTAAGTATAATAATGTGAAAAACACAGAAATACACACAAGTAAAAAAACACATTAAATAACAAAAATCCCCACATGATGATATGAGTCCCTAACAGCATAATACAAGGCATATATAGTATATATAGCACCCTGCTAGTATAAGCAGCAGCTAAATAATTAAAATGGATAAAGGGACATATGTATTAAGTCCCCTAGCCTGGGCAAGATATAGCACCCTGCTAGTATAAGCAGCAGCTAAATACTTACAATGGATAAGGGGACATATGTATTAAGTCTCCTAGACTGGGCAAAATATAGCACCCTGCTAGTATAAGCAGCAGCTAAATAGTTAAAGGGGTTGTCCCGCGATAGCAAGTGGGGTTATACACTTCTGTATGGCCATATTAATGCACTTTGTAATATACATCGTGCATTAATTATGAGCCATACAGAAGTTATTCACTTACCTGCTCCGTTGCTAGCGTCCCCGTCACCATGGATCCGTCTAATTCTGATGTCTTCTTGCTTTTTTAGATGCGCTTGCGCTGTGCGGCCTTCTTCCTGGTGAATGGGGCCGCTTGTGCCGGAGAGCTGGTCCTCGTAGCTCCGCCCCGTCACGTGTGCCGATTCCAGCCTATCAGGCTGGAATCGGCAATGGACCTCACAGAGCCCACGGTGCACCATGGGAGAAGACCCGCGGTGCATCGTGGGTGAAGATCCCGGCGGCCATCTTGGTAAGGTAAGTAAGAAGTTGCCGCAGCGCGGGGATTCGGGTAAGTACTAAACCTTTTTTTTTAACCCATCCCTTGGGTTTGTCTCGCGCCGAACGGGGGGCGTATTGAATAAAAAAAAACCAGTTTCGGCGCGGGACAACCCCTTTAACCTGTTTACTATTGTATGCTTGTATGTGCAATGTTCTTCTATTTACTTCCACCCCACACTTCATTCTTTCTGTGCGTTTTTCTGAGGGCAGCTTCACTCCTCCCATTGATAAGAAGGCGAGCTATCAGACCCCCCACACACACACACACACACACACACACACACCTTGCATTCTAAATACTCATTTGTTCTGTTTGTATATAGTGTCAGCATTTGTATGCATATATCCATGTATATATATTCTTCAATGTCCATATATGTCATTTATGTTCATGTTAGTAATATTATATATATATATATATATATATATATATATATATATATATATTTAGGAAGCCAGGAGACTGTGAGTATATGTGTGGATCTATATATGCATATACTTCCGTGTACTTTTCATTCTGTAATGTATATATGTGTATGTGCAATGTTTCTATATCCTGTTAATGTTTCTGTGTACTGCATTAGCACAGCAATATCTGTATATATGATTGATGCCCACAAATATATTAAGGTTATATCCTTAGGGAGCTGGAAGATTGTGAGTATATATATGTATCTATATATGCATATACATCCGTGTACTTTTCATTCTGTAATAAGTATGTGATATGTTTCTATATACTGTTAATGTTTCTGTGTACTTCATTAGAACATCAATATCTATTAGAGATGAGCGAACGTGTTCGTCCGAGCTTGATATTCGTGCGAATATTAGGGTGTTCGGGATGTTCGTTATTCGTAACGAACACCATGCGGTGTTCGGGTTACTTTCACTTCCTTCCCTGAGACGTTAGCGCGCTTTTCTGGCCAATTGAAAGACAGGGAAGGCATTACAACTTCCCCCTGTGACGTTCAAGCCCTATACCACCCCCCTGCTGTGAGTGGCTGGGGTGATCAGGTGTCCGCCGAATATAAAAGTCGGCCCCTCCCGCGGCTCGCCTCAGATGCCGTGTGAGTTAGATGAGGGACAGTGCTGTTTGTACCGGAGCTGCTGTAGGGAAAGAATTGGTAGTTAGTGTAGGCTTCAAGACCCCCAAAGGTCCTTATTAGGGCCACTGATAGCTGTGTGTTGGCTGCTGTTAGCAGTGGCAATTATTTTTTTTCTCAAAATCGCCTCTGCAGAGCGTTGCACCCGGCATTAGGGACAGAAGTGCTGCATAGGCAGGGAGAGTGTTAGGAGTGAGTGTAGCCTTCAAGAACCTCAACGGTCCTTTCTAGGGCCATATTTAACCGTGTGCAGTACTGTCCAGGCTGCTGTTAGCTGTGCTGCATTTTTTTTTTCTTCTCAAAATCGCCTCTGCAGAGCATTGCACCCTCCATTGATACTGCAGGGAAAGAATTGTGTAGGCAGGGCCACAACACAGTTATTATTCATTGAATATACGCAGTGCTGCCTTTTGGTGGAAAAAAACTGAAAATAATTCTATTTGTCCTGCCTCTGTCCGTCCTAAGGGCGGTGGACACGTGTCGGCTGCGTGTGCAACGTTTAAAAATCAGACGCACCCAGCTACGGTTTACTGCTGGCTTCGCCATTTGCTTTCCTTAATTGGGAAAAAAAATACCTGCTCTGCCAGAGTTAATAACTCTGCTACCCTCACGTTCTGTGCCACATTAGCAGGGCCACAGCACAGTTATTAAACTTCTCATGTTCATTGAATATACGCAGTGCTGCCTTTTGGTGGAAAAAAACTGAAAATAATTGTATTTGTCCTGCCTCTGTCCGTCCTAAGGGCGGTGGACACGTGTCGGCTGCGTGTGCAACGTTTAAAAATCAGACGCACCCAGCTACGTTTTACTCCTGGCTTCGCCATTTGCTTTCCTTAATAGGGAAACAAAATACCTGCTCTGCCAGAGTTAATAACTCTGCTACCCTCACGTTCTGTGCCACATTAGCAGGGCCACAGCACAGTTATTAAACTTCTCATGTTCATTGAATATACGCAGTGCTGCCTTTTGGTGGAAAAAAACTGAAAATAATTGTATTTGTCCTGCCTCTGTCCGTCCTAAGGGCGGTGGACACGTGTCGGCTGCGTGTGCAACGTTTAAAAATCAGACGCACCCAGCTACGTTTTACTCCTGGCTTCGCCATTTGCTTTCCTTAATAGGGAAAAAAAATACCTGCTCTGCCAGAGTTAATAACTCTGCTACCCTCACGTTCTGTGCCACATTAGCAGGGACACAGCACAGTTATTAAACTTAGATTATTCATTCACTAGAGGCAGTGGGGCCTTTCGTTTTCAAAAAAGGGAAAAAATTATATTTGGCTGCAGTCTTGCGCCAATTTATTTCCTGCCTGTGAAATCAAATCACTGATAATACAGCATGCTGAGGGGTAGGGGTAGGCCTAGAGGACGTGGACGCGGCCGAGGACGCGGAGGGCCAAGTCAGGGTGTGGGCACAGGCCGAGCTCCTGATCCAGGTGTGTCGCAGCCGACTGCTGCGCGATTAGGAGAGAGGCACATTTCTGGCGTCCCCACATTCATCGCCCAATTAATGGGTCCACGCGGGAGACGGTTATTAGAAAATGAGCAGTGTGAGCAGGTCCTGTCCTGGATGGCAGAAAGTGCTTCGAGCAACCTATCGTCAACACGCAGTTCTGTGCCGTCCACTGCTGCAAATCCGAATCCTCTGCCTGCTGCTCCTCCTTCCTCCCAGCCTCCTCACTCCACTACAATGACACCTGCTCAGGAGCGGGAACACTCCCAGGAACTGTTCTCGGGCCCCTGCTTAGATTGGGCAGCAGCGGTTCCTCTCCCACCAGAGGAGTTTATCGTCACTGATGCCCAACCATTCGAAAGTTCCCGGGGTCCGGGGAAAAAGGCTGGGGACTTCCGCCAACTGTCTCAACAACTTTCTGTGGGTGAGGAGGACGATGACGATCAGACACAGTTGTCTTGCAGTGAGGTAGTAGTAAGGGCAGTAAGTCCGAGGGAGCAGCGCACAGAGGATTCGGAGGAAGAGCAGCAGGACGATGAGGTGACTGACCCCACCTGGTGTGCAACGCTTACTCAGGAGGACAGGTCTTCAGAGGGGGAGTCAAGGGCATCAGCAGGGCAGGTTGCAAGAGGCAGTGCGGTGGCCAGGGGTAGAGGCAGGGCCAGACCGAATAATCCACCAACTGTTTCCCAAAGCGCCCCCTCGCGCCATGCCACCCTGCAGAGGCCGAGGTGCTCTAAGGTCTGGCAGTTTTTCACAGAGACGCCTGACGACCGACGAACAGTGGTGTGCAACCTTTGTCGCGCAAAGCTCAGCCGGGGAGCCAACACCAACAGCCTCACCACCACCACCATGCGCAGACATATGATGGCCAAGCACCCCACAAGGTGGGACGAAGGCCGTTCAGCGCCTCCGGTTTGCACCCCTGCCTCTCCCCCTGTCCCCCAACCTGCCACTGAGATGCAACCCCCCTCTCAGGACACAGGCACTACCGCCTCATGGCCTGCACCCACACCCTCATCTCCGCTGTCCTCGGCCCCATCCAGCAGTGTAGTTCAGCGCACCGTCCAGTCGTCGCTTGCGCAACTGTTGGAGCGCAAGCGCAAGTACGCCGCCACGCACCCGCACGCTCAAACGTTAACCGTCCGCATAGCAAAATTCATCAGCCTTGAGATGCTGCCGTATAGGGTTATGGAAACTGAGTCCTTCAAAAGTATCATGGAGGCGGCGGCCCCGCGCTACTCAGTTCCCAGTCGCCACTACTTTTCCCGATGTGCCGTCCCAGCCCTGCACGACCACGTCTCCCGCAACATTGTACGCGCCCTCACCAACGCGGTTACTGCCACGGCCGTAACCTGGTGGCGGCTCTGCAGCTCGGCAGCCTCACGCACGTGCCATGCCTGGCCCACGTCTTTAATTTGGTGGTTCAGCACTTTCTGAAAAGCTACCCACGCTTGTCAGACCTGCTCGTAAAGGCGCGCCGGCTCTGCGCACATTTCCGCAAGTCCCACACGGACGCTGCCACCCTGCGCACCCTGCAACATCACTTTAAGCTGCCAGTGCACCGACTGCTGTGCGACGTGCCCACACGGTGGAACTCTACGCTCCACATGTTGGCCAGGCTCTATGAACAGCGTAGAGCTATAGTCGAATACCAACTCCAACATGGGCGGCGCAGTGGGAGTCAGCTTCCTCAATTCCTTTCAGAAGAGTGGGCCTGGTTGGCAGACATCTGCCATGTCCTTGGTAATTTTGAGGAGTCTACCCAGGTGGTGAGCGGCGATGCTACAATCATTAGCGTCACCATTCCTCTGCTATGCATCTTGAGAAATTCCCTGCAAACCATAAAGGCAGCTGCTTTGCGCTCGGAAACGGGGGCGGGGGAAGACAGTATGCCGCTGGATAGTCAGGGCACCCTCCTGTCTATTTCTCAGCGCGTACAGGAGGAGGAGGAGGAGCATGAGGATGAGGAGGAGGGGGAAGAGACAGCTTGGCCCGCTGCTGACGGTACACCGGCTGATTGCCTGTCATCCTTTCAGCGTGTATGGCCTGAGGAGGAGGAGGAGGAGGATCCTGAAAGTGATCTTCCTAGTGAAGACAGCCATGTGTTGCGTACAGGTACCCTGGCACACATGGCTGACTTCATGTTAGGATGCCTTTCTCGTGACCCTCGCGTTGCACGCATTCTGGCCACGACGGATTACTGGGTGTACACACTGCTCGACCCACGCTATAAGGAGAACCTGCCCACTCTCATTCCCGAAGAGGATAGGGGTTCGAGAGTGTTGCTATACCACAGGACCCTTGCGGACAAGCTGATGGTAAAATTCCCAGCCGACAGTGCTAGTGGCAGAAGGCGCAGTACCGAGGGCAAGGTAGCAGGGGAGGTGCGGAGATCGAGCAGCATGTACATCCCAGGCAGTGCAACAGTCTTTAAGGGCCTGGCCAGCTTTATCGCTCCCCACCAAGACTGTGTCACCGCTCCCCAGTCAAGGCTGAGTCGGCGGGAGCACTGTAAAAGGATGGTGAGGGAGTACGTAGCCGATCGCACGACCGTTCTCGGTGATGCTTCTGCCCCCTACAACTACTGGGTGTCGAAGCTGGACACGTGGCCTGAACTAGCGCTGTATGCCCTGGAGGTGCTTGCTTGTCCTGCGGCTAGCGTCTTGTCGGAGAGGGTGTTTACGGCGGCTGGGGGAATCATCACAGATAAGCGTACCCGCCTGTCAACCGACAGTGCCGACAGGCTAACACTCATCAAGATGAACAAAGGCTGGATTTCCCCAGACTTCTGTTCTCCACCAGCGGACAGCAGCGATACGTAAGCAATACGTAGGCTGCACCCGCGGATGGAAGCTACGTTCTCTCTCACCATCCAAAACGGGGACATTTCTGCTTCATCAATCTGTGTCTAATATTCCTCCTCCTCCTCCTGCTCCTCCTCCTGAAACCTCACGTAATCACGCTGAACGGGCAATTTTTTTAGGGCCACAAGGCTCACTCAAATAATTTTTCTGAACAATTTTTATAAGTTTCAATGCGCTTAAAAGCGTTGGAACTTTAACTTGAACCAATTTTTCTTTACACTGGGCTGCCTCCAGGCCTAGTTACCACTTAAGCCACATTAACCAAAGCGATTCACCTGCCATCTTGGTTGGGCATGGCCAATTTTTACTGAGGTACATTAGTACTGTTGGTACACCAATTTTTTGGGGCCCTCACCTACAGTGTAATCATAGCAATTTGTATGTTCTTCGCCTGCACTCATGGTACAGAAAGGTGTGTGGGGTTGGCCTACACTTTAGCTACATAAATGTAACTTGGGCCTTGGCTATACTAAGGCTACTGAAATGGAACTAAGACTGCGCTCCCACTATACTGCTGCTTCAGAATTGTTACTGGGGCCTGTCTTGAGTGCTACTATTGCTGACATGGAACGAAGACTGCGCTCCCGCTATACTGCTGCTTCGGAATTGTTACTGGGGCCTGTCTTGAGTGCTACTATTGCTGACATGGAACGAAGACTGCGCTCCCGCTATACTGCTGCTTCGGAATTGTTACTGGGGCCTGTCTTGAGTGCTACTATTGCTGACATGGAACGAAGACTGCGCTCCTCCTATAATGCTGCTACTGATATGTTAGTGGGGCCTGTCCTAATGCTACGGCTGAAATGTTACGAATTCTGGGCTCTGCCTATACCGCTGCTAATGGTATGTCTCTGGGGTGTGGAAACAGAGGCTTCCCAAAGACATGATGGCGGCGAGGCCATTTCCCACCAACGCGGTTACTGTTAAGGGGCATATAACCACGGACACGTGGAGAGGACATGTAGTGCCTCAAAAACATCCCCCTCCTCCTCCAACAGGGAAAACATTCTTGGCAAATGTCTTTGCATTGGTTCGTCTGGTGGCAGTCCAAGAATTTCACCTTTACCGACACAACAAGAGAGCCCCCACACCATCCCCCCGCCACGGCCCACTTAATCCTGGCCGCATTCCGAAAACCAACAAAATACAACCGTGCTACTAGGTCCGCAGTCACCACCACATTACCACCAACGCGGTTACTGTTAAGGTGCATATAACCACGGACACGTGGAGAGGACACGTAGTGCCTCAAAAACATCCCCCTCCTCCTCCCACAGGGAAAGCATTCTTGGCAAATGCCTTTGCATTGGTTCGTCTGGTGGCAGTCCAAGAATTTCACCTTTACCGACACAACAAGAGAGCCCCCACACCATCCCCCCGCCACGGCCCACTTAATCCTGGCCGCATTCCGAAACCCAACAAAATACAACCGTGCTACTATGTCCGCAGTCACCACCACATTACCACCAACGTGGTTACTGTTAAGGTGCATATAACCACGGACACGTGGAGAGGACACGTAGTGCCTTAAAAACATCCCCCTCCTCCTCCAACAGGGAAAACATTCTTGGCAAATGCCTTTGCATTGGTTCGTCTGGTGGCAGTCCAAGAATTTCACCTTTACCGACACAACAAGAGAGCCCCCACACCATCCCCCCGCCACGGCCCACTTAATCCTGGCCGCATTCCGAAAACCAACAAAATACAACCGTGCTACTAGGTCCGCAGTCACCACCACATTACCACCAACGCGGTTACTGTTAAGGTGCATATAACCACGGACACGTGGAGAGGACACATAGTGCCTTAAAAACATCCCCCTCCTCCTCCAACAGGGAAAACATTCTTGGCAAATGCCTTTGCATTGGTTCGTCTGGTGGCAGTCCAAGAATGTCACCTTTACCGACACAACAAGAGAGCCCCCACACCATCCCCCCGCCACGGCCCACTTAATCCTGGCCGCATTCCGAAAACCAACAAAATACAACCGTGCTACTAGGTCCGCAGTCACCACCACATTACCACCAACGCGGTTACTGTTAAGGTGCATATTACCAGTCTGACTGGGGCATGCAGACACCTTGACAGAATGAATAGTGTGTGGCACATAGGTTCCCCATTGCTATGCCCACGTGTGCAGCTCCTGATGGCGGTGGCACAGGATTCTATTTCTCATTGCTTCTGTACAGCATTGTGGGCTATCGCCCCGCCCCTTTTAAAGAGGGTCGCTGCCTAGCCGTGCCAACCCTCTGCAGTGTGTGCCTGCGGTTCCTCCTCATGGCAGACGCACTTCTAAATAGACATGAGTGTGGCGTGGCATGAGGGCAGCTGAAGGCTGCGCAGGGACACTTTGGTGTGCGCTGTGGGGGGGAGGGGGGGCGGTTGGTCAGCATGTAACCCAGGAGAAGTGGCAGCGGAGTGTCATCCAGGCAGTGATTGTGCTTTGTTGTAGCTAGTGTGGTGCTTAGCAAAGGTATGCCATGCTAATGAGGGCTTTTCAGAAGTAAAAGTTGTTGGGAGGGGGGGGGGGGCCCACTCTTGCCGGTATTGTGGCTTAATAGTGGGACCTGTGAACTTGAGATGCAGCCCAACATGTAGCCCCTCGCCTGCCCTATCCGTTTCTGTGTCATTCCCATCACTTTCTTGAATTGCCCAGATTTTCACACATGAAAACCTTAGCGAGCATCGGCGAAATACAAAAATGCTCTGGTCGCCCATTGACTTCAATGGGGTTCGTTGTTCGAAACGAACCCTCGAACATCGCGGGAAGTTCGTTTCGAATAACGAACACCCGAACATTTTGGTGTTCGCTCATCTCTAATATCTATATATATATGATTGATGCTCAAAAATGTATTCATGTTATATATTTATTGCACATATTGTTTGTATTGGTAATGTGTATATTTATGCCTGTATATATATTATATGAATATGTGTATATGTGATGTACTTCCATGTAATTAATGTAATCTTGATGTCATTGTAATTATATACATAGAATGTATAATAAAGTATAATGTATTTCTAATGTTTGAGATAATAGTAGTATGTTCAGTATAAGCTTTTTATTGTATCCTGTTAATGTTTATGTGATAAGTTCTGACCCTGATGTGACTGACCATACAGAAGAAGCAGAATACAGGACAAGCTGCAATTGGCAAAGCCTTCCAATTACACTCAGTATTGTCACTAATTAAGCAGAGCAGGATGTAAATGACATTTCTCTTCCCATCGGGCCCTCCATGGCTCCTTATTCAGATGGGTCCCTATTAGAGATGAGCGAACGTACTCGGATAAGCACTACTCGTCCGAGTAATGTGCTTTCTCCGAGTACCTCCCCGCTCGTCCTGAAAGATTCGGGGCGCTCCGCTGCTGACAGGTGAGTCGCAGCGAAGAGCGGGGCAGAGCGGGCGGGAGAGAAGGTAGAGAAAGATCTCCCCTCCGTTCCTCCCCGCTCTCCCCTGCAGCTCCCCGCTCCGCAGCGCGTCCCGAATCTTTCAGGACGAGCGGGGAGGTACTCGGATAAAGCACATTACTCGGACGAGTAGTGCTTATCCGAGTACGTTCGCTCATCTCTAGTCCCTATACTAACACTGTATATGTAGAACAGGAGATCTCGAGTGTAATTGGTCGGCTTTATAGGGATTCACTGGTTATATGTTAGTAGCATTTATATAGCAGATACATAGCTGATCACTACATGCGCTGACCTTCTTATATCCTCACTGTGACTCTACAGAGCCCTGAGCGCTGATCTCTGGATCTGGCCTGCAGGGGGCGCACATTGTTTAGATGCACTAAACCATAGATGAGAATATTACAAGTTTAGAGCCGCTCTAGTGACGGGTTATCTAGCAGCTATTTCTATATTCCTGGGGAAACGCTTTACCATTGCAGTGTGATTTTATACTGTACCTGTATAGTCACTCACATCAGTATTATCTGTCCATTAGTGTTATCATATAAGGTAGCATACACAAGACTCCTACTTGAATAATGCACATAATGTAGAATAAAAGCCACCTAGAAGTGTATAGATACAATGTGTGCAGTGTAACAACTGCAAACTAGATCAGTTATTAGAAGGTTCGGCATCATATTGATGCTTTATAGAGGACAATGTGATTCTGTGCTCTGACAGAGGATGACATGAGCCACATGAAGAAGTGACACATGCCACATCTGGGTATCTCCTCTTCTACAAATCTAGTCTTAGTGTAGGGACCCATCTGATTGAGGTCGCCGTGACGGGGCAGATGGGCTCGCACAATTTAAATAAAATGTGCGCCAAGAACCTCAGATTTATATTTCTAGTCAGCAATATGTAAACTGTGTGGGAAAACGTTTATCATTGGGATCTCTGGTCATGTCAGAAGTATAAACCCACTTAAATGGAAACTTTGCCTGCAATACCACCCCGGTCGCTGCCATGTTGTGTGTTTTGAGCTACATATGGCAAGATGATCAGTGGATCAATGAGGGTCTCGGGTGGAAGACCCCTGCGGATCAATAGTTTAAGCCTAGAAAACCCCTTTAAGTGTTGACCTGTTTGTTCTTCAAGAATAAGTCTCCAACTAAGATGATAAAGCAGCAACATATACGAGGGGCTGCTGATAAGTCTTTGGCTTTGTGTTCTTTTTTTGTTTCTATGGTAACAAATATTACACCACATGAAAGCTTTATGTGTCTAATATATGTTTTCAAAATTTTGTGCTTGTAGCTTATGGCAACAGTGATCTAGGCACGCGGGAAAACAAAATGGTGGAGTCAAAGGCGATATTCACAGCAAATGAGAGCAGAGGAGTGATAAAAATCTTGTTTCTGCAAGGAAAGTCTGTGAAGGATATTCATGGTGATATGTCGCAGACATTGGGGGATCAATGCTCTTCATATTCTGCAGTTGAGAACTGGGTTGCCAAATTTAAATCAGGCCACTTTAGCACCAATGATGAGGAACGTCCTGGATGACCGAGAGAGGTTGTTGTTCCGGAGATCGTGGATGCTGTACACAACCTCATACTGGAGAATCAGCGAATTTCAGCTAAAGGAATATCAGACATCATGGGGATTTCTCGTGAACGTGTTTGTGTCATTATCCATGAACATTTGAACATGAAGAAGCTACCTGCAAAGTGGGTCCCCAAATGTTTGACAACAGATCAGAAAAACATGCGAGTGAAAACTTCACGGTCCATTTGTCAGCATTTCCGGACTGATAAAAACCTCCTGGATTGACTGGTCACTATGGATGAGACCTGGATTTATTTGTATGACCCTGAAACCAAGCAGCAGTCAGAAGAGGGGAGGCACCGTGGTTCTCCTCGCCCAAAGAAGTTCAGGGTGCAAAAATCTGCCACTAAGGTGATGGAGTCTGTGTTCTGGGATAAGGAGGGCGTGCTGCTAGTAAACTACCTTAAAAATGGTTCCACCATCAATGCAAGTTATTACATTGAACTTTTGGACCAGTTGAAGACAGCTCTGAAGGCCAAAAGGTGCGGCATGCTGTCCAAAGGAATCTTGTTCCTGCAAGACAACGCCTCAGCTCACACTGCACAAGCGACCATGGCAAAACTGGTGGAGCTAGGCTTCCAGATGGTTGACCACCCACCTTATTCACCAGATCTAGCTCCCTTTGACCATCATCTGTTTCCAAACCTGAAGAAACACCTCAGGGGTACCAAATTTCACACCATTTCTGATGCCATGGCTGCTACGGATGACTAGTTTGAGGCACAACCGAAATCCTTCTTTTTGCAAGGCTTACAGAACGTGGAATACCGATGTAAGAAGTGTGTTGACATCAGTGGAGAGGATGTGGAATAAATGTAAAGTTTCATCTTCCCATCTCGGTTCTTTCTGGGTAAAGCCAAAGACTTATCAGCACCCCCTTGTACTAGTCATGTTACAAGCAGAAAAAACAATTGGAGTCTCTTTTTATTGCAATATACTAATTCACAGGTTATGATATTTTGCCTCATGACAACTCAAGGTTTTGTCGACATGTTATTGGAAGTTTCTATAATTCCCATTAATTTAGTTGACGATTTTCTGATGACAAGGTCATCATAAATCAAAAAGGCCACATGATCAGCTAATAATGTCAGTAGTAAATGGCTAGTACTCAGTTCTTCTGCTTCTGGGGAAATGAAGCATTATATGGTGCCTTTTAAAATGATAAGTACTACTATCAGTAATCTAAGATACGCAGGTGATACGACCCTGGTAGACAGCAAAGCATCTGAAGATGCTGATCTTGAAGCTAAAAGAAAGTGAGAAGATGAGACTTTACCTAATCATCAATAAGACAAAGATCATGACCACTACTAACAAGGAAGTCCGCATAAGGGTCAACAATGAGGAAATTGAAGTGGCTAATAGTTTCATATTCTTTGGGTTCCTCATCTATCATGGAGGCAGCTTGACAGGTGAGATAAAGCGTGAATTATCATTGGGGTGTACAGTCTTGGTGAGCGTAGACCCAATATGGAAGTACAAGTTTGTCCTGGTCACCATCAAGGAAGGTTAATCACAGCCATTGCTTTCCTAATTGCAACATATAGCTGTGAGACACGGACATTGATGAGAGCAAAGAGAAGAAAAGTTGACGCTTTCCAGCTGTGGTCTGGGAGAAGTCTTTTATAAATACCCTGTACAGCTAGGGTCACCAACAAAGCTCTCCTGAACTGTATGAATCCAGAGGTGTTCCTGGAAGGCAAGATCACATGGTTTCACATCTGCGTCGGACATTCCAGTTTCCATTCGCTTTCTGCTCAGTTGTCCGACTTTTAGCCGGAAAAAAAAGCACTGGATGCTGCACTTTTTCTTAATGAATTTTGTGCCGGATCTGCGATGGAACCAAGTATCATAACGTAACACGGAAGCAAGTGTATCATAACATATCATTTTTTTACAGGACAAATAGGGGTCTGTTTTTTTGCACAATAAAAAATAATACAAATGAATACTAAGGTGACCAGACATCCCAATTTAGGCGGAACAGTCCTGATTTGGAACACTGTGTCCTGTTTTCCCCAGAGTCCCAAGGGGGACAGCCATTTGTGCTGCTTTTGTCTCACTTTCTGGACACGGGGTCACCCTGAAGGTGATTAACAGCTGGAGTACTGCGGCTTCCCAGCTGGTAATCACTCTGCGGCGCTGCTATAGGATGCACATACTGATGGCAGTATGTGCACCCGCGATCATACTCCCCGAACTCTCCCCCTTGGTTCAACAGGAAGAGAGGAGAAGGGAGGAGGCATCCGGGTACACACACTTCCACCAGCAGCAGTGCCCAGAAGAGGAGCAGAGGCACTCTGAAGACCAGGAGGAGGTAGGTATATGGGTTTCAGGGGGACTCTATTACTACTGGGGCTACTGTGCGTTCACTGTTACTACTGCCGCCAAAATAGAGGACACTATTAGTAATAGTGTCCCTTATATCAGCCCCAGTAGTAATAGTATTACTACTGAGGCCACTGTGGGGGTTACTATTACTACTGAGGCCACTGTGGAGGTCACTAATACTACTGGGGACAATATAGAGGATACTATTTCTACTGAGGCCACTCTGGGGGTCACTATTACTACTGGGAGCAATATAAGGGACACTATTATTACTGCCGCCACTGTGGGGGACACTATTACTACTGGGGCCAATATAGGGGGCACTATTACTATTGAAGCCACTGTTGGGGGGTCACTATTACTACTGGTGCCAATCTAGGGGACAAATTTACTACTGAGGCCATGCTGCACATGGCAGCATATCTCAAGCTGACTGTTTATACGTGGCGGAAATGCTGCAGAATGTCCACAGCAAATTTAGCAGTATTTCCACATCCAAAAAACAGTTAAAATCTGTACTATTGGTGCGGATTTTGACTGGCAAACAGTTGCGTATCCGCAGCTGATTTCATACTATGTTTCGGTCCCCCTCACTTCCTCTGAAGGCTTCCCGCCATCAGCAATCGATGGCTTCCAGCTTCCAACTGTGCGAATTTTGACTGTTTTTTGGATGTAAAACTGCTGGGTAATTTGTGACTTAAATTTCCACTGTGGAAATTCTGCAGCACTTCCACCATATGTAAACATACCCAAAGTCAGCTTGATAGTAATAATGACCCAACACAGTAGCCCTAGTAGTAAAAGTGACACCCCACAATGGCCTCAGTAGTAATAGTGAGGCACTCAGTAGTAATAGTGACTCCCCCCATAGTAGCCCCAGTAATAATAGTGGAACTAAGGAGGAGAGGTCAGTGGAGGAAGATCCAGGGTGCACACACTGCCATCAGTATGTGCACCCATAGCAGCACCGCAGAGTGGTTACCAGCTGGGGAGCCGTGGCAACCCGGCCAATAATCACTATCGTGTTGAGCAGCTGTTGGTGAGTGTGCCAGCAGAAAGGGTTCTATGTGCCCTCTCTGGCACATGTGTAATAGTTTTGCCACCACAGGCCTAGAGCGTACTGCCTAGCAGATACAGTGTGTGCTATATGGAAGCTACATCTGCTTGCTACTGAAGTTATAAGAAAGGTCAGTAACCAACAGAAGTCTGGAGATGATCTGCTGAGTGACAAGGAACTGATTGGAGCAAGACTCTGTACAGTAACAAGGACTCCCGTACTGTGGTTGAGGAACACTCACAACTCCAAACTAGCCTAAGTTGCCGAAGTTGCTACTCCCACATTACAAACTGTAGGTGAGACTGACCTCAATCTTCTGTAGGTGTGCATGCCACTGAGGATTTTACTAGTTAGACAACAGGACTGCTGTACAGTCGGGGATTGTTTTCCTTGGCAGGCTCTGCTGCTAGACAAAGGGTTACCTCTTAGCATTTAATAAACTGCTCTATGAGGGTCAGAGACCCAAAATCCATCCTACTGCTAATGGAATGTAAATTGTACTTGAAAGAGTCCATGTCAGAAAAGAAATGCCAATTCATGGACAGTCTGCAGAGCAATTGAAACTCACAAAGGAAGAATCTCAAACAGGAAATATCGACATAAAAGCCCTGAAGACTTTCGCTACTCACTTCCCAATGTGATGTTTGGCGTGTTTTTCTATGAGACTATAGAAATCTTGCATGATTTTCTAACTTTTGCCCAATTTCCTGTCCTCACAGCCATTCGGGAAACCACCTACACACTGTAGAAATGTAAATTGATGGCTTTCGTAGCTGTCAGTATGCTTATTTTATGCTGGGTGGAATTCATTTATAACACCAATTCCACAAAAGTTGGGACACTGTGTAAAATCTAAAGAAATGTAAAAAAAAAAAAAAAGAATTCAATGATTTGGAAATCTCATCTAACTTATATTTTATTCACCATAGAACACAGAACACATATCAGAAGGTGAAAGGAGACATTTTTCCATTTCATAAAAAAAAAAATTTAATAATTTAGAAATTGATGGCAGCGACACAAAAATTGGGGCTGGGCCATACCTACCATTGTGTAGCATCCCCTCTTCTTTTTCCAACAGTTTGTAAACTGGGAGGTGAGGAGACCAATCGCTGCAGTTTTAGGAGAGGAATGTTGTTCCGTTCTTGTCTGATGTAGGATTCTACCCTGTTTCCCTGAAAATAAGACAGTGTCTTATATTAAAGCTCCGCTAGGTCTTATTTTCAGGGGGTGTCTTATTTTTCCATGAAGAAGAATTCACATTTATTGTTGAACAAAAAAAAAATGAACATTTATTATATACTGTAAGTAGTTGTCATTACTGTGAATCCTGTAAAGAATTTCTTGTTACTACCATTATTTCCATGTACACACTGTCTGGAGACTGTAATGATCACCCCCTAAAGAATCAAAGTGACACACTGGTTGCCTGACTCATACACAGGGCCACAAAAATAAGGGCTGTAAAGTACCTGGCTCCCACACACTGTCTAGAGACTGCAACGATCACCCACAGCAGTTCCTGGACCACTTGTACAGCAGGGACGGTATTGCAGCTTCTGGCCACCAGGGGGAGCTCATTACAGCAGACTCACACAGCAGGCACAGAGCTACAGCTTACTTTCGGGGGAGGCCTTATATTTAGTACTTCAGCAAAACCTATACTAGGTCTTATTTTCATGGGATGTCTTATTTTCGGGAAAACGCGGTAGCTCCTCAACAGTAAGGGGTTGTCTTTGCTGGATCTTTTGTTTCATAATGCACCAAATGTTTTCTATTGGCAAAAGGTCTGGACTGCAGGAGGGTCAACTCAGCACCCAGACTTTTCTTATGTGAAGTCACGCTGTTGTGATGGATCCATTATGTGGTTTAGCATTGTCTTGCTGAAATATGCAAAGCCTTCCCAGAAAGAGACATTGTCTGGATGGGAGCATAGGTTGCTCTGAAACCTTTATATAGTGTTCATAATTAATAGTGCTTTTTAAGATGTGAAGCTGACCATGCCATAGCCACTAATGCAAAGTCAATCTTATCATAGATACTTTTGAAGTGTGCAATGATAATAGGCTGGATGGTTCTTCTCTTGAGTCCACAGGTCACACTGTCCGTGATTTGATTCATCTGGCCACAGAACAGCTTTGTATTTTGTCTCAGCCCATTTTAAATGAGCTTTGGCCCAGAGAAGATGCTAACATTTCTGGATTGTGTGAAGAAATAGCTTCTTACTTGCAAGATGCAGCATGAACTCGCATTTGTGGATTGTACAGCGAACTGTGTTCACAGACAGCGATTTCTGGAAGTATTCCTGAGCCCATGCAGTGATTTGTGTTACAGAATCATGTCTCTTTTTAAAGGGGTGGTCTCGCGAAACCAAGTGGGGGTATACACTTCCGTATGGCCATATTAATGCACTTTGTAATATACATCGTGCATTAAATATGAGCCATACAGAAGTTATTCCACTTACCTGCTCCGTTGCTAGCGTCCTCGTCTCCATGGTGCCGTCTAAATTCGCTGGCAGCTTGCTTTTTTAGACGCGCTTGCGCAGTCCGGTCTTCTCCTTTCAGCACGAGCCGCTTCAGTGTGCTCCCCGCTACAGCTCTTCTGCGCATGCGCAGATGAGCTGTCACTGCTCAGGAGCGCGCTGGAGCGGCCATTCTGTACCTTCCTCTGTTAGAGGAAGGTGCAGAGCCGCCCAGCTGTCCGGAGAACCCGCCCAGCTGTCCTGCCGTCCAGCTGTCCCGCCGTCCAGGTAAGTGATGGGCCGGGGGGGGCTGCCGCTGCGCCGGGGGGGGGCTGTCGCTAGGCCGGGGGGGGGGCTGTCGCTGCGATGGGGGGGCTGTCGCTAGGCCGGGGGGGGCTGTCGCTGCGATGGGGGGGCTGTCGCTAGGCCGGGGGGGGCTGTCGCTGCGATGGGGGGGCTGTCGCTAGGCCGGGGGGGGCTGTCGCTGCGATGGGGGGGCTGTCGCTAGGCCGGGGGGGGGCTGTCGCTGCGATGGGGGGGCTGTCGCTAGGCCGGGGGGGGGGGCTGTCGCTAGGCCGGGGGAACTAGCGCTGGGCCAGGGGGGTAAGTGATGGGTCGGGGGTGATGTTCACTGACAGGTGAAGGCCCCGGAGCCCAGCGCTGGGCTCCGGAACCTAGCGCTGGGCTCCGGGGCCTTCACCTGGGCTGAGGGTCTAGCGCTGGGGAGCCGGGGGCTAGCGCCGGTTACCTGCTGCCTGGCGGTGGGTGACTGCTCGGCGGTTGCGGTGCGTCTGGTCGGCGGCTGCGGGGCGTCCGGTTGCCATGGAGACACAGCTGGCAGCGTCTCGGGAGCGCGCACGTCGGGCTGCAGCGAGCGACGGGGAAAGAGCCGGCGGCCATCTTGGGGAAACTTTTATAAGTTGCTGAAACGCTGGAACGGTAAGTACAAACCAGCTAGGAAAGTCATTTACAGGGGTAATTAGTAATGTATGTTTAATTAGGGGGACTGGGCAAAAAAAAAAAATCACTGCTTCCTCGAGACATCTCCTTTAATGTAGTGACGTCTGAGAGCTCGTAGATCTCGAGCATCCTATATTAACCGTGGGTCTTGTCCCTTTCGCACATGAATTTTTCCAGATTCTCTAAATCTTTTGATGATATTATGTACTGTAGATGGTGGGCTATTTAAAATTTTCACAATTTTACGTTGATGAACATTTTAGTGAAATTGTTCTACAATTTCTAGATAGTTTTTTACAGATTGGTGAATCTCTGACCATCTTTGCTTCTGTGAGACTCTGCCTCTCTAACATGCTCTTTTTATACATAGTCATGTGACTTAATTGCAAATTGACCCTCTAGCTGTTTTTCATTAGTACTTCTTACTTTCCAAGCCTTTTGTTTCCCCTGTCCCAACTTTTGTGAGATGTGTCGCTGCCATTAATTTCTAAATTAGTTCATTTATTTTAAACAAAATGGAAAAATGTCTCACTTTCCACTTTTGATATGTGTTCTATTATGAATAAAATATGGTTATATGAGATTTCTAAATCATTTTAATTTACATTTACATTTTGCACAGCGTCCCAACTTTTTTGGAATTGGGGTTGTATTTAAACTCAGGACCCCGTTTATTGATAAGGGCATAAACCTGCTAGATTGAGCAACTCCCACTCTGGAGCACTTAATATGGCCTTGTAGTACATAGTCACCTGTTCATGTGAATGAACAGCATGTAAGACCACATGTAGCTTCCCCAAATATTTGGGTTAAAAAAGCTGGACCTTTGGTGATTAGCTAATTGTCATTCTTTGAAGAAATTGTCCACATTTTGCGCCCCTTTAGATGAGCATGTTTTTGCACCTATTGTTAATGAATATAATTAAAATTCCACAACTGTCTTGCAGCATTAACTAATAGAGGAGGGCCTTCGATCTGTAGAGTCCTTCTATTAGCTAAATATACTCTAATATATATGGACCTGATATCCTACTAAGTACAGTACAATTTGTCCAGTTGATGGGAGCTATATAAACTGATAGGGAGTCAAGCACCAATGTCCAGCCCTAAATGTATGACCCAATTACATGCTTATTACACATGCCTATGTGAAACTGTTACAGAACTGATCGTATAGTTAGAGGAACACTTCCCTATTCAGCAGTTCACTAGAGACAGCAAGGTAAGATGGACCAGGATGACTGTAGCATGTGTATTGTACATTGTATATGGTAACATTGTGCTGCTGTATGATTTGCATAAAGGAGTGTAAGTCTAATAGGAGACACGGGTTCCTCATTGCCTAGAGAGTCTCTAAAGAGAATTCAAGATGCATGATACCACTCTGGTCCCTGTGTGCTGAGTCAAGTATTCTAAGTTATGTGGTAGGGCTGATGTAGTGGTAGTGAGGTCATTTACAGAACTACGTCCACATAGAGACGTAAAGATCCATATGTAAGGCAAGTCTTTATAGCAGCCTGGAGACACACAGGGTAAAACTGATAGGAGCTGTATAATTCTTTTATGGAGTGAGGTCCCTCTAGTGGTGACTAGAAGAGGACAGATATACATTATTTAACATTGATGGCCGTGGGGTGATATATTAGCTGTAAAAAAAATAAACAGTGCTATTCACCTCCCATTGTGCCCTTCTTCACCGCTGCTCCAGTCTCTGTTTTGTCACGTGACCTCTGAGGCCAATAGGAGGCCGGCAGGGACGTCCTCAGTGATGTACCATAAACCTGCCCCAGGGATTCTGCATTAGAATACATTTGAAGGATGAAATCTAAAAAATGGAACAACTGACATAAAAAATACAACAAATATGAGTCATTTCAGATTTATTTCCACCTTCGGTGTGACCCGTCATCTGTACAATTCCACTGAAAACCAAATTGAAATCTTTTAGGGAGAAAAAATAAAAACAAAACTAAAATAATGCGGTTGCATAAGTGTGAACATCCTCTTATATTTGGGGATGTGGTTGAATTAGTCAATCACATTTAAACTTGTGTTAAATAGTCAGTACATGGCTGCCATTATTTACAGTGATTCTGATTTACCCACTATTAGATTCAGCTATCCTCCTCATCGCCTGCGTCACGAATGGGGAGGACCCTCCATGTAAAGCCTCTATGAGGCTCACCAAATATGGTGCCACTCAAAGTGCTTCAACATTGTGCCCAAATGCGCCCCTCCCCAGCCGTGGTTCTGGAGGGGAGCAAACAGCACTTCTGAGGCATGATGCTTCCCGTGGGGCTAAGCATGGTTGTCAGCCGATCTGCTGTAAAGGGAATTAGGTAATGCCTTACCCTTATAGTATTACAGATCTGTCATTGTATGGATTTGTAAGAAGTTACCCACAGAAATCTGTGGGACTATATTGTACCTCCAAGTGCCATGGCATGTTCTGTTATGTACAATAAATACTACAGGCACCATAGGGCTTCATATGGCCTATATCCAATGACCATAGGGACTTCATCTGTCATCAAAGAGGCTCCATGCAGCCGGTTTTGCCATGTGCATGATGCTTAATAGTGTATATATTTTTAACGGCATTTACATTTTGCTCACAACAAAGTTCTTGTTTTTCTGTTTTCTATTTCAGAAACTATGATGTGTCCTTGCGACCCCTTTGATGCTATTATAGTGGGAATCTTCTTTGGGTCAGTGGCGGTTATTGTACTGATACTCGGGGTCATCTTCCTACTGCACCAACAATTTATCCTTCCACAAAGAGAGAGGAAAGTGATGGAGGGTAACTGATTCACCATTGTTTACTCCACCTTGGACCTATAGTAATGAATCAGATGTCTGCTTCCATTCTAGTTACCTATAGGCTGCTATAGTTTTGGTTATGTCTTTGAATACCGCAAAGCACAAAACATCATCTGAGAGATAAGATAGGTCATTAATAGTTGATGAGCCGGGGTCCGCCACTCAGGAACCTAGCTGATTAGCTGAGCGGGCACATGCCTAAAGTACCACTATACACAGGGGTTGGCACAGAAAGCGGCTTCTTTGACACCTGTCCCATTAACTCAATAAGAGCTGCTCCTGCAGTTACAAGCACGGGGCACTACATAGGAATGAAAGTATGGCTCAATTCTTTAAAGTAGCCTTTAGTGGTTAATTTGTAGACAGACAATAGAATATGACAAAACCATGTCTGCTTTCTTCCAAAACACGGTGCCACACCTTTCCCCAGGCATTGCACCTAATTCATATTCACTTCAATGGAGCTTGAATGCAATATCAGACACAACCCATGGACAGATGTGATGCTGCTTTCTGGAAGTACTGTCTGAAAGGTCCTGGGAGGGCTGTAGTGAAGCTTCCACACATTGCAGAATTTCCACAGAGGAAATCTGCTGTTTATTTTTGTGTAGATATGAGTCAAAATATACATACGTTACATGGATTTTGTTGTGGATTTCACCCCTTCGTTTTGTCATGGGAGTTGTTGTGCCACATAGGGATCAAATACGAGGCAGACCACAGAGTTACAAAAATAGAGATTTTTATCACAACTGGAAAATGCAATGAACAGAAGTTAGTTTGAGAACAAGTAAACTGTATCAGTACTGAAATCAGTTTCTAACTATGTATAACTAAGATTAGGAACCCTTGACATAATAAATAAGAACAATAGCTCACATCTAGTCTGGAGAATTGCTTAATTCACAACTTGTTATAAAAACTGTTGAAGTTGAATTTTATCACTAATTGTTATCGCAGTCCAAAGGCAATAAGTCATTCTCTGCAGCATACGGAAAGAACTTTAACAACAGATTTCCAAGGCTAGTGTCTCAAGCCAGCCCTGCCCAGCACTCACTGTCCCCATTCACTGCCGAATGCATAGTCACGCTGCATGATGGTTTGTACTGCGTGCCTAATAGAAGGCCTGCAAAGTCGTCGGAACCTAGGGACCTGCCTGCATCCTAGATTATAAAGGATCCACAGCAAGACACAGTTCACACTACACGAAAGGCAAACTGCACAGACATGCAGGAACAGGACACTGATCAAATCAAATCCCATACTCAACATGTCTGCTCACACCTCATGTCCGACCACAGTCCACTCTGAAGATTCTAAAAGCTGCCCCCAGACACACGGGAACATAACACTGAACAAACAAAGGAAAGACCAGCACCCACAGTAGGGGAGCTGGTATAAGAAGAATGAGGATTTTCGTATTCGCTGAAATTGAGCTTTTTCAGACTTGGACATATAGTCCACCTTGCTCCAGCAGCAGCTTTCTGTATTTCTTTCACAGCCATGGTAACTCCTCCGGGCCAGTTGTCAGGCACTCCGCTGCCGTGCTCACACTCCTCTTCCTCTTTGCTGTGATGTGGCCTTGCTGCATACAGAGCTGCACTATTCTCACTGGACCCTCTGCACTATGTAGTCTCCCTCTCCCACTCCTACCTGAGGCCTTTGAGCTGCTCTTTCAGAATGTAGCTCCTTCTCTCTCTCAGTACCCTGCTGCACTGCTATCCTACTTTCTGTGATGTAGCAATAATTCTCTCTCTGTCTTGGGAGCAGACAATCACACCCAGACCTTCTGGGCATGCTCAGTTCACCTTAATTCCGCTATACTTAACCTTGTAGGGAGCTTCTAACAATTTGAGGTATTAGTGTATCTTGACGCCACCAGAAAAAATTGGTGGAGTCAAGATTGACAGGGGGTGATGCCCCCTGTAGCTGATTGGCTGCAGAGTTCGATGGGCTGCAGGTCCTGGTAGCCCACTAAACTCATGCAGCAGCTGCAGTGGTTACTGACAGGGATGGAGGCTTAGGGTGAGAGGTAAGTGTAACAACCTTACTCTTATAATATAAGGCTAACTGTTACACTAACCCTTCACCCTAACCCTCCATCCCTGTGACAAATTTGGGGACTCTGCTTTTTCTATGGTTTACCGCTGACAGTTCCCTGCTCTCAGTCACCCAGCACCAGCTTAGTAGTTTGCACTGCTGCTCCCCTTGCGGGCACAACTTCAGGGACAGCTGCTAGTGCAGTCGCCGCTGCTGTTCCCGGATACCACTTCTGCAGCAATGTAAAAGTTTAAAGCCGCTTTCGCTCCCCTCGCAGCCAAAGTATGGGGGAGCGCTGTAACTGCCATCCCCGGGTCCCACTCCTCTAGCTGTATGGATCCCGCTTCGGCTCCCTTGCAATTTAACTAGCATCCCCAGCTGCATATATCTATATTACTCCCCAAATGCACACCTGATTGGTCGTTTGGATTTACTCATTCGCGGTGATTGGTTATTTGGGTTGGCTGATTGACGGTGATTGGTTATTTGAGTTGGCTGATTCCTGGTGATTGGTTATTTGGTTTGGCTGGTTCACAGTGATTGGTTGTTTAAGTTGGCTCGTTTTCGAAGTGGGGGGGGGGGTAAGAGGCTAATATGCTCCCCGCCTCGTAGCTCGTACCTCCTTGCAGGACCTTTGCTTCTTGAGCCAATCGGGAGCTAGGGGTCTGACAGGGGCGTTCCTCCTGTCAAATCCCTAGCTTCCGGTGGCGTCAAGATACACTAATACCACAATTTGAAGAGATAAAATCTGTGGTGAAAAAAACAAAGCATAAATTGACATGCTGAGCATCTAAAAAATGCACTGTAAGTCAATGTATGCTGCGGACATTTCATGACATTTCACTCACATTGCCTGAACTGTCAAATGTTGTTGATATAATGCAGAAACTCAGTAGGATTTCTGCAAATTGTGAACATACCCTTGCAGGCTGCAGCTCCTTGAACATCTTCCCCCTGAGGTATATAGTACAGAAATACTGTATACACAAAGTTAGATATCACTGCAAGATTGATTTGATCTGTTTTCTGCTCTATTCAGGATTAACGACTAAGAGGCAAGGCTCATGCGTAGCGCATGAACAAGGGTACTCTACAGTGGTAAGTAGTATGCAAGGAAAAGGAAGAAGTTTTACTATGTAATACTAGATTTGCATAAATAGATTAATTGAAGGGAGATCAGTGGGTTGCATTTGCTGGGTACTCAAACAATCATGAAAATGGGGGGCATCTGGACCCAGCAGGAAAGTCATATAGTGAATGGAATATATGGTAATAGCTGTGTGTGCTCGCTAATTTAAACTAAAGGGTGCATTCACATCAGAGGTGTAACTTTAAGCTTCTGGGACCCCAACTATAATGCTTTATTCATAGTACTGAGCTCCCTACATAGAGAAGAGAAGCCTTATGGGCCCCTTAAGGCTCCTGGACACGGGTGCAACCGCATCCCCTATAGTTACGCCCCTGAATAGCAATAGCTTGGCATGGCTGAAAAGTTTTCACAGCATCTATTTAGTTATCTTGAGTTATTTGTATCCACATTTTCCTGCTTTCTCGTGCAGCGCAGGTGCTGCAGCAATCTCAGAATGCTCAACCTGGGCATTCTAGTTCCTAAATAGAATGCCAGGACTGTAGTGAAGACTGACATGGGTAGAGGATTAGATGAAAGAGCTGGGGAAATAACTAATATCAATGTATATTAGTATATTCACATATTATTGAGATACTGGCTGATAGTGACAACCCCTCAGGATACTTGAATTAGCTGGTTGTCAGGTTGTCACCCAAAATCTTCCAAACCGACTCAGCTAAGTACAATATGAGTTCACATAGAAGGGCAAGTCAAGGACTAATTTTTCAGTTTTTGCATTTTAGGGCTATTGCTAAATCGTGGACATTGAGATGAGGTGAGTTCTTGCATAATAAAATCACTTACTGTATACATTATTAGCCACTGATCAGCAATAAGTTATCCAACTACGTCACTTAAAGGGGTTGTCCACCTTTAAGTCCCTTTTTATAATTTAAGTAGAGTTTGGGCTCACTCAGACTTGCATATAAAATTCCAAATACAAATGTGCAATATAGAGCTTTTTTTACAGTATGTTCCTAATAGGGTAGTTTCACACAGGCGATCACAATATTGCCGCGAGAAAATCGCTGCAAAATCGCATCTTTTTTCCAGTGATTTTTAAAGCGTCAGTGCCGCTTTTTCTCACAAAAAACAGCGCTGCATTTGCGATTTTCTTGCCCGATATCGCTGCGATTATTTTAGCACCAAAGTCAATAAGACTGTGGAACTGACTTTTTTAATGTTAAAAATGCATCGCAACGCACGAAAATCACAAGTTTGTGCTTTGCGATACGATAAAAAGCAGTTTCTATAGGGAAACATGGAAGATAAAAAGATAGGGCATACCGCAATTTTTTTCTTGCAACATCGCATGAGTGAAAACATTGCAAATGTGAAGGAAACCATTGAAAATCATTTGTTTCATAATTCTGCATTTTTATTCACTCTCATGTTGCGCCAAAAGCACGCAAATTAATCGCCTATGTGAAACCATCCTTACATCTGAGCCAGATTCCAAACACCTTGTTCAGATCGGACATAATAGTTGTCCTTAAAGCACACATATGCACACAACTAGTAAATGTTGAGAACAAAACTCTTAATAACGAAACGAAAAAGTGGAGAAATACCTCTTCAAGGAGGCGTACCATATCCCCTAAACCAAACCCCTCTGTACTCCGCCTGATAACATGCTCCCTGTCCTACCAACGGCAGTTCCTGCTAGCCGTAACCAACCGGCACCTGCAGTCATACTGATTCTGCCACTATACGGCCTGACCATTGTCTATGTGTATAGCATCCCTCACTCTCCACCTCGCCATACTGTGCACATCTCCAGCCCCTTTACCTTCTGTATCACCCCATTACTTGTAGTATGTAAGCTTGTTGGAGCAGGACCCTCACCCCTATTGTCTCCATCAACTGATTACTATGTAACCATGGTTTAGTTTCTGTTTTCCCCTGCTTTGTAAGCGCTGTGGAATATGTTGGCGCTATACAAATAAAGATTTTTATAATTATTATTTGCGTACAAAACTTGTGTGCGCAATACGCAGTGAATAGAACTCATTGATTTCATTTGGTTTGTTCACATGAACGTATATTGTGTGCGCATTTTCAGCTGTGCAAAAAAAGATATAACTCGCTCTATCCTTCTGCGCATTTTCACCCCCACGTTCCCCGCAGAAGTCATTTGGGGGTACGCAAATTCATGCAGAATATGCAAGGAGATACGTGAAACACCGCGTAATTTTGCTGGAAAAAAGATCACACCTGGAACTAATTGGGCCTTCAATCGGTGCGGGCAGAATAAGTACTGTAAAATACGCTGGCACTCGTGCAAAAATGCCTCATTCACGGTGCATAAAGGTCGGGATAAGGTGTGCACAATGGTGAAGCCAGCCTGAAAGCAGCCAAATTATACAGATTTGTAATACACACGTGTGAATGAGCCCTCTATCTACATAAAAATGGAGTCAGTTGTACACATATTATATTACTTATTTTGTATTGATCCGGTTACATGTTGTATTATACTCCAGAGATGCACTCTCTTCTGATGGAGTCAGTGTGTGTATATATATATATATATATAAAATATATATATATATATATATATATATATATATACACATACATATACACACACTGACTCCATCAGAAGAGATGGAGGATATATATATCACTTATGTTGTACTGATTCTGAGCTACACCCAGTATTGTACCCACTGTGTATATACATTATATTACTTATCGTGTACTGTCATAATTATTGTTTTTTTCCTTTATAGAGTCGGTATTATATGTCCCAGGATACAAACCACAAAGATAAATTCAACAGTCTTGCAATCTCTGGTGCAGCCAGCAGGTGGCAGTGTGGTCCCAATTTACATTAGTGAACATTTTTGAGCGCCTGTTCATAGCCGTCTTTTTGCTATTCATTTTAGTTGTAAATTATTTCTACTTTTGTTTCTTTATAATATTTTTGTTATGAATTTCAGATTGTATCTTTCATTATGGAATTAATGAAATTATTATCCATTCATTAAAATCAATGAGATCTGATGTTTCAGGCCACAATTGCTTTCATAATCACATCCATGCCGTGTTATATTCCAGTATATGTACAGGTTACAAATTCTAGGAATATTCCAGCTACAAGCATACCTATGTATTGGATATGTGATAGATGTTAGATCAATGGGGGCATCTACCAATCGCTAGACTTCAAACTCCATTCAGACTCATGCTAATCTCAGTTATGCAATGATCAGTGGGGGGTCCCATTTAATATGTGCTAAAACTTCCAGAGCCTCGGGAACTAAATTTGTGATAAAACAAGCAGATGTGGATCTGCTGTGCTACAGGTTGGTTTGACCTCAGACCAAATCCAAAGATAACACCCTTTCACCCCACCAGTTGGGATCTGGTCATTACTGCAAGATTCCCAGGTCATTATGCTAGAATGGTCCCAGTAATGTGGCTGCTGATGCAACTACAGACTAGTACTTGAGTGTTTGAATAGAGGCATAGTCGGAGGAGGCAGGCAGCATAACTTCAGTACAAGAGACCGTCCAGAGTTCAGGACACAGAGCAGGTTCAGCACCAAAGAGGCAAGGAGTCAGGGCAGACAGAAGAATAGTCAATACAGCAAGCCGAGATCAGGAATGGATGGGGCTTTGATCACATTGTGATTACCGCACTGTGGAACTGTACATAACACAGGCTTTGTGTGCCTTTATTTAATGGGCAAAGCATCTGTGAAACCCACACTTCTAATCATGATGCCTTAAAGGAAGTCAGTGACTACTGAAGCATTCATGTGACATAACTCCGGCCAGGAAAGAGTCACAGCACATGTGCCTGTTCACTCAGTGTGGCGCAAGCGTGGTAACTGTGGAACGCATGACGTCTCCAGCGCGACGGAACTGAAGACTTTGTGCGCGTTTTTCTCAGCAATCAGCAGGGAAAGAGGTGGACGGCCCACCATTAATTTGCATATCGCGTGCGGTACACTTCACGAACAATATTTGGAGACACAGTGAAACACAGCAAATGTAACAACATGTTCTTCATATCATCGGACATCTGCAAATATATTCAGTTGGTAGTCCAAAAGTAGTGACAAACTTCCTTCAATCAAAATACCTTTTGCCAATTAGCTCTTGAAAAAGTCCTTATAGCCCCATTTATACGCAAAGATGATCGCTCAAAATTCGTTCAAAAAATAGTTGGATTGACAGTTTGAGCAATCATTTTGCATAAGCTACTAATGGGCATTAATGGCCATTAGTAACTTATTAGCTTCATTTGCATGTAAATGAGGCTCCCTTCGCTGTATGCAGATAACAGCAGGCGGTCTGTTATTTGCATACAGCCCCTTTCTCCTGCTTGGGGACTGCAGCTGAATACAATGTTATCAGAAAAGCAAAAGATGGGAGCATTTACACTGCACGATTATCACTCAAAAGCCATCGTTTGAACGTATTTTGAGTGATAATCGTTGCATGTAAATCAGCCTTAACACAGAGGTTCACTTACTTTTTTACTGCACTGGGGACACTTACCCAATGAGCTCAATAAAAGTCATGAACAATGTGTGTTAGCAGATTAACAAAATTGTTTGTCTATAATTATGACTTAGATAACAACCAGACCGCAATTTATTAGCAATCAGTGCAGAAGTTCAGGTAATTCCCTGATAATGACTATATAAGATAATTACAAAGCTTCCAATTCTCTATGACACTGTTTGTATTGGAATTGTTCCCTTTTACAAATAGGAGTAACCTATCAGAATTTTGCTTAACTTATATATAGTGCAGAATGTAAGAAGTGATATGAAATCTCATCATAGATATCACTATAACACAGCGACCCCCATAGGTGGAGACCTGAATTGGTCTCATATTCTTGTATTGAGATTATTACAATTATAAATATGTATTAGGGGATTGTTATGTATTTAGTAATTCCCTAATGTATATTTAATGATATGTAATTGCTATGTATATATATTCCATGATATGCAGTTGCAAGAAAAGGTAAGCAAACCCTTGGGGTGTAACCATAAGGCATGCAGAAGCAGGAATCACAATGGGCCCTGCTGCCAGAAAGTGTCCAAAATGACCTATTTCATGTAAGAAGACAATAGCATAATAAATAGTAATGGGAAGTGGGAGTCTTTTGCATTGGGATCCACAAATCCATGTCTCTGATCATTAGAGAATATGCCCAACCAAAGAAATTTTTTCTATTTCTCCATATATATTGATGTATTTTGCCATAAATATCTGATCCTTTGGGTCTGACTGCAGGGAATCCCAGTAATTGTGAAAACAGGTGCGCCCCATCTCATGTCCCTATTAGTCAAGTGGACACAAATGCGTGGTAAATCTCCATTAGGGTATGTTCACACAGTGCAGATCCGCAGAAAATCCACAGCTAATCCAAATGCGCAGTACCAAATCCTAAAACAAAGCGAAACAAAAATTGCGCGGTGCACTCAGGAATATGGCTGCTATCTACTCCAAAACAATGTTAGGAACCAGTTTCCACTTACTTCACCAGGGGAGGAGATCTCACTCTCACTACTCCCTCATTCCAGGTCCGTTCATCAATAACCAACAGATGGTCCAATTGACAGGAGATCCAACGGATTTATTAATAACAGGTTGGTACAGCATCAGGACATCAAATGGCCCATCACAATACATGTGAATCTCATAGGCTTGAAAAAGGGCAACTAAGTGCCCAAAACGCGTTGCCATGAGTACCCAGTGTCTATGATGTGCAGTTGCCCTTTTTCATGCCTATAAGATTCATATATATTGTGATGGGCCATTTGATGTCCTGATGCTGTACCAACCTGTTATTAATAAACCCGTTGGATATCATGTCAATTGGACCATCTGTTGGTTATTGATGAACCGACCTGGAATGAGGGGGTAGTGAGATTGAGATCTCCTTCCCTGGTGAAGTAAGTGAAAACTGGTTCCTAACATTGTTTTCGTGTACATAGCAGCCATATTCCTGAGCGAAGCACACAATTTTTGTTTTGTTTCATTATCTTATGAGCAGTTCCCTGTTGGTGTTGGACATTGGGCCACCGCTCTCCTCTCTTTTGGTGGATATTCATAGTACAGGAAACAAGACCTGCATTGCAGTTTTAAAAATGCCAGCTGGGATCATAGGTGTACAGTAGTTCACACATCTGGGACTTCTTTGCCTGTTTACTCTTGTAAGTAGCACCTATACTTCTGATCTTTCATATTCTGGTCCATTTGGGGGCGCCGGCTAATTTTTTAGCTAATTCTGTTTCTTACAGTGGAAAATCCATGAGATTTGTATATGTAACTGAAAACAGAGCAATCAGACGCCCACCAATTAAAATATGTATAATAAATTAATATATTATAAAATGTTGCAGGTGGAGAAGACCCCTTTAAATGGGTCTAAGGCTTCATTCCCACGAGCGTATGTCAGCCAGCCGTTTTCACGGCCGGCTGATATACACTACCATCTGGGGCGTAAAAGCTTGTGAGCAGGCGCACAAATCTAACGTTTGTGTGCCCGTTCACACGGCATGGGCCCCGGCGCATTATACGCCAAGGCTGCCATGCCGTTGAGCCTTCCCCTTCTCTCCCCCTCACTGGCTCACCTCTGCTCTCCTCCCCTCCTGTTGATTCCAATGGGAGGCGGCAAGACGGGAGCAGAGCTTAGCTCCACCCCATCTCCTCCCACTGGAATCAGCCGGAGAGGAGGAGAGAAGAGGTAGGGAGTTTAGCAGTCATGCTGCTAAACTCCCTCCCACCTCCCTTCTCCGGCCGCTGTCATTGGCTCCCATAGGAGCCCATGCAGCGGCCGACATATTCCGTCCCAAAAGATAGTTCCAGGACTATCTTTTGGGCCCGACGTAAAAATGCTATATAGGCCGGCCAGGCAATTTCATGACACGGGAATATGGCCATGTTATCTGATACATCAGAATCCAATACATCAGATCACAGCGTGTACGCTGTTGGGAACGAGGCCTAATGGTGAAGCTTGACTTTAAGTTGAGAAAATGTATATACAAACATATCCCGAAGTGTATATGAAAAAGTTGAGCCTGTTTTACCACTCTAACAACCAGTCTACATAATTAGTCTGACAATCCAGTTAGTGACTGTGGATTTCTTTGTAACAGCTCATTATGTATGGTCTTTCATCATATCAGGAAATGTGAAGGAACCTGAGTGAACATGTTCTTTGCTACTTTGTGACTAAACTTCCAGGTCATTCATTTACATTGTCAACCTAAAGCCCCATTTACACGCAACGATTATCGCTCAAATTTCGTTCAAACAATGGCTTTTGAGTGATAACGTTGTGTGTAAACACTTCCAACTTTTTTAGGTGAGTTTAAAATCCCTCATTCAGCCTGAGAGATAACAGGGACCACACACTGTGTTCTTTATGGGAGCAGCTGATTACATTGTATTCAGCTTATAGACCTGGGCAGCACATGCAAAGTCCACACCACATACTGGGATTTGCAAACAGCTGCTGGTGGCTCATTTAAATGCAAATGAAGGTAATGAACTGCTAATGGACATTAGTGTCCATTAGCAGTTTATGCAAAATGATCACTGAAACTGTCAATCTTTCAATGGCTTGAAAGATTGTCTTTGTGTAAATGGACCTTCACACTTTACTGCAATGATCAGTAACTAGGCAGGACATTGGGCAGATTGTAACCAGTAAGATGTGTCTGTAATAAGGTGAGACATAAACCCAAGATATAAGTCTTAGAGGTCCAACAAACACAAAGGTATCACAGGTACTCCAACGATTAATTGTAATTTGTGGGTGAATCCAGAAGCAATTCTCCTGCAGTGTCTCCCAGGGAAAAAGAAGCGGTGCACAGTTGTCCTTGAAATTAATTGGCTTTGCTTTTAATGCATGGACAGATTGGGTCTTTCAAAGTGAGAGAAGACAGAGAGGTCCTTTTTCCTTAAAGGGCTCCTGAATGGGGTACCTCAAAATGTCCTAATAGTGCATTTGAAAGTGGGTTCTCTAAACCAGTCAACCTTTTAAAGTCTCTTTCCTGGTCCAGGTGGACAATGTATTCAACGTCATTTGTGATTGATTACTGAATCTAAAAACAACCCATTCCTTGGTCTGCCGGCATCAATAACCAGATCACCCTAATGAGACTTTTATGGCATGTCTTATTGAGATGAAGTTTCATTTTAAACTAAGGCATGTTTGCTATGTTGTTGGGATGAATGCCCAGTTGAGGTCATTCTCTCAATATATGGGTGCAGCAATTTGCTCTGCTAAAGCATTACTGTGATCAGTGATTCCAGCTCAGCTACACTGTCTACCAGGAGTCTATGGTAGTCTGAAATCTACTTCCTGCCCCATTCCAGCCTTCTGTTCTCTCCCTCCCCCATGCTTTACACTACTTAGTTGCTTATTCAGACTGCCTGCTGTGTATTAGCACATGTCCACCATAACCCCAGCACTGATTGCAAACAGAGAATATTAATATCACAGCAAAGGCAGAAAGACCATAAGGCCTTGTTCACACGGGCAACAAAGTCGCGTTGCTACCATGCTACAAGGCTACTAAGAGTCAGCCAATCACAGTCAGCGCTTCCAGGAGGCAGGGATTTTTCAATCGCCGTCCAGAAGACAAGAAGAAGACCAGTGTTGGGGGCCGAGAAGAAGCTGCGGCGGAGCCCTGGACAGCGCGGGAAAGGTGATGTATACTTTTTTACATTTTTTTTCTTAAGCTATGGCTAATTTTCGGGGTAGGGCTTATATTTTAAACCCCATGCGCAATGGCTGTAGATAGATGCCGATGTGTCTGAATTATATGGGTTCTCGCAAGGTGAACAGTCCCGTGCATGTGCAGTACACAGTTATGTGCGGTTACTGGTATGGGCAGAGTTATGATTGGTTGTGCACTGGCACATGCACAGATGCTGCAATAGGACGCCGGCATGGTAGAGGTTTATGGTATGAGTTTACTAAGTGGAGGATACTCTCAATTACTGGCCCCTGATGGCAGACACCTGTGCCGCATGGATCTGGACCTATGACAGCCAGTGGTGGAGGTATGTCTGTCTTGTGTTTTTCTATTGGTATATGCTTTTATATATATATATATATATATATATATATATATATATATATATATATATATATATATATATATATATATATATATATATAGTTACTTACTGCATGCTTGAAAAAGACCGCACAGAGATCGAAACGTTGCAGTTCAGTGTTGAGAAAAAAAGTTTTTCTTTATTTTTGATACCAAGTTCCTGAGTGCTGATCCGTATATGAGATATTCTGGAACCAACGCAGACTGTGAGATCTCTGACTACAGGTTGCAGACTACTCAGAAAATCGATGTGACACTATTTCAACATAAAATCAACTTTATTTGAAAAGTGAACCTTCCCCCCTTACATGTTACTCATATGCTGGGTTCAACAAGCCTCCATAAGGGGGAGTTAGAGTTCTGGTATACATAAAAGATAGGTTCTGGGTTATAATCAGTGAAGATCATGTATGTCTTCTTAAGATAAGAAAGTGAAAGCATACTTCTCTTTCCTAAGAACAGCAGCAACTACCTTCACACCACTTCTTGTTTACAGTAAATGACCCCAGAGGTTTCTTTATCTGTGAATCAACCTGCAGTCTTCCTGTCTGAGAGCTGCTCATCACAATACTACATGTATTGTGGAGAATCTTACAAAGATATAACATTCAAATAACTATTGATGTATCATCCATCATTTATACAGCGCTGGTAGGTCCCACACACATTGAAATTGCTTGTTTCGAATCTTGTCCTCAATGGAGTCCACGGTCTAGTTCTCTATGTCAAGTATCCAATGATAGATTTTGTGGTCAACTTTCTAATTAGCCAAGCATCCATGGAAGTGGTTGGAAACCAACGTACCCACTGGAAACCCACATAGACAAACCCTCGCATACAAACTCAGTGAAGATGTAGACCACTGCTAACTAAGAATGTCAATACTTGATATGTTATTTGGAAACCCATCAACAAGCTGGTGTTGACAGATTCATTATTCATATTATATGTCTTTGAATTTTCTCCTGTTAATTCCTAAAGTTTTTGTCATACACAATGGACATGGATCCATCGAACTACAGACTACTTTAGCTTTGGACAAAGCGACACATGAGGAACCCTGGTCTTCACTCCTTAAATGAACCAGTCGGGAGGTGGGCATCATTGCAGAGTCCCAGTGCTCTCAGTGATCTCAGTGCTCTAGCAGCTGATACTACTAGAGGACTAAGTGCTGAAGATGAAGGTATGAATAGGAGTATAGTCAGACGGTCAGGATTGAGTAACAGGAACAAGCCAGAGGTCAGGTCACAGAGAACAAGTTCAGCAAAGTGAATCAAGCCAGAGGTCAGGTCAAGCAGCAGATGGAAGCATGGTCAGTATAAGGAGCCGGGATGAGAAGCAGAGACAGGAATGTAGTCAGGTAAACCCAATGCTGGGAATGTGAGAATCAGAACTAAGGTCCCATTTAGACGGGAAGAATGTCGGGCAAACGATGCCCAACACTCATCCCCGCACATACTCACCCCTGTGCTGCTGCACAGGAGCTAGTATCGCTGGCTCACAACGGGGAGGCTGCAGGAGATTTCACTTCTCGCACTCCCCCGCCTCTCTCCATTAACATAGCGGCCGTTCAAAACTATATGACTGCTATTTAAACTCAATGATCAGCATAAAAGATGGACGATGTGCTGAATGCTAATCATTCAGTGTAAATAGCAGCTGTTCAGTACTGAACGGCCGCTATGTTAAGTCAATGGAGGGGGGCAGGGAAGCGCGAGAAGAGAATTCTCCTGCAGCCTCCCCGCCCCCATGCCGGCCGCTCTGTGAGTGAGCCAGCGATACTAGCTCCCATGCAACAGCACAGGAGCGAGTGTATGCAGGGACGAGTGTTTGGCATCATTTGCCCGACATTCATCCCGTCTAAATGGACCCTAACTTGCATGAACACCTTGAGAAGAACAAATAGACCACAATACTCAAGCACCTTCCATAGAATATCTGACATAGGCAGGTGTAAACTGTGATTGACAGGGGAACATTTTGCCTGGGTGCACTGGCACCTTAAAATTGGCTGCTACAGCCAGTGCAGAAGCGTGAGACTGATGTATGCTAGGAAGAGGATGCTGTGGCCAGCAGGAGAAGTAAGTTGGTGGCCACACATTGTCATAGTTTTTCAGAAGATAAATGGTGACCTATTCGCCTGATACCAAGTCATCGTCCTCACTACACGGAAAAAATATGCTTGTTGGGCCAAGATGAAGCCTGCTTATAGGGGAAATTTAGATAAGTGCTACAGGCAAAATGATTCTTCAAGAAATGAGTTAACTATGGGAACCTCCCTATCAACATCCATACTTTGATCAGCCAAACCTGAATGCTCACTTTAGGGAAGGGGATGGAGCTATTTCCAGACAACCTTAGGAAGCTTATCTCCCCTGGGAACAAAGGATTGGGCATGTTGTAATTGAACATACTCAAATCAATGATATCAAATCTATAATGGCTGAATGTCCAGAAGTTATCATCTGCTGTTGGATGATACCTTCTGGACATTCAGCCAAACCTGAAAACTCATGGCCTTTTATCTAATGTGCATGGCCAGCTTTAGCCTTATAATGCAGGGCAATTACAAGGTAAGAGACCAAAGCCAGTAATATTCATAAGGATGTTTATAGAAGCTGTTTATACAGATAAGATGTGGTCTGTTTAGATGTTGCATTGAGCAATATAGCAGGATATGCAGTGTAATAAAAGTTTATAACATACGCACATGACATACTAGACATTGCAATCATACCCTCCGGTATTTAGAAGATGATTATTCTGCAGCAGGCTACACAATTACAGAATGTAGGATGCATTACATTCATTTGTTTAGTTTCCCTGCTAGTTATGTGACTGAAGCCTTCCAATTACAGGGAATAGAGTAGCTGCCATGATAAAGCTGCTCTAATGTCACCTTTCTGTCATCATCACAGATATGAGCAATGGCACTTTTTGAACAAACACCTTGAGTTAAACAAATTAATCAGAGAAGATTTATTTTAATCACTTGTTTGGGGGACCGCAATGGGGGCTGATTTCACCCCTTACTAGATTAATCCCATATATATTCTACATAGTCATTTTGTAGATTATCTATTTCATGACAGGTGATACAGTACCAATGCTAGTTCACCTTCTGTATGCTCAGTATGATTCTCTCTGAATTCTAGTTACACCCTAACTAGTGTTCTGCTTGGGCAAACAAGCTAGCAATAATCATAAATCTGGATGTGTCAGAACTAGTTCAATCCGCTTTAACATGAGCAGCTTTGTTGCATTTAACACAATAGGTTATATTAGACTCAAAGTCTCTGTATTGACATCTTCTCTGAGTATGTGATTCGAGATACTGATGTATAGTCCTAAACATGTACAGTATGTTATGTCACAGAGTATGTAAATTGTCTTCAGATACCCCTGAAATAATTAGCTATAGAGATAAAACAATAATAAGTCCAATCCATTGTCAGGAGAGGTGTAAGACTGCATTCTTTGCTGCCTCTTTCTCCTAGGGAAGGGATTATCTTCTGGGCTACATGTTTCTGCTTGTTGTGTTTTCAGAAGGAGGTTCTACACAAAGATTCTGAAAAAACAGAACATTAACTTGCTGTAGGAGGTTTGAATGTTTCGGAAACCAATAATTAGCAGATTACAAGTACATACAGTGGTTCTATACTCTGGCCAAAAATTCCATTATTATCAGGTCCTACAGGGACTTTCTGCATCATTGGTCTCTGGCTTTAAGTAATATGTCTACTTACCTTATGCTCATAGTGAGTGTATACCACAGGGTTATAGAGTGCTAGCAGGTGGGGGGACTACCTTGTCATGGGTTTCAGGTCCTGGATGCCAGGAAAGGTGCCAATTAGACCATTTTCCATGGACAAGGTATGCAGGTATAAGCGTAGAAATAAAGCTATGCCAGAATGAAGGATACAAAATACAAGAGTAGGTATAGACATCACATAGCATACAGACAGCAAAAGTGCTGTGTACAGGTGCAATATACTGGTAGACATCCCTTTCACATAAGCCACAGGTCTTAGACCTTTCTGTTTATTTTATTTTTTTCTTTATTTTGGTGTATCCTTGGTGCTCTGACCTAATGGCTATTATATATAGCAGATAGATTAGATCAGTGTTCGTTCTTACAGTCTGTCTATAGCGCAGTATTAGTGCTTGGATATTTAACTACTACAAATAGAAGCTAGCACTTAGACTACTCCTAAGCGATTTGGCTTATATCTAGCCAGGGACTAGGGCTGTAAATCTAGCTAGAGGATAAAGCGGCTATTTTGGCTATATGTTCATCGAGCCATTTTTTTTACAATTACTCGGTTCCGCTACGATCTATATTCTCTGTAACATTCTGACCTCAGAGGGCAGCCCCAGCCTGACATAATAGAGGCCCTTTGGGTGATAGTCCGCTGGAGTAGTTGATTATAAAGGGTGACTATTTTTAGATATCTTATTCGATAGCCACGTATTATCGTGACTATCCTACTGAACAAAAGCACCTTGCTTATACAAGATTTGAAATCATTATCAAATTTATTATCAAATCTGAGCCACCATATGACCGTATTTGCATCCTTTATACATGTCGGATCTATTATGATCATAAAGTGCTGTATCATTGACTCACTGCTTCATCTAGGCTCCTGATGAACCACAGTTTAGACTGTGGGGAAACGCGTCGAGCTTTCTATATACGGATTTCTCGACTGTGAGTTCTTCGATATTCATAAGACATCCTTATTAGAGATGAGCGAGCGTACTCGGCCACACCCCTTTTTCGCCCGAGTACCGCGATTTTCGAGTACTTCCGTACTCGGGCGAAAAGATTGGGGGGCGCAGTAGGTGAGTGGGGGGTTGCAGCGGGGAGTGGGGGGGAGAGGGAGAGAGAGAGGGCTCCTCCCTGTTCCTCGCTGCTACCTGCTACCCCCCGCGCCGCCACGCCTCCCGGCGCCCCCCCCGAATCTTTTCACCCGAGTACTGAAGTACTCGAAAATCGCGGTGCTCGATCGAGTAATTACTCGAAACGAGTATGTTCGCTCATCTCTAATCCTTATCTGTGGGAGAAATCCCCTTGTACTCACTTGTCCTAAACAGCCTGGGATACCATTTTGCTTTATCGAACAGATAGCAGCAACCCTGATAGACTTGCAATTAGCCATCCATTGCATTCTGAAAGGGTAATTGATTACTACCATCGTTATATTACCATCAGGGTTGAGATTACTAGGAAACTTACAAAAGTTCACCCATGCATCAAAACATCTTTTTTTCATGGGGAACGAACCTATAAGTCCTAGTACTATTTTCAATAGCACTTATTCATGATCAAGTCTCCCTCATTTATCTATTAATAAAGTGGAGACCATTGTCGAGAAAGGGTATTTGTTTATCCTTTGTTTTTTACGTTGTGTATGTATGTCAGCCCATATATGTTTTTAGAGTATCCTTAATAAAGAATCTTCAAGTTTTTAGTCTGTAACTGTGAAAGGGCTTTATTATAATATTATAGACTTTTCCATCTCTGTGAATAGTTTCCTCATACTGGTAGACATCCACTCACATGCCCAGCACATATTGGAGGGAGAGGCTGCTTAGTATTTCTCTTGCACATAGATAAGGCATACAAGGGTGGCAGTCCCAGCAATACATGCAGTGCACCAAGCAGGCTTACAGCCTATTAATGGCACTCCATACAAAAGTTCAGCTTGCCCCCCCCCCCCCCTTCCCTCCTTACCTGTACCCCTACCTACAGCTGAAAAACAAATTTACATACATGATCTATCCCCTTGGCATAAGCTTTCCAAACATGACTCATTTCCTGGACTTTGTGAGAGTTTGTTTGTAGCCCTTTAGGCTGTTCATGTTTTTTGTTGCCTTTTTGAACTACAATTAAAAAACACATTAAAAAACTGCATGCTGTATTCAATAACCACAAGTTTTTAAGAAACTGCATACACTATTAAAAACTGCATGTGGATTTAAACAATACATGTTTGTTTTAAAACCAAATGCAGGTTTTTGATGTGTTTCTTAATTGCGTGTAAAGTGTTCAATTTTATACAGGAAATACCCAGGTTATACCAGCATGGTCCATAACACTATATACAGGAGATACCCAGGGTATATCAGCTTGGTCCATATCACTATATACAGGAGATACCCAGGGTATACCAGTATGGTCCGTATCACTATATACAGGAGATACCCAGGGTATACTAGCATGGTCCGTATCACTATATACAGGAGATACCCAGGGTATACCAGTATGGTCCGTATCACTATATACAGGAGATACCCAGGGTATACCAGGATAGTCCATATCACTATATACAGGAGATACCCAGGGTATACAAGCATGCTCCATAACACTATATACAGGAGATATCCAGGGTATACCAGCATGGTCCGTATCACTATATACAGGAGATACCCAGGGTATACCAGCATGGTCCATAACACTATATACAGGAGATACCCAGGGTATACCAGCATGGTCCATATCACTATATACAGGAAATACCCAGGGTATACCAGCATGGTCCGTATCACTATATACAGGAGATACCCAGGGTATACCAGCATGCTCCATATCACTATATACAGGAGATACCCAGGGTATACCAGCACGGTCTGTATCACTATATACAGTAGATAAATATTTCCCTGTATATAGTAATATAGACCGTGCTGGTGTAACCTGGATATCTCCTGTATATAATTATATATGTGCAGCTAGTATAAATAATACAGTATTACTTACACCAGCTATACATATATAATTATATACAGAAGATAACCAAGTTACACCGCATGGTCCCCTAACCTCTTCTACTATCAGATACTGCCAGCTGGACCAATCACGCAGCGCGCAGTGCTCTGACAGGCTGCAGTTGTGGCGAATCACAACTGCAGTTTCTCAGTGGTACGAAGGGGAGTCCACAGCGTTGCATTGGTGACCAGCTGCCCCATTTAACCCTTTCCAATCCACTGTCTGACGTCTAAAGACATTATGATTTAAGGCTGTACAGCTCTGATGTTGGAAGACGTCCGTTGGGGTTCTCTTACTGTATACTGCCAGCATTTATGCTGTCAGAGCCTATCCAACGTTTCACCTCATGCAGTACTGGCTTTAGCCAGCATATAGCGTCGTTGTATAAAGGCAGAAAAAGAGTAAGCCCCCTAGGAAAACCAGGATACAAATTGGATTGGAAAGGGTTAACAGTCCCTCCCCTCCTTGAGCGCCACCCACAGCTTTGGGAAACAGTATATAATGGAGGCACATGGGTTTCCCTAGCTAAGGGGCCCGGTCACAATTGCGACCCCTGTGGCCCCTATAGGTATGCCAGTGCTCCTTCTCCTGTCTAACCAGGACCTATAGGTCTGTTCATTACTGAACTCCTTGGCTCATGATATATAGTGCTAGCACTACAGAACTGTCCTAGCCATTACCCCTAAAGTTATACAAGGTCAGATGGTATTTACTTTGCAAATCCCGCTGTAGTGGAAGTCAGATGATATTATGGGAACATTATTCCATCTGTTTTGTTAACACCTCTGAACTTTATCTTCCCACTTGGCAACAACTTAAATACACCTGCTATTTACATTGCTGGATTTCCGGTGAATTGCCAATTACTAAGAAATGCAGTCAGCGCATTTCCTCATTGCTTCTGTGATTCCAGTCATTTTCTGTCTTAATGCCTGAAGGACTGCATTTAGTACAATGGGGATGATGAAGATCTTCCTATAATATGCCCTGTTAGATTGTTAAGCCATTGCTCACAAATAGTTCTGTATCACTGCACAAAAATATTAATCACAGCCACCATTTCAGCCAAATATCTGTTGTTTCTGCACAAATTTGTCAGGTAATCTACAGTACATATATTGAGCTTATGTCAGATTTAGGGCGAAAAAGCAACTACATCGGTGGCACGGAGCGTAGTTGTGTCTAAACAAAGTAAATGTCTTCTCCCTCGCCGGCTTTAAGTAAAATTTTTACTTAAATATTGACCAAATGAGTATTAAGTAAACTAGGTACGTCATAGGTGGAAGGAGGTTAGCATGAAATGCCATGGATTTACCACATGCAGATTGGCATGGGCTCAGGACACCTATGACTGCCGTTAACCCCTTACATTACATGATGCATGTTGATCACAGCATTTATTGAGTTATCAGAGGGAGCCGTCATTGGCCCTCTGCCATCAAATCGTGAAGGGCCAATGGGTTGCCATGGCAATTAAATGTCTAACAATGACCTTCAGATCTACCATAGCAATTAAAGGCTAGATTTGTGACATCCTCGCCACCGCCGTAAAATCATAAAATTTGATTTTGATACATGATACATTGAGTGACTGTCAGGCCAGGTCAAAGTTCCTATGTGAAGTCTAGCAGCGCTGTTGTGCTTCCGCCAACAGCGCCGCTAGGGAGAGTCAAGCCTTGCTAAGCGATGTTCATATCAAGTTGATATAAAGAATAGTGCTTATCAGTTTGACTGTTGCCATGTCCCCAAAACGTGGAAGACCAAGCCTTGGATGGCGAACAGTCAAACTGGTAAGCATTATTCTTTATAGCATTTTCGAGAGTCACCAAGTAACAGAATTTAAAAGTTACTTCAAGAGGTATGCTCAGATGGACGTTGGTACACTGAAAATGTAGTTTACCCTGAAGTCCTTGCCAATTAAAATAATCAGTTCTTAAAACATTTACAACCAATTCTCCAAACATTTAACGTTATAAAAAACACTGCAATACAGAAGTACTGTAGTGTAGTAGTGTATTGCTTGGGCAATCATAAGATTGTAGGTTCAAGTCTGCTATAGGGACATAAAAAAAGGTAAAAACCACATATTTTGCATCTGTAATGAGTGACCCATACAATAAACTGGAGACACTTTTTTTTATCACACACAGCAAATGCTGTAAAAAAAAAAGCTAAAAACTCAACCAAAGTGTTTTTTTTTCTATTCATTTTGCCTCCCAAAAAATGCTATGTGATCAAAAAGTCATATGTACCCCAAAAGTGAACCAATTAAAACTACAGCTGGCCACACAAAGAACATATGGCTATTTCAACTGAACAATAAAAATGTTATGGGTTTTGAAAACTATAGATGAAACACCAAAACATCGTTACGTCCTTGAGAAGGTAAAGGGGACTATGCAGCCCCTGGACAGGAGTGGCACTGTCCTTAAAGAGGAAAGGCACCCATAGTAGTTGTTACTTGTGAATTCTCAGAAACCGATGATGAAGTGTATTTTGTCAGCATGTACAGTCAGTATGTAACATACCGGGTGCCACTGGTTAGACTAGATGTATTGTATGATGCAGAATTAAAAGCTTACCCCTCCTTTCCCATATCTAGACTCATACGTTTAGACCTTGGCACAGATGCCAGCTGTAGCTCTCTCACAGTATGAGGCTGTATATGGCAGCTGCTCTTTGCATAGATCCGCCCAATGTATTCACAATCCATTGACTACCATCTTCAGTGTGTTTCCTACACGGAAGCAGGTATAGGCTGGGCAGAGGTAATGTGAGGACACGTTCATTATAAAATACTGACTTTTTATGTAAACAGTGTGGTGAGGAAAGATCTAGAGACAGGCAAAGTAGGAAACAGTAATCCCAGCCAGGACAAGGGCAAATTCAGACAGAATGAAAAGATGACATATGATAAAGCTGGATAGGAAAAACATAGTAAAACAGCCATCCACATTTGTCTGGGCTTTATGGTAAGTCAACTGGACATATCATAAATGACTATTTAGGCTAGGTGTCTTGTGCGTCCGGCCACTAGGGCCACCACCAATCTGGAGAATAGACTAGCTTTGAACCAACACGCTTGTAACCAGAATCCTAGCTATCCCTAATACATGGGGTCCAATGCACTTTGCATAGTGATGTATGACATGTTCTATTGATTTATCAAGACACACTCTTGTGGAAAATCCCCTTTGAGTCTATGGAGGGAGGATGGTTGTATGATCAGTGAATTGAAGCTAGAGTATCCTTCACCTGGAGTAAAGATTCACTCTTCTGCCCTAACTATGTATCTAGATACCCTGACTTAGGAAGAAGGACTTGTTGAGACCCTCCAAAACCTAGGACAAATGCCCGAGACTCCTCCCCCCCCCCCCCCACCCACCAGCTATAATTTTTGACTGATATAAAGGACCCCTTTGTGTGCCTACTGTCTGTAGTGATGTGGTTTATATTCCCCATCTGTCCCCTTTGTGTGTCATATCTATGTTAGTGGTGTAAAACAGACAAGCCGAAGAGGGAGGAGCCCTGATGAACAGTAGTGTACATAGAAAAATGGGGACCCCATAGCAAAGATCAAAATGGTCCCTTAAAGGGGTTGTCCATGTTGTACTATCTTGGTACAACCCCTTTAACATTAAGTTACATAAATTGTCATATACGTACCTATCCTTGCTTCCACTGTGTTGTGCAATGGTGCTTGGTCCCCTCCTCTGGTCTCTGTGTACAGCTGCAGTCCCTTCCGGTTTACAGGATGTCATGAGGGCTGCACCAATAACAGAACTCAGCACTTGATTGCTGAGCTCTGTTATTGGCAGTAGCCCCTGTGATGCCCCAGGTACCGGGTGGGATTGTAGCTGTAAACAGAGATGGGAGCGTTGGACCAAGCACCATTGCACAACACAGCAGGAGCAAAGATAGGTGCGCATATGACAGTTTGTTGTGTTACTCAATAGGGAAGGGGTAGTACCAAGATGGTACAACTCGGACAACCCTTTAATAAGGTGCTGGATTTTGGCACCCAGGACAGAAGGGTCTCATGTTTGTTTTTACCTCCACTTCTTTTCCATGTCCCTTAAGACAATTCCAAATCCCCTTGTTTATGAGCAATTCAGGCCCCCCGAGAGTAGAGTCCTGCACTGGTTCCAGCCACCAAGTAGAAAACCGGGCAGAACCAAATATCACTAGACCCCCTCTCTCTATGGGCCCCATAGCAGTCACTTGGTCTGTCTCTATGGTACATACACCCTTGCTGAGGAGATTTTGTCCGTTGGTGAGGAACCATCTTGAGTGATGCTGAGTCCCTGATGGCACAGTGAAGGATGAATCTCTCAAGTAGCATTGGCTTTTGTTGGGTAACACTAACAGTGTGTGGGAACACCTGAGTCCCTAAGCCCCCCCAAAGAGAAAAGAGTTTGAGAATAACATGCTTCCACCATACATAAAACCTGGGGGAAATCCTATATGGTTGAGATCCCTGAACTCAGCTGTCTGACTCTCATTGGTTCAACTGCCTGGAAGTGTGCATAACTGGTCAAGTGAAACAAGAAGCCATCGCATGTGTCTATATCATATTTACAAGCAGGTCCTGGTTACATGTAGCCAATTGGGCTCCAAACTGTAGCCCTCAAGCAGTTTTCTAACTACAATGCCCAGCATGTCCTGTCAGTCACAGGAATGTTGGCCTAGATTTTCTTTGGCAAAAAAGAGACATTTGTGAATTAACCCTTTCCAATCCAATTTTGGATTCAAGGTTTCCTAAAAGGCTTTCATTTTTTGCTGTTATACAACGGTACCATCTGCTCGCTAAAGCCAGTGTGTGTGTGCGCCAGAGAGGCTCCAACAGCAGAGTGGCTGGTAATAGACGGTAAGAATACCTTGTCGGACGTCTTCTGACATTGGAGCTATACAAGCTTCAATCAGAATGTAGGAAGACATCAGACAGTGGATTGGAAAGGCTTAATCCATAAGAAATAGGTCCTATTGGCAAGTTAATGGCTCCAAGGTTAGCTAGAAATGGTGATATCTTCTGCTGGACCTTTGTGGCCCCTTATTGTGTTAGAGCCTTAGTCTACCAGAGGATCCACTGGTATTCTGGAAGGCCAGTGTGGCGATAGGATATCAAGTTATACAATATAGTAAGGCCATCACAGATCCGGCTAAAAATACCAGACGAAAAAGCGCTGCATGCCTTGGCAGCTGGGAGGAAAGCGGAGGGATACCATTATAGTCAATATGGTCTATCCATCACTGTTCGATTCGGCTGAGAGGTGGAACCATTCAGTCCTAAAAGGAGCAGGAAAGCAGAATCCCCATCGCAGGTGTGAAAGCACCCTAAAGGTATTTTATGTTGTCCATGATGTGTTGCAGCTATTTTAGCCACTCGTTCATATGCCCACCTTCCAAATCCCAGAGACTGGAGCAGCTTTCACATGCAGAACCTTCAAATTTAATTGTGAATTACCCAACTGAAATAAAACTTGCAGAGGTCCTAAAAGCCTAGATGAAGGGAGCAGTTCTTAGAAGGTTATCATACTGCCTATTACAAGGATGGACCACTGTAAGGCTACATTCAGAGGAGCGCATATCTCATCCAAGTTCTGTAGGTTGCGAGACACACCAAATTTTCGTGAATATGAACTGCATTCTTTTGAATGGAGCCATACAAATGAGCGATGCTGAGAGGTCAAAAATCGCTGCATGTCCTATTTTTTCACGTTTCTCAGAATGCCTCACCCATTGTTTTCAATGGAACCGTCAAATATATTGCATGCCGTGTGATGAGCACGCGAGTGCGATGTGGTGTTTCCCGTTGAAATCAATGGGAAACACTGATCCTCTGATTGCAATTGCGCTAAAGTGATGCGAGGCTTTTTGCATGAAAAACACCTTGCTTCCACAGGTTGACAAGCGTGATAGAGACGGATTTCTTGGCCCGATATCGCGATCATCCGTATGAATGTATCCTAACTGTTTGTAGGACCCCAACAACCACCTCCAAACATCTCAGCTTCCATAGGCTGCATTCACTTGTCGTTTTGTTGCTACTTTTTCTAGAATTTTTTAAAATATATGAGAAAAACACGTTTTTGAATTTCTGTGCTAATTTTAGATAGCTTTGCCCCTTAGCCATGACTTTTGCTTTAGTAATCCAACAAAGATTTTTCACATTACAAGTTAATATTTAGCTAATTGCTCTTCTCATTTTTCACAATTTGGAGTCAAAGGGATTTTTTCGTGTCTGTCCCAATTCCCCTTGCCAGTTAGAAAAATAGAACATTATGATTTAAAGGGGAAGTACTCATTTTGTTCATTGTTCTGTTTACAGTATGCTTTCAGTAATGATGCAGTAAACAGTAACACACTGGATTTATTTCTGCGAAGGAGAAAGGAGAAGTGTGAGGCTCTTCAGTTCCTTAACTTGGAAGGTACACGTAAACTGAAAGGTTTGTAGCGGAGAATGACTGATACATTGAAACCTCTGGTGCATCATAGGAAAGCATAAAGGATCTGTATTTTACATATTACAGCTAAATGACAGGGATTTCTAAATCCGACCTATAAATACCACTTTGTGTATCTATTTTATTGTGCATTGTAAAGTGGTTTGTGACATACACATTGAGCAGGCATAAAGGATTTAATAACAGGGCGCCTGGATATAATAGAAGATTTGAGTTACCCCTGCACAGGACTCCCCTATAGGACTCTACTCTGGCAGGCCGGTCCACCCTTGTAAGCTAGTCATATATAATTAGTTCTCCTGCTATGGGCACTGTACAAGAAATATATACTGTACTACGTTTCCCTAAAAATAAGACCCTGTCTTATATTAATTTTTGCCCCAAAAGAGGTGCTAGGTCTTATTTAGGGGGAATATCTTATTATGCTTACCTAGCAGGCTCAGTCCAGGTCCCTCTAGCTGCTCTCTGGAGCTTTGAGGTGCGGAGCCACGGCATTGATTGGCCAAATAATAAATGCTGCCTCCACAATGCGATGGCTGTGATTGGTTCTTCGATGCTCAGTCAATCAATGCAGCACTCAATGAACCAATTACAGCCATCGCATTGGTTCGTCAAGCACTGCATTGATTGGTTCTCAAGCGCTGCTCAACCAATCGGAGCCATCGCTTCCTGGAGGTGTGATTTATAAATCCCGTAACCAGGAAGTGATCTTCTATGGGTGAACGAGGACTGCAGGATGCACAGCGGAGCTTTGGCCAGCAGCGGGAGGCCCTGGACTGAGCCTGCTGAGTAAGTATCCTTTGTTTTAAGGAAGTGCAGCTAGGGCTTATTTTTGGGGTACGCCTTAAATTTCGAGCCTCCCCAAAAATCTCCAAGGGTAGAGCTTATTTTCAGGGTAGGTCTTATTTTTGGCTAAACGGGGTAGATGGATGAAATGTTACCTGTTAATAAAAGCTGATCAGCCAGGGTTCCAGTAATTGAGCTTGTGGCAATAAGCTGCTTTTAGAGAATAGGTTGCCTTGAAGACCTGGCCCTTTTAGGGTATATCCACACAGGATTTGGTTACTGCACATTGAAAAGCTGCAAAAAATTTGGCATCACAGACTAATTTACACTGCAGATGTTTTTCTGCTGGGTAGATCAGATCTCTAGCGGGTGTCCTCTCAATTCTTAGAGACCGTTTTTCAAATCGGAAAGTACAAAATAAGCAACTCCTTGAAATCATATGATTGTACTGACATCCATTAAGGGTAGAGAAAGCTCAACTTTGAAAATTCCTTTATGTTGTTTGGAAGAATTGTGCCTAAAAGACAGTCCATGCCACGCTGACTTCACTTTCTTACATATGATCACAATTAACGTATAATTGTAAGGTAGCAAAATATAATTCTGGTAAAAATAAGTGGCTAATTTTGGCGCACGGGGAATCTGCAATAAAATTTATGACCTTTTTATAATTTGTCACTTTAAGTGGAAATGGGTGGGGCTTACCAAAAAGGGTGTGGCCTCCTATGGCCAAACAAATTGAAGGTGATTTCATACATTATGGATTTGCTGTGGAATTTCATCTGCAATTTCACACCCAAATTCTGCAGCTGTATGCAGTACAATGTAAGTGAATGGACTTTAACCATATTTGGTGTGGAAATGGCGCGGATTTTAAAAATAGAATTCATTCCACAGTAAAAGTCCATTTCTAATCTGCAGATGTTGGCACAGATTTCTCCATGATATATGCACATAACGTTACAGCAATTTATACTAGAAACTGCGGACGGCTCCCGCAGGCTTCTATTGAAGCCCATGGAAGCTGTCCGGATCCGCAGCACACTCGCAGCTGAAGTCCTGCTCTCCGGCGCAGGAGCGCGGAAGAGCAGGAGTTAAAACACGCGGCATGCTGCAGCCGTGCCGAGCACATCCACCAGGCCGAAGAAAGAAGATCCGGCTGCGACGGAGGGAAGATCCGCAGCATCCGGACAGGTAAGTAAATCTTTTTAGCCTCATGTCCACGGGAAAGGAGGGACCCGCTGTGGGATTCTGCATGAAGAATCCGCGGCGGGCCTGATTTTCGCCATGGACATGAGGCCTCAGGCTACCTACGCATGTCTGAGCATGATATTGGGCCATGAAACTCAGCCCAATATTGCACTCGTGTACGTTAGAAACGCCTGCCATCACCTCGGCTTTCAGCTGCGTTGGAGGTACAGCAAGTGTTTCTCATTGTTTTCAATGAGAAGCCTTGCATTACACTCGTGTGCGCATGGGACGCTGTCCGGTTTGGTTTCCTGACCCATTGCAAACAGGCGTTTTGTAGGAACACCCAAACCGCGATTGAAAAAAATGGGGTTCATATTCGTGCGAGATTTGTGCACGACTTTCTCGGCTGTCTGAAAGCAGTGCTCGTCTGTATTCACTTTGCTTGCCCCAGTAACGTTTTCTGTATCAAAGAAACCAAGCTGAGAACCCTATTACAGTGGATCAGTATAGAAGACTCCTGGACTTTGTAGATGAATCTGCATTTACATTAGTTATACACATTTAAGACCATCTGGGCAGTCCCTGCCCCCCTGCACCACTGAGAAACTAAATAGGCTTGCCTGGAAGACGATAGAACTTTTATTTCCCCTTTCAAGGGGTTTTCCCCATCTAACAAAAACATAACTGTTTTCTAAAAGACTGAGTGGCACATTTATATGAAGTGTCGCTGTGGCGGTGATGCACAAGTCCTGTGTGTTAGTTCTATTGGGGCTAACAATTATCTATTTTTAGTAGAACTATTACCCTTCAATATCTGAAAATGGAAGAGGTAGAAATCCTGATCCAACCCCCACTCATGGCCAACCACTTATGGCCCCAAAGCACCGGCGTCAGATAACCCTCTTAATACCAGTAGGATATGCCACCCATAGTGCCCTCACACATGCCACCAAGAATGCCTGCCATATATACCCTTGGCCCATTCCAGCACTACATCTGGTCCCTTTAAAGGAGCTCTGAATTATGGCCATCTACTCCCTGTTTGCACCCTATTGCACACATTTGATGAATACTTGAGGGAAGAAGTGCAGTGAGCCAATGATTTCAAAAGAAAGGGGAATAACATGATCTTCATATATCCTCCTCGGTTACTTTGGGATTTTCATTATCCTGGATTCTTCACAAGGACACAACCTGTACTTCCCTGTTGGTGGCCCTGCCATCCAGCCATACGTGCCCTATATAATGCCAACAACAGCTACTCCTTCTCGCCAACGTACAGTGCAATGCCTCCAGCTACAAGTGCACTTGGCTTGAGAATCTTGTCCCGTGATGCTCATTAAAGTAAACTGCATTGTAGTTTATGGACCGCCTGTTCACACAGCTTTCCTTTGGGCCTCAGGGGGATGCGAAAAGTTAATCCCAAGGAGATAGTCAAATGTTATGATAGACAGAGCGTATTTGTGGTATCAATGTAGTATTATCGGGACTAGGCAGGCTATCGTGTGCGTTTTTACGCTTACACTCATCTGAAGCCGCCCTAAGGGCGAACTCATACAAACATTTACGCATGCAATACGCAGAGAGTAGAAGCCATTGATTTCAATGGGTTCATTCTCATTTTCCATTTTTGCGCATACACAGAAAAAAACACGCAGCATGTTTTATTTTCAAGCGCATTTGCGCACCGAAGGCCCTGCTGGGTTCTATGAGGGGGTGCACAAATGTGCAACCAGTACCTGCTTGACTGTGCATTATGCCGCACAATTTTGTGGGGAAAAAGCACATCTGGAACTAAATTGGCGCACAACCGTGTACCGTGCCCATGCAAGATTGCCCCGCTAGCGCTAAAAATGCAGTAATATGCACAAAACCGTGCGGGAAAAAAAGACTCAATTGTAGTGCAAATACGTTGCGCCTCCCCGTGTGTTTTTGTGCATACACCTTTGTGATTACAGGGTTGTGTATTAATCGATGCCCATACGCACTATTTTGCGCATGGACAGCATTGCATACGCTTCCCATAAAAAAGGTTAGGGCTCACGCTGCGTGGTACGCCGAGAAATAAAGCATGCTGCGATCTATTTCTCGCACGTATTTACACGCAGTCTTTACACACTCATGTTAATAGATCAATGAAAGTCCGTTTATTTGCATTGAGTCCATCCACCGCGTATCACGTAGTCGTGCATCGCACGCAAAATACACGGTGAACATACAGCTGCCAAGTAAAGATTGTTATGATTTGCTGCTGTGCATGCTTCATTTCTTACCTCTCCCATATGGTGGGACACCCCCACAGATTGCCCAGGAATTAAAGGGGTTGTCTCATGAAGACAGCCCCTGTTGCCATATGAACGTCATGATAGTCATACTGATTGCCACCCAGCTTTCCCAGGGACAGGTCATTTTTCTTACATACTTTTGGTTTCATTTTAGGGGACAACACTCTTTAAACATCTTACTGGTTGTCACTGGCTTCCCCGTCTCTGATCTTCTTTCTCTTTTATTACAATTCATATCCTCCTCCGCTAAGTTCTGCTTCTTCACTTTTCTGCGGTGATAACCCAACTCCTCGCTGCTGGCACAAAAAGTCCCTTGACTTCTCACCTTCGTGTAGAATCTCTCCCTGAATGGTTGACAATTATACTTGACGCAATGTGATGATTTGCAGGTTTATGCAACTTCGATACATAATGTTGCATGTTTTTTCTAATTGCACTTCCCTCATTGTGACTTAGTCACTGTGCCTATCCCTTCCTCTACAACCGGGATATTACAGCACTCCCCTTGCTCTTAGTGTTCAATTCCAAAGAAACTCTTGCTTCCTGGAACTCCATCCCTGATTTAGTCTGTACTGGAAGAGTTGCCACCTCAATAAAATGGGCAGAATACTCACCTGGCATTATGCCACCATTAGCATGTGTCAATCACATATTACCTGCTGAGACTCAGCAAGTACCCTACTTGTGGGGACGTGTAGGGCGCCCCGTGTGATGCACAAGGGTAATTATGATCCAGTATGAGGATGATATTGACAAATATATCATACATAAAACATGACTTCCAGGAAAAACGTATCAATCTACACTAAATATCATGTTACAGAATTGTGTAACTGGTAACACGCCAGGCAATTACATGAATCACATTTGCATAATCTAACATCAATAGCTGAAATACAACATTTTACAGGTAGGGGTGTTCGATATCATGTTAGATAATTACGTAAAATCACCATTGTTTGATGTCTGCATATAGGCTTTTAAAAGCAGCCTTGTTGCGCCATACATGCAGCTGTATAAATTGTATTTCCATCACCGAATCTTAATATTTGAGATAAACTTCTTACAATATGAGTCTTAGGCCGCCTGCACAGGAACGAGTCGGATTCCGGATGTGGGAACCCAACCAGGAATCGAACCCTGTACCCAGCCAGCGACCCTGCATACCTGTCAGGCTTGTCTTCTTCTACACTGCGGATGGTCCGGCCGGGGAGCCAGCGGACATGCGCTGTACAGATTTTCCCGCATCGGCACTAGGCAATGACGCAGGTCCTGCGATCTTTTTGCCATGTCAATTGCGGGAGGGCTGCGGGTCGGACAGCTTCCATTGAGTTCAATGGAAGCCGTCGATTTGGAGTCTGCACGAAAATGGAGCCCTCTGTATCCTATGATAGTGCCCTTCAGTAACTCCCTCACAGTAATAGTGTCTCTCAGTGACCCCCTCATAATAATAGTGACCCCCTTAATGGCTCCAGTAGTTATAGTGACCCAATTAGTGGCCCAGTAGTTATATTGACCCCTGTTAGTAGTTGTGTAAATAAGGCCTTGAAGTGGTTTTAACCCTTTCCAATCCACTGTCTGACGTTTGAAGACATTATGATTTAAAGCTGCACAGCTCTGACATTGGAAGACGTCCGTTGGGGTTCTCTTACTGTATATTGCCAGCCTCTCTGCTGTCGGAGCCTATCCAACGTGTCATCTCATGCAGTACTGGCTTCAGCCAGCATATAGCGCCGTTGTATAATAGCAGAAAAAGAGTGAGCCTACTAGGAAAACTGTGATACAAATTGGATTGGAAAGGGTTAAACCAGATCTTTATTTTTTTACTGAGCAGAAGAATCAACTCAATAACTGGATAAGCCTTTCACTGCAGAGATTATCTCTAAAATATAACCTTTATTAAAAAATAAATTAAAAAACTAGTAAACAGCCTGACGCAGAAACACCAAATAAACTTCCAAAACACCTATTAGGTGTTGGAAAAAACAGGAGCAGTGTAGAAGGGGCTCATCCCCTACAGGATATCTATGCAACTACACAAGTTGGACTTTTAGCATTTTTGGTCAAGGAACTGCACATAGTTTATCGTGCGCCTAAAGTGCCTCTTTGCCGTGACGCACTGCTCATAGGATACAAAGGTTGGTGAATAATTACTATCCTCAATCTGTTGTCAGTGAAACCACGTTCCACTATCTTACACCCACCATTTACGACCCAAACAATAATTCCTGATAGGGATAGCAGCAAGGTACAGCTATATCCCTAAGATACTAATGGAAAATAGCCCTATTTGTATACCTCAGCTGCTTCACATAGGCATCAAAGTGGGTTTAAATCAGTAAATCACTTCATTGATGAAGCTCTATTTCAAATGAACAATAAGGTTCAGATGTAAAGCAAGGTTCAAGGCTCAACGCGTTTTCACTACAGTAATGTAGTTTCATCAGGAACCTATTCTTCCTATTGTGAATGATAGATTCTAAGATTCCTTGTATAGCAACAGGTAGTACACCTCTACTGATACTGAAATCCGCAAATCGATGCAGGAATTGCAGACAGAGAGCGAGAGGTTAGGTTAGATAACTAATGCTAGGAGGCTGGATCCTATCACTACAGAGCACTATCCAACAGGACCCAACCCAGCTCCCCATCAGCATCAAGATAGAAATAACAAACTGCAAAGTAGCAGCGTCACCAGCCTTGATGGTAGGCTGGCGCCGAATGATCTGCTGGACTTTTGGTCAGATCTTATACGCCCTAACCCAACCCACTATCTTAGTAGTGCATCAGATACCTCCCACCTTAGTGGGCAGAGCCCACTAATCAGATATCCCCTATGCCTTCAAATCACTCAAAGAGGCAATGAACCTTATTGTTCATTTGAAATAGAGCTTCATCAATAAAGTACTGATTTAAACCCACTTTGAGGCTTATGTGAAGCAGCTGAGGTATACAAATAGGGATATTTTCCATTAGTATCTTAGGGATATAGCTGTATCTTGCTGCTATCCCTATCAGGAATTATTGTTTGGGTCGTAAATGGTGGGTGTAAGATAGTGGAACGCTGTTTCACTGACAACAGATGGAGGATAGTAATTATTCACCAACCTTTGTATCCTATGAGCAGTGCGTCACGGCAGAGAGGCACTTTAGGCGCACGATAAACTATGTGCGGTTCCTTGATCAAAAATGCTAAAAGTCCAACTTGTGTAGTCGCATAGATATCCTGTAGGGGATCAGCCCCTTCTACACTGCTCCTGGTTTTTCCAACACCTAGTGGGTGTTTTGGAAGTTTATTTGGTGTTTCTGCGTCAGGCTATTTAGTAGTTTTTTAATTCATCATTTAATAAAGGTTATATAAACCAGATCTTCACATTAAGGGGGCTGTTTCACAAGGACAACACTTTTGCAAGTGTCCTACTAGGCAACCTGCACACAACCGGGTCAGCCGGTGACCCCGCATACCTGTCTTCTTTCTTTATCCGTACTGCGGTCCGAACGGCACAATTGATTTCCGCTCGCGTGCAGGAAAAAGCACTTTTTATTAGAATGCTATAGATGGTATTAGCTGCAGAACCTGTGGGCGAATGCCCACCTCGGATTTCGCAATGCAGATATGCCCCTTTGCAGGCAGCCTAAGGCTGGGTTCTCATACAGCATTTTTTCTCGGCTTTTTAACTGATTTTTTGGGGTTAAAAACTCTGCAGCCTGACATTACTTTAAAGTATATAGTAAATTAATTATAAAGTCTACATGTAAACCATTTTTGTTTAGGGTATATAGCATTTCAGAAAAAAACATACAGCATAACATAAAAGATGGCAGAAAAAATGCATGTTGAAAATGTAACATAATAAAAAATGCCATAAGAGACACTTTATGCCTCATGCCCAAGGCCAAGTCGGATTCCGACTGCGAAATATTGCAGCAGGGTCAGACCCGGTGCCCCTAGTAGACCCTATACTCACCTGCTCTGTTCCACCACAAGAGTGTCGCTGGCAGGCCGGCATGCATGCGCAGTGCAGTGCATGACGCACTGGCGCTGGGGTATGACGAGGATTCCCGCGATACTTCTGCTGTGCCCACAGCGCAGATTAGCGCAGGACGGACGACTTCCATTGACTGCAATGAAAGCAGACTGTACGTTTTTCCTCACGGAATAGAATATGCGATTCTTCCCTGCGGGCGGAAAATCACAGCTGATTTCCGCTCATGAGCACGGGAGAATCATTTTACATATCTATGGATGGAGATTCCTGTGGAAATCTGACCACGTTTTCCGCAGCGATAATCCATCCGTGGGCATTCGGCCTTAAAAAAAACACTCTAAAAAAACTTAAATTCACTGTATTTTTGAACAATTGTTAAAAAACACTAAGGAGTGTGTGCAGAGGCATAACTTGAAGCTCCTGGGCCCCAATGCAAAACCTGTAACAGGGCCCCCAACTATAATGCTTTAGTCATATTACCGGTCTCCCTATACAGAGAGGAGAGGCCTTATGGGCCCCCTAAGCTTCCTGGGCCCAGGTGCAGCCGCATCCCCTGCATCCCTTATAGTTACGCCCAGGGGCGTAACTAAAGGCTCAGGGGCCCTGATGCAAAAGGTGAGCTGGGCCCCCCCCCCCCTCTATCTGTACCCATACCCATACCTAAACCATGCTGCACAGAGACATAACTTGAAGCTTCTGGGCCCAAATGCAAAACCTGTAACAGGGCCCCCAACTATAATGCTTTATTCATAGTACTGGGCTTCCTATATGGAGAAGAGAGGCCTTATGGGCCCCCTAAGGCTCCTGGGCCCGGGTGCAACCACATCCCCTGCACCCTTTATAGTTATGCCCCTGGTTATGCCCCTGAGTGTGTGTGTGAAGGAGGCCATTGGGTACATGGATGTTATTGACAAGGCTTCCTCTGATTCTTACAGGGAGCCTATTGCATCGCCCAGCACCATAAGCTATGGTGTTAGGGGATGTGACAGAGACGCGGGTAATTTATTTTTTTATACTCCCCCACTACTGGGATCTAGCGGTGTTGCCCTCTGAAGTTGGTGTGCGGCACGAAAATGTTACTCTTTTCATGTTCCAGTGTGCGCACTGTCCTATACAAGTATATAGGAGAATGCTCAAAGGTCTCTGAGGGGCTCACGGGACTCACAGGAGTGGGTGACTATAAAAATACCTCCCCTGCCTCCCTGTCATGTCCCCTAACAGCTCCATAATTCAGTTGTGTCAGGTTCCCTTTAAGTCCTGTCTGAGGGTTCTTTGTCAAATTTACAGATCAAAAGAAATCAGGCCGAAATCAGACAATAACCATTCATATGGGCTCCTCTTTACTTGGGCAAAAAGTCAGAGTAAAAAAAAAAACAAATCGCTGCATGTCCTTTTGTGGTGCAATTCTTGTACAAATATTGCCAATGTTGGGGCTCCTTCACACAGGTGTATTTATGCGCATAGCATTTGCACGTACAATAAACAGTAAGTAAAACCCATTGATATCATTGGGTTTGTCCACATTTCCCTTTTTGTGCGCATAGAAAAAAATGCAAAATGCTCTACTTTTGTTCGTATTTGCAAATTAAAGATCTCCATCAAAATCTATGGGGTGCCCAAATGCATGCAATATGCTGTGCGATTCTGTGGGAAAAGTAATATATCTGGAGCTCATTAGGCTATATAGCCATTTAAATCAAGGCATGATTGTAACCCATGCGCAAAAAAAAATGGCGATATGCACGCCTAAAATCTTTGTACAGAGTACAAATATAATGCACTAAGTTGCGTGCAATTGTGCATACGGCCGTGTGAAGGCGTCCTAAATCTACGGCTGCGTTAAAGAAATCAGATTGCACTTGCACGATGTGTAATCCAATTTTAACACAGTTAACAATGAAAACCATAGTTTAAAAAAAAAAAGAGAACTAAGATGCAAATTTTTTTTATACGTGCATGAAAAATGCATGCAGGAAATGAAAATTGTGCAAAATATTGAAGTGCGTATGCAAATCGCAGGAAAGAGGTTTGCAAAATGAGATCATGTGTATATGTGCGTGTACCTTAAGGGTCCTAGACAGAGACTTGTGGTCTCCAGATAAGTGTAATGTAGTGTCACTGCTAGGTGATTTCTCGTTGTTTCGTAAAGTACTAATATAGCAGAGCTGAGTTTGTTATGTGCCTGTGTGTGTAAATCATTATGGGTTTTGGGTGCAAGAAGCAATTGCTATAACTCAATAAAAGGCAGCATGAGAGGTATGGGGAAGTATGAATGCAGAACTGCACTACATGATATGGCAGAGCTGAATCACAGAGTGGGAGGGGGCAGGGGGCAGGAGGTCTGCAGAGTGACATTAGGAGTTAATAAGGCTGTGATGTGCTGCAAGAGGCTTTATAAGGGGCCACAATGCAGGGCAAACTAAAGTAAGTGGTCAGAGCTTTGTTATTTCTTATTTTCTAGAAGGATGCCCCCTCTCCTTCCTGGTTTCCTTGTCAGGGGAGGAGTTCTTCAGGGAACATGGTGAGAAAGCACCTGGGTGTGTTATGTGAGTGCGGGGAAGTCCCTGAGTGCTGTTTCCTACACAGACTGACAGCCTCAAGATTTCAAGAGAGGACACCGTAGGAGTCTGAGGTTAAGGGAAGGCTCAGGAAGAGGAGGAAAAGAAGGGGGGTCCGCCACTAACAGAGAAGACTTAAAGGGGATCAACCAAAACAAATAGGGTGTCCCTGGGATAGCGTAGAAGAGAACCTACTGTATGAAGGCGACTAGAAGAAGAGGTTAGAATAATATGTTCCTAGTTAGAATAGCTCCTAATGCTGCCAGTGCACTGAGGAAGGATGGGAAGTAGCAGAAAGGGACCACCCAAAGAGAAGCAAAAGGAGAGCCAAGACAGCAGAAGAGCAAAGTGACAAACTGGATAAATACAATGAAAGGACAAGGTGGAAATTGCCCCAAATAAATATTAAAAGGGGAGGGAGAAGAGAGATAAGTGAAGGTGGAGAACAGGGGAGGAGAACACTTGAGAGAGGAAAGTGTTACATTGTATCACACTAGATCTAAGAACCCTGGAGATAGGTGACAGCTCTTTATGGAGTGACCTCCCATGGACGACCATCCAAGTCATTCTACAGGAGGCATGGACACCTCAGTATCACCTCTGGACCTGAGTGTCAGGAAGAATATAGACATGTTGGATGACATCCCAAAGAGCCCACCAAGTATTTGGACAAGGGGACCATTCAGGGGACTGGAGCCACTGAAAGAGGTGAAACTGGAAAATACAAAGCAGCCAAGTGGTTGCAGAAATGGGTTGTGTGAGGACCAAACACGATTACCCTTGAGAAAGAGAAAATTTCTTCCATCACCCAAACAGGAGACTAGCACTGTGAAATGTGTCAATGACTATTCAGAGTGGGACAGAAAGTTCTACAGCTCCCCGTTTATGGCTGTCGCCTTATCGCCTTTGTCACCGTACTACTCAGGTAGGTATCTTGAGCTGACAGCGAGGGAAGTCTTGTAAATTTTGAGAGACGTGGCAGAACTGAGTTTGTCACTTTGCACAACTCATCACACATTTGCATGGGACTGCAGGTAAACCAACAATATTATCATATTGCACAAAAGATCTTTATGACAAACTCAGCTTTGCTACATTTGTTACATCTAATGTTGTGTAAATAACTGCATAAATGTGCATAATAGAAAACACATTCTCCATCTGAACAAGGTTGTTACCTGTGCTTGCACAGTGAGAACCAACTCTCAGGTCACTTCGCTCCACTGATCACATACATTGTTTGTCACTAAATAATGAGTCAGATGCTTTCCTTTAAGTAGAAGTTCGTAATATTGAAATATTAATATCTCCATTGCATGGCTATTGAATACAAATGTGCCTCAGTGTTCCAACGCCATTCCTCAAGTACCCCCAACAGGTCATTTTTTCTGGATTTCCTTTGTATTGCACAGGTTTATGTCAGTGCCTCAGAAATTGCCGCAGGGTACTCAGCGACTTTAGCCACAACACACCTTGCGTGCCAAAGATCATAGTATAGCCTTGAGACACAAACTAATAGAAGTGAATGCACTTGGTTGCAACTAGAAGGTTACAACAACCGTGACCCGGCCTCAAGAAGTTCAGCAAGTTTGGAATTCTTGTGACCATCGGGTTGCAGCAAGTTGCAAGGTGAATGCATTCACTTACATTACCTTGTGATGGATGTATTAGAACTATGCTATGGTCTTTGGCCATGTGATGTGTTTTGCATACAAAGTTTCTCTGTAGCCCCAGCCTATGCTCAAATGACCTGTTGGTGGAACTGGAGTTGAAAAAACACTAAGGGGAATTTGTGTTTTTTAATTGTTATGAATTTGTTGTCCTGAGCTACACTATCATGTGACAGTTTCATAGATCTTGTACATGTAAATATACCCTTATTACATATGATTGAACTGGAAGAAGGTAGAATATATATATATATATATATATATATATATATATATATATATATATATATCCTAATAATTGTATGCCATGCAACAGTCCTATTCACATTAGGGCATTAATAGGATGTCCTAATTACAGAATGCTAGTGGCTGCCTTCCTTATAACCCCCCCCCCCCCCCCACACCACCACCATTATCACCAATTATCACCAGCAACGTATGGTGGAAAGGGATGACAGGCAGAATGTATTGTATTGAAATGAGCAAGCCTTGCTACTTGTAAGCCATTCCATAATGTATTAATATTACAGAAACACTTACTATAGAGTTAGAAGCATTCCAGCAATAGACTGTATGGAATTTCAATTTCCATACCCATCAGCAGACCATCAGTGTCCTTTTCCATTAATGGTATTTATAGTAGCGAATTGTTAGTCATGATATATATATATATATATATATATATATATATATATATATATACCTTAAATGGCCCTCCTATCACTTTTTTCATACTAGAGTCATTGATTCGCATGCCTGCCAATCTCGGATGCTCTGCCAGCTCCACAGGTGTGCAGTTTATATAGTAAGCCGTGTATCATGGGAGAATATATGCAGGCTCCACACACAGGTTTTTATGGCAGTTTTTGATGCAGTTTTTTTTGGCACAAAGCCAGAAGTCTATCCAGCAGGAAGGAGAAGTACAAGTCTTTCCATTATATTTCCCAATGCTTTAGAATCTTCTTCTGGTTTTGGCTCAAAAACAAGGTGGAAAACTTCCATGAAAACTGTGGGTATGTTCCAAAAGACGCAGTATGCGAGGCTGCCCTGGGGCCAGTTTCACAAGGCTATTATATGGTTACATGCTAATGTTGCAGCTATGGTAAGACATTGACCCCCAATGGTGCTGAGCCACTGAACTTGGGTCATTATAGAACAGTGTGCTGATCAAAGTTAAGTTGTTAAAGTTTGAGTATGTCTGGGGTCTTCCCAACGGGGGCATTCACACGGCTGAGATAATCGTGCAAGTTTTGTGCATTGAGATGCAGAAAACACACACGAAAATACAACCCATTGTTTGCAATGGGTATATTTGCATGGGCAGTTCTGCCAGACAGAAAAGTTGCAGCATGTTCTATTTTCAAGCGAGTCTCACATGACAATAGAACATGCGGATGTGCGGTCTCCCGCAGGTCACACGGACAGTGTCTGTGTGATGCGAGTCATGTCAGAGAATGTTGGACGTGACCCTCGCTCTGTGATTGCACCCTACTATAGACAATGAAATGAGGCCTTGCGGCTTTTTCACATAAGCGTTCTTCAGCACAAGGTAATTGCACTATAAACGAGGTTGATTTGCGCTTGTATTATTGCATTCTTCTGTACTTTTTGCGCACGCAGGGTATGTTCAGTTGCACACAGCAGATGAAAACGCCTTAATTCAAATAGCTATTTAGCTTAATGAGGTCCTGATGTGTTCTTTTCCTAGTGCAATTGCGCGAGAATTGATCACACATTTGCACACCTCCAATAGACTATGCAGGGAAATAGAGCATGTCCTATTTTTTTGCGTGAGAAATGTGCGTGCAAAATTGGGAAATGGGAACGTATCATTTTTTAAAATTCTAATATAACATGAATTCCAAATCATTCACCTACAGAACAGTTAATTGATCGAAAGGTGAAGTAGATATTGTGTAAAGTCTTGCCAATGGCACGATAGCTGAACTCAGCAGTAAACCTTTTAGGATTGCATTGTTAGGATGTTTCCCACGCAGGTTTTTTTTTTTTTTTTTTTTAAAGCTGCAGTTTTTGCAGCAGTTTTTCATCCTTTTTTTCAAGCCAAAGCCAGAAATGGATCCAGCAGGAGGGATAAGTAGAAATTCCACCTTTATATTTCTCATATCCTTTAAATCTGCATCAGACTTTGGCTCTAAAAACTACATGAAATTAGTCACTGAAGCTTTGACTTTTTTCCCTAAAAACCTGTATGTAAAACCTCCTAGGGCCGCTTTCCCATGAGTGTTTTGTGGGTGCATTTATACATCTGTAATATGTGTCCCGGTCTGACTGCTGGTCTTCTGACCTATGATGCTATGAGTCAGGATAACCGCGGTTGGGTTGCAACACTTAAATACACCCGTAATACACTGATGTAAATCTGTCCTAATAGTGGGCCCTCTCTAAGCGTCCATTGTTATAATTGGGAGCAGTAAGGCTTTGTAATATGAAGCTCAGTGGACTTTACAAGTTTTCCTTATTTATATTCATGCTAGTCATAATAATGTGGTAAGTTTACAGCAGTCCTGTGTAATACCGCAGCTAACATGCTATGACTACATGGTGGGTTCTGTTAATGGGAAGCTCAGATTTGCTACATCTTACAAAATCAGTTTTGCTATGGAAGCAATTTGATACTTCAGTTTTAATGTTGGGAACTTTGTTACTGTATATACTATGCATCACGGTATCACACTGATTCTGATATGGCACCTATATCAATGTATGCATTCATTCCGTCTCTCCCTCGGGCATTGCATGCAATATTATGGAGATATTCTCCCTTAGGGAGCTTTCCCACAGAGTTACACCACAGGACGCAGGCAAATCCGGAGCTGCGGAATTCCACACCAAAATGCACTGGTCTAATTGGATTTTTGATGCAGAATTAAGGTTTTAAGGCACTATCAATTCTGCATCAAAATCCGCACGTTGCCTTGTGGAATTTACCACGGTTTGCGGTGCGGCCTCTTCCATCCCATGTCGAGGCCTCTTAGATGCAATGCAGTACAATTCATTAGGGGCAGCTTGTGGTAGTACACAGAGCATAATACAGAGCCTTAGGGATTCCATGTGCCTCCATCCGGGGTGTGTATATGGCATTGTCATACAGACACAGACAGTAGGCTCCATTCTTAAAATCAGAGCTCTTCTACTCTCTTCCATAAATCTTAGGTATACAGTTGTGGGCACGCTCCTTACTGCTGGTAACACAAATAATATTCGCTGGATAGTTTAACAAGTTCCGTTGCTTTCACATCTGCGCTCGGAGTTCCGTTTTCCTGCTCCATTTGGAGCAATGGATCCATCTTACAAGAGAAGTGAGTAGCACCGAGCAGAGCCATTGACTATAATAGGGTCCTTTGGTTTCCACTCAGCTGCCTGGCATGTTTCCAGAAGAAAAAGCGCCACATGCAGCACTATTACTTTCGATTTGTGCCAGATGCAATCCGGGTCTTATAAAATTATTTGTAAGGATCAATGATTCATCTGTGCATCAAGTGACTGGTAGAACTGATCTATCTAGCCCTTCATGATGCTATGCTCCTGTACATGAATGTATTAACAATCCATGCAGTACCCCAGAAGCATAACCTAAAGCTCCTGGACCCCAATGGGAAATCTGTAACAGGGTCCGCCAACTACTGTGCCTTTTATAACACTAGTGTCATCTAATGTGGCAGAGCGGCCTTTTGGGCCCACTGAGACACCAAAACCAAAGTGTGGCTGCTACTCTGCACCCCTTATAGAAATGCTTTGGACAAATTTGGAATACCTATAGACTACTTTGGGCCCATACCGTACCTCCATGTACCTCTGTGAGAGCCTACAATAAAGATTCATGGCATACACCATAGCTGAGGTTTTCCCTATAATTTCTAGAGTACAATATAGAGCCTCACAAACTTCATATACCGCCATACTGTCACTCTGCACACAAGTACTCCGGTGTGCATGAACTAACCTTTGGTAAAGGCCCTTTTACGTGTAACGAGTGTCAGGCAAACGATGCCTGACACTTGTCCCTGTGTGTACTCGCTCCCGTACTGTTACACAGGAGCGAGTATCGCTGGCTCACTCACAGTGTGGCCAGCAAGGAGGCGGGGCGGCTAGAGGAAATTTCTCTCCCCGCTCTCCCTCGCCCCTCTCCATTCACTGTAAGCAGCGGCGGTTTAGTATTGAATGACTGCTGTTTACACCAAAAGATCATTGTTCAGGATTTTAAGCTGCTTACGGATGGGAATAGCCTGAATGTCCTCTGAGAGGTGAAACAAGAGTTGGATGCATTGGGTTTCCCCAGGAGATAAGCGTCATCAGACATATCTGCCAGCTGCTTATCTCCGTACCCCACTGGAGTAACATGCACGCTTGGCCAAGTTGAATGAGCATGTTAATGGGGAATTTTGCGAAGAGTGTGGCCAAGCCTTTGTTCATCTTGCCTTCTTTTAGGACGTAACTACAGCAAACATTGCAGCATTGCACTATGAATAGGGTCCTATGGCTTCCCCCCCCCAATTGTAAAGGACTATGGGTGCTGAATGCTGCCATTTGGCATCTTTAGGCCCCCTGTCCCCAGGCGTTGCGGTATCCCACGGCTGAGCTCCGCCGTGGGAGCCGGAGCCGCAGACGAATCTCCGCCTGTCAGCCTAATCTGATAGATAGGCTGCCCGCGGAGAATCGGGGCAATTCGCAGCATGCTGCGAATTGCCCACCGTGAGCGGAGAATCACAATGATTCTTCGCTCGTGGACAGGGAAAGCTTCACGCAGCATGATTCGCCGGCGGTTTACTGCCCGCGAAATCACTGCCGTGGACAGGGGGCCTTACTGTGCAGCCATAGAAAAGCAGGATATGCCCAGTTTAAAGGGAGTCTGTCACCTAGATTTGACCTAGCAGCTTCATATACTGTTATGTAAGTTCTGACATAAGTAAGCGTTACCTTTATCTTTTGCCAAAGTGTCTCCTACGCGAAGATATTGACCAATAAGTTTCTCCGGCACCATATGCTAATAATGCTACCTATTGCCGTGTGAGCCTGGCCTAATGTATAAATCAACTTGCATGTTTGGCACATCTCACCAGGAGCTCAGGACACATAATTGCATCTACAATGCAGCCACCATCTATCTGACATTTAGATTAATGAACGCGACCAAGCAGGTTCTGGCTGAACATTGCCACATGATCTGGGTGTGCCAACTGGTTGAGAACTGCCCGTATGGTTGCTTCATGTCAATTTAATGCCAGGGGTATATTCCTAAATGGTTGTACAGTCAATAAATACAGGATGGGCCACAGAAAAGTACCTGGCACCACTATAAGTAGTCTAAAAGAAAATCTGTGTTGCCCAGGGCAACCAATCACAGCACAGCTTTCATTTTAGCACAGCAGTATAAGAATTGGAAGCTGCGCTGTGATTGGTTGCTATGGGCAACAAAGACAGATTTTTTTTAATATTAATTGTGGTAGTTTACAATTTGCTACATGCAATATAAAAAGTCTATCTGTAGCAGGATAGTATTTTGGCTGGTGTTTATGGGGAAACCTACAGCAGACCTGCCTGCCATTATGTCCATTCTGATCTTTGTGCGCAGTCCTCAAATTTTGCAATCTGTGAAAATTGGATTAGGGTCATCATACTATTATCTGTATGCACCTTTTTTAAGGTCTGTCCTGTATAGCTTTGGTTTTTGTTTCCCTTTTCAGGGCACGCTCACATGAGTGTAATTTAATCGTGTGTAATACGCGGTCAATGAAAGTACATTGATTTTCACTGATCCATTCACATTTGACTATATACATTGCATATAATATGTGTGTAAAAAAAGCAGCATGTTCTATTTTACCACGTATTACATGTGGGGACATAATAAACGTGGTACATACGCAATTACATTGCATATGTGTGGCATTTCTACACACCATCGCTAAGCGACAAAGCGGAAAAGAAAAAACAAACCAGAAAGACTCTACATGACAGCGGCGTGAGATACACTGTCCTGTGCAGCCCAAAATAACTGCCATACCCAGCGAAACACCAGCTCACACAACGGTAAAACGCTGCGCAATACTCATACGCTCGTGTGAGACCGGTCTTTCTCTGCTTTATCAGAAATGGTAATCGAGAACATACTTGGGGGCATACAGATGTAACAAAAGACAAATTCAGCTCTGCTGTATCTCCTTGTAAAACAATGACAGGCTAAGGCCCAATGTCCACGGGCGGATGTGATTTGCAGTTCAAGCCACCAATAAGGAAGCGTGGGCGTCCGCACCTCAATTAACACATGCGGATTTGTTTTCCGGTTGCCATGTGCAGAAAACAAATTGCAGCATGTTCCACTTTAGCGTGGACTCCGTGCGGAGGCTTCCATTATAGTCAGTGGAAGCAGTCTGATCCGCGGCCCTTCACATTGTGAATGGGCTGTGGATTCAGTGGGAAAGGCAGGAGATTTGAAAAAAAAAAATCTGTACCACGCACGTTCGACGGCAAGACGTGTGGACTAGAGATGAGCGAACGTACTCGTAATGAGTACTTACGCACCCGAGTACCGCCATTTTCGAGTACTTCAGTACTCGGGCGTAAAGATTCGGGGGGCGCCGGGGGGCGGGGAGAGGTGCGGCGGTGCGGGGGGTAGCAGCGGGGAACAGGGGGGAGCCCTCTCTCTCTCCCTCTCCCCTCCACTCCCCACTGCTACCCCCCGTGCCGCCACGGCGCCCCCCAAATCTTTACGCGCGAGTACCGCTGTCCTCGAAAATGGTGGTGCTCGGGTGCGTAAGTACTCGTAACGAGTACGTTCGCTCATCTCTAGTGTGGACCATCAGTGGTACAGAAAATGTGAGGTACGCGCTTACGCCGCTGCCGACTGGGTTGGGTGCGGAATCCGACCTGCCCATGGACATGAGGCCTTAAAGCTCTCGCACAAGCGTATGCTACCATGTATAACGCAGTACCGGTCTCACATTGACTTTCAATTGTGCCTCTCACACACAGTGCGGCATGCACTATCTTGGCGTGTACTATGTGCGCATACATGCCAGGATAGTGTATGGGGATTGTTGGCACGCAGAAATTCTGCATGTTATTGCCTACTTGCGCAACGTGCAGCAAAATACACGTGTGTGAGAGAACCACAAGGGTGGCTTAAGACTGACTTATGTGGGGGAAGTTGAAAATTGATCTCACCCCTTCCCCATGGTGGTCCACATTGGTAAATTGCAGGGTTATTGGAAATGACCTTTCCAATTTGAAACCCTTATAACTCAACTTTAATGATGCTCAGGCACATAAATTTCATATTAATGGAAATAAAATCACAAAAGTTTTTTAGTACAGCATCAGCCATGTTTTCCACATCTGAGGTGTCTGATATGAGCCCCTTCATCACTTGACAGACATTGAGCCTGTAGTCATATTCCTGCCATATATGTTGTAGCATATCATGACTGACTGTTGCTATGGCTTCTGTAATGCCGCAGATCATGCATATTAGGTGGTAAGAGTGGCATGTAGACTTAAAAAAACTCCCTTAGAGGAAAAAAACACAAGGCGTAAGGTCCGGGGAACGTAGAGGCCAAGGAAGAAGTTCACTATCGTCACCACATGCACAGCCAATTCATCTGTGTGGTAGTATCCTATTGAGCTCTCTTCCCTCTTCTGACTTCCACTGTGGGAGCCTGCAGTGGAATCCGACCCTGCTAACCTGTCCGGGTCTTGTTTTTTCTGTACTGTGAATATGTGCGGAAGCACTGGCCGACGCACATGCACAGTAGAGGTTTTTTTTTTCAAACTCCTGCTTTCCCACGGAATCCACAACCCGTCCCCAATGTCAACTGTAGTGATTACAATGCAGATACCTCTAGTGATCACAGGTGATACCTCCTATGATTGGAGTCATTCTCTTTCCCTTTTCTTCTCTTTTTGGGCCCGTACCACCATAATAACTGCTTCTAGCCAAAACTCATCTTTGTGTACTCTTCCCAATCCTGCCACTACCTTCATTGCAACAAACAAAAAGAAACCAGCCATCGCCTCGTACCACCTTTTTATTCCTAGTACATGAATCCCACTCTGATCCAATGACATAAAAAAGCAAAACATGATCGAGCACTCAGGGTAATAGATTGTCTGTCTTTATTAGTCAAAATTAAAAGTCCAAATAAAATCCTGAAAAATTGCCTACCTACGCGTTTCAGACTCATAGTCGTGCTGTGACTAGGGATGTGTGAACGTCTGAAATGCATAGGAGTTGTGATTTTTCAGGCTTTTCACTGGCTTTTAATTTTTCTAAGGCATCGTTCACATCAGCGTTTGGAGCGTTTGTAGCAGAATTCTGTTTAAATCCTGGACAAAGTAGCACTATTTCATCCTGGAAAATGCCAGAAAGATTGATCTAATCTAACTCCCATTATAGTCAATGAGCTCCACTTGGCACCATTCCATTATGTCATAAGATATATCTGATCGGCCAATGGATTCCATTATACTGCCCCTATAACAGAGCAGGAAAACCGAATCCCGCTGATGTGAACAGAGCCTAATAAAGATGTGATCAAGAAAGAAGTGTGTTTCGAAAACGCGTCTGGGCGTAGACATGGTGTTACACAGTACCTACCATTTGCAATTTTATGGATTTTTGGAAATAAGGAGCCTGCTTTTCTCCTTTTGTTGTTCCTAATAAAGATGGTCTTTTATCCTGGATCATATTTTGCTTTTCATGCTACCCTTAGTGCCCCTTACACAATTCACAGCAGTGTCGGAGGATCCTTTCGGAGTCTGTCGACGATGTCCATGAACACATCAGAAAAATTCGCACTGCATACAGAGTTATTACATCCATCAAAAAGCTGGAGTACATATTGACACCGAATTTCTAAATGGATTTTGTTCACCGCTGTTCGGGTCTGACATATGCTGGCCTCGCCACTTGCGCTTTTGCAGTTGGTCCTAGAACAGAGCTGAACAACAGAATTTTCTCACAAGTGTGACCATGCCATAATGCTCCCAGTATTGAAAGTGTCTCAGCATCCTTCCTTTACTTTAACCCCAAGATGTATATATTTCCTAATGAAATTGTGCTCCCCTTCCTGCATTCTGTGAGGTGATGCCCCAGGAGGGTGCTACCTCCGCCGCGGCCTCGAGTGCATTACAGCTTGCTGTGTATGGGTTTGCGTAGCCCCAGACTGGTCAGAGTGCCCATACTGACCCCTGTCTATTTCCGAAAGCGTAAGGGTGTTGGTCTGATGTACCCAGCCATCCACATGATATAAAAGAAAATATGATTCATGTAGGTCATTTATTGGAAAAAGATGGTACCAGGATGTACTATGGAGGTGGAGGCAGTGTGATGCTCTGGGTAGTGTTCTACTGGGAAGCCTTGGGTCATATGGATGTTACTTTGATGTCTATCACTTACCTAAGCATTGTTGCAGACCAAGTTTACCCCTTCATGGTAACGTTATTCCCCAATGGCAGTAGCCTCTCTCAGCAGGATAATGTGCCCGACTACACTGCAGGAATTGTTCAAGAATAGTTTGATGAATATAAGGAGTTAAACATGTTGACTTGTTTTCCAAATTTCCCAGGTCACAATTCTATCAGGCATCTTGTTAAAGATGCTAGAAAAATAAACATAATGCTGCCTCACAGCTTACAGGACTTAAAGAAGTTGGTCCTTCAATAATATTTATCATGTCTTCATAGGATAGCTGATACATGTATGATTGCTGGGGGTACAACCTATATATCTATAGAAATGACTAGAGCAGCGGTCAAGCATAGGCACTACTACCCCATTCAGAAAAGGCACTTGGGAACCACAGCTCTCATTGTCTCTGAGTGGTCGGACCCCCGGCAATTAGGGGCTTGAGAAGGGACTTGTTATCTGTATAGCACCAACTAATTTTTATTTATTACCCCCAGCTGGGTACTCATTTTACCGACCTCAGAAGGATGAAAGGCTGAGTCGACCTTGAGCCGGCTACCTGAACCAAGCGGGGATTAAACTTGCAACCTTGAGGTCATAAGCGAGAGCTAAGGACTGCTTTTTGCTGCCTTAACCCTCTGCGTCACACGAGACCCTCCAATTATATGTTCATCACTTATCCTGTTGATGGTGACCCATAAAAGATCTGCAGCTGTCATTATCTTTTTCTCAGATACCAGAGGTATCTTCGGGGGTCTTGTGAAGCCAATGCCCTGATAGTTCAGAGCTGTTCTGGTGGCACAAGGGGGACCAACACAGTATTAGGCTGGTGGCTTTAATGTTACGGGTGATCATTGTACTGCACGTTAAGGCCCATTTACACCACCTGATGAGCGCTAAAAAAACGCTACTCGGAGATCATTTTAGCGATCATCGGCGCGTCTAAACGCGTGCCCATCGTGCGCATTTCAGGCACTGCTAACTGATTATTAAATTCAGTCCAACCTAAAAATCATCAGTCAGCCTTATCAGCAGTTCTCCATGGGTAGTGCTGATAGCATTGTGTTCCACTGGAGAACAGAGGAACTGAAAGCAGATAAGAGCCCAGGCTATTCACTGCATTCAGCTAAGGCTTTATTTGCACACTTAATTGCTATTAAGTAGCTGAATAGCTACTTAATCGTTTATGTAAAATGATCACTCGAAGGCGTCACTCAAAATGTCGTTTGAGCGATCTTTTAGCGATCATCAGCTCGTGTAAATGGGCCTTAAGTATGCTATTGATATTGCAGTTTATTAATATATTGTGTGAAGTGTCCCCAGGACGGAGCTTCAAGGAGATAACATCCTCTTTATTCTGTTCTATACTTGCAGTTTTTTCTTCGTCAAAGCCAGATCTCTTTAACTTGTCAAATGTAACTTTTAGTTTTTTCTTCCCTAACAACACATCAATATGAGGACACTATTCAATGGAAATGGGAAGCGAGTCGTCAACTACATCTGCCTGTGTCATTTACATGAAATGCTAGCCGTCACTTCCTGATTGGATGGATAATGTCTCATGCTGAGAAGTTTATGTAATGTTACATCAAGGTCTGTGTTCCTGGAATACATTGGAAATAGATTTCTCAACAGGATATGGATTCATATTGGGAATTGCAACATGAAATACTTGCTTTCAGTTTCTTAGGAATTCCAGCAATTGTTCAAGTTAGCCGATATTAGCATGTGGCTCTTAAAGGGGTTGTCCCGCGGCAGCAAGTGGGTCTATACACTTCTGTATGGCCATATTAATGCACTTTGTAATATACATTGTGCATTAATTATGAGCCATACAGAAGTTATAAAAAGTTTTTTACTTACCTGCTCCGTTGCTAGCGTCCTCGTCTCCATGGTGCCGACTAATTTTCGCCCTCCGATGGCCAAATTAGCCGCGCTTGCGCAGTCCAGGTCTTCTCCTGTTCTCTATGGGGCTCCGTGTAGCTCCGTGTAGCTCCGCCCCGTCACGTGCCGATTCCAGCCAATCAGGAGGCTGGAATCGGCAATGGACCGCACAGAAGACCTGCGGTCCACGGAGGCAGAGGATCCCGGCGGCCATCTTCACAGGTAAGTATAGAAGTCACCGGAGCGCGGGGATTAAGGTAAGCGCTCCGGTGAGCTTTCTGTACGTCCCTGCATCGGGGTTGTCTCGCGCCGAACGGGGGGGGGTTGAAAAAAAAAAAAACCCGTTTCGGCGCGGGACAACCCCTTTAAGGTGTTACACAGCTACAATTCAAATAGGAAAGATGGAAAAATACTTCTGCAGCGCCATCTATTGGATGGCAGCATTCCTTCAAATCAAATTGTCTTATAACGAGTCTAACAATGATTGGGAATATTAAACCAAGCCAGAAAGCCATACACAGACAGACTGCTTCGGGGTAATTGCCCCTCCTCAGTGTGCAGCAGGTTTCTGGCTAAGGCCCCCTGTCCACGGCCAAGGCGGAATATCACTAGCGATATTCCGCCGCTGGGGATGAGGGAGGGAGACCTGTCAGGTCTCTGCAGTGAGCCTTACTAACAGATACTTACTGCTGAGAATCGCGGCATGCCGCGATTTAAATCCCGTGAGCGGAGAATCACTACGATTCTCTGCTTGTGAACGCCGGCGCTGCGCTTTCCATAGCAACACTATGGAAAGCTTCAGACAGAGTGATTTGACGGCGATTTATCAGCGGCGAATCATTGTCAGTGGACAGGAGCCCTTAGTCTGTGAGGGGCGCTTCTGACCCACAGCTACAATTAAATCATACCCTGACCAGCACAAGTCTTTCAGAAGTTGTGCACCACAAGGTAACTTGGAACTGTGCATCTACAACTTCCAGCATGAACTGACCAACACAAGCTCTCCAAGAGCTCTGCAACTGCAACTCCAACAATGTCCTGATCATGACCACACACTATGCAGGAGCGTGCAATTGCAATTCTTGGCATAGCCTAACCGCCATAAACTCGGCAAGAGCTGTGCATTCGACAACTTCCAGCATGACCTGACCATGACAGGTTAACTAGGGGCTATGCCACTGCAATGCTCAGTCTTGGCCAGCTCAAGCTCCCCTGGAGCTTTGGAACTTGCAAGTGGCCAGACCAGTATGAGTCCACCAGGAGCTGGAGAAGTGCAACTCCTACATGTCCTTGACCTACCATCAGAAGCTCTTCACTAACTCTGTAGCTACAACTTCCATCATGCTCCAACCACCAGAATCTGTCCAACTACAATTCCTAGAGTGCCCCATCAATATAAGCTCTCCAAGAACTTTGCAGCTACAACTCCCAATATACCATGACAGCTTTGTTAATGACCACCACTTCAAGCTAAGCTTTACGAATTAAAATGGTGATCAGACAAAGCTTTGCAGAGCAGAAAGAAATAATGCTTTATCTACAGAAGGTAAATCTCTGTCTTTGGAGATACTAATAAAGATGTTTTCTATGATGTGTAGGCTGGAAACCTCAACAAGAAAGAAGGGGATTCTTTACTGTAAGGCCTAATGCACACGGCAGTGGCTGGCTCCGCAAGCGGAATACCGCAATGGAGTCCGTCACGGCGCCCCCTCCCCCCCAAAGACCCCATACTTACCTCCGTATCCGCTGCGTGAAGTCCCGCATGACGCCCCAGCGCGCATGCGCAGTACAGCGCATGACACTCCTGCGGTGTTATATGACGTGTCGGCAACATCATATGACGCGTTGGGCGGGGAGCGTATTCACGCTATACTTCCGCTGTGCTACAGCAGAAGTATAGCGTGACGGGCTGCTTTCATTGACTACAATGGAAGCCGTCCGTGGGTAATTTCACACTGCCGAATTCCACTGTGGAATTCCGCAGCGTGTACATTGAGCTATCAGGTTCAATAAAACCTAACAGCTGTGGTGAAACACCGCGCATTAGCCCTAAGAGCAGTGAGACTACGGAACTCTGCCAGAGAACATGGTGATGGTGAACTCACTAAAGAATTCAAGAGGGGTCTGGACGTCGTTCTTGAGCGGAAGGCAGGAGATTACATTGTAACCTGCTGGGAGCCCAGACAAGAACAATTCAGGTGTTTGAACAGCAGGGTATGTGATTAGTCACATGCTGGGCTATAGAAAGAGCTTGTGGAGGCTCATTTACATGCAAATGAAAATGATAAACTGTTAATGGACATTAGTGTAGAGTAACACTTTATGCAAAAAGATCGCTAAAACTTTAAATCTTTCAATCGTTTGAAAGAATTATCTTTGCATGTAAATGGGCCTTAATGAAAGTATCTAATCGTAGAGATAATCAATGTTGAAATAAATTGGTCATTTTCACTGTGACCATAATGTGTACATAGTGATCGGAGAATGATTTCCATATCATTGAAGTGCCCTTAATTTGGGACTGCAGTGATTCTGACTGTCTCTGTGCAGCTGTACAGGGTCCATTGCAACTGTGCACAATGTCTACATCTCCATTCTCTCAGACAACTCTTGCATGAAGTGCTATGTTGTTTTCATTGTGTCTACACATTCTCCAGACCAGACTGAGCATTGCTGTGCTTTCCTTATCAGATAAGGCAGGGTAAAGTCTAAGGCCTCATGTCCACGGGGAAAATCAGATCCGCTGCAGATTCTCCATGGAGAATCTGCAGCGGGTCCCTCCTGCCCCGCGGACATGAGCGCCGAAAATAAGAATTTAAAAGTATTTACCATCCGGCGCGGGCGGAGAAGATCAGCTGTTTCTCACGGCCGGATCTTCATTTTCGGCCGGCGGATGAATTCCTGACGCCGGCGGCACGTCGCCGGCACGTCGCCGACGTGCCGCGCGCATGCGCCGGGCACATCCGCCGAGCCGAAGCAAGGAAGATGCGGCCGTGAGGAACAGCTGACCTTCCCCGCCCGCGCCGGATGGTAAATACTTTAAATTCCTATTTTAGGTCTCCCGCGGATCCGGACGGCTTCCATAGGCTTCAATAGAAGCCCGCGGGAGCCGTCCCCGCGGGAGACCCGCATGAAAATGGAGCATGGTCCAGATTTTTTCATGCTCCATTTTTTTTTAAATCCCTTTTATTGACGATCCGCGGGTATTTATCTACCCGCGGGTGGTCAATGCATCCCAATGCATATTTTGCCCGTGGACATGAGCCCTTAGTCACTGCAATCTGAACCTATCTCACCATGACCTGATGTCTTATTCATATGGTAGCATTATTCTATAGTTTCAGTTTTACTTCTGTATGCATTCTTAAGAAAAGAAGCAAGATGCATCATGATGACAGAACATAACAATCTGTTTGGGGACATTAAGTCTTCATGAATCATAGTTCTAATTAATATATGAGTCTGGCATTGTCCTTTAAATGGATTTACTGGGACTGAGCCAATAGAGTTTCAGGGCTTATGATGTGCTGACACTTTGTAATACGGTATATCTTGCCACTCGGACCTCCAGGTCTGAACATCAGTTTATCATTCAGAAGATTCAGCGGCCAAATTCGCGCTAGTCCGTGGAGAACAGGACACATCCAAGATCAGTACACTTTTTGGGGGGAAGGGTCATGTTTAAACTTGGTGCTCCTACAGATTTACAACTCTTTGCAGTTTTATACTACTTTGAGTGTACATCCTCTTCAGAACATCCTTGTATAGTGCACATCTTGACCCGGGGTGCTCGGCTGCAGATTTTGTCACATATTCTTGGCACTGATCTGCAGTAGATGTCATATTTTTATTTGGGTTTAATTTGAAGGATAGAAATCTGCTGCAGATCTGAACCAAAATCCACAACAAAACCTGCAGCATATCGGCTCTGTGTGAACGCTCCCTTAGGACTTCATTGGACGGATGTATTTGCTCACGCAAAATATACGCGCACAGTATGCAGAGAATGGAACTCATTGATTTTAATGGGTTTGTCCTCATCTTCTTTTTTTGTGCGCACAGAAAAAAAATTGGACCTGCTCGATTTTTGTGCACACTTGTGCACCAAGGGTTCCCACGGAAGTCTATGGGAGGTGCACAAATGCACAATACACTGCGCAATTCCATTAAAGAACATCTGGACCTCATTAGGCCAAATAGCCTTTTAAATAAGGGCAGGGAGAGTTCCGTGCACATCAACTTTGTTCACTGCACATATACGTTGCACTGAGGGAAGCGTATTTAAGCATACGCTCATCTGAAGCCGCTCTTTTTATAAAAAGTTGAGTGAGTTTAGGGATTTCCAGCTATTTTGCAAACCACTTGTCGTTCATGGTTGGTTTGTAAAGGTTCTCACCTAAGTTATAAGGACAATTCAGATGAAACTATCAGTGGATCTGGGACCTTGTCTAGGCTTTCATTGATGGGATGCAGGTCTATCGTTTGGCATAAATGACTTTTCAAATACAGCAGTCAACAATGACCGAAAGAATCAACACAGCAGCTTAAAATGTTTACCACATGTCTACCGTTACTTGGTATCTTTCACATAATAGTGCTGATAGTATTAGTCTATATTAGCCTTTCCCACTGTTTAAAATCCCTTATCACAACAGTATGCTTCACACTGACGGGTTCAATGTAGCCGCCCTCACTATAACAAGTATACATATATATACTCTTTCACGGAAGTCATTTGATTTTGAAGCATACATACACACATGCACACATGCGTCTACAATGCAACTGAAGGACATTTGGTCTCACAGCGCCCAATCCATGTACTGCCTTTGACATCACTGTCGTCTCTGTTTGCAGTGGAGTTTTGAATGATGAAACTGGACTGTTACGGAGTAGAACTGGGCTGTCTTCAGTGACGAATCCAGGTTTAGTTTGAACACTGATTGTCATGATCCTATCTGGAGACCTAGGGGTATCACTCCTGCTTTTACTGCGGAGCCGCACATTGCCCCCACTACTAGTGTTGTAGTCTACGGGGTCATCACATACAACAGTCGGTCCCCACTAGTAGTGGTGGTACGAGGGACAATGACAGCTCAGTGATATATTCAGGACATCCTGCAGACACATGTGTTCCTTTGAGTTATTTGGTTGCCCCTTAGCCGTCTTTTTTCTAGAGTAAATAATCCCAATTTGGATAGCCTCTCTGGGTATCCCAGTCCCGTCATTTCATGTATTAGTTTAGTTGCCCTTCTTTGAACCCCCTCAAGCACTGTAACATCTTTCCTGAGCTCCGGTGACCAGAACTGTATGCGGTATTCCATATGGGGCCTGACAAGTGCCTTATATAGTGGGAGGATAATGTTCTCGTCCTTCGCCCCCATACCTCTTTAATGCACCCCAAGACTCTATTAGCTTTTGCAGCAGCTGACTGGCATTGGTTACTCCTGTTTAGTCTACAATCCACTAGTACCCCCAGGTCTTTTTCCATATCGCTTTTGCCTAGCAGTACCCCATCTATATATATAAAGACGAAAGCCCTCACTGACTCATTTACTGACTGACTGACTCACTGACTCACTGACTGACTCACTGACTCACTGACTGACTGACTGACTCGCCAAAAGTTCTCCAACTTCCCGATGTCGTAGAAACATGAATTTTGGCACAAGCATAGATTATCTCCAAAATAGGAAAAGTAATTGGGTCCCAACTCGTTTATTCAATTCTAGCGCAAAAGAATTGGCGTCGAAATTTAACGTACATAATCTAAATCTCTCACTTCCCAATGACCTAGAAACTTAAAATTTGGCACGCGCATTGAATATGTCATAAATAGGAAAAGTTAATAGGTCCCAACTCGATTAATCAATTCTATGCGCAAAAGAATTAGCGTCCAAATTTTATGTACGGAATCTAATTTTCTCACTTTCCGGTGTCATAGAAATGGGAAATTTGGCACGAGCATTGGTTAGGTCATAAATAGGAAAAGTTAATAGGTCCCAACTCGATTAATCAATTCTATGTGCAAAAGAATTAGCGTCCAAATTTTACGTACGAAATCTAATTCTCTCACTTCCCGGTGTCATAGAAACGTAAAATTTGGCACGAGCATTGATTATGTCATAAATAGGAAAAGTTCATAGGTCCCAACTCGGTTATTCAATTCTAGCGCAAAAGAATTGGCGTCGAAATTTTACGTGCGGAATGTAATTTTTTCACTTTCCGGTGTCATAGAAATGGGAAATTTGGCAGGAGCATTGATTATGTCATAAATAGGAAAAGCTAATGGGTCCCAACTCCATTATTCAATTCTATGCGCAAAAGAATTAGCGTCAAAATTTTACATGCGGAATTTAATTTTCTCACTTTCCGGTGTCATAGAAACGGGAAATTTGGCATGAGCATTGATTATGTCATAAATAGGAAAAGCTAATGGGTCCCAACTCCATTATTCAATTCTATGCGCAAAAGAATTAGCGTTCACATTTTACGTACATAATCTAATTCTCTCACTTCCCAATGTCATAGAAACATGAAATTTGGCACAAGCATTGATTGTGTCATAAATATGAAAAGTTAATGGGTCCCAACTCGATTATTCAATTCTAAGCGCAAAAGAATTAGTGTCCAAATTTTATGTACGTAATCTAAATCTCTCACTTCCTGATGTCATTTTATATAAAGGAAACGTTGCATGGTTACCTCCCCATGGTGTTTCCTGGGTAACGCAGAGAACTATGCAAAGTGGTGAACATATGTTTTCTGCCCAAGCCCCCAGCTTATCTAGGTCCGTTTGTAGTCGTACCTTGTCCTCCGTTGCATTGATTATATTGTATAATTTTGTGTCATCTTCAAATATTGATATTTTGCTGTGCATCCCCTCTATCAGGTCGTTGATAAATATATTGAACAGAATGAGGCCTAATACTGAGCCCTGTGGCACCCCACTAGCGACAGTGGCCCAATCAGAGTACAAACCATTTATTACCGCCCTCTGATTTCTATTTCTGAGCCAATTCTTTACCCAGATAAATGCGTTTTCACCCAATCCGAGCTGTCTCATTTTATAAATTAGCCTATTATGCAACACAGTGTTAAATGCTTTAGAGAAGTCCAGATATACAAGATCAATACAACTCAAGGTGCTTGATTTTTTTCTTTTTTGACCATGAGTGTATCAAACCATATTAAATGACTAAAAAAAAGATGTAATTTTTGTATTAGTCTTTTGAAAGTCATCCTAGGTCCTTGTCGCCTTTTTATATGAATGTTTTCGAGGTCATTATCCTCAGTGCTTACAATTGAGTTGGCACATAACCTTGGCCTACTGGGCAAATTTGCTCTTGATCCCAATGGTATTTTTGTGCATAAGTTCCGTTTGTAGAGATGTATAAATATTATATATAGAAACATATTCTCTCAGGCATTGGTAAAGTATACTGATAAAATTACTAAAGCAAAGGTCCAACTGCCCTGTCCATTTACTGTATTCATTACTGAAACGCCTCTGCCTTTATGTTAATCCAACCCTGTGTATCATCTTGGTCAGATTGCATGTGCGAACAAGTATTGGTGTTAACTCTTCATTAATCTTCATTAAAGTCCGGGAAAATATGGAAAGCCTAGAAAATTCAGGTGGTTTCCAGAGCTGGCATTACTGTAACAAGCTTCCCATAAAAGACTGGGGATGCACATCGCAAGAGTGCCTGTTGTATTCAGTATAGTCATGTTTCTGCTTTTGTATTGTAATTTGTTGTTTCTCATAATTATCTATAGTAGAAGGATGAAATACGCTTCTTGAGTGCAGTGCTTGTAATCTTCATACTATTCAGCGCCTGTAACATTGATTTTTGAACCCATGGTAATTGTGCTGTCCATCTTTAAGCTAACTAAAGCCATTCATACTCCTACAATAACTGTTGGCTGAACAAGTGGCTTACAGCTATCATCCTTGACTTCCCTATAAACATGCATGCTCTGTTAGGGGAGCAAGCCAATGGCAGAAGTGTCTGGCCTATCTCAAACTATTGGAATTTTTGATATTCAGCATGCTTGACTCTTGGTTCCCCCTTTCTCAGATTGAGCATCAGGAGACATTCAGAAGCCCCTAAACACATAGGATTGTTGGCAGACCCACTGATATTGGTAGAATCCACCAACATTATTCTGATAAGTATATAAGAAGCTTGAAGGGATTGTCCAGGATTGAAATATTGATGGCCTATTGTTAAAATGGCCCAATAATGTCTGATCTGGTGGTGGCTGTGCCTGATACTGTAGCTTGGCCTATTTACTTGAATGGGATGAGCTGTGGTACCAGGCATGGCCACCAATGCAAACCATTTATTGTGCTGATCGGTAGATGTCTCGGAAACTGGACCATTATGACCGAAGATTAATGGCCTATCCTAAGAAACTCCTGTAGCTGTGGCAAATAATGAGAAAAGTTGTCTCAAAGTGCAACTCTTTACCACCATCACATTCCAGTTAAGACATTGTTTTTTTATAGGACTTATCGTATATTCTCAAGTATAAGCCAACCCGAATATAAGCCGAAGCACTTAGATTTAGCACAAAAAACTGGGAAAACTTATTAACTCGAGTATAAGCTGGCAGCCCCCACAGTGATTTTCAGGGAAGGGCTTTAAATATAAGCCCTTCCCTGAAAATCATCCCTAGTTGTAGTAAAAAAATTTTTTAAATCTATACTTACCTCTCTGCCGCTGCCGGGCTCAGGCATGTCTAGCCGCTTGGGTCCCCTCAATGTAAAGAAATTCTTTCAGCAGGCGGTGATTTAAAATCCCCGTCTGCTAAAAGCGCTGCGTCTAATTGGCTGAGTGCTTAGCCAATCACAGGCAGCGCTCAGCCATTCATTGAATGACAGTTGAGCGCTGCCTGTGATTGGTCACAGAGCTCAGCCAATCACATGATCATATGTGACATCCATGTGTTCTTCTATATTACAAAAAAGGACTGGATCTTATCACAGGGAGGAAGGTCTCCCTTTTTATTTGTAAATGTTTTCCTCCTTCTCACTGCTCGGGTTTACAATAAGGTTGTGACTGTGGAGGGAGATATACTTTGCACTGCATTGTTTATGTACCTGAATCCCATGTTAGGACCCTGCAGGAGACATCTTCTTAGCTTCCCATTATGGTAATATATTGTATACAGGATATCACAAATAAGTCTCCTAATGTAGGCCAGACAACTATTAACTATATCCCCAAAACAGATGAAATGGAACTCCATGAATCAGACATAGCTATTTGGAACTGTGATTTTTAGCAGGCCCATGGCTTGGGCACATCCAGTCTCACCTCCGTATTTACTACGTAATTCTAGTATTGACTTTTAGTTGACTGTAACTCATTGGCTAACGGATTCTCTTAATGTGTGTGTGTATGTATATATATGGCTAGATATCACTGATATAATGCCATTTCACCAATAGAACGTCATTATTCAGTCACATGAAGAACTTGGGAAGAGACTTACTGTATTTCTGCAAAGAATAAGCTATTTGTATCAGATAAATATGCAGGAACAACGGGGAAAACCAGCTCCTGCTTTCTGAAAAGCCAGTAAACGTTCCACGCTTTTACATGGTTACTAGGAGTCCAAAGGGAATATGTTGGAAAATCCCCTCAATGTCCAAAACAAAAGCAAGTGCACATAGTGACAATGAACAAATGCCATCTGATGGTTTGATGGTTAAGTTACTAAGTCAACCAAGTCTCACATATTCATGTCATATGGCTCTTTTGAAGGCTTGATATGTTTATGGTTAGTTTAGAGTAAAATATCCCATGGAGAGTACACCTATGGCAATACCTTTTTCACTGACTAATGTTAAGCGAGCCGAACCAGTAGAACCCTATTTCATGTGGAACTTTGCTTAAAGGTTGGTTCAACATGAACCCGAACTGATCTTACTGGGGGAAATCCTGAAAAAATGACCTTTGGGAGATAAATAATATGAAGGCTTGATATAGACCAATCTTCTAGACCAGTACTTAAGTACCATCAACGGGTCATGTTTTCAGGATTTCATTAGGTAATATAAGTATGGTCATTGCATCAGGACCACGTCCTATCTTTTACACGTGGGATTATTTAGTACCTCTGAAAAATGGCCATGTGACTGTTTTCATTGGAAAGCATTGGTTTTGATAGAGTTGTTTTTTTAGCGCACCTATTCATGAATTAAAAAACGCTCGTCTGACAGAGGCCTTATGGTGAGTGAAGAAGTTTTCTATGGATGATATTCTCAAATTATGACTTCTTGGTGGTACTTGCATCAATTCTAGTTTGAGCTTTGACATTTACTTCTCAATTAAAGTTAAAACGACCCCCCAGTTCTGTACAAACAAAGATGGCGGCAACACTTTTTTGACACCTGCTGCACACAGTGCATTAGTATGCATCAGTTGGCTAAAAGCCCGTTTACATGCAATGATTAGCGCTCAAAATTCATTCAAATGCTGGCATATGAGCTGCCATCCTTCACTCTTCGGTTGAACGATGATTTAAATCCAGTAAGCTTAAAATCCATCGTTCAGCCGGAGAGAGAGAATAGGGACTGCAAACTGTGTTCTGCACGGGAGTCGGAGATTACATTGTATTCTGCCGACAGCCCATACGAGACTCAATAGAGCTGTGCAGAGCTCAGACCTGGAGGCCCCTTTACATGCAATTGAAGCTGATAAAGTGTTAAATGGGCCTTAAGACCCTACAGCACATGCTTCTCTGACTGGTCAGTACTGCTCAATGGGCCTCACTGGCCAATCAAAACAATGTGTAGTGTGTTAGACTAATAATGCATACTAATGCACACTGTGCATTAGGTAGTCAGAAAATAGATGTCTCAATATTTGTTTGTCCATGACTGGAAAGTCACTTTAAGTAAAACAATTGCAAAGCACATAAGGAAAGGACATGACCACATTTTCCCATTGATTTGAACATGCTACCCAGTATACATAGCATGTTAACATCAATTAAAGTCTCTCACAAGTAAGACTGAATAAACCAATCTTATTTATCTTCTTGGGTTATTGTGCCAGGAAGGATAAGCCAAATTATCTTTATTGCTAGCGTTTCCTGTTCTGACATCTGTTGGGGAATTTTGTATGTGCACTAATTGTGGGACTGAATTAGGTTCTACCCTTCTGCGAGCCTGCATTCATTCATAAAAACAAGATTAGCGCATGATGCAATCATCATTAATTTAATTTTTTTGTTGATGTACGTTTTGTTTTTGTTTGCAGGGAATACTGCATGCATCCCATCCACATTACCCTTGTACCCAACTTCTGGCCCTGCAGTTATGGAATCGCCCCTCCTGAGACTCATGGCGGCACCATATCACACAACCTTTGTTCCTACAGACACAGACCTCCAGGCTGACCTCATTGCTGCTACCCAACCAGATGAAGATGGAGACACGTAAGGGCCTCCGAAACTCCACTTTATTCCCCTTTCTGCTTATCTGAACTGCAAATAATTTCTTCGTCTGGCATGTGTACTACATACTTCTCTTAAGGGGCTTCTGTAATTTTAGCTAAATGCACCTTAAAGAGGTTGTACCAAGATTTCAAGTTATCCCCTATCCGTAGGATAGGGGATAACTTGCTGATCAGTAAGGGCCTCACCACTGAGACCCCTGCCTATCTTGAGAGCGGGAACCACGTTTCCTCCTTACAGTGGGGTTACAGCACTCCCGCGCAGTGAAGAGGAAACTGAATCCAGTTAAATCCATTTACTTTCAGTGGATTGCCGAGACACCCAAGCAGCAAACGCACAAGTATTTCCATCAGCCCCATTGAAGTTAATGGAGCGCCAGCCACTCTGCCAGTGCTCCATTCATTCTGACATCACTGTGGGGAAAGAAGCGACCTCCGTAGTGACAGGCAGGGGTAGACACAGGAACCCTGTTCTTGAGACCCTTACCAGTCAGCAGCTTATTCCCCATCTTGTGGATAGGGAATAACTTGAAATCTTGATATAACCCCTTTAATGTAAAGAATGTAAGGCTGTTGTAGTTATATTAATATTGTGCTTGCTCTGGAGTTGCCTTGGTAGCATCAGCAGCCTTTTGCACATGGACTTCCATCATGGGATCCCCACTCACAAGAGTGGAGGATCCTAGCAAGATCCAGGATATCCTAGCAAGATCCAGACTAATCAGATAAATGAATTGGCTGTGGTGCCCCAGTGGTTTATGTCCCCTTTTGTAACGATGTTGGATCTTGGGTCTGGAATCCAATGGGAGAGGCAGCCATAGTCAAATATAAGCAGAGTTCGGTACACAAGGTTAGAGACCAAGCGTAGTTCAAGTAACTAGCATTGCTGGTCAAATCTGTAGTTTAATAGCTATATATAACAGTACAATAACTGCTAAATACAAGGAGCACATAAAACTTAAGGCCCATTTAGACAAAACGATTAGCGCTCAAAATTCGATCAAAAGCCATCTTCTGAACGATAATCGCTGTGTCTAAATGAGCGGCTATCGTGCACTATTCGTTCATCGCTTACTTTTAGCAAGCTAAAAGTCAGTGATGACTCTTATCAGCGCCATACTGAGTTCTTAGCAGGATACCGCTGATACTGTTCTTTCACCTGGTATCCTGCTCAGAGCTCCCAGCGATAGCTCCAAAAACAAAGCAGCTGTCAGCACTACTACTGTTCTCCGAGCTATCAGCTCAGCAGGATGCCAGCTGATAGCTCCAAGAATAAAGCAGCTGTATGCAGATGACTGCTCTCCTGCTGTCTTCTGCATACTGCGTCCGCCTTCATTTACACGCTGATAAACTCTTAAGTAGCTAATTAGCTACTTAAGAGCTTATGCAAAGTGATTGCTCAAAATTATCACTCAGGCAGCCGTTTTGAGTGATTTATGAGCAATCACCTTTCCCTGTAAATGAGCCCTAACACTGAAAACTCCAATTTTTAGTACGCAACTTAAAGGTGGCCAGTTAGTTGATCCCCTACATTATTTTATTAGTCATATACACAGGGAAGCAGTTTATTGGGCTGAGCATAAAGAATAGGTGGCCAACCATAGACTGGAAGTCAAGCTATGGCCAAACACCTAGTTACACTCAGCCTGTCAGTTTCTTGCATGATTCTGTATTTGAAATGTTGCCCATTATGGAGGGAGGAATAGGTAGTTGTAACCAAGGGCTCGGTAGGAGATGTGCTTCAGTGCTACAAATTGGACATGGTGAGTCGTAATGCAGTCCAACGTCCTACGCAAGCTCAGGTCTTCTCATAGAGAGGCACTCAATACTTTAACATTATAGCAAACAGGAACAGTTTGTCAATATAAACTACAGTGGTTGGCTGTGGGAATTATGGTGGCCCTCTGCCTTAACTCAATATCTGTAAGCACTGCTGTGCCATGACATCACCGCAGCCTGTTCATGGCTTGGTCTCTAGGAATCCTGTTATACTCAGCAAGGGACAGGAGCAACACAGCTAGCTGCAGCCGGGTGTGTGTGTGGGGGGGTGTAATTAGCTGTTTTTTGTTTTTATTCAAGAGCGTAAGCACTGGCCCACCAGGATTTTTTCAGATGGAATCTATGGCCACTCCACCTCTGGAACAAGGTTTTATAGAAAAACGTTTCTTGTTGCTTGGGTAGCACCAACATGTTCAATCACACTCTATACAGATTATCATCCTTTGCGTTAGTCTGTGATCCCATTGAGGCTCACAATCTAATTTCTCTATTTAAGACACACATTAAAGCCAATTAATACTTTACCAATATTCACTGTACATATATTGTGGATGCCGAGTGCCAGTGTGCAGAGCGCGCTCTATTCACAGTGGGTGTCAGCTGAGAAAACTCAGATCTCAGATAATGCAGATAACTCTGATCTCGGCTGTTTCACCACTTAGATGCTGCTATCTCAGCTGACACCCACTGCAAATAGAGTGGGCTCGGCTGTTAATACTGACAGTGGCAATTTAAATGGTCTGACAGAGGGAGGGGACTCCCTCTGTCTCCCGAATGGCCGTTTATGACAATATCGTGGAATACTATTTTTTTATTAAGGCAACATGGGGCCTTGTGAAGGCCCCCAGGCCTGCCATGGATATCCTCCTATTAATCTCTGCCTATTGCTAGTTTAAGTTGCTTACGGGGACTAAAAATAACATTGCTAGGTTTTTTAATTAGTTTATTTGATAAAAAATATAGAAAGCTTAAAAAAACCCTCATGTTTTCAGTTTTCATATTTAAAAAATTGCACAAAAATACAATTTATCAAAATATGAAATTGTTTATCCTGCATGGTGAATGCCATCAGAGAAAAATACACATTGCCAGAATTGTGCTTTTTAGTCATCTTGTCTCCAAGAAAAAATGGAATAAAAGGAAATTAAAAAGTCAAATGTACCAAAAAAAAGATACAGGTCGCTCTGCAAAAAATGAGCCCTCGCGCTTTCCAATTGATCGAAATGTAAAATTATGGGGGTCAAAATATGGTGAGAAAATGTTTATTTTTTTTTTTTCAAGTAGTAGAACTAAAAAATATACATTTGGCACTGCCTTAATCATATTGACCAACAGATTAAAGATAACATGTCATTTTTACTGCACCATGAACACCGAAAAAACAAGCCGTCCAAAAAATGGCAAAATTGCGTTTTTCTCCATTTCACTGTACTATGAATTTTGACAACACATTATATGGTACCCTTAGGCCACTCACACAAGCATCTGTAAAAATGCATTGTTTTTTACTGCGTGCAGAGCTATGTTTTTGTGTGCGTTTGCTTGCGTATTTTTGCACCATAACAACACAGGCAAGCAAGCTGATGATGTCATAACTTTTTTTTCCCCCTCCTGGCGGCAAAGTAACCTGCATAAAAAACGCAGTAAAACATAGTATTGCACATGTAATTGCATATTTACTGCGTGTTTCTTTATGCACCCCATTAATTTCAATTAGCGATTTAGAGTGTGTAATATGCGCTGAAACGCCAAAAATTGGACACGCTGTGTGTGATTTTGCATGCGTAAAATACGTGGTGCAAAAAACGTTAGTGTGAGAGGTCCCATTGAAATACATGGAGCTTTAGTGCTGTGTATTATGCGTGAGAGTAGCCTAAATGGTAGCATTGAAAAATACAACTTGTCCCACAAAAAACAAGCCCTTATACAGCTGTGTTGCCGAAAAAATAATACGTTTTATGATTTTTTGTTTTTCTTTTGAAAACTGGGAATGAAAAATGGAAAAAAAAAAGATGTCTATTAGAGATGAGCGAGCGTACTCGCTAAGGGCCAATACTCGAGCGAGTATTGCCTTTTGTGAGTACCTGCCGGCTCGTCTCAAAAGATTCGGGTGCTGTCTTGGGGGGCGGGGAGGAACGGGGGGAGATCTCTCTCTCTCCCCCCTGTGCTCACTCCCGCAACTCACCGCTCTCCCCCGCCGGCATGCGAATCTTTTGAGACGAGCGGGCAGGTACTCGCAAAACGCAATACTCGCTTGAGTATTTGCCCATAGCGAGTACGCTCGCTCATCTCTAATGTCTATCTATCTCATGTCTGTCAGTTTCCATGCTTTCAATACTAATCTGCACTCAGATGTTGCATGGAAGCCTCCTCTATCTGTATTTGTATCTTTAGATGACGTCAGTGCTCATCTCCTCATCTTCACCCCCTCAAGTCTTAAGTTTCACTTTATAGTAAGAACCTTTTCTGTGAAATCTGTCCACTTCCTAAAACTGACACATATCTAACTTCCCCCCCCCCTCCATCTTTCCCCCCAGCCTGTGCATGCCCTCCTCCATTGTCTACTCTCTATATCTTACTGTGACAGGAACATAAACTTGCATGCCTAGCAGCTGTACTACCATTACTTACACATACATTTGCTACATAAACCTCAGATGTAGACCTAGATGTCCATATTTGGAAAGTTTTGAATTGTTTATTTACTGGTGTTATTTTTGCAACAGGAGCATTTACATGAATGCGAAGGGAAATTCCAACCAAAAGTTTGCAATGATCTGCCATAAAAGTTCAATAACCTAAGATTAGCAAAAACTTGTATTAGTAAGGGAATCTTCAGCTTTAAAGCATTCTTGAAGCAGATAACAGGAAAGGGTGTTGGCTGATCTCAACCAGGGGTCAGGCTGAGTGTTTGGTCAATTGGACAGTGTCCAAGGGCTTGATATCTGAGGAGGTAATTCCATCCACCATAGAGCATAGTGGTGGGCCAGTGCTTAAAGATATTTAACCAGTCAATCATCTCCCATGAGGTTGTGTCACCAAACCAGGTGAGGTTATACCAGTAGTCTCAGCCATGGGTCTCAGTACATGTCTACCCAAGGCTAGTTATGTTCTTTACACATTAATAGATTCTGAAGGAACAAATCTTGCTTACTATATTATACCTATCAATTTCCCCCAAACAGTGGCACAGAAGCCACACGTAGCTCCTCAACCTCTGTCTGTAGCTCTACAGGTCTTGGCTGCTGTAGATACCATTGTGCACCAATGACATTAGAGAAATCATGGAATTATTGAAACTTTCTACCAGAGTCAAACCATGTCAATGGTAATTGATGCCAAGAACCATGATACTGGAATTCAGTTTTATCATTGTCCTACTCAACTACAGAATGGTGGCCACTGGCTGTAAAATGTTAAAATGTTAACCATTGTGAATTTGCATGATCTTGGTTACAGGTTATATCTGGTTCTGCAGTTTAGCTCATGCTAGTGCATAGATGTAATCCACAAATGTAGTAAGGAATGAATAAATGTGCACTATCATAGCTTAAATATGTATAGTAGTGGGTCTACCAGCAGTCCTGTGCAAAACTTGCATATGTTTATTATGACAAACTCAGCTATGCTCCAGATTTGCATTCACCATTTTTCTCTTTAGTGTACCATATTGGCCCTGTTTAGTGTATGTGGGCTTCCTATCCCCAGTCACTGAAGAACACGTCTAGCAATAGAAAGATGGATCTCCGTTGAGTGAACAGCTGGGGCCAATATTAGTTAGTGTTTACAAATTGCCCCAATATTTCATAGATTAGATTTATTGTGTACTGGATTGTTCTCTTGCTTCCAATCTACCATCTTCTTATCTCGGTTACATCTGACTATGTTAAGTGCTGTCTTTTTCATGGATAATCACTTGGATTCTCAAACGCAGTGCTCTATTAGAAAAGTGGTACGGCATGTTGACTTCTCACAGTTTTCCCAGTAATGATGATTTTCCACCCTTCTTGATTTTGCCCCAACCTCTTTTATGCATTTTTGCTTATTTTTTTATTTTTTAGGGCATTGCATATTGCTGTTGTTCATGGAAATGTATCAATAGCCCATCGAGTGATCAGTTTACTAAACCATGGGAGAAGAGATGTAGATATACTCAACAACCTCAGACAGGTAAGCAAGAGGAATGTTCTTTATTTTGCTTGTGAATACTTGGTAGATTTTCCCCTGTGCAAATTGCTCTTAAAGAACATGTTTCACTTTAAAAAGGAAGACTTGGTGTTGGGTGGAGGTTGCAATAGTGCTACCCCACCCCAAAGGTTTAACACACCCATGTCCCCTGAATCTAGGATTAACTTTTTGTACATGTAGTTGCTTCAGTCTGAATTACAGAATAGGTTCATCAAACCTGAGTCCAACTTCTTGTCAATATCTACTTACAAATAGGTTCCTTGTCGTTTTGACTTGCGAATAGAGTTGACCGTTGACTTCCCTTTTGGCATGAACTTTTCTTTTAAGTTTAAAATGAAAGTTCACTTGAAGAAAACTTTGTAGTCACTAAGCATTGGTGTTTTTTTGAGCATTAGTATTAACAAAGGGGGTTTGGAGTATGGTTAATTGTCAGAACCCTTTAGTAGTTATCAGGCTTGGGTATGTTGTTGGCCAAATTGGTCCCACGCCATTGAATACCTCCCATGTTGTCTTCTGACATGTCTCACATGACTATTAAAGTGAAAATGGTTGTCTGTTATTCTCAACTACTGTTTATTTGATGATTCACTCAAAATCAAGCTGATTAGGGGGAAGTGTCCCGTTGCTGGAACCCACAACAATTATCTGTAACCCACAACAGTTAGCTGAAATCTGGGGAGGAACTTGGCAGTACGTGTTCAGTTCTCGTGCAGTGCCACTGCAGAGAAAATCAATCATTTTACAGTTCATTGAAATCAGTGGTTTAATGTGTGGACATGTCAAGATGCTCTAGATTAGGGTTCTGGACAATGCACCTCCCTCGGTTAACTCAGAACAGCATAATAGAGTATTTGAAAGTGAGTTTTCAGTCTACAACCATCTATAACTTTTTGCTGCATGAACATGACAATTTAAAATATGATTACGTAAGACACTTGTATCTTTTTGAAATTCTTTTAGAACTCCTACTAACATGATTTATCAAGTCTGGATGATCAAAGGTGAATGCAAGGGCAGGAAAGCCCCAGCTACATGGCATGATTACTGGGCTGCAGCCAGTGGTATTGGCAGTTGTGTATCTTACAATATTGTAGATTCTAGGCTTACTTTGCTCTTTAACAGGCTATAAAAGGTCAGACTTTATTATGTACATTTGGCTGATTAATAACTATGTGATCATGTCTAGACTAAGCCATTGATTGACCCCGAAACCATGAGTATCACAATCATCATGTTTCAGTTGGCTAGAGTGGTTTGTATGGCTACAATACTATACAGCACACCCAGAGCTTCTAGAACAGTATTCCTCAAACTCCAGTCCTCGCGAACCCTCAACAGATTAGGTTGTCAGGATTCCCATAATACTGTAAAGGTGATTAAATTATTGTCAGTGCATCAAACATTGCCACAGGTGTTCTCTCTATAGCATATCCCACAAATCATGGAAAGGAGTTTAGAAAACACTGTTCTGGAGAAATGTCAACTTCAATTCTTCTAAAGGCTGGCTAAGTAGCGGCTAGTTCTCCTTTAAAGTCAGCTGAGATCCTTTTTTTACTTATTTGTCACAATGGTGGTGCAATACAAAACTGTATAGTTCACAATCAGTGGCACAATACACTTAATGGTTGCTGAACACTTAAAGGCACATAACATTTGGTGATCAAATGCAGCATTTGTAACTTGCCGAACTCTTCTAGTAACTGGAACAGTCTGCGGTGAGGTTCTTCATTAGGGCAGAGGTCTTTGTGCTCCCACAGGGTCTTTGTTTCAGAAGGCTCACCACAGGCACAGCGTCGCTTGTTCCGGCCTCTAGCTCCTGCTACTGCCATGATGGTCAAGCCTAGACTTACAATTCTCATAGGCGAACAGGTTCTTCAGACACTTCTTGCAATCTCCCTGCACTCCCGATCCTGGTGCCAAAACATTGTCCTACATACACTCCCTTTTGCCCCCTCGTTCCAGGGTTGTGGCACAGTGCTTTAATATCACAATGCATGTACTTGTATCAGTGTTGGGTTCTCCTGGGCCCATGTACTTGCAGGGACCTCCTTCTACAAGCTGGCAGCGAAAAAAAAATAAAAATAACCAGTCCTACTGCCTAACTACACTGCCAGGATTTGGCGGCGCCACCATGTACCGCAGGCTGCCAAGTCCACTAGATCTCAGACAAAAAGCTGCACAGACATTGTGCGGCACAATACAGTATAACATGCTATGCAAGCTCAAAAACAATATTGCTACTCCAGTACCAGAAGAAGACTAAAAACAATCCTTACTTTTTAGTATACGTTTAAAACATGATTTGCACATCTCTTAAAGTTATTACATGTTTCAAATCCACAATACATTGTTAGTTATTGGCTATGTGACTAATAATCTACTGGAGAGTGGAATCGCGTAAGCACTTTTTGAGATGTGAACATCATGTTGTAAACATATGCTAAAAAATAGAATTGTTCTTCATTTTCCTCTTTTGCTGGGGTACAACAGAGGAAAAGTGCCTTCCTCAGATTCTTTCATTACTTGTGGTTGATACACGATTGTTTCAAGATAACAAGTTTTAAACAGTCCTTTTTCATAAGGGCGAGGATAAGGTTTACCAACCGCCACCCCTTACATACTTATAGTTAAACATGTCCCCAAACAGTAAGCTGATTACAATATGCCTTACTGTTGGAATATTCAGCAATGTGCAGCTCAATTTTCCTGTAGACCAGAAAATGTAAGCATTAGACAGTTCCCATTGACATCAGTAGACTGTCCATGTTATGCCCGGACCTGTTGGGTCCTCCATAGCACAGACCCTCTTGTAGACGCTCTCTGTTCTAGCTAATAAAGCAGAGGCATGCAGAGATGGATAGGATCTTGCACTAGCAGTATCACCAATCGGAGGAGGTTGGGGCGAGAAGACAGTCTGGGCCTTTTCTGGGAATTGGAGGTTTCAATCAATTGGGGTTATAGCCTGAGTCATGATGGGAGACATTGTGGCCTTATCCTCATGTGTTAACATCAACATCATGGGGCTCTTGTGACCAGGATCAGGCCATTCTAGGTCAAGCTTTGGCTGACCATGGAAACCACAGTATTAGGGATGAGGCACAGTAGTATACCAAGGGCTTCAAGGGTGAGTCAGAAACATTTTCTGACCAACTATGATGCTCATTCAACTTTAATAAGAACACTGAAAGCTGAGAAGTATAGCAAAAGGCCATATCCAGGCCAAAATCCCAAACAGAGTCCCTGGGAAAGAGGCAGTTAAAGTTCATTCTCTCAGTTTTAAGCCTGGGAACTGGGAATTACAGAAAGTTCTTAAAAAGTCCTTTATGGCTTATTTTAAAATCTGCCCACATTTCGGGTATTACACAGCCTCTGACTCAAGAGCTACCTCCAGGGATGATTCTCCAGCAGCCAATGGAGTAACAGAAGGCTCGGGAAACTTTTGGAGTTGGCCAACAATTTCTTTCCTTCACTCACACAATGCCATAGGGTACGAAATTCTCACCGATCTTCTCCACACACAATTTTTTCTTTTGCCTCCAGCATGCACTACCCACTTTTGGTTTCCATTCTGTGGCATCCCGCCAGAGGCAGCCATTCCCCAAGACTCCTGTATCAACATTAAAGGCACAGGAACATACACCTGTGCAAAACAGAAAAACAACCAAACACCCCACTACAGAGTTGCCTTCTATTAACTCAAAAGGTAGTTTTTCTAAACCAGACAACCCTTTTTAAATGGACCATCTGGTTTCTCATTTCTTCTTACAGTTGTGCTCCTATAACAAAAAAAAGCTAGAAAATGCAGAAGTGAAGGTCATAGGTTTGGAGAATTTTGTGTAAAAGCTATACCTTGGCCCACCACCATGTAATGGGTGAAATTCAGTCGTACATAGTGACTCTGTATGAGATCTATGGAGGTCATTCTACCTCCAGCTACACAGCTGCTGTCTCTTATGTATCATCAGAGAATGGGGACCTAGATATGGCTGCTATCTCTGCACCTTCATACCATTTTAGATTGCATGTTGAAATCAAAAGAAGACACCATAATAGAAGACGCAAAACATATAAAACTTCTTTCTTAAGAAGCATATAACTTTTATACAATGTAATTGTCTCCTGCCCTGTCTGATTCTGCACAGTAAAACCTCTGGCTGTTGCTTCTGTTGTAAGGCATCACAATCGGCAGACGAGCACTTTATAATTAGTTCAGCGTTTCTGGCTCTTGCTGGAAGTCACATGACCCTGGGGATCCCCCCTTTGCTGTTTATCTCCATTTCCTCCTTCTGCAGCGGTACCAGTGAGAACTAGTGATACCGCACAACAGACGTGGCTGCAGGATCACGAACACAACAAAAAGCAGTAATCATGATATTTCTCGCACAGAATGATTAAAAGCATAACTGTGGTTTGGAAGAACAGATGTAGCAGAGCAGAGTTTGTCGTGATACCACATCTGGGGTTTTACATGGGACTGCAAGCAAATAATAATAATAATAATAATCTTTATTTGTATAGCGCCAACATATTCCGCAGCGCTTACATAGACAGGGGGAATACAGAAAGACAAAATACAAACATTACAGAACCACGGTTACATATAGTAATCAGTTGATGGAAACAATAGGGGTGAGGGTCCTGCTCCAACGAGCTTACATACTCCAAGTAATGGGGTGATACAGAGGGTAAAGGGGCTGGAGATGTGCACAGTATGGCGAGGTGGAGAGTGAGCGATGCTATACACATAGACAATGGTCAGACATTTAGCCGTGTGACGGCAGAAACGGTGTGACTGCAGGAGCGGTTTATGATGGCTAGCAGGGATTGCAGTCAGTAGGTCAGGGAGCATGTTATCAGGCGGAGTACAGAGAGGTTTGTTTAGGGAATGCGGTATGCCTCCCTGAAGAGGTGCGTTTTTAGAGCACGCCTGAAGTTCTGCGAGTCCTGGATTGCTCGGGTAGCCTTTGGTAGTGCGTTCCAGAGGACCGGTGCTGCTCTGGAGAAGTCTTGGAGGCGGGAATGAGAAGTTCGAATTAAAGGGGCGCTCAGTCTGGTTTCATTAGCAGAGCGGAGAGCCCGGGCTGGTTGATGGATTGAGATGAGGGAGGCGATATAGGGTGGCGCTGTACTGTGGAGGGCTTTGTGGATGAAGGTAGCGAGTTTGAATTGAATTCTGTATTTAACGGGCAGCCAGTGCAGTGACCGGCACAGGACAGAGGCGTCCGAGTAGCGGCTGGACAGGAATATGAGCCTGGCTGCTGCATTCAGGATGGATTGGAGAGGGTAGAGTCTGGTACAGGGGAGGCCGATCAGCAACGAGTTGCAATAATCGAGCCGGGAGTGGATGAGGGCGACAATAAGCGTTTTTAACGTCTCCACAGTGAGAAAAGAGCGGATTCTTGCGATGTTCTTGAGGTGCAGCTGACATGTTCGGGCCAGAGATTGGATGTAGGGGGCAAAAGAGAGATCAGAGTCAAATATGACCCCAAGGCAGCGGGCGTGTTGTCTAGGAGTTATGGTGGCGCCACACACTGAGATGGAGATGTCAGGATGAGGTCGGTTAGTGGAGGGTGGAAATACCAGTAAGTCAGTTTTAGAGAGGTTTAGTTTTAGGTAGAGAGAGGACATGGTGTTAGAGACAGCGGACAGACAGTTAGTGATGTTTTGGAGGAAGGGTGCAGAGATGTCACGGGCAGAGGTGTATAGCTGGGTGTCATCAGCGTACAGGTGGTATTTGAGGCCAAAACTCCTGATGGTTTGTCCAATAGGGGCTGTGTAGATAGAGAAGAGAAGGGGGCCAAGGACCGAGCCCTGGGGGACCCCAACAGCAAGGGGAAGAGGAGGGGAGGTAGAGCCAGCAAAGGAGACACTGAAAGAGCGGTCAGATAGGTAAGAGGAGAACCAGGAGAGGGCAGTGTCCTTTAGGCCAATGGAGCGTAGCATACTGAGGAGGAGTTTGTGGTCAACAGTGTCAAACGCTGCAGAAAGGTCAAGGAGGATCAGTAGGGAGTAATCGCCCCTCGATTTGGCTGACAGTAGGTCATTGGATACCCTAGTAAGGGCAGTTTCTGTCGAGTGTTGAGGTCGGAAGCCAGACTGTAGGGGGTCTAGGAGAGAGTTCTCTGATAAATAGCTTACAAGGCGGGAGTAAACTAGGCGTTCTAGTAGTTTGGAGATGAAGGGGAGGTTTGAGATGGGTCTGTAGTTGGCAGCATCAGTCGCGTCCAGAGTCGGTTTCTTTAGCAGTGGGGATATGATGGCGTGTTTGAAAGAAGAGGGAAAGATGCCAGAGGTCAGAGAGAGGTTGAATATAGCAAACTTAATGTATTCTTTTAACTAGGAGCATAAAAGCAGCTGGTAAATGATAAGTTCAGCTACATCTGCACTACATTAAGGTTGGGGAGTTTCACAGAGAGCTATTTCTTGGGACCCTTTTATATGGGACAACCTGTTGGGTGCAGATGCCCGTAAAAGGGCCCTTAGAGGTTGCCTCATCACAAACTACCATTCGAGAGCTGCCGCAGACTTCAGCTGTTTGCTGCATACGAAACTCCCAAGACCAATGGCAATGATATGGCTGGCTGCTCTATGCATTATTACATGGCTGTCTATGTAATACATGGACGGTTCAAGTCAGCCAGAACTCAGGTTCTCAGAAGGGGGTCCCAAGTCCTTCTATGGTGTCCATAAACCCTAGTAGGGCCGTAGAATTAGAATTAATTTAAAATTGTAGAGATTAGGTATGTGTCATTTACCCAGCAAAATGTACTTTATTAATGTAATTACGGTATTATACTTCAGCTTTTAGAGAATATTGTGAATGAATGAGTGCAATTCTGCAGAATATTTCATCTCTAGTGTGTACAGAGGACAAAAAGTGTCTCTTCAAAAATCAAAGTGAAGCTCTTTTGTACAGTTGGTTTGTGCCAGAGGCATAACTTGCAGCTATATATGTGTATCTCTGAATGCAAAGTATGCGGTCATACAGAATATACCTGCAGTTCTGTCTAACATTACCACTTTATATGTGTCATTGCATCTCTGCTCTGGAAATGTATAGCACTGTTCTCCCATCTTACATGGTATAGAAGCTATGTTGGTATGTTGGCCCAGTCTCTGAGTATCCCACAGCTCCTCCACGTTCCAAGGGTCCAGCACTTAGATGTCCTTTTATCCCATAAGAGATGAATTGTTCATGACCATTTAGCAGGTGTCCGATGAGAAGTTAGCATTGTGTTGGACTGGAGTACCTTGAGTCTTTCAGAGGCATTGGTGCTCAGGGCCAACCCAACATCCGTAGAGATGGAGGGTGGTTAGCATTGGTCGGAAAGGTCTAAAAGGTTATTTGTGACTTGTCTATGAGAAAAAAGACTCTAGTGGCAAGTGTTCAGCTCCAAAGTCAACTTCAAAAGAGGTTGTTTTCTGCTGCCTGCACCTCCCACCTCTTCTGCTGGATTGACACCACTCAAGGATTAGGGAGAGTTAAACCAGGGTTATGCCTCCTAGCTAAAAAACTCATAGCAATGCATACAATAGGTGCCATAGAAGTAGTTAATAGGCCTGTGATACCGCTACGGCATGCAAAAGCTATGAGAGCGCGTTGCAGTGCACGGAGACTTGGGAGCAAAATTGGAAAAAGTCAAATATCAGGATGACGACTTTTTTATCCAGTCTTTTGTCCTTCTTCATTGACTCTTTATATCCTCTCCTCTTCCTCCAGACGCCACTTCACCTTGCAGTAATCACTGATCAACCAGAGTTTGTGGATCTTCTCTTGCAACACAGAGCCTCCCCTCTAATCCCCGACCGCAATGGACAGACCTGCATTCATTTGGCCTGTGAATATGGAAGTATCAGGAGCCTAGAGGTGCTGATGACGGCTGGAATCAGAGACTTGGAAGCCACCAACTACCATGGTGTGAGACTATGTAATATCATGTGATTATGTAATCCAGATGGTGAATACAATATTGTGGCAATATACCGTTTATAAATGTAATTTATACATTTTTATTAAGTCCAAGAATTTTTTTGAATTTTTCAAAATGAAGTTTACAAAGTCTTCTAAAGAAAGAGTGTTCATGACCTACAAATCTAGATTGAATACACTCCAGTGGCAAACTAGTTTGCAAAGTAGAAAAGACCTTAAACAAAGAAGTTATGACAGTTCAACCAGTTAACAAAGAAGAGTCTGACTGCTTGTTGTCTCCTATTATGTAAATGATTACGTGAAAAATTAGGAGGTGTTCATCCAAGTTTCCCACAATATGCAAAACCGTACATATGCATGTTGTTGTGTAGCATACCTCGTTTCCTGGATGCTAGTGATATTAGTAATGACTTCCTGGGTGTGCGGTTGATGAGATTCTGCCCAGTGCCTGGTGATCACTAATGCTCCTTTTAGCCGAGCCGATTCTCGTTTGAACGTGCGAGTGATGTCACCGCTAACTCATTCGCACTCACGTAGCCCGTTTAGGCAGGCAGAGGCATTGCTGGCTCATTTGAACAAGAATCGTTCAGTCCCCGTATAAGTGAATACAGGAACTGAATGATTGCTGTTTAAACCAAACATTAAGCAAACGAGCCAATAATTTTTATGCCTGCGGAAAATGAACGAAAAAATTTAATTATTCTCGTGCGTCGGTTAGACCAAACGATTTTCATTCACTTTCATCCGTTCAAATGATTTTTTTGAACGAATCGTTACGTATAAACACAGCATAATTTAGTTGTTATACAATTGAAAGCTGTTTTTGGAACACTGCCACCTAAAGGTCAAATTACTATGCAAAAATTGACAAAACAAATGGGGTTAGAGATATGTTGTTTCCCTAAAACACAAGCATTTAATGCAAAGATTTAGCTGTTCCTAGTTCTGCAATTGCATCTGGGGCTGACAGCTCTATGTACATTGTGGCTCTGCCATATAGTGCCACCACATGACAAGTGCTTCACAATACTTTACTAAATACTGCATCCGAACATGACATGCTTTTTTCTTTGAGGCTCCGTATGGACCTGTAAAGCTTTTTACTGTCATATTATGGCTTTGTACAATTTAGATCTTGTGCAAACTGCAAATAACATGATAAAAATAAGACTTCTATAGTATGGCTCCTGGCAGCCATACTCTCTTGTACTACTGTGCCCCTGCTGGTTGTGATGGGTAACACATTGGGATTCTAAAAGTCATTTAATGCTCCTTTCAGTGACGTCACAAAGGAAGTCCCCTGCTATTTACAGTATATGACAACAAGTCTAAGTATGTAAGCACCCACTTCCTTCCGTTAAATTTGACACCTTCTGTATCAGATGATCACCTAATCCACTGATGCGTTTGTAAAGGTCCCCATAAACTGTTACACCAAGTGACAGCAGATGCTCAGTGACTGCTAATTCCTTGGCTTTGCATATTCTGTATTCTTCTATATGCATATGTTGGTACGCAACCTAATGATTGTAAATGCAAAACAAACTTTCCAATTCTCTGCATTGTGTAATGCGGTTTCACTTGGCGGGTTGTGCGTTTTAATGTATCAGTATGTTTGTCCTGTAACATAGCTGGCTCCATGTCACTCATCACACCTATTTTCTTTGTTCCTTCAGGTATGACTGCACTGCATGTGGCCGTCAGGTCAGGACGTAGGGATACCACTGTGTGTTTACTGGAGCATGGAGCGGATGTGAATGCTGTGGTACAATACCCTTTACTGTCTTACTTTTTGGATGTTTTTCTTGTTTATATTGTTGATATTGATTACACATATCGTGGCTAACAATAAGTACGGAGGGAGCGTGATGCCAACGTTGTTCCTTTTATCTGTTCCCATTTCTGTTTGTGTAAATGACGACTTAACTCCCTCAATACACATAGATGTAAGCAATAAGACATTTTATGTTAAGGTTGGCATGTCCATTGTAATGGTAGTGTTCCAGTAGTGGAAACCTGAACTATTGCTTGGAACTTCTTTATTTGCTTTGATAACAGCAACTATTGTTCCAATGATAAGAGAATAAAAAGTACACCTGGTTTGTTTGAGTGAAGGCATAAACATTCGCCCCATAGACACATACAAGTGGTACGTTTCTGACGAAACTATTGGAGATCTTTTGAGTTTTGATGTAGAAATGTGTGCTCTTCATCCTTAACTCCTGTCTCTACTACAGGATTTAAAGAGCGGACAGAGCCCGTTAATCCAGGCCGTGGAAAGCAGATCTGAGGAGCTGGTGTCACTTCTGCTTCAGGTGAATATCTATGTATATGTAGTATACTGTACATGGCTACAATGTAACCAGTCAGCCAAAGTGTAACAATATGTATAGTGGAATCCTGGGTCTTCACTGGAAATTAGGGCGAATTCACACCTGTGCTTGGGGTTCCACTTTCCTGATCTATTCGGGGAGCAGGTAAGGGGAATCCCCGCAGCTGAATGGCTCCTTCTCAGGACTGTACCAAACAGACCTCATTGACTATAATGTGGTCCATTTTGTTTCCATCCAGCTGCCAAACTTTTTCTTCTGGTATTTTGAGCCGAGCCTACGACAGAACCTCTGACCGGAGGTTCCAACGCAGATGTGAAACCAGCCTTATGGCCACTTCACACAAGCGTATGTGCAGAAACGCTCACCTTACTGCAACATATTTGCGCTATGAATGAGGCTGTTTTGAACGCATGCCGGCGCATACTTTTTGTTCATGAAACACTACCATGCCCTGATTTGAAAGGCTATTTAGCCTAATGAAGTCCAGATGTATTCTTTTTTTACAGAATTGTACAGCGTATTGCACACTTCCGTGCACATTCAGTGCTCGCTTGCACACCTCCAATAGATTTCTTTGGGGTCTTTTTGGTGCACAAATATGCACAAGTATAGCGCATGCTGCGTTTTTTTCCTCGCACGAAATGTGTGCTAAAAAATAGAAAATGAAAGCGAGCCCATTGAAATTAATGGGGTCTATCCTCTAAGTATTGGGCACGCAAATGTGTACATTAATACATCTGTCTGAAAGAGCCCTTAGTGCTGAAAGTAAACTAAAACAAATACCCTGACCTAGTCCTTGTCATACAGCTTAGTACATATCGAACTGTAGTAGTGTAGGTAGTCCAGAAAAGGTTTCTACCATAGGCGTACCATCAGGGGTCGCTGGGGTTGCAGTGGCGACTGGGCCCCTGCCCTGAGGGGGCCCAGAAGCCACCCTCCGCCATATACATATGCACATTCAGTGCATTATCGGCTGGTTGCTCTGTCTGCAACACTGCACCGATCACGGGGCAGGCAGTGCAGTCAGCCTGAGAGGAAACAGAGAAGAGCAGAAGGGAGGACGAAGGAGGCAGCCACATGGGTCGGCAGGAGTGATGATGTCATCATGTGCTTCCCTTGCCTCTTGCTGGACATAGGCTGCTGCGTCTGCCTGTGCTGCTGCTATCACATGGAGAAGTGGTCCGGGCCCCGGGGTATGTGTATATGTGTGTGTATGTGTATGTGTGTGTAAATGTGTCTATCATCTATCTATCTATCTATCTATCTATCTATCTATCTATCTATCTATCTATCTATCTATCTATCTATCTGTCTGTCTGTCTGTCTGTCTGTCTGTCTGTCTGTCTGTCTGTCTATCTGTCTGTCTCATATCTACATAATGTAAAACTGCATGGTATATCTCAAAAGATGGGTAATTACCGAGGCCTTGTTGGGATGGGCACATGGGGCAATAAAAAAGGAAGATAGAACAGGGGAAGGGACTTGTTATTTGTATAGCGCCGACTTATTCCGCAGCGTTTTCAGGTAATATGGGGTATACAATCTGGTGTTATGTGAGGCTTTGTAAGCTTGCTGAGCTGCAGTAGTTTCAAAATGGAAGGCGCTCAACAAGCTGCTCCTGGAACTGGAAACAGGAAAATGAGTGTTCCTGGGGACTTCTTATAGATTATATAGGCATTATAGGTACTGATCTTATTGGATCTGTGAGAGGAGATGAAACTTTAACTTTTAAAACTTTTTTTTAAAACTTTTACGTGATTGCGATTATTCATTAAATAACAGAGATCACGTGACCAGGGACTGCACACCGTGGCGCCCGTTGACAACTCTCAGCTGTCGGTTATATCCAGTAGCTGATAGCAGGAATCTGGCACACTACCCAACCCAGTAGCTTTATTCTATAGGGCCGCCGTGTTTTTATTGCCATGTAGAATAAAGCCTAGACACATGGGACATGAAAACACGTATGGGTGATCACTAAGGGGTAAACATATTACCCTTTTTAATCAAAAATAAACTTTTTTTATTATCCCTTTTGCATTTTCTTTTAGTCCCCATAGGGTCACAGACAGCTAACACCCATATTGTATGGAGCAGGATCGACCCCCAACCCTGCTCAATACAAACCTTTATGATGTAAATGTATGTCATGGGGCATTAAGGGGTTAAACGACCCTCCGGTTTTAGGACCAAATTTTGTCCTGGGTCCAGAGGAGGCAGTTATATTACCTGATGTTGGTGTTCTGTGCCACTGCCCCTCTGATCTGCTGGCTTTGGGTCCCATTTTCAACTATCCAAGCAGGCCAATGCATTCTTTAGACTACCAAATCCCCTGGGTGCATTGGTAGTGTTAGACTACCAATGTGTTATACCTGCTCTTTGACTGGTCAGCACTGCTCACATGATTTATGCTAGCCAATGAGAGACCACTGCACAGGGTGCATTAGGTAACTAGAAAATTGCAGCTGCTATTGGACAGCTGAAAACAGGATCCCTAACCAGTGGATCAAAGGGACATTAGCAGAGAAGAACAGCAGCAGGTATTATTCATTCAGTCCGGGGACAGAAACTCACCCTAAAACCGGAGGGTCACTTTAAGTGAACAGGACAGGGGTAAAGAGTATAGTACATATCCCAGATTACTGACGAGGCTCTGTGCTCCAAAACACATTTTACAGCTGGTTTATATCACAATAAAAAAGAAGTTTTGTATATTGTCTCACCTTATGCGGTTATTATTGGAAGGTTGCGCCATACATCAGTTTTTCTCAGCCTGAATTTTCGTGTTATTCTATGCCCACTTCCAGTAGGGCGTCCACATGGTTGACCAACACCTCCATAGTATTGCACCACGTTTCATCCTCTTTCCTCCATGGCCTTACCGTGGTCTTGAAGGCTTCCAGGCATGATTACAGAGTTACGGGTTACTCCAATCATTCTCCCACCTTTTCTTTTCGCTGCTTCATACCAGTCAATTGTATAATTCTCCATTCTAGATTGACTTTGCTTTATTTATTCATTCAAGATTATATAACCCCCTCCCGGCCATATCCTTGTCTTATGGATCTGTAATATGGCGCCCATAGCTTCCTCTCGGCCCACAAGGTACCTCTGATTTTATACCAAGGCACAGGAATGATCCACAAGAAAAAAAAACTTGGGATGTTCCATTGATTGAGTATTCGGGAGGCACATGGTATGCCTATGGGTCTGTAATGCAGACCTGTAGGGACTCTCTGCTGCTGTACATAATCTTTGCACATGAAGGCTTAAGCGAATATTCCTTTTAATGACACGTGAATAGCTAAATGTTCTCCGAAATGTATAAAATTTTGATTCCAGAATTTACTGTTAATGCTAATAAAATTAATTCCTACAGAAGGGAGCAGAAGTCAATGGAACGAGTTATGCAGGGAACACGGCACTGCATGTGGCAAGTGGACGAGGGCTTTCTGAGATAACACGTTTACTACTAAGAAGTGGAGCAGATGGTACCATAAAGAACTGTCACAACGACACCGCGATGACAGTAGCAAAGGACAGACAGGTGAGCCGGAGATGGGGACAGTCTGAGGAAGTGGTCTGCAACCTCTAGCTCTCCAGCTGTTGCAATTCTACTATTGTCAGCATGCCATGACAGCCAGAGACAATCAGACCCCTAAGTGTTTCTAAGGAGGAAAAAGTTGTCACAATTGTAATACATCCAACATAGAAATTCTGGCAATCACCACAACTCACCCACAGTTTCGTCCTCTATTGGAGTTGTGCAATGGTAGGAAAAAATTATTATAAAGAGATGGTACACTTTCACCGACAAAGTGTTTATACTGTAAATGAATACGTTTTGCAACTTTTTAAATAGTCTTTATTTTTTCTTTAAATCTAGTATTTTGTCTTTACAGCTCCTATGCAGATATCTGAGTCTCCATGGTAACAGACTACAAAGAAATTCTGTGTAGTCTGATCCTGCAGCCATGCAGTCAGTATCATATCAAGAAGTAGGGGATAGATGGGTGGTAATATGACTGCAGAATCAGATTGCATAGAGTTTGGTTGCAGCATCCCCGGTACCTCAGGGGGCCTTCTCAGAAATGTACGGCAGGTCCGATCTGGTGTACATTTCTGTTATAATTTACACTGCTTTCTGGTATAAATCATACAAGAGTCCAAAGCCCTGCCCACTTTTCAAAAAAATCCTGAGGCTGGTGCAGGAAGTAGAAGAGTCACAAAATTTTGTGCAAGTACCTTGAACAAAAGTTTGCAACTTTTTTATGCCAGAAATTGGTGTAAAAACAGTCATGAACGTGCCCTATAGATTTCAATATGAGCTCTTTACTTCTTAGAGGAGTTTTCTAGGACTTTACTATTGATGACTTATCTTCACTGAATTGAATAAGAGCTATGCCTGCATAACTAAGCCAGATCTGTCTGCTTCCACCTCTGTCCACAATGAACAGCTAATCAGCTGGGGATCCTGGGTAGCGAAACCCCGCCTATTAACTACTGATGAACTGTCCTGAGATAGGTCATCCGTAATAAAGTCCTCGAAAACCTGTTTAATAAGCACACAGCATATTTTGGCCTTCAGGATGCAGCAATTTTTTTTCCATCTCTGAATTTCAACAATGGTAACTTTTTTATTTTTCCGTTGACAATTTATATATTTTGTAGGACCAGTTTTATTCTTTTATCTTACAGTTTTTGAGTACCTCTTTGGGAGGGGAGGAAAAAACCTGTCATTCTGCTATACTGTGGTTTCTTTTATTTGTATTTTTACAGCATTCATTGTACAGTATAAGGAACCTTTAACTTCATTGCACAGGTCAATATGTTCATGGCAACACCAGATATGTATAGGTTTTTTTATTTACAATATATACAGAATTTTAAAAACATTTCGTAGAAAAATTGCACCACCACTTTGAGAGAGCCATGACTTTTTTTAAATTGTTCCGTCAACATAGCAGACCTTGTTTTTTTTTTTGCGATAGTTTATTTTTTTTAAAGGTACCATTTTGAGGTACATATAACTCATTGATTAGCTTTTTTTATTTTTTTAAAGGCTTAATTGAGAAAAAAATTCTGCCATCCTCTTGAGATGTAGGAATAATGTTGACTGTGTGGTATGAATAACATTATCACTTTATCATATGCTCGGTTATGAATGTGGCAACTATGGGAATTTGTCACTGTAAAAATGGATTTTATTTTTTTTATGTTAATCTTTATTTAAAATTTATGTATTTTTAATCAATTGTTTTTGCCTGACTAGTAGGCACATATACAAGGCAGGCATAGGGCATTTGTTCCAAAGTGAAAAAATAGAAATGTTCTCTGCGCTTGTTGGACAGGCTCACGCAAGGTCACCACCAGTGAATCAAATGAATCTCCGTTTTATTCCAAAATACATGACAGGCTGATTATTATCTGTCCAACAAGCGCAGAGAACTTTTTTATTTTTTCACTTTGGAATACTCTGATTTTATGCCACCTGGTGAGGAGTCGACATATAGCTCTCAATGGCTCTCCTGACTGGACAGGATAAGGATTGACTTTAAAGGTTTCCCACTAAACTGAAAAGCAAACCAGGACTTCAGGGTGCTAGTGGAGTGTTCCCCATATGGAACCCCACTAGACACCCGGTAAGTCCCTTCAATTTTTTCAAACCATAACCTTGGAAAAGGGTACATATACCCTACACTGTGAAGCGCTGTCCTAATTATTTTTGTGTAGTGCATTTGTTAGGCCCCTGCCTGCCATGGAAACTCATTGCCACCCCATAATCACGTTAGAGAGATACAGATGGGGTGGCAGAGGATACACCCACCCTCTATATAACTAACTTTGAGGCCTCAGTTCCTGTAGACCACTACATCTCAGGGGTTTAATGGCTTGTATAGGTGTTATCTGGGATCTGGAGCATTATTATACAGCACTTTTTGTTAAAGGGGTTGTCCCGCGGCAGCAAGTGGGTCTATACACTTCTGTATGGCCATAATAATGCACTTTGTAATGTACATTGTGCATTAATTATGAGCCATACAGAAGTTATAAAAAGTTTTATACTTACCTGCTCCGTTGCTGGCGTCCTCGTCTCCATGGAGCCGACTAATTTTCGCCCTCCGATGGCCAAATTAGCCGCGCTTGCGCAGTCCGGGTCTTCTGCAGTTTTCTATGGGGCCGCTCGTGTAGAATGCCGGCTCCGTATAGCTCCGCCCCGTCACGTGCCGATTCCAGCCAATCAGGAGGCTGGAATCGGCAATGGACCGCACAGAAGCCCTGCGGTCCACGGAGACAGAGGATCCCGGCGGCCATCTTCAGCAGGTAAGTATGAAGACGCCGGACCGCCGGGATTCAGGTAAGCGCTGTGCGGGTTGTTTTTTTAACCCCTGCATCGGGGTTGTCTCGCGCCGAACGGGGGGGGGGGGTTAAAAAAAAAAAAAAAACGTTTCGGCGCGGGACAACCCCTTTAAGTACCAGACGATCGTATACAGTGCAGGGTGTGAAAGGGCAATAAAACAAGTTCTTTGCAAAAATGTACTTTCCCTTTAGGTTAACATGGAGCTCGAGCTGTAAACGGACAGTCATGACTCAGTATAATGCTCCACGCAGTACTGCATTATGGAGTAACCTTTTCCCAGAAGCAATGCTTTCACAATCCTTTGGAGGATGACACTTTTTTTCTGTCCATTTTCTACAACATCTAAAAGAAAAAAATCTCTATATACCATCATGTCATGGGAAATTAGAGCCATACAGGTATATAATAAGTCCCTATAGTAGCATATGGTATCCCTATTACAACATCTTTCAACTTGGAGGTGTTACAGAGCCATAATATGATTGTGAATGAGGCCTTAGAATAGCGGGTACAGAGACAATGATGCTTCCAGGAAAATGAACAATAGTATTTCACTATGTGCCAGTGCAGTATTGGCCTTACAATAAATAAAACTATTGAACTTTAGTTCCTCTTGAATTCTTCCATGACTCACGGGACAGTAAATGGATCCTTGTGTGCGCTCACAATGGCTTATTTCTTTATTGAAATCTGCAAGTTATAAAATTCTTTGAACGGGAACAATTTTTTTCAAGTTGTATTAAAACATGATGAAGGTTAAAAAAAAAAAATCCCCTTGTTTGTACAGCACACATTTACAGCTGGTCGTCCATAGGAAACTATCACTTTTCCATTAAATCTTACCATTCAGCTTACATATATGTCAATAAGATATGTCAAGCCTGTTGTAAAAATATTATACAATGGGCGTAACATTCTAACATTCCAACATTCCGAATCCCTGTATGTGATACATGACAGAATCTATAGTGGAAAACTGCTGCACAGGACACTTTCGGCAGCATCTAGCTAGTGCACTAATACAGTTGAAACCTGTTTTGGGACAGACTTTGCTAAAAACTTGGTTTGGCGTGAACCTAAACTTATCATCATCTACTCCTCTGCGGTTAGCACCATTGCCTTGCAGTGCTGGCGTCCTAGCCTCCTACTATAGGTTCATATTTAACAAAGGACAACATCTACTTGGTCAGATTTGAACCTAGGATCCCAGCATTGCGGTGCTAACCACCGAGCAAGGAGGAGAAGAAGAAAACACACACAACTCTATACAAATTTTGTCCTTGATCAGATTTTGACCTAGAACCCTAGGACCTGCAAGGCATCATTGCTAACGACTCAGCCACCGAGTTGCTTCTGAGTCTTTTTTTTTCCTCATCTGGTGGAGGAGAAAGAAAGGAAGATCTTCTCCTCCAGAGGAGGAGAAGGAAGAAGGCTGAAGAAAACACGGTGGTGCATGATTAGCACTGTTGCCTTGCAGCCCTAGGATCCTAGGTCCAAGTCTGATCAAGGACAACATTTTATATGGAATTTTGTTTCTCATCCTTCTGAGGCTTCTGTTGGCTTGCTGTGCTGTGGTCCTATGTTCAAATCCGACTAAGCACAATGTGTCCTTTGTTGGATTCGACTTCACTCTTTATAAACATACTGACATATTATATTATGCTTTGTCTTATTACTGTTCACTGACTCATAATGTGATAAAGTAAGATTTCATAATAGACCAGTGTCTAAACTATCTACGTTTTATTCCAAACTACTGTAATTCCTTTAAAACAAGTATTTTTCCCTAAAATCAGAAAGCGGGAGGGGCCACGAGCACAGGTGGGTGGGGCCGAATGCTAAATTGATCAGCTGATTGCTGTAGGTCCAGCAGGTGAAATAGCTGAATCAGCTGTTATACCTGAAGAAAGCTGCACACAGCTGAATAATCCTCATGCAGAGGCCAATATATTGCGCTCCCTTTAATGATTGGCGATTAGGGGGTGATGCTTCTCCCTGTTCAGTGCCCCACAGTAGAGAGCTATACAAATCAGTGATGGAACAGCGCCTCCACAATGCCACCTATTGGAAAGTAGCTACTCTATGAGTCAATATCCGACTTTACCAAGCAATGCAACATGACTTGGGATGTAAGCCAAACCAGAATACCCATTTGCAGGGAGCTGTTTTAACATCTGTTAAAAGGTTAGACTCATGGAGAAGTAGCTTTTCAATACATGCTAGAGGCATACTACTTTGCTTATTTGCATACCTTTTTCTCAGGTAGCATTGCATGGACTATTAGACTCCTTAAACTCTCATGGTGCTCTCTCCTCTGGTGTTATCTAGAAGAAGAAACCTACTATTCCTTCTCTTCCTGGACTTGTGTTAATTGATTCTCACCTAGCCAACCAAAACCAACCTGTGCACCCCAAAATAGATATCTGTCTGTATGCAGGTTTGGATTACATTACTAGTCACGTTGTAATGCCTATTAAACAGTTGGATATTAATTAATAGGGTAACTTACTTCCAGTCGGTGGAGATATTAATCCATCGCTCGTTTGCAATGAATGGCCAACAAGGTAATACAGAATATTCCACAGTGGGATCTGGTCTTTGCAGTGACTATACACTCTGGTCAATAGAAGAGAGTGCCAAGTAGAAGACTCTTATTCCTATGACCTTCAAAAGTGGATTGTGGGCAGGGTTTCTCCTAATGGAGCAACCTAGTGTACTGATGTAAGAGGGGAGAGCACTGACCCACTGCCTTCTAATTAGATAAGTTATGTGTCCTGATTGCCACCATTAAGCCCCACCCCCAGTGACGTCACCATGTTAATTTCCACCCCTAGAATGCTGAGAAGCATCCCAACCCTTCTAGGTGTCCCAGACACCATATAATGGGCATAGTGCCACACCACAGTGTGTGGTAGAGAAGCAGGGTCTGTGTGTAAAGCAGAGAGAGAGAGAGAGAGAGAGAGCACAAGGCCTGTGAAAGAAGAAGGGGAGTTTTGGTTTAGCCCCTGAGTGTAGAGTAAGTTAGATGCTATACTGGATGCAGTGGGGCTGGCAGCAGTGTGTAGAAGGCTGTGGGAGCTGGAGACAGCATTGTCATGTACCAGAGCTTTAATCTGCTGGAGGATTGAGTGAAGGATCAATCCATGGCTCAGAAACAGGCAGAGTAAGGAGCTGGGCTGCTCAACTATAGATAACGGCCTGGGAGCACATTTCAGAATTTGTAGTTATCGACTCGTAAGTGAGGTCGGCCTCAATCAAATCTGACACGTGCACAATCAAAGAGACTCTGACTTTTTGCACCCTTCTCTGAGGGTAGCATAAGGTAGTGACAGTCACACTGATTAGTTATGTCTGCTGTTTGTATCTGTGCAATATTTTTTGAGAAACTTAACTTGTCTTTTATCAGTAGCAGCAAATGCATAGATGACTACTTAAAGTAGCCCTGTATATTCATGAGCTGCAGGCTAGCTACACTCAGTCAATGATTCACACCTCTCTGCTTATTACTATCTATAGAGAAACTGCAGCCTATCATTGGCTGGAGGATGAGATGGGTGTGGCTAGGCTGCAGCTCATGAATATGCAGAACTAGTTCTGTGTCTGGCTGCTACTACCTAAATGCAAGTTTCTCCAAAACTACTGCACATGCCAGGCACTACCCCCTGGTGAGGGCTGCAAAAAGATTGTGGCAGTTTCTTTAAAGAAATTGTTGTAACAGCCCTACTAGTGGGGATCATGTTAATAATAATGCAGACACTGAACTTCTACTTGGATTTGGGTGAGAGGCTGTGTCATTTAAAAAAGAATTTTGGCAGGGTATTGCATAAGCAGCTTTCCTAAGAGGCCAATTGGGGGCATTTATCACAAAAGGGGTTACCGTACATTGCATTCCATCAACCTTAGTTTTTCCAAACTGCAATGTTAAACATAAAGAATCACAGTAATCAACCAATCACTAGCACAGTTATTTTACTTGACCATTGTTGTTAATCCATATTATAGTTTGTAAATAAATATTGTTTTGTAACTCCTTCGTCCACATCGAATTCTGAATCTGAGTAGGGATACCACCATCTGCGATACTGACATGATTCCAGGTAGTCACTGCAGTATGTAAATGGTAACTGCACATTAATTTCCTACGTGGGTAATGCACGTTCTGAGTGATTCTAGAGTGGGATGAATCATTCCAACTGTTGCAAAAATAAAAGTCTGATGTAACATTTCAGAATGTATTTTTTTCAAAAAAGGTTTTATAAATCTTTTCATAGCTTCTATGCCTATGTCCTGCTACATAGGGCTTCCCTCAGGTGTCAGACTGGGTTTTTCTGTGCCCAGCCTTCATGTGTACAGAACATGTGCATAATCACTGTCAATATAACTTAGTGGCAAGTGATTGGCTTCAAAGTCACTAGCAAATAGAGAGGTCTTCTGTTCGACCTTTGAGGGCAATTATTGTGTCAGAGCCTAGACTCACTGGAGCAGAGCAAAGGGTTGCTACATAGGTGTTCCTACTGTATTTGCAAACAGAGACCTCTTCGCCCTTAGTTCATCACCAGGAGACTAATAGACAAGGTTTGTCCATGGGGGCAAGCTGCTTAAAAATAAGCCTAACTTGACAGCTTGAAATGTCAAGCTGACATTTGGTGAGGTCCATTATCTGGAACATCCACCAATTTTCAAAGCAGGGCCTCAATGATTAATTGAACATCTAGACCTTTATGTATTATGTTAGAGCACACCAACACTGTTGATATCAATGGCGTACTTCCTTGACTGTTGTATTGGAGGTTTCCATCCCTTAAGGGACTGGGTTTGAATTCTCTATGTGTCACAGTAAATGATAGATTCACGAGGAGCCCTTGTCTAATACTATATGGTAGACATCTACTTTTTAGTGGCCTTATCTTTGAACTTGTACATGGTTTTAAACCCAATTCTTTGGAAAATGAACTGGATTGTAAACCATAGCAGCATCCTGTAGTGTAAACCTTGCACAATGCACAACAAAGCTAGTTTCATTTTTAGTGAACTTTTGCCAAAAAGCGAGAAACACCTTTTATTGTTCACCCTATGCTTGACTTTCAGAAGAATTCAACAAACAGTCCCCACCCACTCACACCACAACAGTAGTCATTGCGAAAGTGTCCTGGGAGGAATTCATAACTGTCAGCAGAGGAAAATACTCTTCGATATGAGGATCACCCCAAAGCTTATCAGATGCTCAATTCAATGATATGTTTACGTCCTATTTTTTTTTTTTTAAAGGGATAGTTAGACTTGAATGACTTCTTGAGATATACTATAGATTATATGGAGAATGGGGTTTCAAAGGTGGTCCCGATATTGTTGTATCTTGTCACCACCGGAAGCTAGCGGCTGACCTGGGTTTGCAGGAGTTAACGCTGCCTGTCAAGCCTCTAGCTTTTGATTGGCTCTTTGTCTGTGTGCTTTCCCATCCCCCCAGCTGTTCACTGCCCATAGTTATGCATCGGTGGAGGGTTAGGGCGAGTATTAGACTTGCCTGTACTAAGTGACCTGCGTGCTGCTGTCACGTACCTCACCACCCCGCCGCTGCTGCAAATACTGTGGCCTGTGATGTACTCCATCTCTCCGCTGCTGCCACTGTGCATGCCGCCGCTGTGGCTCACACTGCTCCCTGGTGCTGTGCTCCGCTCATCTTCTCCAGTCACTCTGCACCCCGCTGCTGTGGCTCAGAATGTCCCCGGCGCTGTGCTTCGGACCATAACCGGAGCCTCTGCTGCTGCTGGCCCCACAGTGACAGGTAAATGCCAATGCTGTAGCAGCTTTGCTGTTACTTTGTTTCTCCACAGCGCACTACCAACCCTCCTGGCTGCGCCGCATGAAAAGTGGTGACAGGTCACCCATCATCTCTCCATAGAGGAAATAATGGACAGCAGACACACAAACAGCCTATTGGAAGCTAGGGGCTTGACAGGGGGCATTCACTCCTGTAAACCCTGGTCAGCCCCTAGATTCCGTTGGCGTCAAGATACAACAGTACCGGTGGTGCCAGTCTTTAGACCGCTATTAGTTCAAAATCTCTTAAAGGGACTGAAAACCTTCTTATTAAAACCAGATAAAAAAGCATTTTCCATTTTTCTAATCTATTTTTATTTTCTGATTTGTAGATTTTTTTTCTGTTTTCTATACATGATTATGAGGGCTGCCATCTTGCTTGAGCTACACCTAACAGCATTTAGAAGATATGCTTTACTGTAGCCTTATGAGTGATTCGCACAATGGACACTAGGGGACCCACTGACTTGTATGCAGCTTTTCCTTGGAGCGGGGCCGTCTTTGAGAGTTGCACTGATATTGCAGATTTTCTCCTTGTAAAATGTATAACGTTGGTTTTATAACAAGCAGCACACCCGCTGTCTTCCTTGGTGTATTTTTTAATCTAGGAGACTCTGTGTAGCCTTCTTTTGTTTTCTGTGCCTCCCCTGTGCTACGATTGACCCCCTACACCCCTGTACACTATTTTACCCAATTTTTGGGAGGAGCGCAGTGTTCACCTGATATGTAGCGGTATTCCCATGCAGTTTGTGGGTCTTTGGCTGCATTGGGGACCTTGTGGAGGGCAAATTAGCGAACCCGATTTTTACTCCCATTAATTTTAATGAGTCAGAATCCGACAACCCGATTCATGATGATTTTCATGAAATTTGCCTGACACTGGCACAAACCGATTATTCCACTAATTGCTCATCGCTAATCATAAAATGTTAAAAGTCAAGGTAATGCTAAGTTTGTAAATAAAGGTTTTAGTTGCAAAAATAACTTAAAGGGCCTCTCCAATGATTTATGTTTTTTCATTCATGATGTAGCTAACCCCCAATTATATATAAAGGAGCTGGTGTTACCTTGGTTAGTTATTCCTTGCTATCTGAAACTCCCAGTCTCTTTTTTTTCCTCAGATGGTCATGTCATGTCATCTCAGTTCTGACCAGCTCAGGGCTCGGTTAGATGAGCGGATATTCGCGCATTTTTCCGCGTGGGAAAAAAAACGCACTGTGTGCACCTACAAAAGATAGAATATATGGGTGGCAATGGACGTGTTCACGCGTTTTTTTTCCGCACGCAGTGCTTTTTTTCCTGTGCGTAAAAACGCGCGAATATCCACTCTTCTGACCAAGCCCTCAGGTCTACTTGGGTTTATGCTCTCTGAAACTAGTCAGTTTCTCAGACTGTGTAATGCTATTATAGAGTCTCTATTACAGAAACTGTCTAGAGGGGGACATAGACAATTCCTTCACAGTTACTGCTGATGATCACACAGCTTCTGCCACACAGTTATAATAGAAGAGATCACAGCTCATCCTTCTGATTGTAAACTCATAGTCTGTGGGTGAATTTAGAAAGTAATAATTATTCGTCCCCTCAGCAGGCATGAATGGTATAGCCTCTAGCTAATGCTATGCTGATGCATCTTAGTACAGATTCAGAGTAAAGTGGAAAAAAAAAATCTCACTCTCAAGATGGTGGCTGATACGTATGACAGGAAGCTGAACTGAAGGGAAGAGGCAGGAATACACAGAGGAGACCTCCAGAGTGTGACTGGCAGTCAGGTGAGGGGGGCAAGAATGGGTAAATGTGTTTTTACCAGAGTGGCCCTTTAAATAAAAGACAATAAATACTTAAAAATATACACATATTTAGTATCTCACATTCTGAAAATACCACGTACAACTTAACTCACAAAAACACAATGCCTCATATAGCTATGTGTCCATAAAAGATAAAACAAAGTTATGGCTGATGGAATACGAGGCGGCAGAAATGAAAACCTTGCAAACTAAAATGACCTTAAAGGGGTTCTGTCATTAGAAAAAAGATTCTATACTTACCTATTTCTCCCCAGGCAATGTTCTTATGGCATCTTCTCCTCACCGATCTTCTCCTGGCTCCTGCAGTCCCCCGGGTCTCCTCACCTCCGGCCAGCCGGATCCTCTTCTTCCAGTGATGAAGCGGGTGTTCTCAGCATTCTCCTTCCTGCAGGTCAATGTGCGCTACGTCACTGCCTAGCAGGGAATGCCGAGCTATTGCAGAGACTGCGCATGCGCTTTTTCTCTCTACAATAGTATATGAAAACTCCCAGTGAGACAGTGCACATGTGCAGTCTCGGCAATAGCTTGGCATTCCCTGCTAGGCAATGAATGCTTCGTCACTAGTGATGTAATGCACACTGACCTGCAGGAAGAAGAATGCCAAGAATGGACGCTATAGAACAGGAAGAAGAGGATCCGGACGGCTTGCGGTGAGGTGACTCGGGGGACTGGAGAAGAACAGCGAGGAGAAGATGCGGTAAGACGACTGCCTCGGAAGAAATAGGTAAGTACTGTTTTTTTTTTTCTAATGACAAAACCCCTTTCAACTAAAATAATGAAAAAAAAGTTTTAATTTGTTTCTTCACTGTTATTTTATAGGGGCTTTATCAATACAATATTATGTAATGATGGAAGATATTAGGTATTTTATATAGAAATAGGAAATTACTGACTCATTCTGTCATTTCTCATTCTGAACAGTCCTGGGTTGCAGGTCAAGTTTAGTGAAATAGTTCTTTCCTTGGAAAATAGAAGTGATATATAATTTCTCAGCACTTTGCAAATGCTTGTACAGATCAAACAGGTGATGAGCACGCCCCCAAGATTTCTTCTCTAGAATGTCCCATAATTTGAGTAAATGTCCATTTTGGATACACCCAGTCTACCTATTTGTATGTTTTTGAGTGCGGGTGAAAACTGACAAAACATGGGGGAGAATATACAAACTCCATGCAGATGTTGTGCTTGGTGAGATTTGAACCAAGAACCTCAGAACTGCAAGTCAATGCTGCTAACACTGATCCACTGTGCAGCCCTAAAGAGATGCCACTTTAAAGGCTGATTTAGACACAACGATTTTCGGTCAAAAATAGTTTAAAGCCATCTTTTGAGCGATAATCGTTGTGTGTAACTGCACTGACATCGTGCAGTTTTTGTTAAGCCGTCGCTGATAGCTGATCTTTCAGCATGCTGAAAGATCAGCGATCAGTTATCAGGAGTTCACAGCGGGATACAGCTGATACTATTGTTTCAGCTTTATCCCGCTCCCTGAAGACAGGCGGGGTATGACGTACACAGCTATCCAGCTGTGTTCTTCATCCCCCGCTTGGAGCGCTCGGCTGTATAACAGCCGGGTGCTCCGAGCAAAGAACAGCTGAATGCAGAAGACAAGCGGGGCCACCCCGCTTGTCTTCTGTATCCTCCGATCGGAGCGCTCGGCTGTATAACAGCTGTGCGCTCCGATCAGGGAACAGCTGGATGCAGAAGGCAAGCGGCCCGCTTGTCTTCTGCATCCTCCGCTCGGAGCACAAGGTGATCGCTCAATGTTTGAGCGATCACCTTGCGCTGTAAAAGTACAGAACAGTTATCGCTCAAAAATCGCTCAAAAGATTTTTTGAGCGATAATCGTTGTGTCTAAACCAGACTTAAGAGACATGCGCTTCCTAATAACTCTGGTGCATTTCACTCCAACATACCTTGGATTACGTCCACAGTATGAAACGCAGATCTTGGCATATTCACCCTTTGTTTGTGGTTGCAGAACATCTTTATATTGTACAGCTTTCTCTGTGGAGGGATACTGGTTTATATTTTGTAATTAGGGATACATTTTTTAACAAAGCAGCAGATAGGTGACATTTTTTGATTTCTTTCTAAATAGGTTACATATTTAAGGTACTTTTACTTCCAAATTCTATAGAAATCTATGTTGTATCTGAGTCATGTGAGTGGCAGGAAATGTGTGTGAACTCTAAGAATAGATTTCATAAGGAGGCACCAGTGTCTATTACTGTCCTACCCTAGACATGGAACACATCTTAATGTTGGCCCAAAAGTACTTCTGCCTGTATATTTTAGTACCTCATCTTCTATGGTGAATATTCTATAGTGGGGTCGTTGCATAAAAACATTGGACAAAAACCATCCAGTTTCCTTGCTCCCCTATCTGCATTGTCTTCGTTATATCATAGAGTTCTGCCATTAGAGTGAGGAGAGTAGTAGGTAAAAGGGCAGAAGGAAAAGGGTGATGTTATAAAATGGACAAAAATATGATAAAGGGCGAAAACAATGAAGCCACCTCAAACTTGACTTGTTCCATTGGTCTCATTCCACTGTAAATTACTGGGAGGTAGCATCTTTTCTTTAGCATAGGTGGAGAATTGCAGGCTAAGGGTAATAATTTCAACCAGTCTTAATATCAAAAGAATGCTAAAAATGTTAATTACTTTTTAAAAGGAAGCTTGGAATGGAAATCCTCTGTAATGAGACGAGTTCCTAAAACGTCCAGTGCATGGTTTTGTATCATTTTAACTGAAAATTAAAGCATGGCTCCATAACACATCTCTGTATGGTTAAGAACCTGCTAAGACTCCATAGACCACATAACAGGATAATTATAAGATTGAAATCTGGATTTTTCTTGGTTTTATGGTTTTAGTTATGTCCCATGATGTATCATGTACAATTCTAATTTTCAAACTTTCATAACCTGGGTGGAGCTTAATTAGACAGAGGAGGAATGTTCAGGATGAAAAAAATGCTCCATGCATTTGAATGAGATTGAGTTTCGATACCAGACACACCCAAGGAGAGGATTGGTGATGTTTCTAGAAATATCCTGTAATCTCGTTGAAGTGAGATGTGGCCCACCTCTGAGCTCTTTTTGCACACAATGGAAGGAGGACTGTAGGCCCACTCAGCCATTGCCATCTGATCAATGAGTGGCCTATGATGGGTGAGGGCATGAGATGGTTTACTATCCTGAAGAATGTGATGTTTCTTGAAGTTGTAAAGATTATTGTGACTCTTCATTCCATTTAGTCTTTCCATTGTCTTGTTTCAGATTGTAGATATCCTGCGGGGCAAATCATCTTCTCCACGCAGTCAAAATGAAAGACTTAGAGGACCAATAAAAGGACGATCATGTAGTCCAACATCACAAGAAGTAGCATCCAATAACCTATCTGTAAGCCCTCCTCCATAAAGGGAGTTGGATCCATTATACTCCCTACCTCAAAGCATGACTTCCAAATATATCCATTGAGAGAAATCTTCATCACTGTCCTTTAGGATCTGCATTGTCCCTGGAATCACTATGAATTATGAAACTCAACTAAAAGCTCCAAACCCCTGAATCGTCAAACCGCAAAACTACTGGATCTTTAAATACCGGACTCAACCAACATCACACTAAGTCCACAACTTGGCTCATCTGGCACTTCATATAACCAGATGCACTGTGGGGGCGGAGTTTAGTGTCTAAGTATCCTTGAAGAAGGTGTTGATGGAAGTCTGGGGCTAAAATCACTCTACTTGCCTGGTCCATGAGAGGTGATGTACTTTGCAATTTCGTGTTTTGGTAGGCTACTAAAAAGCATCAAGCAATACCAAGAAAACCAAGGATCAAAGAATGTGAAAAGGACACTTCAAGGACCTGATCAATGCAAGAACTCCTCAATGGCTACAATTGTTATACTTATATTCCTATCATAGACCTTTTATAACCAGAGCATTATACAGTTCCGTAATATTGTTCTACAGTTTGGACTACAACTTCAAGTGACCTTCAAGTTAAGGGGATTGTAACATTCAAGAAATTAACTATAATGCCCATGTATGTGGCTGCCTTGAAAAGCCAAGTGGAACCAACAGGATATGAAATACCACAATGCTTTTCTAGTCGGTGGCATATCCTATAGAGATACCATGAATGTCTTTCATGAGACAACCCCTTTTAGCCCTTCTTGTAGAGTTCATAATTCCGCTCCGTTTCACAGTGCCTACCATGGCTGAACATAAATAAGTAATTGTGACCTATTCCCTGTTTTACACTCCCTTCATGTTTGATTTATGTGTTTGGCTGGAGGGTGGATGAAATGTGATACGGGTTATGGTGTCAGCTTGCATTCCTGTAAGTTATTTAATATTTTTTTACAATAAATATTTTTTTATTAAACGAGGCGGCATTCCTCAGATCCGTGCAGCGATAATTCTATGGAAGTCTTTTGTAGAATTGTTAATTACAGCAAACATTCAAATTATTTATTTTAAAGCAGATCTCCAAAAGTCCCTTGCTTTAGTAGGAATCAGCTCTCCGTAAGTCTGTGGTGCGCTTGTGCTTATACGCAGCAGCTAAACTGAATGGGAAGAGCTGCAGCCAACCTTTTGGTCAATTTAGGACTGCGTGACACACAACCTTTTTAGGCTAATTTTACATGGGAGATTGCTATATCGGGCTGTGAATCACAGCCCAATATCCTGCTCGCCAACGATGAGAGGCGCATTTGTATCAAAACCGCCTCGCATCACTTCGTGGAAGTAGCGATCCTCCAATGCGGCTGACAGAGGATCGCAGAGTGTCTCCCATTGTTTTCAATAGGGGAAACCTCACATGACATCGCATGCACCTAGTCATGGTGTGATGCTGCCGCTGGCCCTATTAAACACAATGGGTGATGTGATGCACGTCCAAAGATAGGACATGCCGTGATTCTCATGTGTGTATGGCCCTATTCAAAAGAATGGGGTTCATATTCGTGCAAGATTTGTGCGTCTCGAAACGTACAAGTAACTTGCGAGGATCTCTGCTGTGTAAAACCGGCCTTAGGATGCTTTCTCACGGATGGAATATTTGCAGCCAACCTGCAGAAAATGTTGCATCAAAATCCGCATGGCTAACCTGCGGATTCTAATGTGGAATTTAAAATGGCAGTTTCACTTCAAAGTCTGCAGTGAGGCGGATTTTAGTGTGGAATTTCGCAACAGCAATTTCAGCTGCAACCTACAGAAGTATTCAGCATTTCCGCAAAATAAATGTCAGAATCTGTATCATCGGGGTGAATGTATTCGCAGCTGATTTCAGCAGGCACAGCATTCCGTCCCCCGCCCCCCCTCCTTCCCTGACACTGCACTCACTAGAAACCGCTGGGTTAAGTTAAAATCTGTGCTGCTGGTTGTTTCTTTTGCGGAAGTGCTGAAGATTTTGACAGAGAATTCTTTGCTGCGGCAAATATGCAGCATTTCCGCTGTGTGTAAATTTACCCTACGGCTACCTTCAGGCCCAATGTCCACAGGCGGATTTGAATTGCGGAATCGCGCAGAAGATCTGCAGTTCAAACCGCCAATTGGGAACCATGGACATCCGCACTTCAATTTACATATGGGGATTTGTTTTCCAGATTCCGCATGCGGAAAACAAATCACAGTATGCTCCATTATAGTGTGATTCCCGCACGGATGGCTTCCATTGAAGTTAAGGGAAGTTGGCGCTGCAGACCGTCCGTGGATTTCATAGGAAAGCAGGAGTTTAATAAAAAAAAGAAATAAATAAATAAATACTGTGCTGCGCATGTGCGCTGGTGCTTCCACACACATCCACAGTACAGAAAAAAGAAGACCTGGACAGGTACGCAGGGTCCTCGGCCGCGGACAGGGTCAGTTTCCACTGCTGGCATCCACATGCGGAATCCGACCCGCCCGTGGACATGAGGCCTTCCACATGACAACCCAGCAGCAGAGATTCTGCTGCCGAATTTGTTGCGTTTCTGCATATGGCCAGAGTTAACGAGCTGTGCGGAATTCGCTGCGATTTTGGTTGCGGTAGTTGTCTATGTACTTGCAATTTGCTGCTAAGGAACTTGTGTTTTGATTATATGGTAGTGGCAGTTCACTAAACAACATCAACAAATGCAGATTTCCAAGTGGAAATGTTTCACAATCTGCTACAAAACTCTTTTTACGGATTTTGGTGCAGAATTTACATTTGCCATTGATTTGTATGGAGGTAATCCTTTGCAGATACGTTTGGTTCCTACAACATAAATAGAAAAAATCCACTGTAACAAATCTGCAACATGTCCTCTACGGAAAAGCAGGAGATTAGAAAAATGCTGCCATGCACGAAGGAGGTTTGTAAACTCCCATCCACTGGCCTTGTACTGTAAGTCCTGCGGCATTTCTTCAGTGATTCTGCTAGCAGAAATTCCTCACCATTTACTGCCTGTGTGAAAGCAGTTTAAGGCCGGCTTCACACGGGCATAAGCGCAATTGTGCACGCCTTAGTGCAACTTTCTTGCGCTATGAACAAGGCTTTTTTGTTTTGCACTCGTATCGGCATATTTTACACTAATTTTTCTGACCGCAGGGCATATTCGTTAGCATGCGGCAAACAAATGCACCAATTTGAAATGGCTAATTAGTTCCAGTTGTGGTGTTTTTTCAGCATAATTATGCAGTGCTTCACACATATCTCCGTGCGTATTGCACGCGCAATTGCGCATTCCCATTGACTTGCATGGGTACCTTTGATGCGTAGAAAGCTAAAATGTGCCGTATCTTTTTTTTGTGTGGCTTAAAATGTGCACGCAAAATATACACGTGAGTGAACCCATTGAAATCCACACAAATATGCCCATGTAAAGATGGCCTAAGGAACTAATTAGCCATTTTAATTGATGCGTTTGTTTGCCGCACGGCAGAAAAAGTACAGTGACCGCGGTGATCAAGTTCACACCTATATGGTTCGGATTTGGCCATGTTTTTACTTGCGGAACAACTGCAGAACTTATTCCTTGTATTTTCAATGCCCCTGACTCCCTCCAGCAGGACCACCCCCACCCCAGCTGCCATAACAGGGCATAAGAGGTGTCTGGTCAAGCATCCTGTTACATCTTACCGGCGCTGGATAGGAGCTGCAGGTGTAGTAGCCATGCAGGACCGGCGAGTAGTCAGGAGGAAGCTGGAGGTCGTCAGCAGGTAGTCATGTTTGCAGTACAAATGGATGAGCCAAAAAGTGTAGTCAGATGGAAGCCAGGAGTTGTTATTAGGAAGTCTCGGTGGCAGTACAAATGGATGAGGCGAAAAGCATAGTCGGAGGAGAGCCAGGAGTTGTCAGCAGGTAGTCACAGTTAGAAGGAGAGGTGCAGGTTAGGAGATGCAGCTTCATAAAGGCAATGGTGCAGGCTGTTACTCAGAGAGGGGTCCCAGTAATTTAGCAGCTGACTCTACTACAGACTAAAGTGTGGTACTTTAGGGTGTGAATTGGAACATAGGTAATCCAGGTCGGGGCAGGCAGTAGAACTTCAGAACATGGAATAAGCCTGAGGTTGGGACATTCAGAATAGGTTCAGCATGGTAGAACAGGCCAGAGGTTGGGTCAAGCAGTAGACAAAAGCGTAGTCAAAATGACAAGTTGGGGTCAGAAACATAGTCAGGAATAGCCAAAGTCAGGAAGAAGAGAATCAGGACACACTAAACTAGCACTTTAATCAGGACCAAAAAAAACACAAACCTGGGCATTATCCATAGGGTAAGGGTGCTTGATGTAGCCAAAGGTGCTTGATGGTTGGCAATGAAAGGAATTGGCAAGTTGCACACTGACATTTTAAGATTGCGGCTGCGTGTGCTCTTCAGGCCGCTGTCACTGAGAAAGCAGACATTGGGGCAGGGCATCTGCTATGGAGAAGCATAGGACGCGTACCGCGGCTGCCAGGACTGGCAAGTCAGTGGCCAGAGGCTGTGTGTCCTTTTGCCATTGGGTGGTGAGAACCTGTACATGACTCCTTTATACAGATGAACTGCATTGTTAGATAACAGGGGCATGGAGAACTGTCCTGATATATGGGATGGAAGTCATCACATTTTGTCCTGGGAGCCAAAACACAACACCCTAACGCAAGCACAGTTTAATCTTTGCCGTGGGCCCCTTCCCTCTATATAAGGCACTAGTCCTTTGAGACCACAAATCCAGGATTTGCATATTGTAGCATATTTTGAATGGAGAGAGTTTTGTGGTCTGTTGCCGTAAGATTTACCGTGTGGGTTTTTTTCAATTTAGCAACCTTTCAGAAATCACTATTACAAAGACAGAAGAAACCACCTACATTGTGAAGATCAGCCGGAGGCGCCGCTGTAGCTCTCGAATACTATGTTTTCCAGTACACTTCATCAGGGTATTCCCTTCTACACAAATGTTCCAGATTGTTTCACAGTAATATCTCTTTAATGAGTCAGTGACTAGTGATTTACTGTTCTATCTCATCACATGAAGCCAAAGCGTATGATGCACTCATCACCCAAGAAGCCTTCAAGGAGGAGGTAGAGGCGGCACCAAACACACGTAAATGTGCATTCCTGTGTCAGCAAATACATGGGTTTCATTTTATGAAAAGTTCTACATTTTCCATCACATTTTCTATATCACTGCCTCATGGTTTTCAAGAACTCTACTTGCTGTCATTCAATAGGAATCTTAAGGGCGGCCGCAAAATCTGCGCTCGCAATGCTCTGCAAATAGAACCTATTGACCTCAATGGGTCCCTTCACATGTGGTATTTTGAGCATGGGGAGAAAAAAACGTGACATGCTCTTTTTTTTGCGAGTAATTGCACACCGAAGGCACCCGTTTGCACAAAATTGCGCAGAGAATTACGTAATTTCAATGGGTTAAACGATGTCAGCTGGGCCTAGTAGGTCAACTGATCAGCTGACCCACTAACCGGCTACTAAGTAGCGTATCCCATCTATGGAAACATTTCGGTTTGCTTTAAGTTTTGAAACCCCTTTTAAATTAATGGGGGAAAACACGAATCCGTTTTTTTTAAAGTTTTATTTCAGTTCCTCTCTTCTAAAAAAAGGAGCAGAGATACGTAAACCCTGAATTGAGCCCAAACGCAGGTGTGAAAGCAGCCCTAGGCTTCATTCACATGAGCGTATATCGGCCGTGCTTTCACACCCGGTCGATATATGCTGCTTATCTTGTGCATTGGTTTACAATGCATCAGCTCAGATAGGTGTATTGCTGTGGCATAAAAGCGCCCAGGCTGGCGAAGATAGCGCATACGGGCCAGAACTATCTTTTGCGGCCGGAATACGGCAGCGGCTCTCATAGACTCCTATGAGAGCCTATGCTAGCTGCCGGAAAAGGGAGTTGGGAGAGAGTTTAGCACCCCCCTCCCTCCTCTTCTCCGCCCCTTGCCGGCTATTGAATATAAGGCTGTGACTCTCGCAGCATCGTACTCATCGCAGCCCATTCTCTTAACCTGATACAGTTCGCGTACGCAGTGCAATTAGCACTGCGCGCACCTGGGGTTCTGACGTCATGGAATTGCACAGTGTTAATTCTTTTTTTATCAAACGTATTAAACGCTTTCTATTCGCAGGAGATAGTGTTTTAATACGAAGCCCTTCAAGTAACCATAGAAACATGTGACTAAACGATCTAACAACTGAAGCAGCAAACCTGACTGCAGTAAGCAGCGGAGCTGTGTGGTTTGTGCAAGATGTGTGGGTGTGGTTGTACAAATAAAGGGTGTGCTTATGCAAATAGTGACTGGCGAGGGATTGCATAATTTCTGGGCCACTTCATGCAGAAAAAAAAGTTACGGAAATTGAGTTGCTGGTTGCAACGGGTTTAAGGAGGTTTTTAGTGCAGAAAACTATATTACTATAAAAACCTCTATTTTCTATTTATGCAAGTATTCTGCTTTAGTATGACTGATCAATAATGTGAATTGTGTGTCCCGTGGCCATTGCGAGGGTCTTAAAGGATCAAGGACCCAGTAGCCACAATCACATCTGTGTTAGAGAACCAATTTGGAGCCTCTGTTGCAGATTTCTGTTAAAATCCAGAATGAAATAATGCTGCATGTAGTGCTATTATAAATGGGAAAGTGGCGGGTTGCATAACAGCAGCCGGGAGAACCCGTTATAGGCAATGTGGTGCTTGTGGCGTGACGCACTAACACCACATGCCAATATCTTCACCAGCAGCATCAGGTTCCAAAAGGTTTGTGCAGCCCGCGGACACCAGTCCGAATAGGAAGGGGTTGCAGCCCCACCGTCTACAAAGGCCTCACCAATTCGATGCACAAGATGGCTAAATGGTGTGGAGGAGAGCACAACACAACATGCACACCGCACAACCCAATGTCCACACCGCATCACCCAACATGCACGCACCACAACCCTACATGCACACCGCACAACACAACATGCACACCGCACAACACAACATGCACACCGCACAACACATAGCCTTGTCATACACAGCAGCCTATGTTCCTCCTAGCTGTTTTCTCTTTCTGGAGCCGCTCTTTGGGCAGCCTCACACAAGCGTAAGCGCATATACCCTCGCTATCATGGAATGTATATGCGCTATGCATGGAGCATGAGCATGGCCTATTGCACGCAGATCAGCGCATTTTACTGTATTTTATTGTGCAGTCCGGACGGCTCACATTAGCGCGGTCCCAGCAGCGACATATTGAAGTAGGCTGCCCCGCCTTTTTAGTACGCGAGTCAGCCTACTTGTGAGCAGGTCATCTGACTCGGTGGGCGGCTCAGCTAACTTGCTAGGCCCAGTTTTCGTTCAAGCCCACAAAATTGCGCAGTTCACTGAGCGATTTCGGACTATTTTTTACCCCTACACTCAGAATGCCCAGGGAAAAATAAAAACATGTGAAGGAACCATTGAAGTGAATGGGTTCTATACGCTGCGCATTGCGGGTGCAGATTTTTCAAAACACGGAAATGAGAACAGACCCTTTGAAATCAATGGATTCTATTCTCTGCATATTATGTGAGCAAATTTTGCGCGTGCAAATAAGGTCATCTGAAGGAGCCCTTAATATATTCCCCATCATGAAAGATGTGCCTCTCAATATACTAGACGCATCTCAGACCATCTGTGCGCCAAAAGAAGAAATCTGCAGTCGCTATGAGCAAGTGTAGATGTCAGCTATATTTTATACCACTTTTCTGGCATAGGAAACAAAGTCGCAAAGTTTGAGTAAGAAACATAACTTGTGCCAAAATGGTCACTTTTTGGTGCTACAATTCTGGCGCTACAGCGTTAATAGATTCCGCCCACAGTATCAGAGCCTACTAGACGGAGTTCTCAGCACAGCATACGTTTTCAAATATGTGCTTTAGGTTCTAACTTTTGATGTCAGTTTTGTGACTCTAGTATGATAAGGGCAAAAACACATGAGCGTAATGATAATCACGACCGTTTAGGGGGACGGAACGGAACCCCGGATCTCAGTGAGAGTTCAGTGGTGTCGTTTTCACCATTGGTATTTCTCGACCGTGAATACTACGGCCAAGAGAAGAGATAAGACCTGTCCTATCTTCCCTGCCGGTAGTGAATACATGGTGCGGGGAAGATTGAGCGACACCTGTCTTCCTCAGGGCTTATTCACACGGGCGTATATCGGACAGGTTTTCATGCCCTGGCGAATATACGCTGCCCCTCTGATGCATTGGTTTACAATGCATCATTGCACAGGGGCGTATCCCTGAAGCGTAAAAACGCTGGGCCCGGCGCTCCTACGGGGTGCATTGACTCCTAAACTCTGTACCCCTTCTCTTCTCCTCTCCATGCCTTGCAGCGGTTTGCAATGGGAGTGGCAGAGCTAAGCCCCTCCCATTGCAAACAGTGGCAAGGGGCGTAGAAGGGAGGGAGCTCAGCACACTAGCTCCGGCGCCATCCTGCGTCCTCTTTTTGCAGAAAGACGGCGAGGGGGAGGGAAGGGAAAGACACCTTCCCCGCCCAACGGCGTTTACACCGCCCCGTGCATCACATGGTAGTGTATATCGGCTGGACGTTTTTACAGCGTGTGAATAAGCCCTCAGGCACAACCATGCTCTGTAACGCCGCGAGGAGTTGCGCCTACGGCAATGTGTTTTTGCCCTAAAACATAAGGGGGGATGTTTATCGTGGTTTGCATGTCAGTTTTCTAGTGCATACTGGGCTCTACCACTTTTTCAGAAAGTGGGCAGGTTTAGAATCAGGCAGCATGGCTGTCTGATTTACTATTATGTATGAGAGAAACTGGAGTGAATTATATCTGAAACCTACGCCAGCTTGTAGCTGAGGTGCCGCCAGATGCTACAAATGCAGTAACTCCTTCACGCACTGGGGTAACTATAGGGAATGCGGTTGCACCTGGGCCCAGGAGCCTTAGGGGGCCCATAAGGCCTCTCTTCTCCTTATAGGGAGCCCAGTACTATGAATAAAGCATTATAGTTGGGGGCCCTGTTACAGGTTTTGCATTGGGGCCCAGGAGCTTCAAGTTATGCCTCTGCATTAAGGGGTTAAGAAAAGTTAGGGGGCCCCAAGATAAACTTTTGCACCTGGGCCAATGAGCTTTTAGCTACGCCCCTGCCTTCACGCTATCCCACATAAATACATGTCAGATGTGTGTGGGCTTAGTATGGAGCAGGCTCTGTTAAGCTGTCTTCCCCTTCCCTCTCCCTCACCGGCTCACCTCCTCTCTCCTTCCCTCCGACAGTTTGCAATGCTAAGCTCCTGCCCCTTGCCCACAGTCAGCAATTGGAGGGGTTGGGACGGGGTGGTGCTTAGCTCCGCCCCGTCACCTCCCATTGCAAACAGCAGCAAGAAGCAGAGAGGGAGTTTAGCTGTCATGCTGCTAAACTCCCTCCCACCTCCCTTCTCCGACCGCTGTCATTGGCTCCCATAGGAGTCTGTGGCAGCGGGCATAGTCAAGCCAGGGAGATCGTTCCCGGACTATCCTTCCTGCCCAGCCAGGCGCTTTTACGCCACAGGAATACGCCTGTGTGATCTGATGCATTGCATAAGCCCTTATGGAAGAGATTTTTTAGAAAAAAACATTTTTAAGTAGTACAATAAAAAACAACATACATTTGGTCTTGCCGCATATATACTGACGCACAGACCAAAGTTAACATAAAGATTCCATTAAAAAATCACTTAATACAACTCTTGCCACAAAAATGAGCCCTCATAGAGCTAAATCGATGAAAAAATTAAAAAAAATAATGATTTTTTAAAAGCGGGAAGAAAAAAACAAAAATGAAAAATTTCTGGACCTGAAATAACACTGATTCCGGGAACACAGTTTACTCAGGGCTTTTTCACATTAGCGCATATTGCCCCGCGGTTTTCATGGTCGGCCAATATATGCTACAATCTGATGCATTGGATTCCAATGAATCAGATCACATGGCCGTATTCCCGTGATGTAAATGTGCCCAGCCGGGCCAATATAGCGCCAGACGCTTTTATGTCGGGCCCAAAAGATAGCCCTGGAACTAACTTTAGGCCAGAATATGTTGGCTGCTGCATAAGCTCCTATGGGAGCCAATAAGAGTGGCCTGCTAAACTCCCTCCCCCTTGTCTCCTCCCCTCCGGCTGATTGCAATGGGAGGGGGAAGGGTTGGAGCTAAGCACGCCCTGTCCCACCTCCTCCCATGGCTGGCTGTGTACAAGAGGCAGGGAGGGGGTGGGAACTTAGCTCCGTCCTGTCTTGCCCCCTCCCATTGTAAACAGCCAAAGGGGGAGGAGAGGGGAGGTGAGCTGGCGATGCGGAGGGAAGGAGCAATGGTATGGCAGCCTCTGCGTATATGCCTCATGAGTTTGTACTCCTCAGATCGGCCGTGAAAACGGTGCACGATATAAGCTCGTGTGAAAGAGCCCTCAGACTGGTGTTTCCTACTCCACTCTAAGTAATTATGCCCCAAATGTGTTTTAGAAAAATCCATTCGCTATGCTTTACACCTCAGTTCTGCTTCTTCAGATTGATAAACACCAGACATCACAAGCGCAGTGCGCACTGAAGCTAAGAGTTACTAAACACCCGGAGGAAAGAATTTGCTGCACATATGATGTCAACCGAATCAAAAAAAAGGTAGGGGGGGTGCTAAAACCCACTTTTACATGCTAATTAATTTCTTTTTATGTTCCATCAATCTTAGGTCTCCCTCTGCTGGTAAGTAGAGGTACTACACAGGTAATAAAGTTATCCCTAATTTTTGTGGACAGGAGATAACTTTATAACTTGGTACAACCCCTTTTAGGGACTTTTAACATGGGAGGAATTTTTCTGCATTCCACAGCAAAAAAAGAAACTTCATCTGCTGCGGTGAATATCTACTCCCATTACCTGTATACAGGTGGAACTTTAGTGCACATTTTTCAGCGTTTGTAGCTGCGGAATTAGGAAATATGCCTTTTACGTGTTTTACTATATTGCTTGCACACGCAAGCCATGCGCATTTGCGTGTGCAAAAAACACACAAGCGTGTTCACCATTGATTGTAATTCACCTCTCTTTTTTGTGTGAATTTGCACACCAAAGACCCCCAAATGCGCACTCACTACGTGTGCAAGTGTGCTGCGCAATACAGTGAAAAAAAACACATCTGGACCTCATTAGGCTAAATAGGCTCTTAAATTGGGGTGTGGTTGTGTCCTATTTGCAAAAAGTACAGTAAAATACGCCAATATGCGCGCAAATCTACCTCGTTCATAGTGCAAATTACGTTGTGCTGAAGAGTGCGCAATTCTGCATATGCTCATGTAAAGGAGCCCCTAAGCTCCACACTGGATGTTAATTTCCACACGGATTTCTGACAGATATTCTCCGCAGCTTGTGAATAAGACTTTGAAAATCTCATTGTGCGAACACAAACCTAAGTGCTCCTGCACACGAGCGTATATATACTCGCAAGAAGCTGGCGTGATTGCGCTCTGAATGGAGTACAATAGTGTGCTTCTGCACTGCAGGGGCTGTTCACATTGGTTGTGAATCAGCGCAGAAGCCTAATTAGTCCCCGGTGTTGGCATTCTCTCTCTTCAATAGATATATTGACATTTCTGTATTTTGTGCGCGCATTTCGGCTGTGGGAAAAAACTCTACTTTACTGCGCATTGGCACCCAAAGGTCCCCATAGAAGTCAATGGGGAGGGGAGCACAAGTACGCACTCAACGTGCAAGGAAATGTGTAATATGCTGCATAATTCCACTGGAAAAAGAACAGATCTGGAGCTCATTAGATGATCATGTCTTGTGGGCGGAAAAAGTACAGTAAAATACGCAGGGATGCGTGCAAAAAAGACTCGTTCAGTGCGCTCGTGCGAACTAAGAGAACGCTGATCCTGCATCTACTGAGCCTCCTTCTAGAGCTACTCATCGGTCAGTCAATAGAAATTCTCAATGGTTGATATCAAACTACCCAAAACTCTTCTTAAAGAGGTTCTGCAGCAGCTTTGAATGCATTATAAAGAATAATTTAGCCATATCCCGTCAGCACTGAGCACTGGAAGAGTCTCCGCTCTTGGTTCCTTCAAGGCTAGGTCTTGCTTATTGACTCAGACAATGCCTGTTGACTGCACGGTGACATCCGCCATTTATCTCACATGGAGGCGGACATTTTTACATTATTGGTAATCGGTTCCTTTAACAGGTAAATATGTAAAGCGATTGCCTGACTTGCGGCTGAACCAGTTCTCCCGGTCGGATAGGTCGTGCTTTGTGATTGTGACCTTTTACAACATTAATGGAAGAAGCTCAAGTTCATGAAAAGCTGCTAATTAAAGTCCTTCGCGGTTTAGAAGGGAACGTATCGCCTATTCACATCACAAACAGCTGGAACATTCTAGATTGTATGTATTAGGGCTCAGGCAGGGTCGGTGTTAGTAGGGGGCAAGCTGGGATATTGCCCCAAATTTCCCAGGGGGGGTCCCAGGCAACCTGAGGCACTGACGGGATTTGCCAATAACTGAATTTACTGCATGCAGCGAATGCCGCCTCAAAACATATCAAAATACACTGCTTTCTGTCGCAGTTTTTGGCGCTGATCTGCATGCGAAATTTGGCCTGTCAATGGACAAAGTGCACATGCAGAATTCGGATGAGGAAAATTGCATTTCCGCATCAAGAAGTGGCATGTTCCACCATGTGAACAACCCTAAGGGCTTATTCACACGGGCGTATATCGGATGGGTTTTCACGCCCCGGATGATATACGCTGCCCCTCTGGTGCATTGGTTTACAATGCATCAGTGCTCAGGGGCGTATTTCCGGCGGCAGCTGCATGGATTCCTATGGGAGCCTATGCTAGCTGCCGGAGAAGGGAGGTGTGTGTGTGTGTGTGTGGGGGGGGGGGGGGGGTTAGTACCGTGACTGCTAAACTCCCTCCCCCTTATCTTCTTCTCTCCACCCCTTGCCACTGTTTGCAATGAGGGGAAGCAGGATGGGGGTAGAGCTAAGCTCCACCAGCTCCGTCCCCTCCCATTGCTGGCTGCAGACAAGGAACAAGGGGTGGGAAGGGGGCAGGAGCTTAGCTCCGCCCCCTCCCATTGCAAACAGCCAGAGGGGAGGAGAGCGGAGGGGAGCCGGCAAGGGGGAATTCCTCCCCAGGCCCCATGGCCTTGGTGTATATGCGCCAGGCCCTCTGCTGTTCAAGGATTTTTACGGTGCCGGCGGCGCACGTAAAACGCCTATGCCCGTGTAAATGGGCCCTAAGGTTGACTTTACACGGACATATTTGTAGGTGTAATACGCAGTGAATTTAACCTATTGATTTCAATGGCTTTGTTCACATGCGTGTATTTTTTGTGCACATTTCCGCTGCGCACAAAAAGATAGAAAATGCTGTATTTGCTCACCCACGGTCCCCATATAAGTCAGTGGGGATGAGTAATTGTGCAGGCAGCTGTCAGTGCGCTATAAAGGCCAGAGGAAATTGGACACCAGGAGACATTTGGACACCTCCTACCTGATTCACCTGAAAAATGCCTAGGGGTGTAGATATGGAGGTTCTGATTACAATGGTGGAGCAGAGGCCGTGTTTATAGGATATGCCTTTATATTCATCAGAGGCGTATCAGACAGGTGGGCACGGTACGTAGGTACCGATACGTCATGGCAGGCTGGTACTTTGCGCAAAATGACGTACCGGTACGTCATCGGGATAGCGCGAGATCATGACTGACCTCGTGCTATCCCGCAGCGGGAGCCGGCTGTCAGTCACAGCCGGCGTCCCGCTGCAACAGCAGGGGGGGGGGGCATTGGAGATGCGCCCCCCCCCCCCACTGTTAACCCCTTCTCTGCCGCGCTCCCTCTGTGTCTCCGGCCGGCTCTCGCAATGTCATCGCGAGAGCCCGGCCTGTCACCATGGCAACAGGACGCCAGACACTGGCGTCCTGTATTGCCTATGCCTATGATCGCTGTATAAGCGATAAGGCATGGCAGAGCAGTAGCTCTGCCATGCCTTATGACAGCGATCATAGGCACAGTGCAAGTCCCTCAGAGGGACTCAAATTGTGTAAAAAAAATAAAAAAATAAAATAAAATAAAAATGTAAACAAAAAATGAAAAAAAACCCTTTTTTATGCTTTTTCTAATATTAGCATAAACAAAGTAAAAAAAAATTAAAACCCCACATATTGGGTATTGACGCATCCATAACAACGTGTACAAAAAGTTGAACATGCTTTTTATTTTGTACGACAAAAAGCGTAAAAAACCGCTAAAAAACAGAGGCAAAATGCTAATTTTTAGCATTTTGCCTCACAAAAAATGCAATAAAAGTGATCAAAAAGCCGTACATTCCCCAAAATGGAACCACTAAAAACTACAGCTCGTTTCGCAAAAAATAAGCCCTTATAGAGCTCCGTACATAAAAAAACAAAAAAGTTACAGGACTTTAAATGCAGCTATAGAGAAAAAAAAGATTTCCAAAAAAAAGTGTAAAAACCTAAAAAAATATAAGAATTTTGGTATCGTTGTAACCGTACCGACCAGCAGAAAAAATTTAGTGTGCCATGCATGCTGCATGATTAACGCTGTAAAAAACATTTTAAAAAATCTATGTCAGAATTGATGCGTTTTCTCTCCCTGTTATCATAAAAAAAATAATTAAAGTTTTACGACAGTCTATGTACCCAAAGGTGGCACAGATAAAAACTACAGCTCGCCATGCGAAAAACAAGCCCTTATAAGGCCGTGTCGACGGAAAAATAAAAAAGTTATGGCTTTTGAAAAATGGAGATGGAAAAATACCAAAAATCGCTTGGTCCTCAACGCCAAAATAGGCCGTGTCATTAAGGGGTTAAAGGGACAGGAGGCAGATGGGCATGGGAGTGCACAACAAGGCAGAGGCAGACATGACTCCACCGTACAAACAGAAAAAAGGAAAAATTCAGCACTTCCCAAACGTAAATCTCTAGGTGCACATTAAACCGCGGCTGCGACTAATCAGTACAAGTAGAAACCGATGGCAACATCACTCATATGTATTTTTTTTATCAGAAAAATACATAAATCTAATGTATATACTAGCCACATTAGATAATTAGCGCTGACTTTTTCTTTTTTTGTTTGTGCGGCCATTACCATCTACCTCCTGTCCCCTTAATTCGACTTGTTGCACCAAGACAGCAAAGGATAGCTGCTTCTCCACCTCCTGGACAAAAATGTCCTGGAGTTCCTACAATCCTGGAGGACCGTGCCGAGCATTACTACAGATGGTTGGCCCATAATTTTCAGCTACTGTCCCCACACAAGGTGCAGCAAATGCAATTGGCCATTCTTCAATGCATGTCTACTAGCCTATGAGACAGATGCATGCTTTGTGACCCCGGATACTTGGAAGGTGCAGCATGGAAGTACAACCAACTGCCTCCCCAATACGTAGTCCCGTCTCCACCTTCTCCTCAATACCAGTACCATCTTATGAAAATGGCCATGGGTCAGCCCCCTTAATTCGACTTTATAACTTGGTATCCTACTTTCGTTGGTTTTATTTGTATTCTCAGGCCTAAGAGAGAGGTGTGGCAAAAGGTAAGAACCCAGCTTTCGCAGGTTATAATTAAACCACCTGGTATTAGTGTGAAGACCCATCCGTAATCATGATCACCTGGATGTTGGTGGATGGGCCAATATTCTTTGATCAAACTGTGTACTAAGAACCAAACATTTTCTATTGTGGCTACTATATGCATTGCAGTTATGTATTTTTCTGATAAAAATGTATTTTGAGTGCTGTTCTCATGTGTTTCTGCATGTTCTGCTTAGTCGCAGCCTCGGTTTAATGTGCACCTATAGATTTATATTTAGGAAGTGCTGACTTTTTCCTTTTTTATTGTTTGTGTGCCATGCAGCCTGGGGTGATCCACAACTTCCGAAGGGAGAGTTTCAGGTTCAGCCTCTTCTGCATTCCAACCCGCATTGTTGTCTTGGCAAAAATTATGCAAAACAACGCAGAGTTTAATTACGGCACACACGTTTTAAGTTTCAGCTGAAGTGTGCTGTGAAAAATTCTCCACTTGCTGGTGAGAATGCCAAAGGCACACTCCACAAATAGCCAGGAATTAAAGGCTTTACTCCTGGTGTCCATATCTTTACGAGCAAAGGGATGCAGAATATGAAGGGTCAGACTAAAAACCTCATCCGCCACAATGATGAATGAGGCAGGTGGACCTGAATAGCCAGAAAGGTTCCGTGGTTCTGTCAGGGACAGCTGGTCGGCCAGGAGTCGCTGACCCATTCTGGAAGCCCTGAAAATGTGGGCATCCGCAGCACTTCCATAGGCCCCGCCATACTATGCTACTGTAGGTCTCTGGGAGGCTATACTCTACTACAGTCAGCCCACTCTATATGCAACCCACAGGTCTATGCCAGTCTGTATTCAGCATGGTTGCCCAGTGTCTCCATGGTTCTTCTTAGCTGTTCAACCACTACGTTTCACAGAAACCCACCCACCCTTGGCTGCAGGTGTGCAATGTGCATATACATAAGGACAGTCCCCAAGTCACAGAATGGCTAAGACTGTTCCAGTTAGAGCCCTTTTTGAAAAGTGAGGACCGTTCCTTTAAAGGACCAATAAAATGGACTTTAAAATACTGCAGGTTAATGTTTACTTAAAGAACATAGTACAACAATTGAACCTTCATTCATTACACAGCAGATAACTCGCTAATGCTGAGACCTGTTTTTCAGTGACACACTTGTCTTGCTACTGTTCCTTGTAGCCCCACCAGTGCACTTACTCTGTTAGACCTGGATGGATAGCCCCTTCAGCAGTGCTTCAATCTCCCACTGTCTGCTGGGAACACTAACTCTGGGTTGGTCAACTCACAGCTAACCAAATTCTACTTAGACAGCAGTATTATAAATGGCTTCTGGCTGTTGTTCTGCCCTGTTGCAGATTGTGCACTTGGGCACAGGAGCTTCATGTAATACCTCTGTCTGCCAGTCATGAGACCTATTAATTTTAAGCTGCCATTGAAGAAACACTTTAAGTAACTTTTTCTTGTTATTATTAACAATAAATGTAATTGCTCAGAAATACATCTCTACCAAGAACTGCAGGCCCTTGTACCAGCATAGAGCAGAACTAAAGAACGGCAGATGTAGCTGAGCTGAGTTAGTCAGATCCAGCAAAGCTCAAAATGTGTTGTCATAGAAAGAACAGAAATTAAACTTTCCCTGTTATATGTAGATTATATCGAAAAGTGAACTCTAAAGTGATAAATGTAAAAATTCTGCATCTACATCAAGATAAGTACAAATATACATAGTGTTACGGACGGCGAGTGCTGACCCACTGTGCTAACCAACCAGTTTGACCTAGGGCTAAACCTAAGAGCATTATCCTGCCAGTTCCCCAGTATTCACCCTTTAACCCCTGTACAGGGATCTGGGCTTTTGCTGCCAGGGAACGAGCAGACCGCTACCTCTTGGAATAGTCCAATAGGTCAGACAGGTGACCTATGTATGCTGGGTGTCTTAGACAAACACACGACTCAGGCCAAGAGGGAGGGTGCCCAGCCTGCTTAAATAGGAGGATAATTGCCTATTAAGCTGCAGCTGGGTTGTAAGCACTGAGAAGGGTTAACTACTGTAGTGCTGATAGAAAGTAAAAGCACAGAGTACATTCATACAGAAGGAGCAGTTTGATGCCGGCTTCTACCCAAAATAGCAAGAGGGTTGCAGATACGGGTAGCCAAACTAACTGTACCTCTCCCTTACACCCCTTCCTCTTCCTGGATTTATGAGCAATGGATTAATCTCCTGAGACTATTGATTTACTAATATCATCAGAAATTGTATACTCTGAGTATGAAGTATGATCCTGAAAAAGCTCAATGCTACTATCCTCTACAGTGGACCCATTCTGGAGAGAATCCACCGCTTGTCATTGAGTACTCAAGTAGCTTGCTTTGCAACGTCCACCTGAAGACAGAGAACCCCGTCTGGAACCGAAACGTCCATGGCTCTGCTCTCGACACCAGTTGCGGACAGGGGACTAGATGGAGCTATTTGGTTGCTTAGGAGGAGTGACATTGTCAAAATGTTGCTTTCTTTTAGGTAAGAGGAAGTTTTGAGGCATCAAGGGGTGACAAACAGGTTGTACTGGAAGCAAGCACTTAGAAAAGCATGATAACCCCCAACATGACGCCCTCCCAGACCTCCAAACCAAGGTGGGATTATGCAGACGAAGCCAAGGCAGGCCTAGCAACAGGGTACTGGTGGACCTCGGAAGGACCAGCATGGAAATTCTCTTTATTATTTAAAAACTGTCCCAAAGTCAGAGGGTTAACTTTTCTTGTTCAATAATTTTAATTGAAAGTATTCATAAAAATCAAACAATAACATACAAATCACAATTTACCCATCGTAGAACACTTGTAACTCCCAACAGCAAGATTGTTCATGCCTCCTTGGCTTACTATGCCATTTTATAGTTATATCATACCTCAAGATTTGAACCCAAAGTAGTAACTGTGAAACAAGCGTATATTAGAAAAACTGGATTTGAAATTTAGTTGGTGAGGGGGAAGAAGGATGGGGGGAAGGGAATAGTGAGATCCAACCCTTCGTATTGTCAGAGGGTTAACTTTTCTGACCCCCTGAGGGACCTTTCACAGGGGTTGGAAAAGCCCACATGACACACTACTATCTGCAGAACATTTTCACCAAAATTCCCAGATTGCCAACAGATTTTAATGTAAAATTGAAAATAGCTTAAAACCTGCCTTCAATTCTGCATCAAAATCTGCAGTTATACCTGCAGATTTTAGTTTGGTATTCCACAGCTACGAATTTGGCTATGTTCTGTGGCATAATTCTGTCCCATGTGAAAGGTCCCTCACAGGCCTGACACCGTTGTTATGGCACATACAAGAGCACAAAACTGCTGGGTGTATGACCATAGAGCTAACTAGCCAAGCCAGAAACCTACTACACCCTGATGAGGGGGAAAATGTCTGTGCATGGTTATTCTGGCTTTGGCTCACAATTCCCAGTCATTGTTATAAGGCTTGTTCAAAAAGTCTGACATTGACTTGCAGGAATGTTGTCCTCCAATAGGTGGCGCTGTAGAGCCATTGCTCCATCTTTCGATTTGCATATTTCCCAAAGAAGCATGGATAGCCTTATAAGTATCCTCACACCTTCTAGGTGCTCTCCCTAAGCAGAAAGGACATCCTTCCCAACCATAGAGCTGTAGTAACTGTATATAAAACATATATAATAAAATATATCTGCAGGTTTCCCATCACTGAGGCTCTTGTGGCTCAGTATAGGTGCAGCAGATATCTGATATCTTTCTCTCTGTCACTTGTGGTCTAGCTGTTTATAATTATCATCATTCCTTCCTACAATGATAATTCAGCTCTGCTGTGTAACTGATGAGACAGAAGGATGATCTCAGACTGCTCTAGTTTCAGTGTACGACTAGCAGCTTTATATGATGCAATATCTGTGGCATCTATGGGGAAATTTTCCCGTTGACTTCAAGGAACTCACCGTCCACCCAGTCATAACTTTGTAGACGGATGACATTGGCACGTAGAGGTTCAATTCTAAATCATGTAAGATAAAAACTTGAGATTTATTTACAGTAAAATCTAAATATTCTGGATTATTGGACGCTTGTTGAGATCTAAATTGTAAAGGTAGAGAATCTTTACGAAGACTAAATAAAATATAAAGTCTGTTGCTACAATTTCATTTCTCCTCGTTCTGTCTTCTGCTTCCAGATCTGTGAAATTCTTCAATATATTGCAGCTCTGTGCTGGGACCAGTTCTGAATTATCAAATATTTTGAATTATTGGATGTCGATTTAAAGGAATTTCCCTATGTATAATAATAATCTTTATTTGTATAGCGCCAACTTAATCCGCAGCGCTTGGATGCATGGGGAGCTCAGTCAGGACGGGGTGGGGTGGTACAGGGGGGTATGGGAGCAGGGAGTTGGCATGATGGGAGTGATCTCAGGGTGGGGACTAGGTCAGGGGAGTTGGTATGCTTTTTTGAAGAGGTGAGTCTTTAGGGCACGTCTGAAATTCCGTACATCAGGGATTGTTCAGATGTTTCAGGGTAGAGCGTTCCATGGGGTCGGTGCTACTCTGGTGAAATCCTGGAGACAAGCATGTGAGGTTCGTATTAGGGGGACGTCTAGTCTGTCTAGGGTGGTGTATAGACAGAAGGGAGGTGATGTTCGGTGGCGTGGCGTCATAGAGGGCTCTGTGGGTGAGGGTGATGAGTTTAAATTGAGTTCTGTGATACATGGGCAGTCAGTGCAGCGACTGGCACAATGCAGAGCTGTCTGAGAAATGGCTGGATAGGAAGATGAGTCTAGCTGCAGTGTTTAGAGTGGATTGGAGGGGAAGAGTCTGAAGCGGGGAAGGCCAATTAGCAGGAAATTGCAGCAATCGAGTCTGAAATGGATAAGGGCAACGATGAGAGTCTTTAACGTGTCAGTGGTGAGGAACGGCTGGATTTTTACAATGTACTTGAGGTGCAGGTGGCAGTTTTGGCCCAGAGATCGGATGTGGGGGGGTGAAAGAGAGGTCCGAGTCCAGTGTGACCCCCTAGGCAGCGGGCATGTTGTCTGGGGGATATGGTAGTGCTAGTTACTGATATGGAGGTGTCAGGATGAAGTTGGTTAGTAGAGGGTGGAAAAACGAGAAGGTCAGTTTTTAGGAGGTTAACTTTGAGAAAGAGAAGGACATGGTATTAGAGACAGCAGAAAGTTAGTGATGTTTTGGAGGAAGGGTACAGAGATGTCATGAGAAGAGGTGTATAACTGGGTATTGTCAGCATAGACGTGATATTTAAGGCCAAATCTGTGAATGGTTAGCCTAATTGGGGCTGTATATATAGAGAAGAGAAGGGGGCCAAGGACTGAGCTCTGGGGGACCCCAACAGCTAAAGGGAGTGGAGAGGAGGAAGAGCCAGTGAAAGAGAAGCTGAAGGAGCAGTCAAAGAGGTAGGAGAGAGCAGTTTCCTTTGGGCCGATAGAGCGAAGCATAGTAAGAAGGAGGTCATGGTCAACAGCGTCAAATGCAGCATACAGGTCAAGGAGGATTAGTAGGGAGTAGTCACCCCTCGACTTGGCCACTAACAGGTCATTAGATACTTTTGTGAAGGAGGTTTTGGTCGAGTGGAAGGGACAAAAAACAGACTGGAGGGGGTAGAGAAGAGAGTTCAGAGAGAAAATGAGAGGGGCGGGAATAGACCAAGCATTCACGTAGTTTGGAGATAAAGGGGAGGTTAGAGATAGGTCGTAGTTGGCAGTGTCAGTTGAGTCAAGGGTCAGTTTCTTTAGCAGAGGGGATATGATGGAATGTTTGAAAGAGGAGGGGAATACCAGTAGACAGGGAGAGATTAAAAATGGTGGTGAGGTGGGTGATGACAGCCAGGGAGAGGGACCAGGGAAAATGTGAGGGAAGAGGGTCACTGGTACAGGAGGTGGGGCTGGCAGCGGAAAGCAGTCTGAAGACTTCATTATCTATCGGTTCGAGAACAGATATTGAGTGACTGGATGTGGTGCTGAAAAGGTCAGGGATAGCTGTGCACTGTTTGTGGAATTCGTTACGGATAATTTCAATATTTAGGTAGATGCCTCTATATAGTATGATTACACTTCATCAAGCTTGTACACTGCACATTGTGGCAATGGGATAGATGTGCTCCTTTGGAGTAATGGCAACATTAGCATCCCCTACAGTTACGCCACTGCTATTGCTCTCTTCTATGTGAACCTACTTTAAGGATGCCCATAAGGGCACCTTTAGACAAGTGTATGCGCAAAAGCACTTGCCGCAGCGCAATGTATTTGTGCATGAACGAGGACGAATGAGGTACATTTGCGTGCATTTCTGCACATATTACTGTCCTTTGTCCGCAAGCAGCAGCAGTTCACAAGCACACACGGCACACCAGTTGTGTTAGATGTGTTCTGTTCCCTGCATTTTGCTCAGTATTTCATGCTACACCTTACGCAGCTCCGATAGCTTTCTATGGGGTCATTGGTGCACAAATATGCAGGAAAATAGAGCAGGTCCAATTTTTTTCCATGCACGCAAACCGTGCTTCTAGGAACGAACCAATTAAAATCAGTGGGTTTTATTTTCTGTTTTTTGCACGCGCTGATTTTGCGTACACAAACACGGTCGTGTGAAGAAGCCCTAAGCGTAAGAGGATCGTTCCTGCCCAAATCCCCCATACATATTAGTTAACTGGGCAGGCGTTCTTCTAACCCTGGCACAATGGACAAGCAGCTACCCGATGGACCATTTGATGTTTCTTTCCTTCCTTCGAAAATTGAATCACGTAGGTTTAAATCTATTCTTCTTGATCTTTCGGACAGGCACAATAGAGAATCAATGAGGGGCGGGGGGATTCACTTATAAGCAGTTTTGATACTTGAGAAGACATGGCCATTTATGACAACCTGGGATGTAACGTTACTCAGCGCTGAAGGATTTCAGATCATGATAATTATTATTGACAAAAGTAGTTTAGGTCACCAATGAAACTAGAATGTCCTATATATGCAGAGTGAAAGCGTGATACAGTATCAATGTGTGTCACCTGCAGCACCTGTGCTCACGTGTAGTGGGTGTGACGCCCTCGCACAAACAGGAAGAGACGCTGCACTCAGGTCGCTGACTACACAGCCTCTGGACTAAACAACTCTGATTTAAGTTTTGGCTACTTCGTTACTTCTCAACTTTGGATCATTTTCACTTTACTGTAATTGCTTCTCCATCCGTCTGCTGCTGGGTCTCTTAACTTTCTGTTCTCCGTCTCAACACTTACTAACTTCTCTGATCTTCTTTATGGTCTTATGACTTGTTTTTCTCTCTGTCCTCTGTGCTCCCTTCCACAGCCCTTCCTTTATATTATTTCTATGTAAGTCTCCGTCCTATCTGAGATTCTTCTTACACTTGGTCTTCATTCTTCTGCACCCTCTATACCCATGCATGCATCAAATGGAGGGCAGAGTGCCAGTCTGGACAGGAAGACAGTGGAGAGGGTCATACAGAAGCTGGATGCATTGTCGAAGCTCGATGGGCTTCCTCAATTACAGAGGAGTCACCCCTACCTTCCAGATATTGCTAGAGATACAAAAGAGCAGCTGCGCCAAATTCTAGACAGGACCCCTGATCTGAGTAATAACCAGTACCTGCGGTCGACGGTGAATAGTCTGCTCAGCAAGACAGTGCAATGCTCTGAAATAGTCAAAACGGAAGGCATAACTGCCAGGTAAGTGTGTGTTCTCTACAGATGTAGCAGAGCTGTATTTGTTATTAACGCTTTAGAACTGGGTCATTAGTACATTGCGATAACTCACTAAGGATAATATAAGAGGTAAGATGCATAGATCTTGATATCACTTTGTTGGAAAACATGAAAAACACAGTAGTGTGCAAAAGTTTTAGGCAGGTGTGGGGAAAAGGTGCTGCAAAGTAAGAAGGCTTTAAAAAAAAAAAAAAAAAAAAAAGTGTTAATAGTTTGTTTTTGTTAATTAACAGAATGCAAAGTGAAACCACAAAAGAGAAATCTAAATCAAATCAATATCTGGTGTGACCGCCCTTTGGCTTCAAAACAGCATCAGTTCTTCTTGCACACAGTTTTTTGTGTACTATATAGTGTATACTAAGATATTGTACATTATTGTATTCATTATTCCCTGCCACATACATAATCACTAACAGTTTAATGTTGTTGCACACAATATGTGAGGCCTGTAGCTTCCACCATAGTTATTAATGCCGGTCTAATGTGACCGGATTTGAATTGCGGATTCCGCACTTACTGATATGCGGTAATACGCAGGCGTTGAAAGGCTCAGACGTGCAGGTAGGAATTGTGTATTCTGCAAGCGGAACAAAAATCGCAGCATACTCTCTTTTAGCGCAGATTTCGCAAGTATGGGCTCCATTGATCTGTATGGAAGCGTGCGATCTGCAGTGCATTTGCAATTAACATTGCATATGGGTGCGGATTCGCTCGCAACTTGCTAGGAAACCAGATACAGAAGTCGGAATTAGAGGGAAAGAAAAATCACCTAGTCGGTCGTCTGTGCGATGTTGAACTACTTTCTGATGTCATTTTCTACTTGCGAGCTTTCTTCCATATGTCCATAATCGTACATACGCGACCATTCGCAATTAATTTCCACGATCATTTGCAGACATTCCACACGTGGAATCCAACCCGTTTGTGTGAGCCCGGACTCAGTAAAATCTATTATTACTGTACACTGTATAAAGTGTATTCAGGTTATCGCTTCAAAGAGCAGATGAACCTGATGCCAGTTTTTAGCAGACACTATTAATCCAAGTTACTGGAATGAGTTGTCCGGTTACCATACAACATCCCCTTAATAGGCATGTCAGTAGTAAAATAATAAACTCGACTTACCCCTCCGCATTCAGCGGTATCCAGTCCTGCAGTCCTGTTGTACTCCTGATGCTTGTTGTGACAGCAGCCATCATCAAAAGTCATTTGACCGCCGTGGCCAATCAGAAGCTTCAGCGTCATGTGCCCCAATTCCTGGTGTCATGGCCTTCAGGATGTGAGTGCCAATGCCAGGAGAATGAGCAGTAACACCTCTGATTGGCTGCAGAAGTTACCTGACTTCCTGTGACATCAGCTGTCACAACAAACACTGGGACCACAGCAGGACTGCACTGCTGTATCCTAAAGGTGGTGGAGAGGTATTTAGAGTTCAGTTCATTATTTTACTACAGACAGACCCATTAAAGGGATGTTGTCTGGTAACTGAACAACCCTCTGAACCCTAAAGATGCTTTTACAGGGGAGAGAAAATTCACCAGGATACTGCATTACTGATCTGAATGTGGATTTTGATGTAGGATGGACTGCAGAATTCTGCCTTTTTCAATTCTGCATCAATGTTCGCACATTAGATGTGCAGATTTTAGTCTGGATTTTTCAGCATGGTGGAATAATCTGCAGCGTCCTGCGGAATATTCCTTCCTATGTGAAAGGGCCTTAATAACTAGTAGATTTTGAAATCTGCAAATTCATGGTGGCATATAAGCAAAAGGATTACAAAGATGATAGTCAAACTGAAAAGTAGTAAGAGCCGTAGCACACACTGATGAGGTCCTGAATCCCCGATCTAGCAATGACATTTATTACTGATTCAGCTCAGTTCAGGATTGCATTTTTAAATGAAAGAAAACAAAAGAAATGTGAATCCCATAAGAATAAGTTGCAGATGTAGCAGAGCTGCTTTTGGTGCTCTATGATGTATCATGCTTGCAATCTCATGTTAAGCAGCAGGTAAGGTAATGTGATATTGTGATGAGTTATGTCAGGGGTGTCAAACTCATTCTTACCGAGGGCCACATCAGCCTTATGGTCGCCTTCAAAGGGCCGACTGTAATTGTATAGTAAGGGTTCATTCACATGAGCGTATTTGCGCAGTGTATTATGTGCGCAATTTTTGCGCACGTAATACAGTGAATAGAACCCATTGATTTCAATGAGTCCATTCACATGAGTGTATTCTTTTGCGCAATGTGCAATCATGTGAAAAAATCTATGGAACCACAGTAGGCCAATTCAAGTAAATGGGCGGGCGCAAATACACAGTGAATACACAGGAAACCCGTGAATTTGTGTACCATTTCAATGAGCGTGTCTTCATTCTTTTTTGCGTGCACAAATGCGTACTGCATTTGCACGCATAAAATACTCCACAGCAGCCAAAAAATGCAAGTATAAACGACTTTTGGTCCTGCAAATACACAGCATAATTTTCCAACCAAAATTAGATTATGTCCATGTAAACAAGCACTAATAGTGACCCCCCATAGTGGCCCCAGTAGTAATAATGACCCCCATAGTGGTCACCGCAGTAACACTGACCCCATAGTGACCCCATTAGTGATAGTGACCCCCAAAGTGGCCGCTGTAGTAATAGTGACCCCCATAGTGGCCCCAGTAGTAATAATGACCCCCATAGTGGTCACCGCAGTAACACTGACCTAATTAGTGATAGTGACCCCCATAGTGGCCCCAGTAGTGATAGTGAACCTCATAGTCGCCGCAGTAGTGATAGTGACCCCCATAGTGGCCGCAGTAGTGATAGTGACCCCCATAGTAGCCCCAGTGATGCGCCTCCCCCTGTTGCTCTCTGGCTGAGCAGCATCCCTACAGGCTTTACACTCACCCCTCTTGCAGTTCCAGTCTGGCAGAGCAGCGCAGAGTCTGTGACCACTGACCTCTCACCTCCGCGCAGACATCAGCGGTCAGGAGAGGTTAGCGGTCACAGACTCTGCACTGTACCGCCAGACTGGAACTGCATGTCTGTTTATGTGCATATTTGTATACTTGAATCCAACTGTTTTACTAAACTGACATTCTAGAGAAAAAACGAAAATCATTCAATTTAAAGGAGTTTTCCGATATAAGAATTCATTGGTGGCAGTGGAGGGGAAAGGGATATATATTAGAAATATGTGTACTCACCTACCTCTAATGTGCTGCTCCCCCGTTGTTGCTTTGGCCCTGCTGTTTACTTTCCCCGCAGCACTCATGTGGTAGTTTACTCAAGTGACTGCTGAAGCCAACAGGAGGCCCCGACATGTGATGTCATCAGTGACGTCTCGTAAACAGGCCGGGGCTTCTGCATTAGAAGTCCATGTGACCTATTTATGGGACATCATCAGGCCAGAAGAGCCAGTGACATCACGGATCAATTGTTGTAACGCCAGAACCCCAAAATGGCCCTTCAGCTCCACGATAAAATTTATTTTGGTGCAGGGGGGCCAAAATGTGTAAAAAAAGAAAAAAGTTGGACAACCCCTTAATAATTTTTAAGCTGGCAGCTAACTTTCACTTAAACATGTCCATTCTACTAATCTATGTATCAGTAGGGTACAAGCAGCACCACTTACATGACAAACATACTGTACCATTGCTCTTTGCAATAGTATACCCCATCAGTCATTTACACAATGTACCAGACAACCTCTAAAGTTTCCCCCAAACTGTAGCCTCACCCACCATCCTGTTTTGGGGTTATAATGAGAAACTACAGCATTACTGTGTACTGAATTAATGGATTTTATGGGCACTTGTTATTGCTTGTAATAAACGAACGGTTACTTATGGTTATTTACCTGTCTTACCTAACATTACAAGGAATTAAACGACTCCGGAGAAGGCTAATGGTGCTAAAGAAATGTGGTCAGTGAGCAGTGCCGTACCTTCTGACTGCCATCATCTCATTAATATCTACAGTCATCTCTGTTTGGAGTTTCCTCTATGCCAGCAAAATGTAATTGTTCTCAGTAAGAGAAACCAAGTAATCCTGTAGATATGATACCTTTTAATGGTTAAGAAAAAGAAATGATGTTATAGTTAGCTTTCAAACTTATTCAGGGTTCTTCCTCAGGCTCAAATGGAATAGCTCCGAAGAGGCATACATAGATATACACATACATATGACATGGCACAGACATGATTAATTTGTTCTTAAAAAAAAATACCAGAACAGGATGAACAGATAAGTAAATGCTTAATTAGTCCACTGATGTGAATGTTTTAGGGGTCACCAGACCAGCGTGTTATCTCTGCTCCAGGTTTCATATGTTCTATGTTGTGTCCGTGACTGGAAAAATGCTCCGCCACAGGTAATTGTGTGGTGATGAGATCTCATCCTTGCTCTAAGTTTTTGTCCTGTTTCTTCAACATCTATGCCAGCAGCATGCAGCGCTTTGTCTTCCAGTGAAATATAGGGCAGCTGAGTGGAAACCAGACGGACTACATTGTAGTCAAAGGGATCCGTTCAGCACTGTTCGGTCCCCTCATAAGATGGACCTGTTCAGCCAGGGATTCCCCTTTCCTGTTCCTCAAACAGAACAGAAAAACAGAATCCCCGATGCAGATGTGAAAACTGCCTAAGCAGGCAATGTTGAGAACAAGGAAATATACAAATTGAAAAAGTTTGAAAAATATGTTCTTGTTGCTGCCAAGAAAATGCATTTTACAATTCTTGAAATGGGAAGGATATAATTTCTCCTTGTGGAGACCACCAAGTAGGTGTGAGGAAACTTAAAGGGGTTTTCTGGGACTTAAAGATAAAGTCAAAGCGGCTTAAAATGACTAAGAACTGAATACTCACCTCTCCTGGTGGCTCCCCACTCAGCAGTAAAGCTCCTGTGCCCAACACAGGGAACCTGGAAGACGTGGTGGGCTGTTATGTGCCGTTCATTGTACACATGACTGCTCAAACACTCACAGGTTTCACAGGAAGAGGCAAGTATTCAATTTTTATTCATTTTAAGCCCCTTTCACTTTATTTTTTAAGTCCTGGAAACCCCCTTTAAATGGCCATGCGATGATCTTCTGGAAAATTTGATATGCAAATAGGAGATGGTATAATGCCTCTGAGTGCTACCAGTTAGATGGTCAGACAATGGCTTGCAGGAAAGCTGCCTGCTAATAGTTCACCCGCACGCCTAGAGTTTGTTCTTGTGCTGAACTTTACAACTAGCGTGCCTGCTAATAAGTGCAGCTGCGAAGGCATGACACCATCTCTCATTTGCATAGAATACTTGTAATAGTTCTGAATACATGGATATAGAGTCCATACTGGAAATGCCTTTCATACTTGCCATATGAATTACATCGTAGTCATAGTCATGTAAGGGGGTCAGGAGGACAAGCGACAATATACCAAGCCAAGGTTGCAATAATCTGTGGCGTTATGGAAAATTATTCAGCAACAAATAAGCCTGACACCACCATGCAGAATATTGTATGTGCAAAGAGCTTGTCAGATTCATTTATTTTACATACACATGTTCTCCATGCCAGAAAATAACAAACCTCTCCGAAGGACTGGAGGATGCCGTGCTGCCCATGCGGGGGAGCTGGGAGAGACGAATGTAGGATGTTTTTTATTTCTAGGCATGGGAGCACTTTTTAAGAAAAAAATTATAACTAAGACAATCCCTTTAATGTTATGACTATCCATTCACAGTATGGTGGCATTGTTCAGCAATTGTATGGTGGTATTATTTAGTCATGGTATGATAGTGTTATCTGGTAACTGTTTGGTGGTGTTATCCAGTCATGATATTGTTATGTTATGCTGTTATTGTATGGTGGTGTTATCTAGTCCCAATATGGTGGTGTTATCTAGTCTCAATATGGTGGTATTTGTTAATCACAATATGGAAATGTTATCCAGTCATGGTATAGTGTTGAGGGGGCCATAAGACTATTGCTATGCCTCTGGTATGGGTCTGTAGTATCGTTTGGGCACTCCATAATACACCCATTGTTAAAAAAATGAAACACCTAAAAGGAGCTGTCAGAATCGAATGAAACTTCCTGTATGTGATTGTAACATTGATATAAGTAAGTGATTACAGTATCAGGGCAAAAGGATTACTTAGGGCGGAAAACTTAACACTTAAAGGGAGGCTCTAGCACCCTGTTGTACTGCCTCTAGCTTGGATACAAGATGTGATAAGGGTGGGCATGGAGGCTCTAGTACCCTGTTGTACCGCCTCTAGCTTGGATATAAGATGTAATATGGGTGGGCATGGAGGCTCTAGTATCCTGTTGGACCACCTCTAGCTTGGATGCAAGATGTGATATGGGTGAGCATGGAGGCTCACGTTCCCTGTTGTACCACCTCTAGCTTGGATACAAGATGTCATACTGGTGGGCATGGAGGCTCTAGTACCCTGTTGAATCACCTCTATTCTATTGGCAGTAAATCTGGTGACTGGGCAGCCACAGAAGTGTGGCAATCTTGTGGGGATATTCCTGTGACCCCCTTGTTTGTGCAGCCAAGCATTATCCTGCTGGAAGCCTCTTGGAAGCCGCCATGAGAGGAACACAAAGCCATTCATCTAATAAACTCTAATTATTTGCATATCTGCCTGAGATATAACTGCATGGTGAGTTTTGCAGCAAGACAACAACTCCTTCCAGGTGTTTGATTTTTTTGACAATGGGAATATTTAATGGGAGGCCTGAAGTTCAAAATATTCATAAATCCATCTAGTCCAGCCTATGCTCCTACAGTGTTGATTCACCAGAACACATGAAAAACACAATTAGACAAGAGTCAATCATTTTGTATTATAGAAAATAAAGTCTTTGTTAACGCTAAATATGAAAATATATCATATCGTCTCCAGCATCTACTATTCATATCCTCTTAAATTATCTCCTACAAGAAAGGCCCCTTTCAAATTGTTTAAGCTGAGAGAGTTCCATGGTGTAAAGAATCTCTTCCACTTTGATTATGAAACGTTCTTTCCTCTAGACCAGTTGAGGCAAACCTGTGGCACGCAGAGCCTTCCCTGCTGGCACACGCACGAGCGGCTGCTCACCACGGTAGTGAATACCGGCCGGTATTCACTCAGCCATGCTGATCCCAGGTGCACACTGTGACGTCTCCTCTTTGGTTCTGCAAGAGCAGAGGGGAGGAGGCGTCCGGTTGCATACAGCGCCGAGCAGAGGAGCAGCGGCACTTCGACGAGGAGGAGGAGGTAAGTATATGGGTCTCAGGGGAGCACTATTACTACTGGGGCTGATATTGGGGATACTATTAGTAATGGTGTCCCATATATCGGCCCCAGTAGTAATAGTATTACTACTGGGGCTGCTGTAGGAGACACTATTACTACTTGGACTACTGTAGGTGTCACTATTACTGCCGAGGCTACTGTGGGGGTCACTGTTACTGCTGAGGCTGCTGTTAGGGTCACTATTACTGCTGAGGCTGCTGTGGGGGACACTATTACTGTTGAGGCTACTGTGGGGGTCACTGTTACTGCTGAGGCTGCTGTGGGCGTCACTTTTACTGCTGGGACTGCTGTGGGGGTCACTATTACTACTGGGGCCGCTGTGGGGGTCACTATTACTACTGAGGCCACTGTGGGGGTCACTATTACTACTGAGGCCACTTTGGGGGACAATATTACTACTGAAGCCACTGTGGGGGACACTAGTACTGCTGAGGCCACTGTGGGGGTCATTATTACTACTGGGGTATGTTTTCACATGGCGGAAATGTTGCAGAATGTTCTCAGCGGAATTTTTCTTGGCAAATTCCGCAGCATTTCCACATCCAAAAAGCAGTCAAAATCTGCACAATGTCTATTTTGAAACAGCCCTGCCCCTTTTAAAACGACGTGGGTAAAATCATACGTCTTGATAAGCCCCGCCCCCTGACATGCTGGCACTTTGCGATAAATAAGTGGGTTTTGGATTGCAGTTTGGGCACTCGGTCTCTTAAAGGTTTTCTCTAGACGTAGAGAATGAGCACTTTCCATTGTTACAGCTCTAGATATGAACAAATTAGAACAGCTGACAATTTAATGACAATGAAGGTGCAGGACTCAGGAGACAGCACATACATAGCAATATATATTGAACAGACTTATGGAAATGTCATGTTTTAGTTGTTTCTGACCACAGTTAGAAAGTTATGTTTGGGTTTTTTGTTCTTGGCATACTTTGCGGAGAGGTTTTGAAGAGCTTTCAATGTACATTCCATGGTTGAGTGTCAAGTTTATTTCTACTTTTGAAAACAAAGAAAGTAAACTTACACTAAATCAGATGTAGCAAAGGAGAATTTATAATTTAAAGGAGTTGTCCAGTTGTAAACTCTTGATGGCCTATGCTTAAGACAGGCCATCAATAGTAGATCAGCTAAGATCTGCTGCTCAGGACCCCTTTGAAGAGCTGCTTGTGCTCTTGCACCGAGTTGATTTCTGTTGGAAGCAGACAGCTCTGTTCCCACTGCAGTGGTTAGACTTGGTATTACAGGTCAAGTTCCCAGAGCCATGGGGACTAAACTTGGCCCCAATGCTGTTGGTCAGCAACTGGTTTGCGTGTCCTGTGGGTGCTATGTTGTAGCGGTGGGCGTCGCTATGCGGTACTGTGCCCAGTAGTGTAGGGACCCACTAAAAAGAAGTCACCGTGAAGTGGCTAGTGGGCTTATACAATTTGATCAAAATGTAACAAAAAAACTCCTGTTTATAAATATTGCTGGGAAGCGCTAGACCAATGTATAACATGTCTTTTTTCTACAACTTTGTTGTTCTCTAAAGGACTTGGAAAACATGTTACAAACATAACAAAACACAAAATGCCACTGAAAACACTTGTTTAAAAAAGCACTATGAAAACCATTTGAAATTCATGATGATTTTTACAAGTAGTTTAAAACCCTGAAAAAATTGTGCTCCGCTGGATAGCTCATCAGTAGTTGATGGACGGGGTCCATCCATCAGCTGATCATCTGGCTCACTGTCCTATGCAGTGGGCCCGACATCATCATCACGAGTCAGAAGAGGAAGTCGGAACGCCAGCTTCACTCCTATTGAAATCAATGGGAGCGCCATGCTGCTCCTACACTTCCTACTGAGAAACATGGTGGGGATGTGAGTGAAGGCCCAAGCTACCATTCAATGGGAGGCTTGTCATGTGCAGGATCATGCTTAATACCCTGATATGTCATTGGGGAACATTTTGGTGGGTGAGCAGCGTGACTTATTAACTAAGGTTAGTTGGCGCCAGAACCTTTGTTGGTCGTACCCCTATAATCTGAGTGCAATCCCCTTGATGTGGTTGGGTCCCTTGGAATGCAACAAAACAGATAAGCTCATGACAGAAGCCGAGAAACAAAGTCAGACTGAGACAGATTGGAGTGTGGTGCTCTAGGGATGGAATGGAGTGGAACTCTTGAGAAAAGTGAGAGCCAAGCTGCATAGTGCCATAGTGCTCTGCTAACCCAGTACTGGGTAAAAGAAAACTGCAAGAGAGACCCTAAGCCCGGCACAGCTATTATACAATTAGGGAATGGTTCACCTCTAATGAAACTGAGACAAATTGTGGTAGAATTGGAGCTATGCTCATTATTTCTGGATAGGTTAACTAGATATTAGGAGACTAAATCAGCTATTATCAGAGGACTTGTGGAGTAGATTCTATCCTGGGTGAATACCTTTACTAGAGCCATTGTTGCGTTGCCACCACCTGGCAAATAAAGTGCAACGAGGAAACAACTGTGTTATTATATAAAGAACTGTGCCTCTGCCGAGTGTAACCATAAAGAATACCTACATTTTCACTTTGGAGCACTCTTCGGCCAAAGACACACACACATGCAGGGCATAATAGATATGCCCTAATCACTCTTCCATATGGCTGGCTGTGTGTGGCACTGCGGGTCATCCTGTTCACTTGAATGGGACTGAATGGGATGAGATTCAGTACTAGGCACAAGGCCCATTTGGTTGAGCCATTGCGCCCGTGTAGACAATAAAGAGGACGTGGCACTGCTTTCTTTTAAAATGATTTAGTGTACAATGTTAATAGCAACAAAAGCAAAGCGGAAGAGAAGAGCATGGCAACATTTCACTATGAATGGCAAGCTAAACACTAGGTCACAGAAGAACTGTGTCCCAACCCACATGGCCTTTTTAATAGACAACCTGTACTTTATGAAGTAAGCTCAAAGCAACCATTATATTCTTTTGGCTATTGCTCTTCCTTTTTTTCACTCCTTATTATGAGCTATTATTGTAGCTCACACACATATACTTGAAGAAAGTTGAGCTGCAGTACCAGAACAAAGGGCCAGACAAGAGTGGTGCTGTTTCTGCAAAAACAAAAAAGCAAAGCAATTTTTTCAACCCCCTTAATTCAATCCACAAACATTAGTTTTTGATAAGTGATGTCAATATTCTAATGCCCCGCTATATCAACTTGACTTTCCAGCTTTTCCAGCGCCTGGCATAGTTGTCTACTCACTATATTACATACTTAGGATTTCTCATCAGTGCAATGAAGTATACATTTCTTATTTTGCTGTAGTGGCAGTTTTCATACGGGTGAAGAAGAATAATAGATATAAAAGGATTAACTGCATGTTCACAAGAAGCGTCATACATGAGCTTCAACTATTATCAGAGTCCTTCTGCAAAGCATTGACAATGAGAAGCAAACATGCCATGTCCCTGGCATGATGAACCTTACATTTATAGATTGTTTAGGTACCAGAGGTAATCAATGGAAAAAGTTCCAGACAATTTTTAGACAGTTCATCTGTGGTGGTCCGTCTCTTGGGATTCCTGACAATCAGCTGATCGCCCACCCCGCTGTCAGTGTGGACGGTGCTGGAAGTAGATAGCGGTGTCATTGTTGCAGCAGCTCGGTTAGGTACTGCCGGCACAGCTCTAATTTAATTCAATGGGAGCTATGCCTGCAGTACCAAAGCTGGCAGCTGCAATACAGATGGCACTATCTGCTAGTAGCCCTGTTTGTACTCACAGTGGGCCTGGTAGTCAGCTGATCGGTGAGGATTCCGAATAGTAGAGACCTGCCAATCACTACTGATGAGTGATGACCTATCCTGATGATAGGTCATCAATAGGAAAAGTCTTGCACAACCCTTTTAAGGTTCACCAGAATGATGCCTCAGTCTTGTATCTGGCGTAAGTTATAGCGCAAATATATAGTAAGGTCCAGCTGCCTTAGATTTTACCAAATGGCGCACAGCTAACCTAATATGTGCTAAATGTAATAAGAGGCTTGCACCTCTTCTTATATTTGACGGGTCTTATTCTATCATCTCTTATCTAAGACTGGTGTGTAAAATACTAATATCAGAAAAATGTGCCTCATAATTAGTACGCTTGTTGGGGGAGGGGAGGAGCATGCGGATATTCTAAAAGGGGAGAAACAGGTTAGTATGGATTGTATCACTGATCTACACAACAGTTACATTTGTAGGGCTGAGTTGAAAGTCATTTTACAGTGTTGGAAATGGCAAGGAATTGATCAGGATTATACACTGATACTATGATTCCCAACTTGTAGGTCTTAAGCTGCAAAACTACAACTACCAGCATGCCCTGACAGCCGCAGGATGTCTCATACAACTTCTTCTACTGACAAACCCTTGTTATATGTGTCATTAGGACATATTGTGCAATTCAGGGGGTCTCCTGCTCTCACGAAGACCACAGACATTCAATAAGAACAGTGTAACAGATCTAGTATCTAAGGCCAGTTTCAGATTAGCGAATTGCTGCACTTCTGTAATATGGATTTGTTACATATGACATTGGAACCGTATGCCATCAATATTTGATTTGTAGTTGCCTCCATATTTGTTGTCATTGTTTGTTTTTACTGGATAAATACTGATCTATATTTGCAAAATACAAACAATTACCAAATATGGAGTAAAAATACACTTGTGTGTATGTGGCCTGATAGACAGTGCAGACTTAAAGTGCGCCAGTGGTTGATGAAGAATGATATATCTCTTGAATCTCTAGATTGTCTAGTCTAACTTTATACCAGCTATCAGTTTATACCAAAGGTTGCAGCAATTTTACGTGCATGATGTTGTATTTAGGCCACGCCCCTTTCCCACAACGGAATGCCCTCTGTTGGACACTGCAGAAAAAAGTGTTTGAAAGTGTCTACGGCCTCATGTCCACGGGCAGGTTGGATTTCGTGTGCAAAATCTAGCACGGAATCCGGCCCATGACCGCCGCGGCAGACCCTGCTTACCTGTGCATGCAGGTGGTGGTGTCCGTGACTCTTCCGGGTTATCTGTACTTGGGATGGTTCGCAAAGCACGCCGTTGAACATGCGCAGTACAGATTTTGTTTTCAATCTCCTGCTCCTCCCAAGAAATCCATGGCCCATTTGCGATGTCAATCAGTTCAGACAGCTTCCATTCACTTCAATGGAAGCCGTCCGGGCGGGAACTGCACTGAAATACAGCATGCTGCGATTTGTTTTCTGGACCAAGGTCCACAAATCAAATCCACATGCTTTAATTCAGTTGCGGACACCCATGTTTCCTTATGAGCGCTTTGAATGGCGGATCATCTGCACAGGTTCCCCATGCAGATTCCACAATTCAAGTCCGCTTATGGACATTGGGCCTTAAACACATAGTAAATGTGGCGCAGAACATCTTCTATAGTTTTCTGGTACAATTTGCACCAGAAACTGTTGAATTCTCAATTGAGAATGTACAGTTAGGTGCGTCGATTTCAGTATATGTCTAGTAATGCTTCATCTCTACTGCATTAATGCTGCATTGCAGAGACCTAATCCCTTTATTTGAGGTGCTAATCCCTAAAAATGAATACAATTCTACCGGCGCCCAGTAAGTCAGGGGAGCAACAGCAAAGTAAAAGGCAGCTTCCTTCTGTCTATTAAATGGGATAAAAGGCGCTGGGCTAATGAATTTCATAATTACTGGAGGATAGCTAAAGAGACTAAGGGTGAACACTAGAGATGAGCGAACACCAAAATGTTCGGGTGTTCGTTATTCGGAACGAACTTCCCGGGATGCTCGAGGGTTCGTTTCGAACAACGAACCCCATTGAAGTCAATGGGCGACCAGAGCATTTTTGTATTTCGCCGATGCTCGCTAAGGTTTTCATGTGTGAAAATCTGGGCAATTCAACAAAGTGATGGGAATGACACAGAAACGGATAGGGCAGGCGAGGGGCTACATGTTGGGCTGCATCTCAAGTTCCCAGGTCCCACTATTAAGCCACAATACCGGCAAGAGTGGGCCCCCCCCCCTCCCAACAACTTTTACTTCTGAAAAGCCCTCATTAGCATGGCATACCTTTGCTAAGCACCACACTACCTCCAACAAAGCACAATCACTGCCTGCATGACACTCCACTGACACTTCTCCTGGGTTACATGCTGCCAACCGCCCCCCCCTCCCCCCCCACAGCGCACACCAAAGTGTCCCTGGGCAGCCTTCAGCTGCCCTCATGCCACACCACGCTCATGTCTATTTAGAATTGCGTCTGCCATGACGAGGGACCGCAGGCACACACTGCAGAGGTTGGCACGACTAGGCAGCGACCCTCTTTAAAAGTGGCGGAGCGATAGCCCACAATGCTGTACAGAAGCAATGAGAAATAGAATCCTGTGCCACCGCCATCAGGAGCTGCACACGTGGGCATAGCAATGGGGAACCTATGTGCCACACACTATTCATTCTGTCAAGGTGTCTGCATGCCCCAGTCAGACCGGGCTTTTTAATTCATAGACACAGGCAGGTACAACTCCCTATTGTGAAGTCCCTGTCGACCCACAGCATGGGTGGCTCCCTGGAACCCACCGGCGGTACACAGAAATATCCCATTGCATTGCCCAACACAGCTGAGGTAGTAATGTCGTGCTTAATGCAGGTGGGCTTCGGCCCACACTGCATGCCCCAGTCTGACTGGGGTTCTTTATAAGTGTACAGATGTAGTAAAAACTCCGTGTGCACCTACAGCATGGGTGGGTGCCAGGAAGCCACCGGCGGTACATAGAAATATCCCATTGCATTGCCCAACACAGCTGAGGTAGTAATGTTGTGCTTAACCCTTTCCAATCCAATTTGTATATGGTTTTCCTAGGGGGCTTACTCTTTTTCTGCTGTTATACAACGGCGCTATATGCTGGCTAAAGCCAGTACTGCATGAGCTGACACGTAGGATAGGCTCCGACAGCAGAGAGGCTGGCAATATACAGTAAGAGAACCCCGACGGACGTCTACCAACAACGGAGCTGTACAGCCTTAAACCCTAATGTCTTCACAGGTCACACAGTGGACTGGAAAGGGTTAATGCAGGTGGGTTTCGGCCCACACTGCATGCCCCAGTCAGACTGGGGTTCTTTACAAGTGGACACATGTAGGTTAAACTCCCTGTGGACCCACTGCCTGGGTGGGTGCCAGGAAGCCACCGGCGGTACATAGAAATATCCCATTGCATTGCCCAACACAGCTGAGGTAACGTCAGCTGTAATGCAGGTGGGCTAAAAATTAATTTGATTACACTGTAGGCGAGGGCCCACAAAAATTGCTGTATCAACAGTACTAATGTACATCCCAAAAATTGGCCATGGCCAGCCAAGAGGGCAGGTGAAACCCATTAATCGCTTTGGTTAATGTGGCTTAAGTGGTAACTAGGCCTGGAGGCAGCCCAGTGTAACGAAAAATTGGTTCAAGTTAAAGTTCCAACGCTTTTAAGCGCATTGAAACTTATAAAAATTGTTCAGAAAAATTATTTGAGTGAGCCTTGTGGCCCTAAGAAAAATTGCCCGTTCAGCGTGATTACGTGAGGTTTCAGGAGGAGGAGCAGGAGGAGGAGGAGGAGGAATATTAGACACAGATTGATGAAGCAGAAATGTCCCCGTTTTGGATGGTGAGAGAGAACGTAGCTTCCATCCGCGGGTGCAGCCTACGTATTGCTTACGTATCGCTGCTGTCCGCTGGTGGAGAACAGAAGTCTGGCGAAATCCAGCCTTTGTTCATCTTGATGAGTGTTAGCCTGTCGGCACTGTCGGTTGACAAGCGGCTACGCTTATCTGTGATGATTCCCCCAGCCGCACTAAACACCCTCTCCGACAAGACGCTAGCCGCAGGACAAGCAAGCACCTCCAGGGCATACAGCGCTAGTTCAGGCCACGTGTCCAGCTTCGACACCCAGTAGTTGTAGGGGGCAGAGGCGTCACCAAGGATGGTCGTGCGATCCGCTACGTACTCCCTCACCATCCTTTTACAGTGCTCCCGCCGACTCAGCCGTGACTGGGGAGCGGTGACACAGTCTTGGTGGGGAGCCATAAAGCTGGCCAGGCCCTTAAAGACTGTTGCACTGCCTGGGATGTACATGCTGCTCGATCTACGCACATCCCCTGCTACCTTGCCCTCGGTACTGCGCCTTCTGCCACTAGCGCTGTCGGCTGGGAATTTTACCATCAGCTTGTCCGCAAGGGTCCTGTGGTATAGCAACACTCTCGAACCCCTTTCCTCTTCGGGAATCAGAGTGGGCAGGTTCTCCTTATACCGTGGATCGAGCAGTGTGTACACCCAGTAATCCGTCGTGGCCAGAATGCGTGCAACGCGAGGGTCACGAGAAAGGCATCCTAACATGAAGTCAGCCATGTGTGCCAGGGTACCAGTACGCAACACATGGCTGTCTTCACTAGGAAGAGCACTATCAGGATCCTCCTCCTCCTCCTCCTCCTCCTCCTCCTCCTCCTCCTCCTCAGGCCATACACGCTGAAAGGATGACAGGCAATCAGCCGGTGTACCGTCAGCAGCGGGCCAAGCTGTCTCTTCCCCCTCCTCCTCATCCTCCTCATGCTCCTCCTCCTCCTCCTGTACGCGCTGAGAAATAGACAGGAGGGTGCCCTGACTATCCAGCGGCATACTGTCTTCCCCCGCCCCCGTTTCCGAGCGCAAGGCAGCTGCCTTTATGGTTTGCAGGGAATTTCTCAAGATGCATAGCAGAGGAATGGTGACGCTAATGATTGTAGCATCGCCGCTCACCACCTGGGTAGACTCCTCAAAATTACCAAGGACATGGCAGATGTCTGCCAACCAGGCCCACTCTTCTGAAAGGAATTGAGGAGGCTGACTCCCACTGCGCCGCCCATGTTGGAGTTGGTATTCGACTATAGCTCTACGTTGTTCATAGAGCCTGGCCAACATGTGGAGCGTAGAGTTCCACCGTGTGGGCACGTCGCACAGCAGTCGGTGCACTGGCAGCTTAAAGTGATGTTGCAGGGTGCGCAGGGTGGCAGCGTCCGTGTGGGACTTGCGGAAATGTGCGCAGAGCCGGCGCGCCTTTACGAGCAGGTCTGACAAGCGTGGGTAGCTTTTCAGAAACCGCTGAACCACCAAATTAAAGACGTGGGCCAGGCATGGCACGTGCGTGAGGCTGCCGAGCTGCAGAGCCGCCACCAGGTTACGCCCGTTGTCACACACGACCATGCCCGGTTGGAGGCTCAGCGGCGCAAGCCAGCGGTCGGTCTGCTCTGTCAGACCCTGCAGCAGTTCGTGGGCCGTGTGCCTCTTATCGCCTAAGCTGAGTAGTTTCAGCACGGCCTGCTGACGCTTGCCCACCGCTGTGCTGCCACACCGCGCGACACCGACTGCTGGCGACATGCTGCTGCTAACACATCTTGATTGCGAGACAGAGGAGGAGGAGGAGGAGGAGGGTGCTTTAGTGGAGGAAGCATACACCTCCGCAGATACCAGCACCGAGCTGGGGCCCGCAATTCTGGGGGTGGGTAGGACGTGAGCGGTCCCAGGCTCTGACTCTGTCCCAGCCTCCACTAAATTCACCCAATGTGCCGTCAGGGAGATGTAGTGGCCCTGCCCGCCTGTGCTTGTCCACGTGTCCGTAGTTAAGTGGACCGTGGCAGTAACCGCGTTGGTGAGGGCGCGCACAATGTTGCGGGAGACGTGGTCGTGCAGGGCTGGGACGGCACATCGGGAAAAGTAGTGGCGACTGGGAACTGAGTAGCGCGGGGCCGCCGCCTCCATGATACTTTTGAAGGACTCAGTTTCCACAACCCTATACGGCAGCATCTCAAGGCTGATGAATTTTGCTATGCGGACGGTTAACGTTTGAGCGTGCGGGTGCGTGGCGGCGTACTTGCGCTTGCGCTCGAACACTTGCGCAAGCGACGGCTGAACGGTGCGCTGAACTACACTGCTGGATGGGGCCGAGGACAGCGGAGATGAGGGTGTGGGTGCAGGCCATGAGGCGGTAGTGCCTGTGTCCTGAGAGGGGGGTTGCATCTCAGTGGCAGGTTGGGGCACAGGGGGAGAGGCAGGGGTGCAAACCGGAGGCGGTGAACGGCCTTCGTCCCACCTTGTGGGGTGCTTGGCCATCATATGTCTGCGCATGGTGGTGGTGGTGAGGCTGTTGGTGTTGGCTCCCTGGCTGAGCTTTGCGCAACAAAGGTTGCACACCACTGTTCGTCGGTCGTCAGGCGTCTCTGTGAAAAACTGCCAGACCTTAGAGCACCTCGGCCTCTGCAGGGTGGCATGGCGCGAGGGGGCGCTTTGGGAAACACTTGGTGGATTATTCGGTCTGGCCCTGCCTCTACCCCTGGCCCTGGCCACCGCACTGCCTCTTGCAACCTGCCCTGCTGATGCCCTTGACTCCCCCTCTGAAGACCTGTCCTCCTGAGTAAGCGTTGCACACCAGGTGGGGTCAGTCACCTCATCGTCCTGCTGCTCTTCCTCCGAATCCTCTGTGCGCTGCTCCCTTGGACTTACTGCCCTTACTACTACCTCACTGCAAGACAACTGTGTCTGATCGTCATCATCCTCCTCACCCACAGAAAGTTGTTGAGACAGTTGGCGGAAGTCCCCAGCCTCTTCCCTCGGACCCCGGGAACTTTCGAATGGTTGGGCATCAGTGACGATAAACTCCTCTGGTGGGAGAGGAACCGCTGCTGCCCAATCTAAGCAGGGGCCCGAGAACAGTTCCTGGGAGTGTTCCCGCTCCTGAGCAGGTGTCATTGTAGTGGAGTGAGGAGGCTGGGAGGAAGGAGGAGCAGCAGACAGAGGATTCGGATTTGCAGCAGTGGACGGCGCAGAACTGCGTGTTGACGATAGGTTGCTCGAAGCACTTTCTGCCATCCAGGACAGGACCTGCTCACACTGCTCATTTTCTAATAACCGTCTCCCGCGTGGACCCATTAATTGGGCGATGAATGTGGGGACGCCAGAAACGTGCCTCTCTCCTAATCGCGCAGCAGTCGGCTGCGACACACCAGGATCAGGAGCTCGGCCTGTGCCCACACCCTGACTTGGCCCTCCGCGTCCTCGGCCGCGTCCACGTCCTCTAGGCCTACCCCTACCCCTCAGCATGCTGTATTACCAGTGATTTGATTTCACAGGCAGGAAATAAATTGGCGCAAGACTGCAGGGCAAATATAATTTTTTCCCTTTTTGGAAAACGAAAGGCCCCACTGCCTCTAGTGAATGAATAATCTAAGTTTAATAACTGTGCTGTGTCCCTGCTAATGTGTCACAGAACGTGAGGGTAGCAGAGTTATTATAACTCTTGGAGAGCAGGTATTTTTTTCCCAATTAAGGAAAGCAAATGGCGAAGCCAGCAGTAAAGCGTAGCTGGGTGCGTCTGATTTAGCAATGTTGTTCAAGCAGCTCACACGTGTCCACCGCCCTTAGGACGGACAGAGGCTGGACAAATAGATTTGTTTTCAGTTTTTTTCCACCAAAAGGCAGCACTGCGTATATTCAATGAACATGAGAAGTTTAATAACTGTGCTGTGTCCCTGCTTATGTGTCACAGAACGTGAGGGTAGCAGAGTTATTATAACTCTTGGAGAGCAGGTATTTTTTTCCCAATTAAGGAAAGCAAATGGCGAAGCCAGCAGTAAAGCGTAGCTGGGTGCGTCTGATTTAGCAATGTTGTTCAAGCAGCTCACACGTGTCCACCGCCCTTAGGACGGACAGAGGCTGGACAAATAGATTTGTTTTCAGTTTTTTTCCACCAAAAGGCAGCACTGCGTATATTCAATGAACATGAGAAGTTTAATAACTGTGCTGTGTCCCTGCTTATGTGTCACAGAACGTGAGGGTAGCAGAGTTATTATAACTCTTGGAGAGCAGGTATTTTTTTCCCAATTAAGGAAAGCAAATGGCGAAGCCAGCAGTAAAGCGTAGCTGGGTGCGTCTGATTTAGCAATGTTGTTCAAGCAGCTCACACGTGTCCACCGCCCTTAGGACGGACAGAGGCTGGACAAATAGATTTGTTTTCAGTTTTTTTCCACCAAAAGGCAGCACTGCGTATATTCAATGAACATGAGAAGTTTAATAACTGTGCTGTGTCCCTGCTTATGTGTCACAGAACGTGAGGGTAGCAGAGTTATTATAACTCTTGGAGAGCAGGTATTTTTTTCCCAATTAAGGAAAGCAAATGGCGAAGCCAGCAGTAAAGCGTAGCTGGGTGCGTCTGATTTAGCAATGTTGTTCAAGCAGCTCACACGTGTCCACCGCCCTTAGGACGGACAGAGGCTGGACAAATAGATTTGTTTTCAGTTTTTTTCCACCAAAAGGCAGCACTGCGTATATTCAATGAACATGAGAAGTTTAATAACTGTGCTGTGTCCCTGCTCATGTGTCACAGAACGTGAGGGTAGCAGAGTTATTATAACTCTTGGAGAGCAGGTATTTTTTTCCCAATTAAGGAAAGCAAATGGCGAAGCCAGCAGTAAAGCGTAGCTGGGTGCGTCTGATTTAGCAATGTTGTTCAAGCAGCTCACACGTCTCCACCGCCCTTAGGACGGACAGAGGCTGGACAAATAGATTTGTTTTCAGTTTTTTTCCACCAAAAGGCAGCACTGCGTATATTCAATGAACATGAGAAGTTTAATAACTGTGCTGTGTCCCTGCTTATGTGTCACAGAACGTGAGGGTAGCAGAGTTATTATAACTCTTGGAGAGCAGGTATTTTTTTCCCAATTAAGGAAAGCAAATGGCGAAGCCAGCAGTAAAGCGTAGCTGGGTGCGTCTGATTTAGCAATGTTGTTCACGCAGCTCACACGTCTCCACCGCCCTTAGGACGGACAGAGGCTGGACAAATAGATTTGTTTTCAGTTTTTTTCCACCAAAAGGCAGCACTGCGTATATTCAATGAACATGAGAAGTTTAATAACTGTGCTGTGTCCCTGCTTATGTGTCACAGAACGTGAGGGTAGCAGAGTTATTATAACTCTTGGAGAGCAGGTATTTTTTTCCCAATTAAGGAAAGCAAATGGCGAAGCCAGCAGTAAAGCGTAGCTGGGTGCGTCTGATTTAGCAATGTTGTTCAAGCAGCTCACACGTGTCCACCGCCCTTAGGACGGACAGAGGCTGGACAAATAGATTTGTTTTCAGTTTTTTTCCACCAAAAGGCAGCACTGCGTATATTCAATGAACATGAGAAGTTTAATAACTGTGCTGTGTCCCTGCTTATGTGTCACAGAACGTGAGGGTAGCAGAGTTATTATAACTCTTGGAGAGCAGGTATTTTTTTCCCAATTAAGGAAAGCAAATGGCGAAGCCAGCAGTAAAGCGTAGCTGGGTGCGTCTGATTTAGCAATGTTGTTCAAGCAGCTCACACGTGTCCACCGCCCTTAGGACGGACAGAGGCTGGACAAATAGATTTGTTTTCAGTTTTTTTCCACCAAAAGGCAGCACTGCGTATATTCAATGAACATGAGAAGTTTAATAACTGTGCTGTGTCCCTGCTTATGTGTCACAGAACGTGAGGGTAGCAGAGTTATTATAACTCTTGGAGAGCAGGTATTTTTTTCCCAATTAAGGAAAGCAAATGGCGAAGCCAGCAGTAAAGCGTAGCTGGGTGCGTCTGATTTAGCAATGTTGTTCAAGCAGCTCACACGTGTCCACCGCCCTTAGGACGGACAGAGGCTGGACAAATAGATTTGTTTTCAGTTTTTTTCCACCAAAAGGCAGCACTGCGTATATTCAATGAACATGAGAAGTTTAATAACTGTGCTGTGTCCCTGCTTATGTGTCACAGAACGTGAGGGTAGCAGAGTTATTATAACTCTTGGAGAGCAGGTATTTTTTTCCCAATTAAGGAAAGCAAATGGCGAAGCCAGCAGTAAAGCGTAGCTGGGTGCGTCTGATTTAACAATGTTGTTCAAGCAGCTCACACGTGTCCACCGCCCTTAGGACGGACAGAGGCTGGACAAATAGATTTGTTTTCAGTTTTTTTCCACCAAAAGGCAGCACTGCGTATATTCAATGAACATGAGAAGTTTAATAACTGTGCTGTGTCCCTGCTTATGTGTCACAGAACGTGAGGGTAGCAGAGTTATTATAACTCTTGGAGAGCAGGTATTTTTTTCCCAATTAAGGAAAGCAAATGGCGAAGCCAGCAGTAAAGCGTAGCTGGGTGCGTCTGATTTAGCAATGTTGTTCAAGCAGCTCACACGTGTCCACCGCCCTTAGGACGGACAGAGGCTGGACAAATAGATTTGTTTTCAGTTTTTTTCCACCAAAAGGCAGCACTGCGTATATTCAATGAACATGAGAAGTTTAATAACTGTGCTGTGTCCCTGCTTATGTGTCACAGAACGTGAGGGTAGCAGAGTTATTATAACTCTTGGAGAGCAGGTATTTTTTTCCCAATTAAGGAAAGCAAATGGCGAAGCCAGCAGTAAAGCGTAGCTGGGTGCGTCTGATTTAGCAATGTTGTTCAAGCAGCTCACACGTGTCCACCGCCCTTAGGACGGACAGAGGCTGGACAAATAGATTTGTTTTCAGTTTTTTTCCACCAAAAGGCAGCACTGCGTATATTCAATGAACATGAGAAGTTTAATAACTGTGCTGTGTCCCTGCTTATGTGTCACAGAACGTGAGGGTAGCAGAGTTATTATAACTCTTGGAGAGCAGGTATTTTTTTCCCAATTAAGGAAAGCAAATGGCGAAGCCAGCAGTAAAGCGTAGCTGGGTGCGTCTGATTTAGCAATGTTGTTCAAGCAGCTCACACGTGTCCACCGCCCTTAGGACGGACAGAGGCTGGACAAATAGATTTGTTTTCAGTTTTTTTCCACCAAAAGGCAGCACTGCGTATATTCAATGAACATGAGAAGTTTAATAACTGTGCTGTGTCCCTGCTTATGTGTCACAGAACGTGAGGGTAGCAGAGTTATTATAACTCTTGGAGAGCAGGTATTTTTTTCCCAATTAAGGAAAGCAAATGGCGAAGCCAGCAGTAAAGCGTAGCTGGGTGCGTCTGATTTAGCAATGTTGTTCAAGCAGCTCACACGTGTCCACCGCCCTTAGGACGGACAGAGGCTGGACAAATAGATTTGTTTTCAGTTTTTTTCCACCAAAAGGCAGCACTGCGTATATTCAATGAACATGAGAAGTTTAATAACTGTGCTGTGTCCCTGCTTATGTGTCACAGAACGTGAGGGTAGCAGAGTTATTATAACTCTTGGAGAGCAGGTATTTTTTTCCCAATTAAGGAAAGCAAATGGCGAAGCCAGCAGTAAAGCGTAGCTGGGTGCGTCTGATTTAGCAATGTTGTTCAAGCAGCTCACACGTGTCCACAGCCCGTAAGGACGGACAGAGGCTGGACAAATAGATTTGTTTTCAGTTTTTTTCCACCAAAAGGCAGCACTGCGTATATTCAATGAACATGAGAAGTTTAATAACTGTGCTGTGTCCCTGCTTATGTGTCACAGAACGTGAGGGTAGCAGAGTTATTATAACTCTTGGAGAGCAGGTATTTTTTTCCCAATTAAGGAAAGCAAATGGCGAAGCCAGCAGTAAAGCGTAGCTGGGTGCGTCTGATTTAGCAATGTTGTTCAAGCAGCTCACACGTGTCCACCGCCCTTAGGACGGACAGAGGCTGGACAAATAGATTTGTTTTCAGTTTTTTTCCACCAAAAGGTAGCACTGCGTATATTCAATGAACATGAGAAGTTTAATAACTGTGCTGTGTCCCTGCTTATGTGTCACAGAACGTGAGGGTAGCAGAGTTATTATAACTCTTGGAGAGCAGGTATTTTTTTCCCAATTAAGGAAAGCAAATGGCGAAGCCAGCAGTAAAGCGTAGCTGGGTGCGTCTGATTTAGCAATGTTGTTCAAGCAGCTCACACGTGTCCACCGCCCTTAGGACGGACAGAGGCTGGACAAATAGATTTGTTTTCAGTTTTTTCCCACCAAAAGGCAGCACTGCGTATATTCTATGAACATGAGAAGTTTAATAACTGTGCTGTGTCCCTGCTTATGTGTCACAGAACGTGAGGGTAGCAGAGTTATTATAACTCTGGCAGAGCAGGTATTTTTTTTCCCAATTAAGGAAAGCAAATGGCGAAGCCAGCAGTAAAGCGTAGCTGGGTGCGTATGATTTAGCACTGTTCTTCACGCAGCTCACACGTCTCCACCGCCCGTAAGGACGGACAGAGGCTGGACAAATAGATTTGTTTTCAGTTTTTTTCCACCAAAAGGCAGCACTGCGTATATTCTATGAATAATAACTGTGTTGTGTCCCTGCCTACACAATTCTTTCCCTGCAGTATCAATGGAGGGTGCAATGGTCTGCAGAGGCGATTTTGAGAAGCAAAAAAAAATGCAGTACAGCTAACAGCAGCCTGGACAGTACTGCACACGGATAAATATGGCCCTAGAAAGGACCGTTGAGGTTCTTGAAGGCTACACTCACTCCTAACACTCTCCCTGCCTATGCAGCACTTCTGTCCCTAATGCCAGGTGCAACGGTCTGCAGAGGCGATTTTGAGAAAAAAAAAAATCCCACTGCTAACAGCAGCCAACACACAGCTATCAGTGGCCCTAATAAGGACCTTTGGGGGGTCTTGAAGCCTACACTAACTACCAATTCTTTCCCTACAGCAGCTCCGGTACAAACAGCACTGTCCCTCATCTAACTCACACCGCATCTGAGGCGAACCGCGGGAGGGGCCGACTTTTATGTTCGGGTGACACCTGATCTCCCCAGCCACTCACAGCAGGGGGGTGGTATAGGGCTTGAACGTCACAGGGGGAAGTTGTAATGCCTTCCCTGTCTTTCAATTGGCCAGAAAAGCGCGCTAACGTCTCAGGGAAGGAAGTGAAAGTAACCAGAACACCGCATGGTGTTCGTTACGAATAACGAACATCCCGAACACCCTAATATTCGCACGAATATCAAGCTCGGACGAACGCGTTCGCTCATCTCTAGTGAACACCCACTGGCGTTTTTTTTCTCCACTGCGCTGCGAGAGTAAAGTTAAAGTCTCGCAGTGCAGTGCGTGGAAAAAAAACTGCATCACGCCGGGAAATCGGCGGTCTTTTCACTGAGGCCAGCGGCAGCAGCGCTAGCCCCATTGAAAAGAGATGGAGAATGCGGGGGACTTCTGCCACAGCTGTGGCAGAAGTCCCCGGCATTCTATCCCATTACTTTCATTGCTGCTGCCGATCCCATTGAAAGCAATAGTTTCTGCCAAGCCCTGCAGCATGATTATCGGGGAAGGGCTTGAAATATAAGCCCTTCCCCGACAATCAGCAATAAGTGTAAAAAAAAAAAATTACTAACCTCTCGGGCGCGTCCTCCGGCTGGCTCCCCTGCACTGCTATTAAGCTCTTTCAGCTCTTTGAAAGCAATGGGATAGAATGCCGGGGACTTCTGCCACAGCTGTGGCAGAAGTCCCTGGCATTCTCCCTATGTTTTCAATGGGGCTAGCGCTGCTGCCGCTGGCCCCGTTGAAAGCACTAGCGATATGCCGGTTCTATACCGGCGTCTTTCTTGTGCTGCGGGGCGAGAGTTTTCTCGTGCACTCGCAGCGCAAGAAAGAAAATATCGCCAGTGAGCGTCCACCCTAAGAGTGATATTTGAGAGCAAAGGGCACATAAAAATATAGAAAGAACGGATGAATAAATCAACATACTAGCAGTACCTCAGTGTGACATGTTTGCACATGAACAAGGTTGTTGAGGTTAAATTGTGCGCAAGTCTGCACATAGTACTGTACGTTTTGTGCATGCAGGTCCATTTCACATGCATGTGACTCAACCCTTCCATGGATTGAAAGTCTATTTAGCTTAATGAAGTTCAGATGCGTTATTTTTATTCATGGCAGTGTTTCACACATCCCCTTGCGTATTGGCTTGCCTCCCATAGACTTCTATGGGGGCCTTTGCTGCGTAAAATGATTGAACTAGTGCTACTTTTTCATAAGAGGGAACCCACTAAAATCAATGGCTTCTATTCTCTGTGTTTTGCTTGTGTATATTTTATGAGCGCAAAAACATGGTTGTGTGAAGAAGCCCTAAAAGGAAAAATGTTGAACAACGGATGTTTTATGACGAGGAGATAACATGCTATCCAGATTGCTTCCTGGTCTAACTAGTTCTTACTGTCTGTAAATAGTTGTGTAATCTTATAAACAACAGCCACAGGTATTATGGGAGTTTATAATATCCACTGCACTGTGGATAGTTAATTGGCAATAGTTTAGCTATTAGAAGAGAAATATTGTAGCAACTGTGATGAAATGTTATAATGGAACTATAAATGGATACAGCACAATGCGAACATGTATTATACCTCCATAATACAGCATGCAGTAATTTCCTTTATGTTGGATTCCATAAGAATCCAACAGGATGTTAATGCAAACAATAGTATTTGCTATATGATGTGCTTCTGGGGTCAAAATTAAGTTTTATGATTAGCTGAGCTCAAGAGATTAACGTCAAACCACACAACTAGGGATTGTGATCCAAAATTATCTGCTTATTAACGGATGGGCAGCAGTTTTTATAGGGGCACAGGCTTAAATTACAAAAATTCAAATCTATAATAATTCATGTATTACCATTGGTCAAAGAAACACAAACATAATATGAATATGCAAGATAGGGAATTTAACATCTAAGATGCCAGGCAAAGGCAAGCAGGTGCAGAAACAATCATATGTGATTAGCTTCTTAGAATACAAAAGTACAGTAAGTATAAACAATAAAGTGTTTAGAGGATAATTGGAGAACAGGGCACAATGACCTGAGACATTCAATCTAGAGCTTTGGAATGTTCTAATTATCGAGGTCCCATTTTATTCTTCAATACATTTGAGCAAATCTTGTTAAAGGAAAATTACAAAACATTACCACAGACTATATCATATAAAATATAAGGAGCATACTAGAAGACAGTGAAGGGAAAATGGAGTCATATTCATTTCACTAGCAACCACAAAATCCATGATGCCTTGTATGAGAATGGAGCATACAAAGATATAGTAGGTCCCCTGTAGACTTCTGTGAGCACCATAGTACTGCTCGGTATATGGTTGTGTACATGAGCACTTTCTTACGCAAACCATAACAATTTGAGCAATACTACATAATGACAGGGTTTCCCGCCTCTGTATGGAACAACATTGTTTCTATTCACAGTCAACAAATTTTGGGGGTATTTCCTAAATGACCGAGTGCAGTTATTTCTTCTGATATACTGTATTCAGCTGTGTTGGGTATCATGATACCTATGTCTTGGTAGAGGTAAAATGTAATAAAGAACTCCAGGTCATGAAGTTGTACTCTTATGCCAACAAGTATAACCCTATGTCTGTTGCAGGACTGCTATTTCATTCATGGTGCAAATTCCTTATTTTCCAGGAGGACCCTCACTAAGTTGTCACTAATCTTTAGTCACATTCTGAGTGAGCTCCGAGCCTTGTTCCCTGGAGGCCACTTTCAAAAAAACCCATATCGGATCACAAAGCTTGAGGCATCTAAATTCTGGGGAGAAGCATTTGGGACAAGGTAACTATAATATGTAAAACTTTTTATGTTGCCCATGAAAAGCAATTCCACCCATAAGTACATTGCAAATCTATGATAAAGACAAGGTATACCCTGCTGTGGTGCTTCAAGTCTTGCTTTAGGATTTGAGAATGGAGGACTCTGGTACACTACCATGTTTAGGGCCATGTGCTATCTGTATTAATTCATGGGCAGCACACATTCCCATTTATTGCCTATGGGGATATGCAGATTGATGATATTTCATGCAGACCAATGGTCCATGTGACAGTCATTCAGACCAATGGTCCATGTGACAAAACTCATCGCTTGTCCTATTCTTGGATGAGAAATAGGACATGTTAATGCATGCCTATGTGCTATGTCAGTGTGAATTGGACAGCACACAGACAGGTGTTCATGTTCTGTCCAGTGTGAGTATCTTGGGTGAAGTGTGTGTCCAGCCTAAGAAGGACGGATCACATAGGATGTACAAGGAGAGTTTACCTGAATATACCCCCATTAGATCAACCAAGAAGGCAAAGGAAAGAGGGGCAATTCTCTTCCAAACACATCTGGCATCCCTTTATATTAATAGCTGATCGAATGCTTTCCATGTAATACAATTTTTATTCTCGGCCATCCACAGCTTTACCTGGCTATATCAGTTGTTTGCAAGGCTTTCTGGATTTACTGAGGTTAGACCATAGAGTGGGTATGGAGTAAGATATCCTACAGAAATTAGGAACAAGGAGGTCCAACTGGACAGAGCAGGGATAAACTAATATCTAACTAATGTATTATCCAGCATATGACTGGTTAACCAAGATTGTGTTGAAAAATTATGTGTCACATATACAATGTGTATATTTTACAGGTGTCTTGTGAGATGGGAGGAGTTTAGGGATGCGCTTCATGCTGTGCATCCCATTGGGGAGGGGCCACTGGAATCCGCCCTTCGTAGTACAATGGATCTTACATGTAATAATTACGTCTCTGTGTTTGAGTTTGACGTCTTCTCTCGTCTATTTCAGGTAAGCTAAAATAAAGATCTTACTTATTTTTGTGTTTTTTTAACTCCTCACCTATTAGAATGAGGTTGTCCAGGATAAGAAAAAAGAGTCTCGGGCTCATCCCCATTCAAATGAATAGTGTTAATCTGCAGCACCAAGCAAGTCCATGGACATCGGTGGTGCGGTTCCTGGAAAAAAGCAGAACTTTATAATGCTGGAAACGCCTATTATTAATGTTATTAATAATAATATTATAATAATAATCAAATTAAACATTTAACACACCATAATAATAATAATAATAATAATAATTAGAATCCATTGATTATGTAATCCTCGTTTTTATTTACTACTAGTCTACTTTTCAGCTTTGTGGTCTTCTTGACTCACCATGCTTATCAACAATGCCTCTAAACTTTGTTCTATTCCCATTTCCCATTGTTCCCTAGCCATGGGAAACCTTACTCCAGAACTGGATGTTACTGGCTGTCACTCATCCCGGGTATATGGCATTCCTAACTTACGATGAAGTCAAAGATCATCTACGAAGTCACATTCACAAGCCTGGCAGGTGAGGCACATTTGGCTCTAGAGAGAATTTGTCTTCCTGACTCCTACAAAAATGGTGGAAAACCAAAGACTGAGGCAGTTTCTCTTAACAAACACAGAATATAAATCCCTTTAAAAGGTTGTCTGGGATTAGAAAAGGATTATGTCACATCTGTCCAGGACTGCCAACGAATACAGACTATAACTATGGAGGACTGGTCACAGGATGACATGCATATAGGGGACAGAGGGTTGTCAGATGTAGCACCAGACAGGTGATAGGAGAGAACAGAAAAGTATAGAACAGAACGGAACCTCTGAACCTCCCCAACTGGACCCACCACAAAGTGGAGCACTTGCACCGAGAAGGGCGACCCCACTGCTTGCATGCGGCAAGATGTGATGTCAGAGAGGAACCAGGGGACCAGACTAGAGAACTAGACTGGCAAACCAAACTAGAAACTACAAAAGGATTGGATGTAGAATAGAGGACACTGACAAACAGATCTGATAGATCTGACAACTGACAGGAATGCAGAGAGTACAAGTACAGCCGCTTTTACGGACAAGGCACAATGCCTATGTAAACAATAAAAGGGTCAACATTTTGCTGATTGTCCTGGAATCTTACTGCCACTGATCATACACAGAAGGCTTAGTCTAACGATAGGCTACTATTATTTTACTTCCAAAACCGCAGATTCTACTCTAATGTATGATGATCCTACTGCGTTCCGTCAGATAAGTCTTCTCGAGATATCTGGTAGTTACATATTTCCAACTCTTTCGCCTCGATAGTGTTAGCATGCATGCTCAGATGATCCCAACATGCACGTTAAAGGGGTTGTATAATATTAATAAACAGGGTGCCCTTTTTATTCCAGAAATGGCGCCACTCTTGACATTCGCGGTGTCAGTAAAGCTGAGTTATAATATCACATACAGCCTATTTACAAGAGACGTCTTGTTTGTACAGAAATAAGCGCCTCCAGGTCTACTTTTTCCCATAGCCACTTTATATCATAGTTCATACTAATCATTACCTGAAAGCCCTCACTGCCGTGGGTGGTAATAGCTAAGGGAAGCCCCACCTGCTCAGGTAAAGCTGTGCTCATCCCTCTGCCGATGAGGCCACAGTTAGTCACTTTGCTTCTCTAGACCACACATATGTAGGCAGTGACCTCATTCCACATCACGTTTCATGAGTATAAAGAAACGATTGTATCTTACCACTCATTAATGTAATTGCGAGTATTATGTTCACACCGAAGCAAAACAAACAACATAAAGGGAAGTCAACTGCCGCATGATATGTGCAGCCCTGAATGAGACCTATGAGGCTCTGACTCAACCAGCTGGGATGAGGTAATGAAACCTAAAGGGTTGTAGGGGTTAGAAAAACATGACTGCTTTCTTCAAAAAATAGTGCCACAGCTGTACACAGGTTATGTATGGTATTGCAGTTCCATTCCATTCACGTTAGCGGAGCTGAGCTGCAATACCAACCATAACTTGTAGATATCTGTGGCACTGTTTTTGGAAGAAAGGAGCTACATTTTTCTAATTCGGTACAACCCCTTTAACCGCTTCTTGGCATAAAACCATACATGCTCTGTACTCAGTGGGACACCTGGCTGCGGTGATCCAGATCAGACATATCTACAATTCCAGCCACAGCAGCAAGGAGACAACTCCAGTCCTAGATGTTGTGGAATTTGCCCTTCTGTGGAATATTTAGTACCGTGAGCTGCACTGCTAACGAGTTGAAAATGGCAAAATCCCGCCGGCAATTCCCCACTAAAATCCGCAGTCAGCAGTGCAGAATTCAGGGACGGCATATTCCGCATCGCTGTTGCGGAATATTACATCCTGTGTGAAATGTCCCTAGTGGAGTTCAGGCAAACTGAAAGCTTCCTGTTTTTTAACCCCTTAAGGACCAGCCTGTTTTGTACCTAAAGGACCAGACACTTTTTAGGGATTTTACTCTAGGTTTTACTGCCCCATTTTTTTCCTTCAGCTATCAAATTATTTTTGCTGTGCTTTTTTTTTCCGTGACATATAGGGCTATTTTTTAAATATGTTTTTCACTGCCTTTTTTTCCCGCCTTTTAGTTTTATTGGGGTAAAAAGCTAAAAAAAAAAGATTTTTTAACATTTATACTATTTTTTTTTTTTTATAGTAGTATATTCACACTAAAATAAAGTATGGGGGTGGGTTCTGCATTTTGTTTTGAACGTTTTGATATATAATATGTATGGTTTTGGTTTACAGGGCGCATGCAGCGACGGTTTTGGTTGGCGCCGGCTTTGGGTTATTTTCTTTTTTCTGCATATATTTTTATTTTATTTTGTAATTTATTTACTTATTTATGCATTTTTTTTTCTATCTATGTCCCCCATGTCTCCATATAAGACCTAAGGTGGTCATTCACATGGTCTTTTTGTTATTTGACACTTTTCCACTATAGCTGGGGCATCTATAGGAGCTATAGGCGCAGAGCTAAGTTCCAAGATCTAGCTTCGGCTCCATCCCGCCCCTCCCATTGCAAATAGTGCCAGGGGGCGGAGAGGGGGCGGGAGCTCACTGCACTGCTCTTCCAGCCTCCTCCCCCTGCAGAGAGGGTCACCGTATATCGCCCAGGCGTGAAAACCCAGCCGATATACAGTGGTCTGAATGAGCCCTAAAGGCTTATTCACACGAGTGTATATCAGCCGGACGATACCATGTTATGCACGGATTTGTCGTATATGCCGTCGGGCGGGGGAAGTACCAGTAAAACACATTGCATGGCATGTGATGTGCACGCCAGTGTAATGCAAGGTTTCCCATTGAAAACAATGTGAAACACTTGCTGATCCTCCGATGCAGCTAAAAGCCGCAACGTAGGATCGCTAATTCGCTATCTTACTGCAGTAATGGAAGGCATTTTTGATAGAAAAATGTCTTGCATCGCCGTGAAAACGCACGCCGGCGAGCGCGATATCGGGCCGAGAAATTCGTTGTGATATCTCACTCGCCCGTGTATCAGTAGCCTTATGGTATCACAGTAATCGTACCGACCCACAGAGTGAAGATAACATGCCATTTTTATCTTACCATGAATGCCGTAAAAATTCCCCCCTTCCTCTGCCGCCATGGCGAATTAGCAATATTTTTCATTTCACCTCAATTAAAAAGTTTTCCATTACCTTATATGGTACGTTAAATGGTGCTATTGAAAAGTACGACTCATCCTGCAAAAACCAAGCCCTCATGTGGCCATGTCACTGGGACAATAAAAAATTATGATCTGTGGAAAATGAAGGGGAAAAATGAAAAGGGAAAGATTGAAAAGCATTGTAAAGGAAGGGGTTAATTGAGGAAGATGAAGGAAAGCAGAGGGCTGCCATACATAGATCATAAAGCAGCGGCTGCTTTCCCTTGTGCTGACCTGTTAGTAATCGGTCAATCTCTGAGTAATAAATCAATAGCTGTGATGCAATAGTTGGGACTTTACGCCGATGTCTGTTATTTCCTGTTAATTCTGTTCCCGTCCTTTTGTGCTGAGTATAATTTGTATATATTCTTTATTTAAAGACGATACAACAAGGGGGGCATCATGGCAGGGGAGTAATCACAGTGTGAATCATTCACATAAACACTAAACACACAACAACCACAGCTCTGCTGAAAGTATCAGATGAGAATACAGAGGTTGATACATTAATCAAGTAAAGACAAATGGTGGGATGAAAGTAATCCAGTGGCTAGTGGGTATTAATGAACCGTGGTCTCCATAGAAGACGGTGAACCAAACACTCTAGAGATTCTTGGACTTCTCCATGTTCCCCTCACGACTGTTTTTAATCTTTTCAAAGAGTGTTTACCTCGTTATACCATTCTAGAACAGAAGGGGTTGTACTAACTCTCCATTTCCTGTGGATCAAGATTTTAGCTGTGTTTATCAGGAATGGGAAAATTGATTTATTCTTAATTAAGAAGCCCGATTTATCTAAAGGTCCATTTACATGCAAAGATTATTGCTCAAAATTCATCAGAAACTGACAGTTTTGAGCGATCATTTTGCATTAGGTATTAATGGGCTAATCAGTTGTTCTTTCCGGTGATCGGCCGCTGGCTGGTTTGGGAAATTTTCAAGGTATAATTCATTACTGAGGATCGTTCCAGCAATGGAAAACGTTATATATCCCTTGTCAGACCAGCGCAATCAAAGCTCTCCTCTCTTCCCACAGTTATATCTTTCGACTGAGCTGCACACACCTCGGACAGTGGGCCATCGGCTACGTGACATCTGGAGGCAGCATCCTACAGACCATCCCACATAACAAGTCTTTATATGAAGCTCTGAGGGATGGAGAGAGAGAAGGCTTGTGAGTGAGACTAAACTATTTGGTCTGGGAATGACTGTAGTCTGGTAGAACTGGTGCAATTGGGGCTTTGAATAGAATCCTTGGTTAAAAGGGTTGTACAGGATAAGACAAACATGGCTCTTTTCAGAACAGTGCCATTCCTGCCCATGGGTTGTGTCTGGTATTGCAGTTCAGCTCCATTTTAGTTAAATCCCTACTTTCTTCCAAAAATATATGAACACCATCCATGGGTTTTTTTATGGTATTGTAGGGTCACACTAAAGAGAATGGAGATGAGCTGCAATTAGAGATGAGCGAACGTACTCGTAATGAGTACTTACGCACCCGAGTACCGCCATTTTCGAGTACTTCAGTACTCGGGCGCAAAGATTCGGGGGGCGCCGGGGGGCTGGGAGAGGCGCGGCGGTGCGGGGGGGAGCAGCGGGGAACAGGGGGGAGCCCTCTCTCTCTCCCTCTCCCCCCCACTCCCCACTGCTACCCCCGTGCTGCCACGGCGCCCCCCGAATCTTTACGCGCGAGTACTGCTGTACTCGAAAATGGCGGTGCTCGGGTGCGTAAGTACTCGTAACGAGTACGTTCGCTCATCTCTAGCTGCAATACTATACACAACCTATGGTCAACTGTGGCACTGCTTTTGAAAGAATGCAGCCGTGTTTTTCTAATTTTGTACAACTCCTTTAAAGGGGCTGAGCTGCTAATACAGGTTAATACTACCTGTAATACCACCTGTGGACAGGTGTGGCGCAGTTTTTTTGAAAGAAAGACATATGTTTCTAATGCTTTATAAATTATATCCCTTTTCATCCAGATTCACATGGGCATATTACAGATGATTGTCCCAGCCTGAAAGTGGGTTTATTGACCTGAATTTAGCATTGCTGATGTGAAACTGGGGTAAAAGGGGTTGTACCACTTCGATCTGGTTTCAGACAGCTCTGTACATTGCACAGCAGCCCGGGTTAACCCTGCAGGCTGAATGCCATTCACTTCAATAGCATTTAGCTTGTAGTACCAACCTGGGCCACTATGTAATGCACGGAGCTGTCTGAAAATGGCTAGAAGTGGGGCAACCCCTTTAAGGTGTGAGTTTTCTGATCAGAAGATGGGGTCAGAGGTCAAAGGGGAATAATACAAGTTATTAGATAATGGTTGTGTAGAAAATCCAAATTCCGTCAATTTATGTACTGTAAGATTTCAATAAGTAATGGACCAGTGATGGCTGGTTGTCTCGGGGCAAATCTCATCTGTCAACTTCTAATTACTTTAGGAATTCACATCATAAATTTCTAAACTACAGGGACACTTAAAGGGTTTTCCTGGACTTTAAAAAAATTGACAAGTCTTAGAAATGTGTAAAAGATAGAAAAAACACATACTCGCCTACTCCAGCAGCGCTTCATCCACCACTGGGGCCCCGAATGCTCAAACCTGGAAGAAACAAGCCAGCTGTCATGTCCTGCTCATTGTGCACATGAGCAGTCAGCAATCCCAGTGGTGATTCTTCCATGAGCGCTGAAGCCTGTGATTGGCTGAGCAGTCACATGTAGAAAGACCGACACATGACTGCCAGCCTACTTCTTCCAAGCAACAGGCAGCTGGGTTCCAAGATGGGAAACCGCTGAAGTAGTTGAGCCTATTTTCTATCTCTTACACAATTCTAGGGCCTGCCCATTTCTTTAATTTACAGGAATGGTGCAGGATAAAAAAAACCTGTTGTTTTCTTCCAGATTCACTTTAAGACGTTATTCACATAAGTGTTTTTATGCGGCTAATTTAGCCACAATAAAAAATCGTGACCACCGGAAGCATTTGATTCCAATGCATTCATTCAGATAGCCGATTACTAGCTTCGTAAAAACGTCCGGCAGCTGAAGATAGGACATTGACGCCAAAATACATTGAGCGATGTTTTGACGCAGCCGGAAAAAAATAGTTCTTGTCCTATCTATCGGTTGCCATTAGCTGGCAGCTCTCATAGGCTTCTTTGGAAGCTGCCGGCAAAGGGAGGGGAAGGCAGTTATCCGTGGCTAGCACTGTTACAACATGTCAGCTGGCACTATTGAGCCAATAGAATTCTTTTAGAAGATTTCTCCCAGCCGAAGGAATTCTCGGCTGTGGCGTATATATCACGCCATGTAAAGGAAGCCTTAGAGCTTCAACAGATGAAGGTGATGCGCAATATGCTTGCCTCTGCACAATTATAAGCTCCATATTTGCACATGCTCATTCACACGGGCGGGACAATCACCCCACACTGATTTAAAAGGTTAATTTGCCTAACGAGGTGACGGTGATCGCAAAAACAACGGGCACAAAAGAAAGATGTGAGAATGAACCCACTGAAATCAATGGGTTCTATTATCCACCTTATGTGCGTGGCAACTTCCTGCGCACATTATTGTGGTGCATCACGTTTGTCTGTCGAAGCCCTAAATCCTCAAATAAGAAGCATTCGTTGACATGAGCACTGCCGGGTATATCTAAGTATTAGTACTGGTGGATATTGTATGCAGAGACATCATTTGAAGCTCCTGGGTCACAATGCTGAGTCTGCTCCAGCTCCTCACCTTCCATGTTCAGTTATAACAGTAGTGTCTTATGTGATAGAAGAACGTTTGGGCACAACTCAGGCACCAGCACCCCGGTACAACTACCCCCATTGCACCCCTGTATCTACACCTCTGAAGGTATGTGAATACTTAACACATGTGTTGTGCCTACAGGTACCTCTATCCAAATGGTTTGAACATTAGTCCGGATCTATCAGCCCTCACAAATCCAACTGCAAACTCAGTGGTTCAAGTGACTCAGGTAAGCAAGGTGTGCTGGAAATGCCAAAAAGAGCGACACCAAAATGCTGTATAACAGTGAATGAACATCAGGAAGCGAAAATGCACCAAGTTTTAGGGCTGAACGCCACCTAGTGGTAGATATCTAGATATTTATTTACCCTTATAAAGTGGACCGTGTGTAAGAAATTTCCAAGTTTGAATTCCTACACATGGCCGTATTACCAATCCGTGTAGCAGAGACCCGTCATATGCATCCCATGGAATCCTACTGGGTTTTGTGGAGTCAATGAGAAGAGATTACAGAACCTTTCATCGGTAGGGGTCACCTTTCTCACCAAAAATACCAGCCAATGTAGAAGGCAGCGTAGCCTATTACAACGTATAATTTTACCTCCATTATTCCAATGGCCCCTATAGTAATGGCCCCCCTTCTCAGTGGCCCCAGTGAGAATAGTCCTTGCCTTTTGTGGCCCCAAAAGGTATTTTTTATCAGCAATTAATATGGCTGGTTAAAAAGAAATACTAAAATACCACCACCGACCTTAGTACTTAAATATCAACACCATAAGGTCCAATTCAGACCTGGGAGGATTGTGGAGGTCACCGTACATGCTCTATCCGCATGGCTTAGTGCAGTAAATAAGCAAGCTATAACAAGTGGTAATGTTGTGATATAAGCTATCAATGTCATACTGGAATATTTAAAGCTTTTATTCACTACAAGCTAAAAGGGTTGTCACCCCTAAACAATTAGATGGATCCTGAGTGAAACCCACTTGTGATGTCACAGCTGCTTGCCTGAGTGAAACCCACTTGTGATGTCACAGCTGCTTGCCTGAGTGAAACCCACTTGTGATGTCACAGCTGCTTACCTGAGTGAAACCCACTTGTGATGTCACAGCTGCTTGCCCTGAGTGAAATCCACTTGTGATGTCACAGCTGCTTACCTGAGTGAAATCCACTTATGATGTCACAGCTGCTTGCCCTGAGTGAAATCGACTTGTGATGTCACAGTACTTAACAGGAACAGAGTTGTGGGAATAGCTGTCTGCCAGATGGAAACACTCTGGTGATATCACAGTATTGTACTCAAGTGTAGTTTGAAACAAGGAATAATGTGGCTTCTTTGATTTTATGGCAATGGCCCCCCTGCCTACAGAGCCCCTGTGCAGCCACACATATGGTATGTCCATCAAATGGAAAGTTGATTTTTGTGAAAACGGTTTCACTTCTAGACACTGCAGTTATCAGTGACAGTGCCCATGAAACAGACAGTGAGGTACAAGTGATTTGGGTGTTACAGAATATAGATGCATGATGTTACCCTTGGTCAGATTTGAACCTAGGACCCCAGCACTGCGCTAACCACTGGGTTACATCCATTGAACTATCACTGCTCAGTACTTGTTTTAGGGGCTGTTATGAACTTCCAGTACAGTTTGCACTAATCCGGACTGAACCAAACTTTTTGACAAACTTTGGCCAACCAAACTTTTGAAATGTTTGCTTATCTCTACTTATAACATTTATCTTCCATAACCTTTGCGCTACCCTTCTCTCCTGACTGTGGACTGCTCGGTGCTTTCCGTAACTCAGTAAAACTAACACAATGCCTGCTATGAGAAACAAATGCTGAGTGATTACATTTTTGTTTGAAAGGGGAAAACCTGCTTAATTCATTGGATAGTTGTTCTAAATGTCTGTAGAATCAGATGCCTTAATAAAGGGAAACTGGTGTGTGCAGAATACAGTCCAATGAGCTGATGCTCCATCACTCTATCACTTATCTCTTCTGTGGATTAACGAAGTGTTGTCAAAGGGACAACATGTCACATGATCACAGTGGCCAATTACTTGACGACAATCAAGTGGGACCAAGGGGCCCACTTTTCTTATACAGGGGCCCTCCACTGTATCTGTGTTTGCTCCATATATCTATTATATATATTTTACTCTTTTCATATAGGAACAATGGGATTTGTATTCAGACATGGATTCCACATTTGAATTGTGCAAGATCTGCGCGGACAATGGGAAGAATACACGGATACATCCTTGTGGCCACTTATTGTGTGATACCTGTCTAACGGCATGGCAGGTAATACAATGGGGTGCACTTACTTACTTAGGGTACAGTAACACTTGTCCAGGTATATTTACTGCCTGCCTGGGATACATATATTAAAAAGTTATTAGTGTAGAGTACTTATCACAATACAGTACCAGTCAAAAGTTTGTACACGACTCCATTGCATGGTTTATCTTGTTTATTTTCTAAATTGTAAATTCATATTGAAGACATGAAAACTATGAAGGGACACAGAGAAGTAAGTAGTAATTAAAAAAGTGTTAAACAAACCAGCACTATTCTTTCAGTCTCTCAATCAGCTTCATAAGGTCGTCACCTGGAAGGGTTTTTCAACAGTCTTGAAGGAGCTCCCAGAGGTGCCGAATACTTGGTGGCTGCTCTTCCTTCACTCTGTTGTCCAACTCATGCCATATCATCTCAGTTGGGTTTAGGTTGGGGGATTGTGGAGGCCATGTCATCTGACGCCTCACTCCATCACTCTCGTTCTTGGTCAGATAGCCCTAACATAGCCTGGAGGTGTGTTTATGTAAGAGGTTAATCCTATTAAATGCTGACATAATGCCCATTTTTACACTTAACAATTATTGCTCACAATTCGTTCAATCGCCCAAAAAGTATCGATAATCATTACATACAAACGCGGACATTGTGCACTTTTTGCTTGAACGATGATTTTAAGGTCAACTTAAAATCCATCCTTCAGCTAGTGAGAGATAAAGTATCTCTAAACAGACAGCATGCTGTAATCTCCACGGGAGTTGGCAGATAACAATTTAACCTGCCAGCAGCCACAAGGAGAACAATGCAGCTGTGTGCACAGCTGGATGTCTGATTAATCACACAGTGGGCTCCTGGATGCCCCTTTACATGCAAATGAAGATGATAAAGTGTTAATGTCTATTAACACTTTATGCAAATAGATCGCAAAATCTTTCAGTCATTTGAAGGATTATCTTAGCGTGTAAATGGGCTTTTAGCAGGGCTCTTTACTTGAGGTCCTTGGGCTGGCACTGATGTAGTGAACAGGATCTTTGGATCCACTGATATGGAAAAACACTTCAGGATAGTCGGTGAAATATAACTGATAGCCTTCAGTTAGACACTAATGAAGATTGTATGTACTGTATTTTGGTCAAGTCTGTGTAACTAATCATTTATTGAATGGACTCTTTCTGATGACACTTTGTTCTTTGTAGAAATCCGACAACACATGTCCTTTCTGTCGCACCAAAATTACAGGCAGAGAAGAGGTTTACATTGCCTCACCTTCAGTTGAACAAGTGGGTATTGTTATATTAAAATGGATTAGGCACAAAACCATTAATGATTACCTATAGAGTCAAGAGTATGCAGTATCGGGCCACCATGCACCATGATGTCAATTAAAGCACTGTGCCAAATCTCCAGGGAATGGGCATAGTGCTTCATGCCACCAGCCTTCTAGCATAAAGTAGACTGAGTGTCTGGATAACTAGGTAGTAAAGTCAATTTTACTGACTGCTATTAAAAATTCAACTAGCCCACCATGTGTAATGACCGCACTGCTATTAGCCATGGGCTCACTACTGTTTACTATACCTCTTGCTAGTTATATGTGTTTAAGCCTTTCATGACCGAGAATCATTGATGCACCTGCGTCCAGATCACATTCTGTAGTTCTGGTATTTCCAGCTTTGAAAAATAATAACTTTTTAACTTTTTGGGTGACATATCTACAGGAAGGCTTATTTTTTGTAGGACAACTTGCATTTTTCAATGGCACCATTTAATGTTCCATCTACTGTATTGAAAGGCTTTAAAAAATTTCCAAGTTTGTCAAAATGGGGGGAAAAAAAACCACAATAGTGCCATTTCTTTTGGAGGAGGTGGGGGTTATTTTTACAGCATTCACGTCACAGTAAAAATGACACGTTCTCTTTTCTATTCTATGGGTCAATACAGTTTCATTGCTAACAAAGGTATATCATTGTATGTATAATAATGCAACGAGCTGAAGTTAGCAGAAGTAATTCGAGTGGGCATTGTAACTCAGGCCTAGTCATGGTGGCTGCTACTCTGTGTAGAACGATGACTCCCGCAGTAGGCGGATTTCACAAGGGTGATTGGTGATAGCACATGGTACAAGTTCAACGTGACGCCAGTGCCTCTGAGTATGGTGCAACTGTAAAATAAAGAGTACAGACCAAAGAGCTTTAGTAAAACTGGAGGCACGCAGTTGTTATTGACTCTTGCAAAATGACAAGTTAGAATTCACTTGACAGTTCTAGCAGGAAGCAGAAACTTCAGCCGTTCTTCTCTCACGCATGAAACAACAGATTAGGTTTCCTGAACTCTCTCTTGGAGGATAAAACTGCCAGATTAAGTTAGAAGGTTCCTGCGCTGGGCGGTTATTTGTGGAGGAATGGAGGGATGAGTGCAGGCTCTCTCCTGGACACCCTGACTTCTGACTCAGCAGGGATGTGGTAAACTCACGGTTACTAGGCCTGATTTCCTTCCAGCTGCGCGGGGTCTGCCCTAACTCAGATGTCTTCTGGTAGAGTGGAAAAAGACTCTCCTGTAGCCAGCTCCACGACTTGAATTCCCCAGGCACTGCTTGACTTGATCTAGCCTACATTAGGCCAGACCTGACTTGAGCTCAGACCTCAACTACCCTCCTTCTTTCTCTCCCTCAGCACTCCTGCACACTGGCGATTACGACATTGCTGTATATTTTTAACGCAAATGTTAATAGTACTTTCTAATGTTAAAAACACATTGCACAAAAATCACAAGTTTTTGGTTTGTGTTTTTTTTGCGATACGTTTTTAACATAAGAAAGTTCTATTGACACTTGCGTTAAAAAAAGCAGCGATATCGCAATCACCAGTGTGCAGGAGCCCTCAGACAGACCTCAACCCCACCCATGCTCTGACTTTTTATGCTATCCCCACCAACCAATCCCAAGCTAAAGGAAGTTCCAATACCCAATCCCAAGGCTAGTTAGGGGGGATTGACAAGGGACAGAGTGGGTTAGGATGAATTATGCTTAGTCATACCCAGGGTAGTCAGAGAGGACACCAGACATTGACCTCTAGTGACCTGTCTAGGGTAATACACATAAGTTAACCAAATTGACAGTACACACATACATACATATACACACACCAAACGAGGTAGAAAGATACGTGCTGTGTGGCCCCAACTCTGGGCCACTACAATAATGATTAAAAAATACTTTCAATAAATAAAATAGGTTTCTATTGACATATTTGGACCCCTATAACTTTATTTTCTGTTGATGGGTCTGTGTGAGGGCTCACTTTTTGTGGAGCAACCTGTAGTTTCTATTGGTAACATTTTGCAGAACATATGATTTTTTGATCACTTTTTATTCAATTTTTCTTGGACACGAAGTGACCAAAGAAGTGCAGATCTGCAATTGTATTTTTTTTGTTGTTGTTGTTGTTTTAGGAGTAAACTATGCAGGATCGGTAATGTGATATTTTAATAAATTGCACCTTTACGGATGCAGCAATAACTATTTTAATTTTTTAAAAACTTTTTTAGAGGCAACGACTGGTAAATGTTTTTTTCTGCCTTTTAATATTCTTTATAATAACGGAAAAGTCTTTATTTTACTTTTTTCAACTTTTTTATTAGTCCACATAGGGAACTTGAACTTGCGATCATTTGATTGCTTATACAGTGTAATGCAATACTATGGTATTGTATTATACTGTGTTATAACAGATTCCCTATTATAGACGTGCCACAGACACTACTCAATAGGCAAATGATCATGGCAGCCCTGGGAGCCTTCAGAAGGCCCCAGGCTGCCATGACACCTGGATGGCACTCCCATGATGCCATGATGTTATTGCAGTGGGGCCATTTGGGATATAAAGTCAATCCCGATTAACTTTATAACCATGATGTTCTCTTGTGTCAGCAGAACGCTACCTCAAATATATGGGGTGCATTCAGTGAAAATGAAGAGAAGCTAGCCTGGGTTAGAAATCGACCATTACCGCCACCTCCAGATGCCCCCAGCATCCCATCTCATTTAAAAGGTTAACAACTGTGATCAGAGCAAACTTCGATCGTGTTGCCCACCGTTTATGGAGTGCGTTGGACTTCCAAGCTCGCTCCATATACAGCATATACTGTGGACAGCTATAGTCGTCATAACTGCACTGGGCATATTCAGTTCGGACATATATAGCCATATGTATGAGGGGGTAATTTCAAATTCTTATAGAGAATGTGTCAATAAACAAAGTTTGCTTTGCTTCTCAAAAGTTCTTAAAAGGTTCTTAGAAAGACTTTTCAAGCTGGTAAATATATTGCATGAGTGCTTATCCTTGAATTTTATTGCATTTTAGACATCAAGTTCATGGAACAATACCGAAAAGCCAGACAATGATGTGAGTAATGAACACTGTGACTCCAGTCCGTTGTATCGGTATCTTTGTCTGTCTTGTCGTCTCTGCAGTGCAGTCTCGTGTTGTCTGACCTCGTAGAAGACTCTCCATGTTTATCTGTTCAAAGATGACATCTCAATGACTTTATAACCATGACGTTATCTTGTGCCAGCAGAACGCTACCTCAAATGTATGGGGTGCATTCACTGTGAATGAAGAGGAGGTAGCCTGGGTTAGAAATCGACCATTACCGCCACCTCCAGATGCCCCCAGCATCGCATCTCACCCCTCGTTCACACGGGTTTTGCCTAGTGCACCACCTCTTGTTCCTGTTTTTCCTACATCCAGAATGTCATCAGTCTCATTGGCTGCTCGATCCCTCTTGTCATCTCAAAGAGTAAAACTGGAGGCTCGGGATGTCATCCGACGTAGTCCAAATACATGGCAACCAACAATAACAAGACTAAATAGGAGATGAAAAGAAGGGATGATTGATGGACCAATCATTCATTGATGACGTATGGTATTTCCATTTCACTCTGGATTAAAAACCTAGATCAATACTTTCAAGACTACTGTTGTTTCCCAGCCATGTAATGATGGACACCTTGATATCTATCGTATGTTTTTGTAGGATTTTTTTTAACATTAATAAAAATAACTCTTCGTGGCAATGTCACATTGCCTATAGTAATTACAAGAAATAAGATGTATCCGGATGATTGCATCAGATACACATTGTGGTTCATAGTAGTGAAACAAATCTGTGGTGAGAAGTAGCAAAAAGCAATCTTCGGGTTCATTCTAGACTTACAGGAATGATGATCATGGAGCATGGAAAGGGACAAAATAAGCTATATATGTCATAGGTAGGCACAATGAACAGGGGGCCCTATGGTAAAATTCTGGTCTTGGTTCATGCCACCATGTGTATGAACATTCCAGGACACATAAGCCAACACTTGTTTTATTGCTAGCTAGTATTTAACAGATGTGGGGTCCACCAGATTAGACAAGGACGTGTGGTGGATTCACTGGTGGGACCATACATTTTAAAGGAAACTGTTGAAATGAAACATTACCTGTTGAAATGAATTGGTATCGGTTGATAGAGGACACCAGTGGTCCTCCAGAGCAGCTCTTTGTCCTGTGTAATACCAGGAGAGCATTGCCCCCTTGTCCATTCTATAATCCCTGGCCTCATGAACTAGTTAAGCGAGACGTATGCCAAATCAGCAAAGAAAAAGTGCTGTTTAAATCTACTGTCAGCCCTGATGGTAGACTGACAGCAAAGCTACTGGTGAGTACAAATAAGATGAAAACACTAGCAGCCCCAATGGTGGACTGGTAGCAAAGCTATTGATGAGAGAAGCCCTGATGGTAAACTGATAGTAAATAAGGGAGCAGCTACTTAGCAGCGTAGATGTAATTATAGTAGCTGTAAATCACTTACTTTTAACTGCAATCACATTTCTAGGAGTCTTTCTGCTTCTCTCTCCCCCTTCTCCTCCTCCCCTCTGCATTTACTTGTCATCACAAGTTTTTTACCCCACGTCTTAGTGGCCATCATGTGATCACACAATAACACGTCACTCTGCCTTTATGACCACTCATCTTTGATTCCTTCCACTAAACACTATGTAACCTCTGTGCAGCACAATGACATTTTTATATTGTAGCACCCTAATGCTGATGCTGTATAAATCTGTTATGTTTATTTATCATTTATATCATTGTTGCACCACCATATTATATCATAGCTGTACCACCATGTTATATCATCGTTGCACCACCATATTATATCATAGCTGTACCACCATATTATATCATAGCTGTACCACCATGTTATTTCATCGCTGTACTACCATGTTATTTCATCGCTGTACCACCATGTTAGTTCATCGCTGTACCACCATGTTATTTCATCGTTGCACCACCATGTTATATCATCGCTGTACCACCATGTTATATCATAGCTGCACCGCCATCTTATATCATAGCTGTACCACCATGTTATATCATCGCTGCACCAACATCTGGTGTGATATACCATCAGACTGATGTTCTTCCTTCTGGTCGTTCACTCCTGATCTTGTATTGAATCGTTACATTCTCTTTTCATGCCTGATGAAGGACTAATTCTCCTTAATGTTGTTATACTGCATTATTAATTTACTTCTTTTGAACTATTAAATATAGAATTTTACATAAGACACAAGTGTTCTATTTCAGAAATTTAATATCAACACATAAGTAAGAAATAAAAAACGCTGTGTGGCACATGATGATAAACCTTCTTGATCCTTATTATAGGTGGTAATTACTGTGAAGTTGATCCACCAGGTAAGTTCCTACTTGCTGTTTAGTGCAGTCTGAGGTCAACGGCAAAACTATTGCTCCTCTGGAGCTCCAAAGATGGCAGCCGGGCCCACGACAAGGAGCTCTGTTCACTGATTTGCAGGTTGTTGGTCGAGTTGCAATGAGTAGCAGACGTGAAGTGCTAATGATAGGGGGGTCTGAGTCCCTGATAACTGACAGATAATGTTGGATACCAATCACCTGAGTCTTTAAAAGACTAGTCTCAGGGTAGGGAATGGCATTACAATATAAAGTAACTATTATTCACCCTCCAGAGAAGATGGGGACTGTGTCAGTGGTGCTGTACCGGAAGCACAGTGGAAGGGTGAGTAATGTTTTTTATATTTTTTTATGTCATTACCTCTCCTGCAGCAAGTTTTTTAAAGGTTGTAAACCTCCTTTAATGCAATTTCAGACTTCATTTTTTGCTGTCTGTTAATGAGAGAAAATCAGAAAACTCAGTAAGACATAAAATCAATATATAGAGAAAGAAGCAATATCCGGGAATTGCATTACTCATGGTCGTGTTCAGTAGTACTTAGAAAATACTGTAATGCTCAGTAAAGCACAGGAAGGCGATGATGATATTAGTGCAGATTTTGTCCCATCATTGCCGTCTCAAGGTCATTGACATGGTTATCGATCTGATCTGGAGAAAGGTTGTGTTTGGGTTAATATACAGATCCCTGTGAAGGCGAATGTCATCTATGTACATAATATCTCTACTTGTCAAGTCAAAGACATGCAAATAGGATGCATTAAAAATGGAGATCCTAATGGATGAAATCAAGAGATGTGAGAGAGGGGTATGGGATTTGCAGCAAAGGGAAAGCGGTATAAAGCTGTGTGTCATGGGCTTACATAGGAAAGAGGCCATCCTACTCAATACTATGTGGCCTGTGGATTGAAGAGTTCTCAGTTATGGACAATTTCTACTTGTTAGAAGGGTCTCCTGACAATAAGCTGATCAGAAAGTGTCCCCCAGCTGGGACTTCCAATGATCTGCTGTATTCTATGGGGAAACCTGGCAATAAGTGTTCAATTTCCCTGCAGCCCCACCACAGGAGAAATGAAGTATTACACAGTGCCTGTTCACATCAATGGGTGGTCTGTGGAATGCAGACTAGGACAGGTCCTCCAGAATAACAAACGCTCTTTAAAACCACTCTCCGCTCTGGCCAAGAGATAAGGATCCTGAACAGAGGACCACTCTGCATTGATTTGCTAATAGTTTAGATGAAACTATGGTGCTTTGTCTCGCAAAGAGTCTCACTTTTAACTTCTGATATGTGTTTTATGTTCTATTGCGAATAAAATATGGTTATATGAGATTTAAAAATTATTGCATTCTGTGAGGGGCATTAGTACTGAGTGGAGTCTGAGATTCATTGAACTCAGAAAGAGAGTAGGAAGAATCCAATGGCTGGATACCATAAAGGACTGAAATGTCCAAGAAGGTTGGGAAATATTGCGAAATGAGATTCTTTAAGCACAATCGTTAACAATCCCTAAAAGAAGGAAGAATGGGAAGCATTTAAAGAGACCAGGATAGATGAACACAGAACTTGCACACATTAAAAACGAAGAAAAATATGTTTATCAACTGGAAAGAGGGGGGAATATCTAAAGAAAAATATAATGGGGTCTGCAGAAACTGCAGGGCAAGTGTCAGAAAAGTTAAAGCTAATAATGAATTGAAGCTTGCAACAGAGGCTAAAAGCAATAAAAAGGATTTGGGGTTTATGTCAAAAGCAAAAGAAAAGTCAAAGATGCTATTGGATGCTTACAAGATGAAAATGGTGAATTGGTTATAAATGATGTTGAGAAGGCCGAACTTTTAAATTCCTATTTTGTATCAGTTTTCTCTCAGAAAGTAGATGGAACATCAACTGATCTTCCCTGTGCTTTTGGGGGCATAAAAGAATGCAGGCTAACTATAAGCAGAGAGATGGTGGGGGAACACTTAGCTAACTTAAATGAATTCAAGCCTTAAGGTCCAGATGAATTACATCCTAGAATACTAAAGGAAGCAGCAGAGGTAATTGCTGAGCCACTCGCCATAATCTTTGAAAATTCCTGGAGAACAGGGGAAGTCCCAGAAGATTGGAAAAGGGCAAATGTTGTCCCTATCTTCAAAAAAGGGAAGAAGTTAGATCCAGGAAACTACAGACCTGTGAGCCTGACTTCTATACTGGGAAAAATCTTTGAACAAAATTATTAAAGGGGTTGTCCCGAGGCAGCAAGTGGGTCTATACACTTCTGTATGGCCATAATAATGCACTTTGTAATGTACATTGTGCATTAATTATGAGCCATACAGAAGTTATAAAAAGTTTTATACTTACCTGCTCCGTTGCTAGCGTCCTCGTCTCCATGGTGCCGACTAATTTTTGGCCTCCGATGGCCAAATTAGCCGCGCTTGCGCAGTCCGGGTCTTCAGCAGTCTTCTATGGAGCCGCTCGTGCCAGAGAGCGGCTCCGTGTAGCTCCGCCCCGTCACGTGCCGATTCCAGCCAATCAGGAGGCTGGAATCGGCAGTGGACCGCACAGAAGAGCTGCGGTCCACGAAGACAGAGGATCCCGGCGGCCATCTTCAGCAGGTGAGTATGAAGACGCCGGACCGCCGGGATTCAGGTAAGCGCTGTGCGGGTGGTTTTTTTAACCCCTGCATCGGGGTTGTCTCGCGCCGAACGGGGGGGGGGTTTAAAAAAAAAAAAAACCCGTTTCGGCGCGGGACATCTCCTTTAAGCAGTATTTATGCAAGTACTTGGATAAAAATGGAGTAATTTGAGCAGAGAAAATTTGATCTAGAATATTTGACACAAAGAGAACTTTAATCAGTTTACAGATATTATGCTATAGTTAAAACTGTTCTAAAATATTATAGTGTAAGACAATAGAAAATGCTGTAGCAGAAGGAAAGAATACATTTATGTATGCATGTATTTGAATGGAAATGTTTTCATTCTATTCCACCTTGTAACCCACATAGGAGCAAGGAACAAGAAAAAGTGCAGTCGATATTACAAGACTGCAAGTAAATCTTGCCCACGCGAACTGCTCACGAAGTGGAATTGAAGGAAGTCAGCTTATGCACTCTCCCTAGGGAGGTACGCAAGGCGTTGTACCCTAAGGGAGAAAGCATAATATTCCCTTCCTGGTGCCCGTCTAGCTGCTATTCCAACATTTACCATTGCAGGCGGTGGGAAGGACACCAGAGATAAGAAAAAGGTTAACCTCAGTTAAAAAGTTAAAGTTTATAAGTGGGGACTCGTTGACGTAGCCAGGTGACACCAGCTCACGTAACAATTAGAAACACAAACAACAAGAGATGAAAATTATAACGTGGAATGTTAAGGGTCTAAGATCACCCCACAAAAGAACGGCGGTTCTCCGACATCTCCAAAGACTCAAAACAGATATAGCACTACTCCAAGAAACTCACTTAACCAAAGAAGATTTTTTCCGTATGCGAAAACTCTGGGTAGAGGAAGTATATGGATCACCATCAGTGCAATCAAAAGCAGGGGTGCTGATCCTTATCAGAAATGGCTTAAATCTTGAGGTGCAGGAGCAATGGAGTGACACAGAGGGGAGGATTGTAAATCTACATATAAAAATAGGATCGGAGAGATTTAGTGTCTACAATGTGTATGGACCGAACTCAAACAATAAACAATTCCTAACAAACCTATCCGACAGACTACTTACAGACACAGAACCCCATAAAGTAGTGGGAGGGGACTTTAACACGACAATCAAAGCATCAGAAGACCGGCACAGCCAGAACAACAAGGGAGATAGCAACAGACACCAAGATACCAACTTAATGAACTTTACACACAACGTTAGGCTCAAAGATATATGGAGGGAACTCAACCCAGAGGGACGCGAATATACTCACTTCTCACATGCACATACTTCATGGTCTAGAATAGACTACTTATTCACAACATCCCAACTAGTTTCAAGAACAGCTAACATCACCATTGGTGAAATGATAATTTCAGATCACGCTCCGGTGATATGGTCCCTAAACGAGCAAACACCAAGGGGAACGGATTACATATGGCGGTTCCCAACATTTCTGATAGAAGACGAGACCTTTTGTGCCTCACTAAGAGGATGGTGGTTGGAATATATGTCCGATAATGAACCACATATAGACAACCCCCAATTGCTGTGGGATGCGGCCAAAGCAGTAATAAGAGGCAGAATAATAGCCTACGTAATCTCCCTTAAAAAGAAAATCAAGGACAAAATAAGCAACTACAGCAAACAATTACGGGAAACATACACCCAATTCCAGGGGAAACTAAATGAAAGCAACAAAAAAAATGGAAGTCAGCAAGAGAATCCTATGAAACATGGCTCCATTAAAGAGAACAAATGTTATACACATGGAAAGAGGCGAAGTTATTTAAATATGGAAACAAAGTAGGGAAAACAATGGATAACCTGGCAAGGGGACCGCCACATAGGAACAGTATAGTGGGCCTAAAAGATAATTCGGGAAAAACACAAAATCATCCACAAAAAATTAATCATCTATTCTTCAACTTCTACTCCAAACTCTACTCTCACACGCAGATAGACAAAGACCCAGAAATAGACAATTTTATAAACATAAACTGGCCCACAGTGTCAGAAGACCAAAAAACAGAGCTAAACGCACCCATAACTATAGCAGAAATCAAAGAAAGCATATCGAAATTGGGAAATAACAAAGCCCCTGGCCCAGACGGCTACACGGGTGAATTTTTCAAAGTACTAAAAGATCAGACCGTCCCAATACTGGAATCTTTATTCAACGGATACATGAAAGACAGCCCCATCCCTTCTGAGATGAATACAGCACATATCAAATTGCTACCTAAACCGGGGAAAGATCCAACAGACGTAAAATCATACAGACCAATATCTCTAATTAATACAGATCTGAAGCTGATGGCCAAAATCATGGCCGACCGCCTGGCCGGAATTATGCCCCAATTAATCTCCCCACTACAAGCTGGCTTCACAAAAGGACGATCAGCCACCACAAATATACGAAAAATACTAACAATACTAGACGAAATTAAAATACATCCTCTACTCCACCCCTCACCAGCCTTCCTGGCCATTGACGCAGAGAAGGCTTTTGATAATGTCTAGAGATGAGCGAGCACCAAAATGCTCGGGTGCTCGTTACTCGAGTCGAACTTTCAGTGATGCTCGAGAGTTCGTTTCGAGTAACGAACCCCATTGAAGTCAATGGGCGACTCGAGCATTTTTGTATATGACTGGTGCTCCGCTAAGGTTTTCTTTTGTGAAAATCTTAGCAAATCACCAAAGTCATGTAAAAACACAGAAATGGATAGGGCAGGTGAGGAGCAACATGCAGGGCTGCATTTCGGGCTCCGAGGTCTCACTATTAAGCCACAATAGTGGCAAGAGTGAGACCCCCCACTGTCAGTATAATGATCGTTCTCCTCTGCCACAGCTGTAACAGCTGTGGAAGAGCAGAACGATGTTAGCCCATTGAATTCAATGGAGCCGGCAATACAGCCGGCTCCATTGAAAGCAATGGGCTGCCGGCAAGCGCGGGATGAATTTTCGGGAAGGGCTTAAAAATATAAGCTCTTGCCTGAAAAAGAAAGATTTTAGTGTAAAAAAGAATAAAAATGCAGGCATTCTCTTTAATGGAGCCGCTGCTGTAGCCGGCGACTCCATTGAAGACAATGGTCCGCTGGCACACCTGAATTCTTTTTCAAGGAAGGGCTTTACATATAAGCCATTCCCTGGAAATGAATTAAAAGTGATTTAAAAAACAAAAAAAATAGATACTCACCTCCCTTCAGCTGCCGGGGCACAGCCGCGTGTTCTCCTGCTGTCCCCTGTACTGTGGTGCTGAACTGCTGTCATTCAGCTGAGAGCTGCGCTGAGCCAATCAGAGGCAACACTCACTCACCCATTCATGAATTCATGAATGGGTGTGAGTGAGATCTGCCTATGATTGGCTCAGCGCTGAGCCAATCAGGGGCATGCCTGACTCACACCCCCTTCACACCCACTGCAGGCCGGCGGCGCTGAACTCTGTCTGCCGGGACAAGGTGAGTATATATATATTTTTTATTTTTACACATTTCTGGATGAATTGCAGGGAAGGGCTTATATATTTAAGCCCTTCCCGACAATTCATCCCGCGATCGCCGGCAGCCCATTGCTTTCAATGGAGACGGCTGTATTGCCGGCTCCATTGAATTCAATGGTCAGTGCTCGTTTAATCGAGATGAGTACCGCGTGGTGCTCGTCTCGAGTAACGAGCATCTCGAGCACCCTAATACTCGAATGAGCATCAAGCTCGGACGAGTATGCTCGCTCATCTCTAATAATGTCCTATGGCCCTGGTTAAAAACAGTAATGGAAAAAATGAAGTTTGAGGGCCCCTTCTGTACATACCTATGGAACCTATATTCAACACCGCAAGCACAAGTATACACACCAGGCTTCTTATCAAAAAAAGTTCCCTCTACAGAAGGGCACCAGACTTATCCCCACTCCTATTCAATCTAGCAATAGAGCCCCTAGCAAGAACCTTAGAAAGCTCAACAGAGATTGAAGGGATCAAAATAGGGAACAAAATAACCAGAACCATGCTATTCGCCGACGACATCCTGATAGCGCTAGGGCGTCCACATACAGACCTACATAAAGTCTTTAACCTACTGAAAACATTTGAGGAAAAATCAGGGTTCAAAGCCAACACCACAAAATGCGACTTGATAGATATCTCACCACGAGGCAAACTAAAAGACTCAACCTTCAAAGACTGCCCAGTAAACATAGTCAAAAATAGTATCAAATACTTGGGGATACATATAGGAAAAAGACCAGAATCAATATACTCATTAAACTACCTCCCTCTGATAGCCAAAATAGTTAAAGAACTAGACAAATGGAGCAACTTGCCACTCTCCTTATTAGGCAGATCCCATCTAATCAAAATGATAAGCTTCCCAAGACTGTTATATCCATTACAAACAATCCCCCTCCTACTACAAAGACGAGACCTGGAAAAACTCCACAAAGCATTCACGACCTTTTTATGGTCAAGGAAAAGACCAAAATTGATGCTCCCTAAAAGTGAGGGAGGTTTAAACCTCCGTGACACTAGACTGTATAATGTAGCAAGCATTATAAGACACTCCCTGGATTGGCTAAAGGGAACCAGCAACTTCTCCAACTACGACCTTGAATCAGAGCTATTCGCACCATGGAGCCTAAATGCACTTCTACACACCAGCTTCTCCAAACTCCCCATAGAAAGCAAACATTCGGTCATGGCCAAAGACACCATAGCAGCGTGGAAGATAACCCGGAAACTATACGACTTACCATTTAAAATGTCCAAGCACATGGAATTATGGAAACACCCCGAATTTAAAGAAGGTAGGGAAAATAAAATGTTCAAAATCTGGCAACACAACGGTATCCTAAAGACCCAACATCTTATGCACCTAGCCACCCCAAGATATAAAAATTTTAAGGAACTGAGTGAGGAATATAACCTACCGTCATCACATTTCCTCCCATATGCACAAGTGAAAAATTTTCTACGAAGTAGACTAGCTGATGCTTCAAAAGAGGCAAATACTAACCCCATAGACATTCTTGCCAACAACCGCGCCTATAAAAACTCAATCTCTGCATTGTACACTAGGATCAGGGAAGCAGGGGGGAAAGACAAGGGCCCGGACACATTTAAATCATGGACCCGTGAACTACAAGACTCTGACTTACAAGAGGGAATAATTAAAGGATGGAACTCAGTAAGAAAAGCGATACTAAACGAAAAGTGGAGAGAAACCTATTTCCAAATAATGCACAGGGCAGTATACGGATTTGACAAACCCCAAAACTCCAATGGCCCGACGAGACTACAGGCATGCCCGAGATGTGCGGCACCCAAGCCCAACTTTCTGCATGGCATTTGGCACTGCTCCAAAATTGAAGCATTCTGGGCAGAGATACAAAAACTGATACAAAACGTAAGTGGGCAACCCCATCCTCTACAGCTAACACCACAAACATTCATTCACCGGAGCGCGGGGATTCAGGTAAGCGCTGTCCGGTTTTCTTGTTTAACCCCTGCATCGGGGTTGTCCCGCGCCGAAACGGGTTTTTTTTTCTTTCAAACCCCCCCCCCCCCCCCCGTTCGGCACGAGACAACACCGATGCAGGGGTTAAACAAGAAAACCGGACAGCGCTTACCTGAATCCCCGCGCTCCGGTGACTTCTTACTTACCTGCTGAAGATGGCCGCCGGGATCTTCTCCCTCGGTGGACCGCAGGGCTTCTGTGCGGTCCATTGCCGATTCCAGCCTCCTGATTGGCTGGAATCAGCACGTGACGGGGCGGAGCTACACGGAGCCCCATTGAGAAAAGAAGAAGACCGGACTGCGCAAGCGCGTCTAATCTGGCGATTAGACGCTGAAAATTAGACGGCTCCATGGAAACGAGGACGCTAGCAACGGAGCAGGTAAGTGAAAAATTTCTGATAACTTCTGTATGGCTCATAATTAATGCACAATGTACATTACAAAGTGCATTAATATGGCCATATAGAAGTGTATAGACCCACTTTGTTTCGCGGGACAACCCCATTAATGTTTAAATGTTTCTTTTTGATAAAATTTATAAGACAAGAGAGAGGAGATAAACAAAAGGAAAAGATTGTACATGAGAATAAGATAATTCTAAACCATCAGTATGAATACAAAATAGAATACGCATAAAAACCTTTTCTTCTTAAGGAAATAAGTAGAGATGAGCGAACGTACTCGTCCGAGCTTGATACTCGTACGAGTATTAGCGTGTTCGAGATGCTCATTACTAGAGGCGAGCACCACGCGATGTTCGAGTTACTTTCACTTTCATCTCTGAGACGTTAGCGCGCTTTTCTGGCCAATAGAAAGACAGGGAAGGCATTACAACTTCCCCCTGCGACGTTCAAGCCCTATACCACCCCCCTGCAGTGAGTGGCTGGCGAGATCAGGTGTCACCTGAGTATATAAATCGGCCCCTCCCGCGGCTCGCCACAGATGCATTCTGACAGAGATCAGGGAAAGTGCTGCTAGTGCCGGAGCTGCTATAGGGAGAGCGTTAGGAGTTATTTTAGGCTTCAAGAACCCCAACGGTCCTTCTTAGGGCCACATATGACCGTGTGCAGTACTGTTGAGGCTGCTTTTTGCAGTGTTGCACTTTTTTTTTTTGTATATCGGCCGTGCAGAGCATTGCGTCCAGAGCATTGCGTCCTGCAGTAATTTTACATAGTCCAGGGCCAGTAGTGGTGGTGAGGCAGGGACAGTGAAAGACATATCCAGTCTATATAGGCAGTGGGCTTTTCCAAAAAAATTTGGGAAAAAAAATCTATTTGGGCTGCCTGTGACCGTCCTGACTGTACTGCGTCTCTGCTAGGGGTAGTTGTCCTAATTCATACACAGCCAGCTAAGTGTTACAGCAGGCTTGCGCAAAATTCTTTCCTGGCTCTGCGTTGCCTCTTACATCACCGCTGTCATCCTGCCCAGAGTGAAACAGTCTGCAGTAATTTTACATAGTCCAGGCCCAGTAGTGGTGGTGAGGCAGGGACAGTGAAAGACATATCCAGTCTATATAGGCAGTGGGCTTTTCCAAAAAAATTTGGGAAAAAAAATCTATTTGGGCTGTCTGTGACCGTCCTGACTGTACTGCGTCTCTGCTGGGGGTAGTTGTCCTAATTCATACGCAGCCAGCTAAGTGTTACAGCAGGCTTGCGCAAAATTCTTTCCTGGCTCTGCGTTGCCTCTTACATCACCGCTGTCATCCTGTCCAGAGTGAAACAGTCTGCAGTAATTTTACATAGTCCAGGGCCAGTAGTGGTGGTGAGGCAGGGACAGTGAAAGACATATCCAGTCTATATAGGCAGTGGGCTTTTCCAAAAACAATTTGGAAAACAAATCTATTTGGGCTGCCTGTGACCGTCCTGACTGTACTGCGTCTCTGCTGGGGGTAGTTGTCCTAATTCATACGCAGCCAGCTAAGTATTACAGCAGGCTTGCACAAAATTCTTTCCTGGCTCTGCATTGCCTCTTACATCACCGCTGTCATCCTGTCCAGAGTGAAACAGTCTGCAGTAATTTTACATAGTCCAGGGCCAGTAGTGGTGGTGAGGCAGGGGCAGTGAAAGACATATCCAGTCTATATAGGCAGTGGGCTTTTCCAAAAAAATTTGGGGAAAAAAATCTATTTGGGCTGCCTGTGACCGTCCTGACTGTACTGCGTCTCTGCTGGGGGTAGTTGTCCTAATTCATACGCAGCCAGCTAAGCATTACAGCAGGCTTGCGCAAAATTCTTTCCTGGCTCTGCTGTGCGTTCCATAAGCGAAGTCAGCCTCCAACCACAGGCCAATAAGCGGCACATTTAATTACAGCGTTCTGTTTCTGCACTACTGGTAATACAGCATGCTGAGGGGTAGGGGTAGGCCTAGAAGACGTGGACGCGGGCGAGGACGCGGAGGCCCAAGTCAGGGTGTGGGCACAGGCCGAGCTCCTGATCCAGGTGTATCGCAGCTGACTGCTGCGGGATTAGGAGAGAGGCACGTTTCTGGCGTCCCCACATTCATCTCACAATTAATGGGTCCACGCGGTAGACCTTTATTAGAAAATGAGCAGTGTGAGCAGGTCCTGTCGAGGATGGCAGAAAGTGCATCCAGCAATCTATCGACCACCCAGAATTCTGCACCGTCCACTGCTGCAACTCTGAATCCTCTGGCTGCTGCTCCTCCTTCCTCCCAGCCTCCTCACTCCATTACAATGACACATTCTGAGGAGCAGGTAGACTCCCAGGAACTGTTCTCGGGCCCCTGCCCAGAATGGGCAGCAATGGTTCCGAATCCTCTCCCACTGGAGGAGTTTGTCGTGACCGATGCCCAACCTTTGGAAAGTTCCCGGGGTCCGGGGGATGAGGCTGGGGACTTCCGGCAACTGTCTCAAGAGCTTTCAGTGGGTGAGGAGGACGATGACGATGGACACAGTTGTCTATCACTCAGGTAGTAGTAATTGGAGTAAGTCCGAGGGAGGAGCGCACAGAGGATTCGGAGGAAGAGCAGCACGACGATGAGGTGACTGACCCCACCTGGTTTGCTACGCCTACTGAGGACAGGTCTTCAGAGGGGGAGGCAAGTGCAGCAGCAGGGCAGGTTGGAAGAGGCAGTGCAGTGGCCAGGGGTAGAGGCAGGGCCAGACCGAATAATCCACCAACTGTTTCCCAAAGCGCCCCCTCGCGCCATGCCACCCTGCAGAGGCCGAGGTGCTCAAAGGTCTGGCAGTTTTTCACTGAGAGTGCAGACGACCGACGAACAGTGGTGTGCAACCTTTGTCGCGCCAAGATCAGCCGGGGAGCCACCACCACCAGGATGCGCAGACATATGATGGCCAAGCACCCCACAAGGTGGGACGAAGGCCGTTCACCGCCTCCGGTTTGCACCGCTGCCTCTCCCCCTGTGCCCCAACCTGCCACTGAGATCCAACCCCCCTCTCAGGACACAGGCACTACTGTCTCCTGGCCTGCACTCACACCCTCATCTCCGCTGTCCTCGGCCCCATCCACCAATGTCTCTCAGCGCACCGTTCAGCCGTCACTAGCGCAAGTGTTGGAGCGCAAGCGCAAGTACGCCGCCACGCACCCGCTCGCTCAAGCGTTAAACGTGCACATAGCCAAATTTATCAGCCTGGAGATGCTGCCGTATAGGGCTGTGGAAACGGAGGCTTTCAAAGGTATGATGGCGGCGGCGGCCCCGCGCTACTCAGTTCCCAGTCGCCACTACTTTTCCTGATGTGCCGCCCCAGCCCTGCACGACCACGTCTCCCGCAACATTGTACACGCCCTCACCAACGCGGTTAGTGCCAAGGTCCACTTAACAACGGACACGTGGACAAGCACAGGCGGGCAGGGCCACTATATCTCCCTGACGGCACATTGGGTGAATTTAGTGGAGGCTGGGACAGAGTCAGAGCCTGGGACCGCTCACGTCCTACCCACCCCCCGAATTGCGTGTCCCAGGTCGGTGCTGGTATCTGCGGCGGTGTATGCTTCCTCCACTAAACCACCCTCCTCCTCCTACGCAACCACTGTCTCGCAATCAAGATGTGTCAACAGCACGTCGCCAGCAGTCGGTGTCGCGCGGCATGGCAGCACAGCGGTGGGCAAGCGTCAGCAGGCCGTGCTGAAACTACTCAGCTTAGGAGAGAAGAGGCACATGGCCCACGAACTGCTGCAGGGTCTGACAGAGCAGACCGACCGCTGGCTTGCGCCGCTGAGCCTCCAACCGGGCATGGTCGTGTATGACAACGGCCGTAACCTGGTGGCGGCTCTGCAGCTCGGCAGCCTCACGCACGTGCCATGCCTGGCCCATGTCTTTAATTTGGTGGTTCAGCGCTTACTGAAAAGCTACCCACGCTTGTCAGACCTGCTCGGAAAGGTGCGCCGGCTCTGCGCACATTTCCGCAAGTCCCACACGGACGCTGCCACCCTGCGCACCCTGCAACATCGGTTTCATCTGCCAGTGCACCGACTGCTGTGCGACGTGCCCACATGGTGGAACTCTACGCTCCACATGTTGGCCAGGCTCTATGAGCAGCGTAGAGCTATAGTGGAATACCAACTCCAACATGGGCGGCGCAGTGGGAGTCAGCCTCCTCAATTCTTTACAGAAGAGTGGGCCTGGTTGGCAGACATCTGCCAGGTCCTTGGAAACTTTGAGGAGTCTACCCAGATGGTGAGCGGCGATGCTGCAATCATTAGAGTCACCATTCTTCTGCTATGCCTCTTGAGAAGTTCCCTGCAAAGCATAAAGGCAGACGCTTTGCGCTCGGAAACAGAGGTGGGGGAAGACAGTATGTCGCTGGATAGTCAGAGCACCCTCCTGTCTATATCTCAGAGCGTTGAGGAGGAGGAGCATGAGGAGGATGAGGAGGAGGGGGAAGAGACAGCTTGGCCCACTGCTGAGGGTACCCATGCTGCTTGCCTGTCATCCTTTCAGCGTGTATGGCCTGAGGAGGAGGAGGAGGATCCTGAAAGTGATCTTCCTAGTGAGGACAGCCATGTGTTGCGTACACGTACCCTGGCACACATGGCTGACTTCATGTTAGGATGCCTTTCTCGTGACCCTCGTGTTACACGCATTCTGGCCACTACGGATTACTGGGTGTACACACTGCTCGACCCACGGTATAAGCAGAACCTTTCCACTCTCATACCCGAAGAGGAAAGGGGTTCAGAGTGATGCTATACCACAGGACCCTGGCGGACAAACCGATGGTAAAATTCCCATCCGACAGCGCTAGTGGCCGAAGGCGCAGTTCCGAGGGCCAGGTAGCAGGGGAGGTGTGGAGATCAGGCAGCATGTACAGCACAGGCAGGGGAACACTCTCTAAGGCCTTTGCCAGCTTTCTGGCTCCCCAGTCAAGGCTGAGTCGGCGGGAGCATTGTAAAAGGATGGTGAGGAAGTACGTAGCCGATCGCACGACCGTCCTCCGTGACGCCTCTGCCCCCTACAACTACTGGGTGTCGAAGCTGGACACGTGGCCTGAACTCGCGCTGTATGCCCTGGAGGTGCTTGCTTGTCCTGCGGCTAGCGTCTTGTCAGAGAGGGTGTTTAGTGCGGCTGGGGGAATCATTACAGATAAGCATACCCGCCTGTCAACCGACAGTGCCGACAGGCTTACACTCATCAAGATGAACAAAGCCTGGATTTCCCCAGACTTCTCTTCTCCACCAGCGGACAGCAGCGATACCTAAACAATACGTAGGCTGCACCCGCGGGTGGAAGCATTGTTCTCTATCACCATCAAAAACGTGGACCTTTTAGCTTCATCAATCTGTGTATAATATTCATCCTCCTCCTCCTGCTCCTCCTCCTGAAACCTGACGTAATCATGCCGAACGGGCAATTTTTCTTAGGCCCACAAGGCTCAGTCATATAATTTTTGTAAACAATTTTTATACGTTTCAATGCTCATTAAAGCGTTGAAACTTGCACCTGAACCAATTTTTATTTTAACTGGGCTGCCTCCAGGCCTAGTTACAAATTAAGCCACATTAACCAAAGCGATTAATGAGTTTCACCTGCCCTCTTGGTTGGGCATGGGCAATTTTTCTGACGTACATTAGTACTGTTGGTACACCAATTTTTTGGGGCCCTCGCCTACAGTGTAATCCAATTAATTTTTTGCCCACCTGCATTAAAGCTGACGTTACATCAGCTGTGCTGGGCACTGCAATGGGATATATTTATGTACCGCCGGTGGCTTCCTGGCACCCACCCATGCTGTCTGTCCACACGGAGTTGTAACTGCATGTGTCCACTTCTAAAGAACCCCAGTCTGACTGGGGCATGCAGTGTGGGCCGAAGTCCACCTGCATTAAACATGACATTACCTCAGCTGTGATGGGCAATGCAATGGGATATATTTATGTACCGCCGTTGGGTTCCAGGGAGCCACCCATGCTTTCGGTCCACACGGAGTTGTAACTGCATGTGTCCACTTCTAAGGAACCCCAGTCTGACTGGGGCATGCAGTGTGGGCCGAAGCCCACCTGCATTAAACATGACATTACCTCAGCTGTGCTGGGCAATGCAATGGGATTTATTTATGTACCGCCTGTGGCTTCCTGGGACTCTCCCATGGTGTCGGTCCACACGGACTTCACAATAGGGAGTTGTACCTGCCTGTGTCTACTTATAAAGAACCCCAGTCTGACTGGGGCATGCAGTGTGGGCCGAAGCCCACCTGCATTAAACAAGACATTACCTCAGCTGTGATGGGCAATGCAATGGGATATATTTATGTACCGCCTGTGGCTTCCTGGCACCCACCCATGCTGTCGGTCCACAGGGACTTCACAATAGGGAGTTGTACCTGCCTGTGTCTATGAATTAAAAACCCCGGTCAGGTTGGAGCATGCAGTGTGGGCCGAAGCCCACCTGCATTTAATCTGACGTTAGCTCTGCTGTCCAGGGCACTGCAATGGGATACATTTATGTACAGCTGGTGGGTTCCAGGGAGCCACCCATGCTGTGGGTGCACACGGAATTCCCATTGCGGAGTTGTACCTGCCTGTGACTATTTATAAAAAAACGCGGTCTGACTGGGGCATGCAGACACCTTGACAGAATGAATAGTGTGAGGCACATAGGTTCCCCATTGCTATCCCCACGTGTGCAGCTCCTGATGGCGGTGGCACAGGATTATATTTCTCACTGCTTCTGTACAGCATTGTGGGCTATCGCCCCGCCCTTTTTAAAGAGGGTCGCTGCCTAGCCGTGCCAACCCTCTGCAGTGTGTGCCTGCGGCTCCTCCTCATGGCAGACGCACTTATAAATAGACATGAGGGTGGTGTGGCATGAGGGCAGCTGAAGGCTGCGCAGGGACACTTTGGCATGCGCTGTGGACACTGAGTCGTGCGGGGGGGGGGGGGTGTTGGGCAGCATGTAACCCAGGAGAAGTGGCAGCGGAGTGTCATGCAGGCAGTGATTGTGCTTTGTTGGAGGTAGTGTGGTGCTTAGCTAAGGTATGCATTGCTAATGAGGGCTTTTCAGAAGTAAAAATTGTTGGGAGGGGGGGGGCCCACTCTTGCCGCTATTGTGGCTTAATAGTGGGACCTGGGAACTTGAGATGCAGCCCAACATGTAGCCCCTCGCCTGCCCTATCCGTTGCTGTGTCGTTCCCATCACTTTCTTGAATTGCCCAGATTTTCACAAATGGAAACCTTAGCGAGCATCCGCGATATACAAAAATGCTCGGGTCGCCCATTGACTTCAATGGGGTTCGTTACTCGAAACGAACCCTCGAGCATCGCGAAAATTTCGTCCCGAGTAACGAGCACTCGAGCATTTTGGTGCTCGCTCATCTCTAGAAATAAGTTTTATTGGAAAATTTTTTGTATAAGTTGTAACCACATAGATAGAGGAAATAGAAATGTGCACCCGTGTATGTAATCTATGAAAATGCAAATAAAAAAGAGTTTACAAAAAAAAAAATGGAGTAATTAACCAAAGCCAGCATGGGTTTGTAACAAACAAGTCATGCTAGACAAAGCTAATTTCCTTCTATGACAGTATCACCAACTGGGTTGATCAGAAAAATGCAGTGGATATAGTATATCTTGACTTTAGTAAAGCATTTGACAAAATATCTCATACCATGCTTATTGAAAAAATAACCAATTATGGGATTGACAAAGCAACTGTTAAGTGGATTCACAACTGGCTGAGTGATTGTACTCAAAGAGTGGTCATAAATGGCTGCACATCCAAGTGGACGAATGTATCAAGTGGGGTACCACAAGGCTCTGTCCTAGGCCCAGTGTTGTTCAACTTTTTAATATATGATCTGGAGGAGGGAATTGATGGGAAACTGATCAAATTTGCAAATGAAACAAAGCTAGGAGGGATAGCTAATAGAGATGAGCGAACATACTCGCTAAGGCAAACTACTCGAGAGAGTAGCGCCTTATGCGAGTACATGTCCGCTCGTCTCTAAGGGCTCATGTCCACGGGCAAAATGAGATTTAAAATCCGCAGCGGATCTCCCGCGCGCGGATCCGCACCCCATAGGGATGCATTGACCACCCGCGGGTAGATAAATACCCGCGGATCGTCAATAAAAGTGATTTTAAAAAAAATGGAGCATGAAAAAATCTGGACCATGCTCCATTTTCATGCGGGTCTCCCGCGGGGACGGCTCCCGCGGGCTTCTATTGAAGCCTATGGAAGCCGTCCGGATCCGCGGGAGACCTAAAATAGGAATTTAAAGCATTTACTCACCCGCAGCGGGCCGCGAAGCTCTGCTCTTCCTCACAGCCGCATCTCCCTTGCTTCGGCTCGGCGGATGTGCCCGGCGCATGCGCGCGGCACGTCGACGACGTGCCGGCGACGTGCCGCCGGCGTCAGAAATTCATCCGCCGGCCGAAAATGAAGATCCAGCCGTGAGGAAGAGCAGAGCTTCGCCGCCCGCTACGGATAGGTAAATGCTTTTAAATTGCTATTTTCAGCGCTCATGTCCGCGGGGCAGGAGGGACCCGCTGCAGATTCTACATGTAGAATCTGCAGCGGATCTGATTTTCCCCGTGGACATGAGGCCTAAAGATTCGGGTGCTGGCAGGGAGCGGCGGGGGAGAGCGGGTAGGAATGGGGGGGAGATCTCTCTCTCACTCTCTCCCTCCCGCTCGTCCCTGCTCACTCCTGCAACTTACCTCTCTCCCCCGCCGGCACCCGAATCTTTAGAGACGAGCGGGCAGGTACTCGCATAAGGCACTACTCGCTCGAGTAGTTTGCCTTAGCGAGTACGCTCGCTCATCTCTAATAGCTAACACTAGGGAAGAGAGAGAGAGTATTCAAAAAGATCTAGAAAAGCTTGAACAGTGGGCGGCGACTAACAGAATGGTATTTAACAAGGAGAAATGCAAAGTTCTACATCTGGGCAAAAAAAATGAAAAAAGCACATACAGAATGGGAGGAATTGGGCTAAGCAGCAGCACATGTGAAAAAGACTTCAGTAAACTAATAGATCATAGACTGAACATGAGTCAACAATGTGATGCAGCAGCCAAAAAGGCAAAGACAATTCTGGGATGTATCAAGAGAAGCACATAGATCACATGAGTTAATTATCCCCCTCTACTCTCCCTTAGTCATATCTCATCTGGAATACTGTGTCCAGTTCTGCACACCCCACTTTAAAAAAGACATAGGCAAACTGGAGCAAGTTCAGAGAAGAGTTACCAAGATGGTGAGCGGTCTGCAAATCATGTCCTATAAGGAACTGGGAATGTTTAGCTTGCAAAAAAGAAGGCTGAGAAGAGACTTAATAGCTGTCTACAAATATCTGAAGGGCTGTCACAGTGCAGAGGGATCAGCCCTATTCTCATTTGGACAAGGAAAAACTAGAAGCAATGGGATAAAACTGAAAGGGAGGAAACATAGATTGGATATTAGACAGTGAGGGTAATCAATGAGTGGAACAGGTTACCACGGGAGGTGGGGAGTTCTCCTTCAACGGAAGTGTTCAAACAAAGGCTGGACAAATATCTATCTGGAATGATTTACTGAATCCTGCACTGAGCAGGGGGTTGGCCCCGATGACCCTGTGAGGGACATTATTACTGAGAGGGGCCTATATGGGGCATTATTACTGAGTGGAGGCCTGTAGGGGCATTGTTACTGAGTTAGGTCCTAAATGGGGTGTTATTACTGAGTGGGTTCTATATGGAGCATTGTTACTAAGCAAGAGCCTATATAGAGCATTATTACTCAGTGGGAGCTGTGAGGGATATTATTGCTGAGTAGGGACCTAGATGGGGCATTATTACTAAGTGGAGGCCTGTGAGCAACATTGTTACTGAGTTAGGGCCTATATGGGGCACTATTACGGAGTGGGGTATATATGGAACATTACTAATGAGTGGGAGCATATATGGAGCATTATTACTGATTGGTGGTGTAAATAGAGCATTATTACTGAGTGAGGGCCTGTGGGCAACATTATTACTGGCTGGGAACCTACATGGATCATAATTTCTGGGTGTGTTCCTGTGAGTGGTAGTATTACTGAGTGGGAACGTAAATGGAGCATTATTAGTGAGTGAAGCGTATAAGAGGTATTTATTGAGTGAGAGCCTATATGGTGCATTATAACTGAGTTGGAGTGTATAAAGAGCATTGTTACTGAGTGGACGCCTGTAAGGAACATTATTACTGAGTGGGGGGTTCTATATGGGGCATTATTACGATGTGCGGCCTATATGTGGCATTTTTACTGAGCGCAGGTCTGTGAGGGGTATTATTGCTGAGTGGGGACTATATGGGGCATTATTACTGAGTGGGGGCCTATATAGAGCATTACTACTGAATGAGACCCTATATGTGGCATTATTACTGAATTAGAGTGTATATTGATCCTTATTACTGAGTGCGGGCCTGTGAGGGGCATTATTACTGAGTGGGAGCCTATAAGGGGCATTATTACTTAGTTGCTGCCTATATGGGCCATTATTAATGTGTGGGCTTATATTGGGTATTATTACTGAGTCGGAGCCTGTGGCACCCTACATGGGAAATTATTACTGAGTGGGAGCCTACACTGGTGTAATTATATGGGGAATGCAATTGCACCCAAGCCCAGGAGCCTTAGGAGGCCCATAAGGCCTCTCTTCTCCATATATGGAACCCAGTACAATGAATAAAGCATTATAGTGGCAGGCCCTGTTACAGGTTTTGCATTGGGGGCCAGGAGCTTCAAGTTACACCTCTGGGAGCATATATAAGGCATGCTACTGGGTGGGAGCCTGGGAGGCAGATTTTTACTGAGTGGGGGCCTATATGGGGCATTGTTACTGAATAAAGGGTTTAAGAGCAGCATTATTACTGGGTGGTGGCCAGACATTTTTTTATCTGTAAAAAAGTTTTTTATAAACTTTATTAACATTTATTCCATTATTTCTTTAGACCTACAAAGTATTATTCCATGTGTGTCTAGAATTACAAAGCAATCCATTTGTTTGTGCTGAAGGATCAGTCTAAAGGTCCACTTAAACACACAGATATCTTTCAAAAGATTGAAAGATCAGCGATCGTTTTGCATAAAGTACTAATAGGTACTAATTGCTATTAGTACTTTATTAGCTTCATTTGCATGCAAATGAGCTTCTATGAGCTGTTACAGAACTCAGCAGGAAGTCTGAGCTCTGTGATTAGCTCCATTGTTCAGCCACGGGCTCCCTGTGGAGAATTCAGCACCATGGACAGCAGACACAGCATGCAGTCCTGCTTATCAGATGTTCTGCCAGTTGGGCTGGGAACTGAGAACAGCTGTAACAATGTTATCAGCTGTAATCATCTCTCCACAGGCAGAGCACAGTGTGCAGTCCTGCTTATCAACTGTTATGCAGAACGATAGTTTTCAAGCAGAACTGAATACCGTTGTTCAGCAGAACAGTGAAAGACTGGCAAATTTAGACACAACGATTATCGCTCAAAAGACGGCTTTTCAGCAAATTTTCAGTGATAATCATTGTGTTTAAATGGGCCTTAAGGCCTCAGTCACATGAATGCATATGCAAAATATGCAAATGCATTTTCACTGTCTGTCATAGAAGCTAAAGACAAGCAAGTCTATGATGTTCATTTACATCATGGAGGCTTACCGGGTAAGAAATAGGCGGCACCTTAATGTATATACCTCCAGTTCTAACATGTTCTGTGTTTCATAGTTACTGCGGCGAGCTATGCGTGCCACAAAGCCTTCACCTCTCCCACCACCTTCGACGCTGCAGCAGGTGATTTGCTGACCCCTGCCTACCTGTATTCGCCCAACTTGCTGCCAGTTTGGGCTCACCTACAACATGGGGCCACTATAAAAGTTTTTTTTCCAGGGCCACTGATTTCACCATCCACCCCTGTAAATGTTCAACCTTTCAACATGACTAACAATATAAGCCAAACTCGAGTCTTCAGCTGACGGAAAAGACAAATGATAAATGCTGTAAGAAATGTCACATAATGGTAATTTGCTACAGTACGTAAGCTTCTGACTAGCTGATGGGAACATCAACATATTGCGTGGATGATTTAACAAGGAGGTCGCGGCTTTAAGCTTGGATTGGATTATTCTGTTCTTTTCTATCTTTTCCCGGAATGTTTTAGTCATGTATAAAAATGCAATGAGCTATTCTACCAGCAGGTGGCAGGATGAGACTTTCTACTTCTCCTTATTAAAGAGGTACTGCATTTCCAACTCAGACAGTTATGGAATATCCATAGGGGGAAAAAACTATTTAGTCTTCTATCTTATCATGTACTTCATCTTAATCGGGAAGTTTTAAATTCTCAATACACAGTATCAGTCAAAAGTTTGGACACACCTTTTCATTCCATGTTTTTTTTACATTGTTGCAGATTTATGTATTGATGACATGAAAACTATGAAGGGTCACATAGAATTAAGTAGTAACAAAAAAGTGTTGACCCCGGAGTATGTTTTAGGCTTATTCACACAACAGTTTTTATGTTCAGTTTTTTTATGTTCAGTTTTTTTTTGTGAGCCAAAACCAGGAGTGGAGAGAAAGTATAATGGAAAGATTTGCATGTCTTCCGTATTTTGGACCCGCTCCTGGTTTTGGCTCACAAAAAGCTGAGCATACAAACTGTTATGTAAAGGCATTTCACACGGGCGAGAAAATCGCACGATTTTCGCCTTACGCGGGAGTCAGTAAATAAAGCAGATTATGAAACCAATGATTTTCAGTGGTTTCCTTCCCATTAACAATGTTTTCATTGATGCGATGTTGAGAAAACAAAAAATTGTGGCATGCTCTATCTTTCTGCGATGTACGATTTTTTGATCTCCCATGTTTCCCTATGGAGCCTCCTTTTCATCGCATGGCAAAGCACAAACTTGCGACACAATTTTAGCATAAGAAAATCCGATTTTATTGCGGGTGGCAGTGATGCGATGTGAGATTATTCTAGAAAAAAAAGCATTGCTGACGCTCAAAAATTGCAGGAACAAATACGTGATTTTGCCGTGTTTTTCTTTTGACAATTTTTTTTTTGCCTGGAATAGGGCGGTTTCACATTTGCGTCTAAACCTCCGGCTGCAGGTTCTGTCACAGATCCGTCTGAAAATACCTGAAGAAAAGTGCTGCATGCAGCGCTCTTTCTTCTGTCCAAAAGCCAATTGGCTGAGCAGAAAATGGGCAGACCTCATAATAGTCCCTAGGCTGCATCCAGCGCTGTTCTCTAGACGGAACTGTTTGGCCGTGGGGATTCTCTTTTGCTGCTCCCCAAGCGGAGCAGGTAAGCAGAAACCCTGCCACAGATGGCTTCAGTTATTCTAAAAACCCCTTGAAATCAATGGGGGAAAAAACGACCAATTCATTTCAGTTTTACGTCCTCCAAAAACTGCGCAAAGAGACGAAAACCCTGAACTGAGACTCAATACCGACCCTTGGGGAGGCTTCACATCTGCGCTCGGGGCTCCAGTCTCCTGCTTCATTCGGGGAGCAGGAGCTTCAAGTTACACCTCTATGTTAAGGGGTTAAGAGAAGTTGGAGGGCCCCAAGATAAACTTTTGCACCCGGGCCCATGAGCTTTTAACTACACCCCTGACTGCAGACAAATGGCTTCATCTCGGGATGGAAAATGGACAACTGGGTGTTACCATTCCCCTTATCAGTAGGGTGTGTCCTTACACCATCTGACACTGAGCAATGATTGGATCGTATCAGACTATGTGGGGACGTGCCACATTTACATGAGGAACGATAACAGCCTGTTGTCAATTTAGTCATGTATTTCCACAAGGAGTAATAGAGGAACAGTACAACATAGAGGTCTAAGAAAAGATGCTGCTATGTAGTTATTTCATGGGAAGTACTAGTATTGATGTCAATGGATTTGTACACATCTCCCGATTTTGTGCATGCATTTCACACACATATAAAAAAATAGAATATACTCTATCTTTCTGCGTATTTACACACCCAAGGTCCCCACAGAAGTCTATGGGGGGGGGGGGGTGCAATACGCTGCACAATTCACTGAGAAAAAGAACACATCTGGAACTCATTAGCCATTTAAATATGGGCGTTTTCATCCGCCGCACGCAAATTAATATGCCTTGCAAGCGCAAAAAAACAGTAACGTGTGCCGATACATGAAAAAAAAAAGCCTCATTCATAGTGCAGATCCATTACGATGACATGTGTGCAAAAACGCATATGCCCAAGCGAGGCCACCCTAAGCCAATGTTACTGTGAAAGCTGCTCATCTAGACTCATGCCTAGATAAAACTCTGATGTTCCCATTCAGAGGCAAAGTCTGTTAACACCCAATGCAGGGGCTTCAGTATCCCTGCCCCTCCACTGGTCCCATCGGTAATATGATCCACCATCTAAAGAGCCGCACTAATCATTCCCATGAACGATTCTGGTTTACTGTCCACCAGCGAAATTGGTGAGGATATTGCAAGAATGATACAATAGGGTGATAATCGACAATGAACGCTTCACTACTATTAATTGGCTGTTGGAGACAAACTGTCCCTGAGGTTCAGATGAATGATCATTCATTTGTTTACTGCCACAGCGAAGGGAAGTGCTCCTTGTCCCCTGACACCTACATTACAACAGCTTGGATGCAACATCTAATTGGCTATGCAAATAAATGTAACTGCTTAATAATGCGGCTTACTTGGACCTAAGGCCTCAATCACACAAGCGATGCTTTTCCACGCTGGCTGCATCGCAGCCGAAAATCGTGTGAATAAAGAATAGACGCGATCAAGTCACGGCCAAACTTGCGTTTTCTCATCCATTCACACGAGTGGCTGCGGTGTATATACACTGCAGCGCGGAAATCCCTTGGTCAGCAAAAATCCTCGGAATGACTTAGAATAGTTAAATAGAGGCAGCAGTTATCATTTCGCAACGTTGGACGCTGCCAAACTTCCTTTATTTGCAGCTCCCATAGGAGTCTATGGGAGCCGCCAGCGTATATCAGAAAGATAGAGCAAGACGTATCATTTCTAGCTATGTATAAAATTGGTCACCGATGTCCTATTAATTTCACCGCAATGTTTTTAAGCAGCTAAAAATCGCTCATCTGAATGAATACATTGGAAACCAATGCTTCAGATGATCGCTATTTTTTATCGCAACTAAATTAGCCGCGTAAAAACAGTCATGTGAATCCGGACTAAGGGCCTATTCACACGCCCCCTCTCCGACCCACCACTATTTGCAATGGGAGGGGGCGGGACGGGGTGGGACATAACTCCGCCCCCGTCCCACCCCTCCCATTGAAAACAGTGGCGAGGGGCGGAGACGGGGCGGGAGCTCAGTGCACTGCTTCCAGCCCGGCCCGCCTGCTCCCTCTGCAGAAAGGGACACAGTATATCGGCCGGGCGTGAAAGCCTTTATTCACACAGGCGTATATTGGCCGCGTTTTCAGGGCCAGCAGATATACCCTGCCCATCTGATGCATTGCTTTACAATGCATCAGTTCAGATTGGCGTATTCTCACAGCGTAAAAGTGTTTTTATGCCAGCCAGGAAAGATAGCTCAGGACCTATCTTAAATACATTGGCTGCTGCCATAGACTCCTATTGGAACTTATGGGAGCTGTGGGAGAAGGGAGGTAGTTTAGCAGCATGTCATCCTCTCTGCCCCTTTGCCAGCTGTTTGCAATGGGAGTGGGCAGGATGGGGCGTGAGTAGTTGCTAAGTCCCTGCCCCATCCCCCTCCCTCCCATTGCTGGCAGCTGACAAGGGGCAGGAGCTTAGCACACTAGCTCTTGCCCTGTTCCGCCTCCTTCCCTTGCCGAAAGCCAGCGAGGGGGCAGAAAGGTTGGGGTAGTTTAGCAAACTTAAACTGTCTCCCCTTAACTGATGGCATTGTGTACTTGGTGTAAATGCGCTGGACCTGGGCTGTCTGATCGGTCATACAAACGGCAGATTTGTGCACCCGTTCACGCGATCTTCGGTCGCACTGTGGCCGTGGCACAGTCAACCGAAAATTGGTACGCTTGTGTAAAAGAGCCCTCTACTCTTCCTTAGTCAGACCTCATCTGGAATACTGTGTCCAGTTCTGGGCACCCCACTTTAAAAAAGACATAGGCAAACTGGAGCAAGTTCAGAGAACAGTTACCAGGATGGTGAGCGGTCTGCAAATCATGTCCTATGAGGAACGGTTACAGGATCTGGGAATGTTTAGCTTGCAAAAAAGAAGGCGGAGAAGAGACTTAATAGCTGTCTACAAATATCTGAAGGGCTGTCTCAGTGCAGAGGGATCAGCTTTATTCTCATTTGGACAAGGAAACACTAGAAGCAATGGGATGAAACTGAAAGGGAGCAGACACAGATTAGATATTAGACAGTGAGGGTGATCAATGAGTGGAACAGGTTGCCATGGGAGTTCTCCTTCAATGGAAGTGTTCAAACAGAGGCCAGACAGACATCTCTTTGGGATGATTTAGTGAATCCTGCACTGAGCAGGGGGTTGGACCCGATAACCCCGGAGGTCCCTTCCAACTCTGCCATGCTATAAAGCATACACCTGATGTGAATGGTACCTTGTATTATCTAAATTGTGTAGAGTTTAATCAATGCGGCAGAACTGTTGCTGACTCCATCCCTCTGGGATGATGTTTATGCGCTGTAAACATCCATTTACTTCTCTGCAATCAATGTTCTCTCTTCACTCAGGCACTGACACAAACATTTTTTCCATCTTGAGTAATACAGATGCCAACCGTCCATTATCTCAAGGGGGGATACTAATTACCTGTTATGCTGCTTTGTAGAAAAGATATTAGTTGTCTCCATCACAACAGAGTTTTATGAAACATAATATTGGTTTGGGGAGATGACATGTACAGGGAACTTTAAGAAGCCTCTCTACTGCCACCTATAGTTTATTGGCTTATAATGTAACATTGGACATGGACGATACTGCAACAGTTCTTCCATGGTGCAGAAATCTATGGAGCATAAAGGAGACAGGAATACTGTAGACAAAAATCTCCCTTGGAACCATAGTGCTAAAAGTGCAACACACTGGAAGCCTTTGACAGCTGTAGCCCTCCACCCGTCAGACCCTTGAGGACAAGCTCGTTAATACTGCTAGGAAGAGTAGTAACAAGGTGGAAAAATGGCATTGCTGAGACCGGAGGACAGCAACACTCTTCCCCTTATTACTCTCACTCCTTGCATTGAACTTGGATGAGGAAGAAACACCAATTTATGTTTTCTTGAGTCACAATGGCAGATTCCTCTGATTTCTCCACGTGGTGATTGTTGGGTTCCTATATTACAGATGTAGTGAACTGCAAGTATTGTATGTAGTTGGGTTGATGTTATATTGGGTCTTTTTCACTAGCAACAAAAGCACATCAAAACTCCCAAAACTCAAACCAGTATGCTTCCAAACTCACTGTGTAGATTAGGGCTTGTTTTAACATTATATAGTAGAGTAGGACATAAGGTACCTTTACACGAGATGACTATTGGCCAAAGAGTGTTCAGAGAGCATCTGAGGACGTAACACTGTGAGCTGCTGCTGTGGGATCTAAATCAGACATTACCTGTACCCCATACAGAGGGTACCAGATGTTAGGACTCGGGGTCCAGGAAACTGGAGGTCCCTGAAAATACCCGCAACCCCTGTCCCTACCTACTTGCCCCCCTGAGCTAAACCCCAGGGCGACAACTGGGCGACGGTCCCTACACTTACTAAGGAAGGGGAACACTGGGACTAACGAACAGACAGACATTGGGACAAACTACAGAAAGACGAGCCAGACTATCCGGGTCAGCAACGAGAGGGTACGCGGTACAAGAGGGTCAGGCAAAAGGCAATGTCAGGTCCAAAAACAGGGAGTCAAAGTCAGGAGTCAAAACACAAAGTACGTGGGTGTAGCATGAAGAACAAACTAACACTGGCAAGGGAAACACACACAGACAGGGTTTAAATACTGTCAAAGCTCCTGCCCCAGCAGCTGATTAGGGCTGGGAGTCTGACAGCAACTGAGAACACCCAGCCACACTGGGGAACCTGCTTCCAGCCCTGCAGGCGGCAGCGATGGAGAAGCGTGCCAGGTTGCCATGGTGCCGAGACCGCGGGGCGGCACCCGCCGCGTCGCTAGCAACCCAGCGGCGGGGAGGGGCCCGGTGGCCAGGGGAGGTAACTAGGTAACTCACCGCATGGCAGCTGCCTAGGTGACAAGACCAGCCGTGAGGGCACGGAGGACCCGCAAGCCACCGGTCCTGACACCAGAGTCCTGGTTAAGGAAAAGAAGTTTCAGCTCAGACAGAAAAAGAAGTGCTATGATGTGGCAGTGTTTCCACATGTGAGATGTTCAGAAGCAGAAGTCTGTTGTGTGTGGTGGAGTATAATTGGGGCAGGAGCCAAACATAAGTTTAACTCGCCAAACTTTCATTAGGCACCTAACACTATTTACGTAGCCGATTGTAGTCTATTAATTGCTGGACTATGCAAATAGTGTAAGCACGCTATGATATTGCCATAGTGCTCCGCATCAGTCATGCTTAAAAATAATACATGTATTTCAAAAGTACTACCAAAGTTTAGAGGAAAGGCAGAGGGGAAACCCGCCATTTATCTGGTTGGTGACATAGAAGTGAAGTCAGCCACGAATCAAAGCAGTAACCCAAAGGCGGAAGCGCTGGCCTTATAACAGATGTTTTAGCAGGAAAAAAGTCAGTGTGAGTCTAACAGGGTAAGGGCACCGGGTGTAAGAAATATCATACAGAGATTACTGTTGACTACCCAAGCTAGATATTATTACAGACTTTTGCCTGTTTTTATCATTGCTGCAAGTTATTTTCTGGACCATCATGCAGGGTCCTTGGAGTCATTCAGCTTCTGTGGTATTGAAGCAGTAAAAAATCCTTTAAGAGAAGGGGATTGGAGAATGTTTGTCCTCAGCAGAGAGGCATTCTGGATATTGAAATCTGGAACTTGCTTAATAGTGTGTGTGATTTTTTTAAAATTAATGAATAAAAGGAAAGGAAAAAATAAATATAAAAAAAAATATTGTGTGTGTGTCGGAGGGAAGGGATCCACAATCAGGCTTGTGGAAATGTGCACATATGATTTTATTGTATAATGATTAGTCCAGAATTGATTTCAAGGGGAAGTACCATGTAAGTTTGTTAGCTGTGATCAGGAAAGAAGTGTCTTTCAAAACGCGTGAGGTGTAGACATGGTGTTACATGGTACCTACCTTTTGGAATTTTCTGGATTTTTTGGAATAAAAGAAATATAAAATAAGTGTTTTTAATTATCTGTCTTTTCTCCTTTGTTTTTACTATTTAAGCCGTTTGACTCATGGTCAACCTGAGAACCATCAACCTAAAGCAGGGTAAATGCAACCTACTAACCAGATGCAGATAAGGTTGTGTTATGTATTTTGGAATTCATCAATATTTTAGTGTCAAAAAACCACATTATGTCTTTTAGCTTGCGTGTAACGGACAGAACTTATGCGTTTCATATTCACTGGTGGATGGTGAGAGTGAGATATAAAGGATGATCCATGATGAGCATTTAGAGAGCAGGGGGCCTATATATTATCCTTGGACAGGGATCTCTGTGCCCCCCTGCCTTGTTGAGCTCCTTGAGAGCCCCTGTTATCAAAGCTCCATACAACCTGTGGTTGGTTCGTGGCTCTAGCTCCTTCCTAAATCGTGCACTTGAAGATGGCTTTTGTAAACCAGACAATCTCTTTAAGTGCTTTCATTTTGCCCAAAAGGACAATTTAAGCTGTGCAACCTCTTTTCTCCTCATAGAAGAAAATGGGAAGATTTCGATTCTTCTTAAATTATCTGGTGTGAAAGAATAGTAAAAAAAACCCCTCTTTTTGGATTCTTTTTATCAGGATTTCAATGCTGTGTTAAGTAATGTCAGCAGTTAGTATTGTCCTCTTGCTATTGATGACTATTAGGTCGTAATTCAACTGCATTAGTTACACATTCCACCCAGAACATTTACAAGGCCATGGTTAATCTTTTTTCCCCTTCAACCACTTAGGCCTTTGCATATGGATGATCTTATTTAGACAAGGAAACATATAGTAGGACCTAGACTAGATTTACAACCCATCCGCCTACCATTGTACAGACCAAACACTATGGCTTCTCTAGTTCGAATGGTGAGTTATGGAGATGCTATTAAAGGTTTTACAGGGATGTAAAATTGATGTCTTATCCTTAGAATAGAGCATCATTATCTGATCAGTGGGGGACTCTCATGCCCATCATAGGGAAGGGGCTCTGACTAGTGTAGCTGGTACTGAGGCACAGTCCATTTAAGTAAATGAGGATAAACACAGATCCATTTTCCTCTAAAGTAAATTCTTGGTAGATATTAGTCCTTAAGATTTCCTCTCCTCTCACTAAATTTTTAATGCAGGGCTGTTTTTGGTAAATTGGGTGATAACTAATATGACCTAATGTGATTTTTTTTCACAACATGTTCAGTTTATAATTAACTTGTATAGAAAGTTAAATTACTGTATAATTAGAACACATTACTTATATTAAAAATAATGCATTATACTTCAGAGCTGCACTCACAATTCTGCAGGCTGCAAAGCAGAAATCTACCATTATTTCTTACTGGTTCCATATCTGCACACAGCTTGCTCTAGAGATTTGCAATCTGGGAAGTGTCCTCAATTTCTATACAGTAATCTGATTTAGGAAAAACCAATGGTCCTTTTACATTAGCTGACTATTGGGCCTGAATGGTCGTCCAAATGTACCCCAGTTTGCCGGACAATCGGCCCACGTAAAAGGACCAACGATCAACCTATAACTGATCGTTCAGCTACAGCAAGAGTAAAAATGTTTACTGGTTATCTGTGTAAAAGGGGAGATATACAGCCAGCCTACGAGGACAAACAATTGTAATTATGATAGTCCCGTCCCATAAGCTGATTCTTGGCCTGTGTGAAGAACAATTAAACGACCGTCAATCGATAAGCGTTTTAACTGCAATGCGTTATAACTAGAGATGAGCGAACGCGTTCGTCCGAGCTTGATATTCGTGCGAATATTAGGGTGTTCGGGATGTTCGTTATTCGTAACGAACACCATGCGGTGTTCTGGTTACTTTCACTTCCTTCCCTGAGACGTTAGCGCGCTTTTCTGGCCAATTGAGAGACAGGGAAGGCATTACAACTTCCCCCTGCAACGTTTAAGCCCTATACCACCCCCCTGCTGTGAGTGGCTGGCGAGATCAGGTGTTCGCCTAATATAAAAGTCGGCCCCTCCCGCGGCTCGCCTCAGATGCGGTGTGAGTTAGATGAGGGACAGTGCTGTTTATACCGGAGCTGCTGTAGGGAAAGAATTGGTAGTTAGTGTAGGCTTCAAGACCCCCCAAAGGTCCTTATTAGGGCCACTGATAGCTGTGTGTTGGCTGCTGTTAGCAGTGGCATTTTTTTTTTTCTCAAAATCGCCTCTGCAGACCGTTGCACCTGGCATTAGGGACAGAAGTGCTGCATAGGCAGGGAGAGTGTTAGGAGTGAGTGTAGCCTTCAAGAACCTCAACGGTCCTTTCTAGGGCCATATTTATCCGTGTGCAGTACTGTCCAGGCTGCTGTTAGCTGTGCTGCATTTTTTTTGGGCTTCTCAAAATCACCTCTGCAGAGCATTCCACCCTCCATTGATACTGCAGGGAAAGAATTGTATAGGCAGGGCCACAACACAGTTATTATTCATAGAATATACGCAGTGCTGCCTTTTGGTGGGAAAAAACTGAAAACAAATCTATTTGTCCAGCCTCTGTCCGTCCTTACGGGCGGTGGAGACGTGTGAGCTGCGTGAAGAACAGTGCTAAATCATACGCACCCAGCTACGCTTTACTGCTGGCTTCGCCATTTGCTTTCCTTAATTGGGAAAAAAAATACCTGCTCTGCCAGAGTTATAATAACTCTGCTACCCTCACGTTCTGTGACACATAAGCAGGGACACAGCACAGTTATTAAACTTCTCATGTTCATAGAATATACGCAGTGCTGCCTTTTGGTGGGAAAAAACTGAAAACAAATCTATTTGTCCAGCCTCTGTCCGTCCTTACGGGCGGTGGAGACGTGTGAGCTGCGTGAAGAACAGTGCTAAATCATACGCACCCAGCTACGCTTTACTGCTGGCTTCGCCATTTGCTTTCCTTAATTGGGAAAAAAAATACCTGCTCTGCCAGAGTTATAATAACTCTGCTACCCTCACGTTCTGTGACACATAAGCAGGGACACAGCACAGTTATTAAACTTCTCATGTTCATAGAATATACGCAGTGCTGCCTTTTGGTGGGAAAAAACTGAAAACAAATCTATTTGTCCAGCCTCTGTCCGTCCTTACGGGCGGTGGAGACGTGTGAGCTGCGTGAAGAACAGTGCTAAATCATACGCACCCAGCTACGCTTTACTGCTGGCTTCGCCATTTGCTTTCCTTAATTGGGAAAAAAAATACCTGCTCTGCCAGAGTTATAATAACTCTGCTACCCTCACGTTCTGTGACACATAAGCAGGGACACAGCACAGTTATTAAACTTCTCATGTTCATAGAATATACGCAGTGCTGCCTTTTGGTGGGAAAAAACTGAAAACAAATCTATTTGTCCAGCCTCTGTCCGTCCTTACGGGCGGTGGAGACGTGTGAGCTGCGTGAAGAACAGTGCTAAATCATACGCACCCAGCTACGCTTTACTGCTGGCTTCGCCATTTGCTTTCCTTAATTGGGAAAAAAAACCTGCTCTGCCAGAGTTATAATAACTCTGCTACCCTCACGTTCTGTGACACATAAGCAGGGACACAGCACAGTTATTAAACTTCTCATGTTCATAGAATATACGCAGTGCTGCCTTTTGGTGGGAAAAAACTGAAAACAAATCTATTTGTCCAGCCTCTGTCCGTCCTTACGGGCGGTGGAGACGTGTGAGCTGCGTGAAGAACAGTGCTAAATCATACGCACCCAGCTACGCTTTACTGCTGGCTTCGCCATTTGCTTTCCTTAATTGGGAAAAAAAATACCTGCTCTGCCAGAGTTATAATAACTCTGCTACCCTCACGTTCTGTGACACATAAGCAGGGACACAGCACAGTTATTAAACTTCTCATGTTCATAGAATATACGCAGTGCTGCCTTTTGGTGGGAAAAAACTGAAAACAAATCTATTTGTCCAGCCTCTGTCCGTCCTTACGGGCGGTGGAGACGTGTGAGCTGCGTGAAGAACAGTGCTAAATCATACGCACCCAGCTACGCTTTACTGCTGGCTTCGCCATTTGCTTTCCTTAATTGGGAAAAAAAATACCTGCTCTGCCAGAGTTATAATAACTCTGCTACCCTCACGTTCTGTGACACATAAGCAGGGACACAGCACAGTTATTAAACTTCTCATGTTCATAGAATATACGCAGTGCTGCCTTTTGGTGGGAAAAAACTGAAAACAAATCTATTTGTCCAGCCTCTGTCCGTCCTTACGGGCGGTGGAGACGTGTGAGCTGCGTGAAGAACAGTGCTAAATCATACGCACCCAGCTACGCTTTACTGCTGGCTTCGCCATTTGCTTTCCTTAATTGGGAAAAAAAATACCTGCTCTGCCAGAGTTATAATAACTCTGCTACCCTCACGTTCTGTGACACATAAGCAGGGACACAGCACAGTTATTAAACTTCTCATGTTCATAGAATATACGCAGTGCTGCCTTTTGGTGGGAAAAAACTGAAAACAAATCTATTTGTCCAGCCTCTGTCCGTCCTTACGGGCGGTGGAGACGTGTGAGCTGCGTGAAGAACAGTGCTAAATCATACGCACCCAGCTACGCTTTACTGCTGGCTTCGCCATTTGCTTTCCTTAATTGGGAAAAAAAATACCTGCTCTGCCAGAGTTATAATAACTCTGCTACCCTCACGTTCTGTGACACATAAGCAGGGACACAGCACAGTTATTAAACTTCTCATGTTCATAGAATATACGCAGTGCTGCCTTTTGGTGGGAAAAAACTGAAAACAAATCTATTTGTCCAGCCTCTGTCCGTCCTTACGGGCGGTGGAGACGTGTGAGCTGCGTGAAGAACAGTGCTAAATCATACGCACCCAGCTACGCTTTACTGCTGGCTTCGCCATTTGCTTTCCTTAATTGGGAAAAAAAATACCTGCTCTGCCAGAGTTATAATAACTCTGCTACCCTCACGTTCTGTGACACATAAGCAGGGACACAGCACAGTTATTAAACTTAGATAATTCATTCACTAGAGGCAGTGGGGCCTTTCGTTTTCCAAAAAGGGCAAAAATTATATTTGGCCTGCAGTCTTGCGCCAATTTATTTCCTGCCTGTGAAATCAAATCACTGGTAATACAGCATGCTGAGGGGTAGGGGTAGGCCTAGAGGACGTGGACGCGGCCGAGGACGCGGAGGGCCAAGTCAGGGTGTGGGCACAGGCCAAGCTCCTGATCCAGGTGTGTCGCAGCCGACTGCTGCGCGATTAGGAGAGAGGCACGTTTCTGGCGTCCCCACATTCATCGCCCAATTAATGGGTCCACGCGGGAGACGGTTATTAGAAAATGAGCAGTGTGAGCAGGTCCTGTCCTGGATGGCAGAAAGTGCTTCGAGCAACCTATCGTCTACCCGCAGTTCTGCGCCGTCCACTGCTGCCAATCCGAATCCTCTGTCTGCTGCTCCTCCTTCCTCCCAGCCTCCTCACTCCACTACAATAACACCTGCTCAGGAGCGGGAGCACTCCCAGGAACTGTTCTCGGGCCCCTGCTTAGATTGGGCAGCAGCGGTTCCTCTCCCACCAGAGGAGTTTATCGTCACTGATGCCCAACCATTCGAAAGTTCCCGGGGTCCGGGGGAAGAGGCTGGGGACTTCCGCCAACTGTCTCAACAACTTTCTGTGGGTGAGGAGGACGATGACGATCAGACACAGTTGTCTTGCAGTGAGGTAGTAGTAAGGGCAGTAAGTCCCAGGGAGCAGCGCACAGAGGATTCGGAGGAAGAGCAGCAGGACGATGAGGTGACTGACCCCACCTGGTGTGCAACGCTTACTCAGGAGGACAGGTCTTCAGAGGGGGAGTCAAGGGCATCAGCAGGGCAGGTTGCAAGAGGCAGTGCAGTGGCCAGGGGTAGAGGCAGGGCCAGACCGAATAATCCACCAAGTGTTTCCCAAAGCGCCCCCTCGCGCCATGCCACCCTGCGGAGGCCGAGGTGCTCTAAGGTCTGGCAGTTTTTCACAGAGACGCCTGACGACCGACGAACAGTGGTGTGCAACCTTTGTCGCGCAAAGCTCAGCCGGGGAGCCAACACCAACAGCCTCACCACCACCACCATGCGCAGACATATGATGGCCAAGCACCCCGCAAGGTGGGACAAAGGCCGTTCACCGCCTCCGGTTTGCACCCCTGCCTCTCCCCCTGTGCCCCAACCTGCCACTGAGATGCAACCCCCCTCTCAGGACACAGGCACTACCGCCTCATGGCCTGCACCCACACCCTCATCTCCGCTGTCCTCGGCCCCATCCAGCAGTGTAGTTCAGCGCACCGTTCAGCCGTCGCTTGCGCAAGTGTTCGAGCGCAAGCGCAAGTACGCCGCCACGCACCCGCACGCTCAAACGTTAACCGTCCGCATCGCAAAATTCATCAGCCTTGAGATGCTGCCGTATAGGGTTGTGGAAACGGAGTCCTTCAAAAGTATCATGGAGGCGGCGGCCCCGCGCTACTCAGTTCCCAGTCGCCACTACTTTTCCCGATGTGCCGTCCCAGCCCTGCACGACCACGTCTCCCGCAACATTGTGCGCGCCCTCACCAACGCGGTTACTGCCACGGTCCACTTAACTACGGACACGTGGACAAGCACAGGCGGGCAGGGCCACTACATCTCCCTGACGGCACATTGGGTGAATTTAGTGGAGGCTGGGACAGAGTCAGAGCCTGGGACCGCTCACGTCCTACCCACCCCCAGAATTGCGGGCCCCAGCTCGGTGCTGGTATCTACGGAGGTGTATGCTTCCTCCACTAAAGCACCCTCCTCCTCCTCCTCCTCCTCTGTCTCACAATCAAGATGTGTTAGCAGCAGCATGTCGCCAGCAGTCGGTGTCGCGCGGTGTGGCAGCACAGCGGTGGGCAAGCGTCAGCAGGCCGTGCTGAAACTACTCAGCTTAGGCGATAAGAGGCACACGGCCCACGAACTGCTGCAGGGTCTGACACAGCAGACCGACCGCTGGCTTGCGCCGCTGAGCCTCCAACCGGGCATGGTCGTGTGTGACAACGGCCGTAACCTGGTGGCGGCTCTGCAGCTCGGCAGCCTCACGCACGTGCCATGCCTGGCCCACGTCTTTAATTTGGTGGTTCAGCGCTTTCTGAAAAGCTACCCACGCTTGTCAGACCTGCTCGTAAAGGCGCGCCGGCTCTGCGCACATTTCCGCAAGTCCCACACGGACGCTGCCACCCTGCGCACCCTGCAACATCACTTTAAGCTGCCAGTGCACCGACTGCTGTGCGACGTGCCCACACGGTGGAACTCTACGCTCCACATGTTGGCCAGGCTCTATGAACAACGTAGAGCTATAGTCGAATACCAACTCCAACATGGGCGGCGCAGTGGGAGTCAGCCTCCTCAATTCCTTTCAGAAGAGTGGGCCTGGTTGGCAGACATCTGCCATGTCCTTGGTAATTTTGAGGAGTCTACCCAGGTGGTGAGCGGCGATGCTACAATCATTAGCGTCACCATTCCTCTGCTATGCATCTTGAGAAATTCCCTGCAAACCATAAAGGCAGCTGCTTTGCGCTCGGAAACGGGGGCGGGGGAAGACAGTATGCCGCTGGATAGTCAGGGCACCCTCCTGTCTATTTCTCAGCGCGTACAGGAGGAGGAGGAGGAGCATGAGGATGAGGAGGAGGGGGAAGAGACAGCTTGGGCCGCTGCTGACGGTACACCGGCTGATTGCCTGTCATCCTTTCAGCGTGTATGGCCTGAGGAGGAGGAGGAGGAGGAGGATCCTGAAAGTGATCTTCCTAGTGAGGACAGCCATGTGTTGCGTACTGGTACCCTGGCACACATGGCTGACTTCATGTTAGGATGCCTTTCTCGTGACCCTCGCGTTGCACGCATTCTGGCCACGACGGATTACTGGGTGTACACACTGCTCGATCCACGGTATAAGGAGAACCTGCCCACTCTGATTCCCGAAGAGGAAAGGGGTTCGAGAGTGTTGCTATACCACAGGACCCTTGCGGACAAGCTGATGGTAAAATTCCCAGCCGACAGCGCTAGTGGCAGAAGGCGCAGTACCGAGGGCAAGGTAGCAGGGGATGTGCGTAGATCGAGCAGCATGTACATCCCAGGCAGTGCAACAGTCTTTAAGGGCCTGGCCAGCTTTATGGCTCCCCACCAAGACTGTGTCACCGCTCCCCAGTCACGGCTGAGTCGGCGGGAGCACTGTAAAAGGATGGTGAGGGAGTACGTAGCGGATCGCACGACCATCCTTGGTGACGCCTCTGCCCCCTACAACTACTGGGTGTCGAAGCTGGACACGTGGCCTGAACTCGCGCTGTATGCCCTGGAGGTGCTTGCTTGTCCTGCGGCTAGCGTCTTGTCGGAAAGGGTGTTTAGTGCGGCTGGGGGAATCATCACAGATAAGCGTAGCCGCTTGTCAACCGACAGTGCCGACAGGCTAACACTCATCAAGATGAACAAAGGCTGGATTTCCCCAGACTTCTGTTCTCCACCAGCGGACAGCAGCGATACGTAAGCAATACGTAGGCTGCACCCGCGGATGGAAGCTACGTTCTCTCTCACCATCCAAAACGGGGACATTTCTGCTTCATCAATCTGTGTCTAATATTCCTCCTCCTCTTCCTCCTGCTCCTCCTCCTGAAACCTCACGTAATCACGCTGAACGGGCAATTTTTCTTAGGGCCACAAGGCTCAGTCAAATAATTTTTCAGAACAATTTTTAAAAGTTTCAATGCGCTTAAAAGCATTGGAACTTTAACTTGAACCAATTTTTCGTTACACTGGGCTGCCTCCAGGCCTAGTTACCACTTAAGCCACATTAACCAAAGCGATTAATGGGTTTCACCTGCCCTCTTGGCTGGCCATGGCCAATTTTTGGGATGTACATTAGTACTGTTGATACAGCAATTTTTGTGGGCCCTCGCCTACAGTGTAATCAAATTAATTTTTAGCCCACCTGCATTACAGCTGACGTAACCTCAGCTGTGTTGGGCAATGCAATGGGATATTTTTGTGTACCGCCGGTGGGTTCCAGGGAGCCACCCATGCTGTAGGTGCACACAGAGTTTTTAATACATCTGTACACTTCTAAAGAACCCCAGTCTGACTGGGGCATGCAGTGTGGGCCGAAGCCCACCTGTATTACGCACAACATTACTACCTCAGCTGTGTTGGGCAATGCAATGGGATATTTCTATGTACCGCCGGTGGCTTCCTGGCACCCACCCAGGCAGTGGGTCCACAGGGAGTTTAACCTACATGTGTCCACTTGTAAAGAACCCCAGTCTGACTGGGGCATGCAGTGTGGGCCGAAACCCACCTGCATTAACCCTTTCCAGTCCACTGTGTGACCTGTGAAGACATTAGGGTTTAAGGCTGTACAGCTCCGTTGTTGGTAGACGTCCGTCGGGGTTCTCTTACTGTATATTGCCAGCCTCTCTGCTGTCGGAGCCTATCCTACGTGTCAGCTCATGCAGTACTGGCTTTAGCCAGCATATAGCGCCGTTGTATAACGGCAGAAAAAGAGTAAGCCCCCTAGGAAAACCATATACAAATTGGATTGGAAAGGGTTAAGCACAACATTACTACCTCAGCTGTGTTGGGCAATGCAATGGGATATTTCTATGTACCGCCGGTGGCTTCCTGGCACCCACCCATGCTGTAGGTGCACACGGAGTTTTTACTACATCTGTACACTTATAAAGAACCCCAGTCAGACTGGGGCATGCAGTGTGGGCCGAAGCCCACCTGCATTAAGCACGACATTACTACCTCAGCTGTGTTGGGCAATGCAATGGGATATTTCTGTGTACCGCCGGTGGGTTCCAGGGAGCCACCCATGCTGTGGGTCGACAGGGACTTCACAATAGGGAGTTGTACCTGCCTGTGTCTATGAATTAAAAAGCCCGGTCTGACTGGGGCATGCAGACACCTTGACAGAATGAATAGTGTGTGGCACATAGGTTCCCCATTGCTATGCCCACGTGTGCAGCTCCTGATGGCGGTGGCACAGGATTCTATTTCTCATTGCTTCTGTACAGCATTGTGGGCTATCGCTCCGCCACTTTTAAAGAGGGTCGCTGCCTAGCCGTGCCAACCTCTGCAGTGTGTGCCTGCGGTCCCTCGTCATGGCAGACGCAATTCTAAATAGACATGAGCGTGGTGTGGCATGAGGGCAGCTGAAGGCTGCCCAGGGACACTTTGGTGTGCGCTGTGGGGGGGAGGGGGGGCGGTTGGTCAGCATGTAACCCAGGAGAAGTGTCAGTGGAGTGTCATGCAGGCAGTGATTGTGCTTTGTTGGAGGTAGTGTGGTGCTTAGCAAAGGTATGCCATGCTAATGAGCGCTTTTCAGAAGTAAAAGTTGTTGGGAAGGGGGGGGGCCCACTCTTGCCGCTATTGTGGCTTAATAGTGGGACCTGTGAACTTAGGATGCAGCCCAACATGTAGCCCCTCGCCTACCCTATCCGTCACTGTGTCATTCCCATCACTTTCCTGAATTGCCCAGATTTTCACACATGAAAACCTTAGCGAGCATCGGCGAAATACAAAAATGTTCTGGTCGCCCATTGACTTCAATGGGGTTCGTTGTTCGAAACGAACCCTCGAGCATCACGGGAAGTTCGTTACGAATAACGAACACCCGAACATTTTGGTGTTCGCTCATCTCTAGTTATAACTCATCCGGTCTAAAAGGACCATCACTGTCCCACATCAGTGTAGGAGCTTAACTATAATTTAGAGATGTGTCTGGAGTCATACCTGATGATTTTTTCCATAAGCAGAATTGTGAATACAGCTCTGAAGTATAATGAAGGATTCAACTAAGGATCCATAGATTATGACTAATGTAATGTATTTACAAAGTTTCTCAACTGTTTTTATGTAGATTAAAACTCTATAAGTTAATTGTAAAATGGCTTTCAAAGCATCCTTCCATCATAGTACACTAGATATCTGTACAGGGGGAAGTGACATCATCGGCATGTACTGATGCATGTGTGATGTCATAAGTCACAACAAGACAATATCTATAGTTAGTTTAACGTGTAATCCAACCTAGAATTAAGAAAGCAGATATAGTCAAGGGCTGACCTATAACAACAAAGAATGTTCCTATATATCTGGGACATCTGGACTACTTTGTAGAGCTATTTTTCTTGCTCTCTGAAGGAATGTGTAAGTTTGTTTCCTTGGGGCATCTTTAACTAAAGCAACCAGTACAGTCAGCTGTCATGTATGCAGTGTAGACCTGTCACTGTACACCATTTGAGTACACGGGGACAAGTTTGCACCTTACCGCTATATGTGGGAGTTATGGATGTCCCTTGTGAAGTGAATACAGAGCCTAAGCTCAGTGCAGCACTTTGTGGATTATTCACAAGGCAATCTAGGTGGGTGTTTTGGATATTTTAGCTATGGGGAAGGGTTCAGCAAAGTCACTCACTGATGTTAAAAGGATTATCCAGCTTTCCAAATTGATGGCCTATGCTCAGGATAAGCTATCAATAATAAATTGCCATGGTCTGCCACCTTGGACCCTAGATAATCAGCCAGTGTGCTACTGTACAAAACTACTGTGTTGCTGGAAATATGCAGCTCCGTTCTCACTGCAGTGGCCTGGGTTAGTATTGCAGTGGGAGTTTTGCCTGCAATACCAAATGGGGCCACTGCAGTGGGATTGGAGCTGCATATTTCTGACAGCACAGCAGCTTTGTACATCAGTGTGCCAGCTCAGTGAACAGTTTATTGTCAGGGGTTCCAGGTTGGCGGACCCCTTATAATCTGTTACTCTATTAGTAGAATTCTACAAATCTACTGCAATACATTTGGGGTTTGTAGAGACTTAGGGGGAGGCAGCTAAAGTTAACGCAGAACCTCTCTACACTGACCAGCAAGGGTAAAGAGCACTGGAAGTATGCAAAGTAGCTGACCTCTAGAAGGAAGAAAACTGAAAGCCGTCTCACTAGTGCCACCTATAGATAGCATTGATGGGACAGTCTTCTTTCTTCTGGAGAAGAGCTGTTTTGCATTCTTTTCCCAGGGAACATTACTTTGGACCAAAATAAACTTTTATCACCTATCTATAGGATAGGTGATAAAAGTCTGATCAGTGTGGGGCTCACTGCTAAGACCCCCACTAATTCCAGGAACAGGGGGCCCATGCCCCCTTCTTCTTATCACTGTGGGTTCACTGCACCCACCCTCAGTGACATGGACATTGAATGGAGTGGCGGTCACGCATGTGCAGACCTGCTGCATTGCTTTCAATGGGGCTGATAAAAATAGCCGAAAACAAGCACTCGGCTATTTACGGCAATCCCATTAAAGATAAATGGGGCAGCGCTAACCATGCACAACCACTATTCCATGTAATCTCCTCCTCGAGGAAGTGGGTGCAGTAAGCCCCCCGTGATGAGGAGAGGAGGACTCTCCTTGTCTTGGGAGAAATATGAGCATCAGTCAACACTGAAAGGGGGACATATATGAATGTATGCCCCCTCTGCCCATCATGTTTACCCCTGCATACAAACTCCATTTGTATCATCCTTATACTGAAAAATGATACTTTTCCTCTGGTCCCCTTATCACAATGACTCAAATATCTGCCCTATATCAGGATCTTTTGCCAGCAAATGATAAATAATGTAAAGGTTTCATTGTGTTTTGATGAAAGAGAGTCTGGCAGCCCCGGCTTATAGAGCGCAGCACTTATTACTCCTTGGAGGGCTGTTCTGCGTTATTAAAAAGAGGTAACAGTATTAGTGCACATACAGCAGAGCTCCTCCATAGATGCTTTATGAATCCTTTGTCTTTCTACTCAATGTTTGTTTCTTTTTATATCTACAGGTTACAATGATATTAGAATTTCAAATGTGTCTGTTTAATGTGCACCTTCAGTAAAAAAGTTAAACTTTACGTTGCTCTTAGAGGCTGATGCACAGCACTTCTATGCAGCCATTCCCTTCAATGGTCCATCATTTGTGCTATAGTCCTCTCCTACTTCTTGGTCCATTTTAGGAAGTTGCTATCATTGCCTGTCATGTCTCGGACACAATGGAGCTGTAGCGCGGTCATGGTCACTGTTTCTACAGGTTGCTTGCGTACATTACACTTGACACTTTTCCTTTGTCATAGCTTTGTGGCTAAATGAGTGTTAGGCCACTTTCACACGGGCGACATAATCGCACGATTTTCTCGCGAAGCAATAGTGCTACAAATCGCATGTATATAAAGCTCACGCTTTCCAATGGGTTCCTTCACATTAGCGGTGTTTTGCAGGCTGCTACATTGTGAGAAAAAAAGCAGCATGCTCTATACAGTCGCAATTTGCGATGTTTTGTAGCCCATGTTTCCCTATGGAGCCTTCCTTTGTGTTGCATCACATTGCACAAAATCGCCGTTTTTGTGCGGTACAATGCAACTTTTACAGAAGAAAGTCCTACTGTTTGTCCCTAAAATAAGTGATGCTGTATTAGAAAAAAAATACATCACCTAACAGGCGCTGTCCGCTCCACCACACTTCTCCTCCGCATCTCCGGCATTTCTTTGTAGTCTTCAGCCAGTGCTTCCTGGTCAGGAGTTCAAAAACCCTGCCTCCAGGAACAGTTGGCTCTGATTGGCTGAGCCGTGGCTCAGCCAATCACTGCGGCGCTTGATGAACCAATCACAGCCATCGTGAATGGCTCGGATTGGTTCATCGAATGCTGCAGTGATTGGCTGAGCAGCGGCACTCGAGAAGCAATCAGAGAGAGTACTTCTTTGAGGCGGAATTTTTGAACCCCTGACCAGGAAGCGCTGGCTGAAGACTACAAACAAGTGCTGCAGCTGCTGAGGAGATGTGCGGCAGAGCAGACAGCGCCTGCTAAGTAATGCGTTGTTTTTATTTTTAATGCAGCTAGGGCTTATTTTAGGGGAAAACAGTAGGACTTCCTACTTTAAAAGTAATTTCATGTAATGTGATGCAACACAAGGAAGGCTCCGTAGGGAAACATGGGCTACAAAACATTGCAAATTGTGGTTGTATAGAGCATACCGCAATTTTTTTTTTTTGAAAGCATGGGCTTCACAAACATGTGATTTATCGCACTGTCACACCGTGAGAAAATCGCACGATTTTGTCACCCATGCGAAAGCGGCCTAAGGCTGACCAGAATTTTTGCGGTAAAGTTTCATTAAAAATTTTGCACCATTTGTCTTCCGCAGTTTCTATATGCCGCCGTATATTGATTACTAAGTCTCAGTAGGAGCTCCATTAATGAGGCTGGACTGTTGTCTTACCTCTGCTCTCTCCTCTCCTGCATGTTCTTATCACCTAATTCCTGATCATAACACAGTTTAGCTTTGCTTTGGTTATAAATTAACAATAAGGCAAGTTTCACACGAGGGATCGCGATTTTGCCACGAGGAAATCGCTACAAAATCACGTCTTTGTTCGCTGCTATTTTTGAGCGTCAGCGATGCCTTTTTTTAAGAGAATAATCTTGCATCGAATTGCTGCCACCTGAGATAAAATCGCGCTTTTTTTTTTTTGCAAAAGTCAATGGGACTTTCTAATGTTTAAATTGCATTGCACTGCAATGCATGTTTGTTGCATTGCGATGCGGTAAAACGCAGGCTATATACGGACACATGGGAGATAAAAAAAATCGCACATCACAGAAAGATAGCGCATGCCGCGATTTTATTTTATCTCTCAACATCGCATCAGTCATCGCTGATGGGAAGGGAACCAGTGTAAATCATCGGTTTCCTATTCTGCCTTTTTACTATCACATCATACGAAAATCACGCGATTTTCTTGCCCGTGTAAAACGACCCTAAAAATATGAATGAGAGAATTCATAGGGGCTGCACACCAAGTCACCAGTCTGGTTTCATTGAGGGATCTCCTACTGAGACTTAGGGCTTATTTACACGACTGTATATTGGTTGGGTTTTCACTTCTGTCCGATATACGCTTCCATCTAAGCAGTTCCCCCTTCCCTCCCCTTCACCGACTCTCTGTCTCTCTCCTCCAGTCCAGCGTTTGCAATGGAAGGGGGGCAGGATGGAGGCGGACCTTAGCTCCGCTCTGTCCTGCCCACTCCCATTGCTGGCTATGGACAAGGGGCAGGAGCTTAGCTCCACCCCCGTCCCGCCCACTCTCATTGCAAACGGCTTGGAAGGCAGGAGAGAGACAGAGCTGGTGAGTGGGAGGGAAGGGGGGGACTGCTTAGATGGAAGCGTATATCAGCCGGCCGTGAAATCATCGCCGATATACGCTTGTGTAAATAAGCCCTTAGACTGCAGTGTCGATATACAGTGATATGTAGAAGCTGCAGAAGGCAAATGATGCAAAATGTATAATTAAATACTACTGCAAAAATGGTTTTGAGCCCCAAAATAGTCACTGAAAAAGAAAAAAAAAGAAAAAACTAAGTTTATTAAAGATATTTTACAATTTTTGGACAGACTTAAAGGTGTGATGCTGGTCCTGTTCCTTCCAACTGTGCAGAACTAGAACCACCACATATCCACGTAATTTATGTAGATATAGGTATGATTTTATCTGAGAGCCTTAATATTTTGGCTCATATAACGCAGACTTCAAGTGAAAATGATTGAATATTCATTTAGCATGGCTCAGAGTCAGTAACCATAATATGAAGCAAGGGCAGCAAGAATACTAATGCTGCTTTATATTTTCCACTTTCAGATACTCTGATACTGCAAACCCCTTCTTATATTCGCGTGAACCTCCTTTATTTAATATGTGCCCTTTCCTCAAAACCAGCCCCAAAATACATGCATGTAAGGGGAAAAAAATTGATAAGAAGGTTTTCAATAGCCTTTCAGCGCCTCCTCTGGCCAAAGCTGACAGTTATGCCTAGCGATTCTGAGCTGAGGTGGCACTTATTATATGAACCTTGTCGTTTTAATTAAGATGCTACATAGTTTAAAGACGTTAAACAAGTATGTAAAGATTATTTTAAGCAAACATGCCTTTCAAGGGGTTTGTCCACAATTAGGAAAATGAGCCTGCTGGTTTTGCAGAAACAGCACCACGCCTGTCCATGGCTGTGCCTGGTATTGCACTTCAGCTCTATGGATAGACGTGCTGCCATTCCTGGACAAACAGCAGATCCTTCTTCTTAATCCTGGACCCCTTTCAGTTTCAATGATTGTTTAAATGTTAAGTTGAAGTACCAGAGGTGTCCACAAGGAGTCACTATTCCCTCTCCAGCCAGTGACTATTAGGATCCATCTCCATAAGCATAAGTAAGAATGTCAGCTACTCCCGTCCAGTAAAGCAAGAATCATCAGCATGAGCAACTGCATACATAAATATCTGCGGCATGTGAGGATGAGTGTGCATGAGCTCTCATACAGTCCCCGTTGTATCAACGCCGGGGTTAAATATTTCCAGTTAATATGGTTGTATATAACAGGTTTTCAGAAACTGCTACTTTTAGGAAATGATAAACTTACCGGCATTAAAAATTAATAGTTTTGTAAGAGCATGAGCAACTCGATGTGAAATAAATTACATGCAAAATCACATCAGTTGGTGGGGGCTTCCCCTTGCTTTGGGTTTCAGCCATATCTGTTATGGGCTCCCCCATTATAACACTTGTACATATAGTACCTGCGCTATTTTGTATGACGAGCTGCAGCAACTGACCCATTTGCATATGTATTGGCACGCTTGTATTGTCCTAGCGAACATGTGGATCTTTTTAATTGTAAAATAGGATGACATTTTTCTGTTATTTCCTCCATGTTAGGGGGTCTCACGGGAACGGATTTGAATTGCGGATTCTGCAATCGCCATCCACGCGGAAGATTCACAGTAAAACACGGGCATTGAAAGGCATGGATTTTCGAATTTTCCTTCACACTCGCGGGTACAAATTGTGGATTCTGCGAATGGAAGAAAAATCGCAGAATGCTCTATTTTAACGCGAATTCTGCACAGACAGCATCAATAGAGGTCTATGGATTCGATCCGATGCGATCCGCAGCCCATACACAATTAACATTGCGTAAAAGTGACAGAAATGCTCACAACTAAATAGAATAGATAGGAAAGCTGAAATGTCGGCTGGAGAGGAGAGAGATCTTTCTTGGGCACGGACAATATGCTGTACATGTGCAGAAAACCGCACGCCTCCACGACCTCCTGTGATCCTTCGCAATTATTTTCCGCGAAAGATCGCAGGTCTTCCGCTGCGTAAATCTGCATGTGGAATCCAACCTGTTCGTGTGAGCCCGGTCCTAATAAAAGGAAACTCTGGTGATCTGAGGTGCCCCTCGGTGTAAATTACCTGGAGCCTCAGACCACGCTGGTACATGCATAAGTTTCGACTCACGTCAGTTCTCATTTCTTGTGTGGTAAGGATGAAGTGGTATATACTGTATACTGATTACCGCTCAGCTGTGTGTACATTATCTACCTGTGTGCACCAGGAGGCTCTGTGTGGACAAGTTAGATTGATGAATTGATAGACGGATAGATAGACAGATAGACGGATGGATGAATAATGACCTTTTTATTACTCATTGTCAAAAAAATGAAGCCCCTAGAAGGAGTTGTCATTTTGTTGCAAAACTCGGCATGCAGTTCCATCTCAGGGAGATATGCAAATCATAGAGGTTTGGTGTGCCACCTGAGGCCCTAAAAGTAGTTCTACCCCTGGCCTATAGAAGGCTCTCAGAGACTACTTGTGTGCAGTGACCCCTTTTTCCGCTTGTGTAGAGCTTGTTGACCATTTGCAGTGATGCAGTGAACGATTACACTCGACGCTACAGAGTGGAACTGTCCTGTGAGAGACACCAACTTTTGTGATAGGCCGTTCGTGAAGCCACCTGTAACATTCCCAAGGGGAGTTACTGGAGGAAAAGATGTGGCTCTCTATCCGAACATACGGCTAGAGTTGGGAGGGTGTAGTGCGTGGACCTGTCACGCTGGCACTTACCAACTCCTGGTCCCGGAGGGAATCACCACAGCAGAGGATAGGGCCAGTAGTCCTCAGGATGAGGGGGGGAGTAATTGTCAGTTCGTGACGCCACCGTTCCACACAACGGCATTCATACACGGCGGATTAATAACAGTGGACATGTGTATAGTACCTCGGGTCCTCTGGAATGGTAGAGGCCCAGTAAAACTTTACTAGTGACTTTAAACACGGTACAGCAAACTTTAGCAGGCAGACTTTACAATGCAGGCAAATTAGTAATATTCAAACAACTTGAAATGAAAGTCAATGGCCATAGAATGGCAGTCATGATCACCCCACTCTCATAGACTTCAGCACGCGTGGGTGTAAGATGTACCACTATACGGGGATCCAGACTTCAGACAGCCGCATAGGAATCATAAACAGACTTAAGATTATTTCCAGAGGTTTGGTAGACTTCTGCACTGATATTACCTGCAGAAACGTACAGTCACTAGAAGAGGTAGTTACTTATAAAGACTCTCTTGTAATGGGAATTTTGGGGAAGAAACAATTAGGCTCACTCACTCCCATGCGCTTCACATGTGGTCAGGCGGTCTCTCTTTCTCCTCCATCTTCAGCAACATAAGGGCTAATGGTGCCCTCATGCACTTCTGTGGTAGCAAACCCTCAGATGGTAGATGGGTGCTCCTCAGCAGACAAGATGGATCTCCTTCTGGAACCCAATCACTCATACTTATAGATTCACCCACACCACATCACATGACACTGTAAGATAGATACATTCAGCAGCAGAGCTCACGGGCAATGATTTTAGGGAGTTAACCCTTCAAACGCTGCAGCTGTGCAACACACACAGAAAATAGACATGACAGTTTTGCACAGTGCATCCAAATAAGACAGACATGTACAACAATTATAGAGGGGGCCAGGATGAGGTTCTGGGACACTACAGAACCGTGTTGTCTTTAGTGATGAATCCCTGTTTAGTTTGACGATGTCCACGTTCGTATCTGGAGACCTGGGGTGAGCGCCTCAATCCTACCTTTGCAGTGGTGCGGCACACTGCCCCCACTAGTGGTGAAATCGTCTGGCTGGCCATCACATATGACAGTTGGTCACCCCTAGTAGTGGTACGAGGGACAATGACAGCTTAGCGATATGTTCAGGACACCGTGCAGCCACATGTGTTGCCTCTCATCGCAGGCCTTCCATATCTTCTATCCTAGCTAGAGGTAGCCCAAAAGGGTACGGAAGCCTCCATGCTTGCCCATATCACATCTTCCATCTAAGCTAGTGGCGGTACAACAGGGTGCGAGAGCCTCCATGCTGCCGTATTTCATCTGGTATCTAAGCTAGAGGCAGTACAACAGAGTACTAGAGCTTCGATGCCCACCTGTATCACATCTTGTATCCAAGCTAGAGTTGGCCCAGCAGGGTACTAGAGCCTCCATGCCCGCCCGTATCACATTTGTATTCAAGCTGGAGGTGGTACAACACGGTACTAGATCCTCCATGCCCGCCAATACCACATTTTGTATCCAAGTTAAAGGTGGTACAGCAGAGTACTAGAGCCTCCATGCTCGACCGTATCACATCTTGCATCCAAGCTAGAGGTGGTACAACAGAGTACTAATGCCTCCATGCCCACCCGTATTACATCTTGTATCCAAGCTAGAGGTGGTACAAGAGGGTACTAGAACCTCCAAGCCTGCTGTATCACATCTTGTATCCAAGCTAGAGGCAGTACGAAAGGAAACTAGAGCCCCCATGACCACTTGTATCACATCTTGTATCCAAGCTACAGGTAATACAGCAGGGTACTAGAGCCTCCATGCCTGACTGTATTTCATCTTGTATTCAAGCTTTAGGCAGTACAACAAGGTACTAGAGCCTCCATGCCCACCCGTATCACATCTTGTATCCAGGCTAGAGGTAGTACAACAGGGTACTAGAGCCTCCATGCCCACCGGTATCACATCTTGTATCCAAGCTAGAGGCGGTACAACAGGGTACTAGAGCTTCCAAGCCCACCCGGATCACATCTTGTATCCAAGCTAGAGGTGGTACAACAGGGTACTAGAGCCTCCATGTGTGCCCGTATCACATCTTGTATCCAAACTAGAGGCTGTACAACAGGGTACTAGAGCCTCCATGTGTGCCCGTAACACATCTTGTATCCAAGCTAGAGGCGGTACAACAGGGTACTAGAGCCTCCATGCCCGCCCGTATCACATCTTATATCCAAGCAAGAGGTGGTACAACAGGATACTAGAGCCTCCATGTGTGCCCGTATCACATCTTGTATCCAAGCTAGAGGCAGTACAACAGGGTACTAGAGCCTCCATGCCCGCCCGTATCACATCTTGTATCCAAGCTAGAGGCTGTACAACAGGGTACTAGAGCCTCCATGCCTGCCTGTATCACATCTTGTATCCAAGCTAGAGGTGGTACAACAGGGTACTAGATCCTCCATGCCTGCCTGTATCACATCTTGTATCCAAGCTAGAGGCGGTACAACAAAGTACTAGAGCCTCTCTTCAAGCAGTCATTTTACCTCTCTAAATTCTCCTTTTGCTTCTGGTGTCGTAATCACTTATATCAATGTTACAATCACACAGAAAAATGTCATTTGATTCTGACAAAGAGTATATTTTGTAATTTCAGACCTGCAGATCGTTGTGTGCACTTTTTTGGAAATCTAAATTTCCATTCAGAGTTTAAATGTTGGATAGTGTAGAGGAAGAGTGCAAGTGCAATTCATCACAAAGCAAAAATAGCTGTGTCCTATGTAAGAAGGAGCTTCCGCTGTGCGCAGCATCAGTGGAGCATACAACACATGATAGCTGCTGGGTCAGGCTACAGACTGTATGTGAACACTGAAGAATGGAAGAGGGGGGGCACTAACATAGTGAGGAAATCTGATCATGCAGAGGTCTCGTCCAGCTCCACACATGAGGAGAGCTATGCTCATCAAATTCCCTAGGCTCTTGCATTCAATTTTCTACTCTGAGTCGACCTCACTATACAAAACAAATGGAAGTCAGGGCATTCATAGGCAGAACATTTAAGTAAAGCTTTAAAGTGGATCTCCACTTTTTTTCATCATGTTGTTTTTTCTGATCCACCACCCTGTGATAATTCATTTATTAATATATATCCATATAGATTGGGTTCCAGTTATCTGATACAGAGCTTCAAATATCCTGTATAGACAGAAACATTGAAGAGGCCATACAAGCGCTTCAATCAGCCTGTGGCCACCACTAGGGGGAGCTTATGAGCTTACTAAATACTATGTTATTATTGAGCTCAATGTGTAAATTCAGTAGTATTCAGAAAGTTACTAAGCTGCCCTAGTTGTGACCTGATATGTGTAAAATACAGAGATTTATAAACAAAATATGTATAATAAATGGAGCTACTGTGAGGTGACAGGCATGGGCCAACTCCAGTTACTACCAACCCCTAAACACCAAGGGGTATTAAACATACTCATGGCTCTCCCTTTAAACCAGATCTATAATGTTGGCAAACTAGTAAAGAAGGAATGACTTAAGGTTCACAGAGGTTGACAAGCACCAGGTTCACTTGTCCTGGGATAGTCGTCGTATGAAGATGAAGCCACCATTTGGACCTTTGTTCAGGTATCTTATATTCTCTTTTGTCCATCCCTGGTTTTATATCACATAAGACAACTGTCCCTACAGTAGAGGGACACCTGAAATATATGGCTCAGGCAGGGTTACATATACAGCTGGTGCTGTGTAAAATTACCCAGCATAAAAGCACAAGGGAGTAATTTTATGGTCAAAATATTGATTTATAAAAAGATTTTAGTGGATATCTGCAGTGGTATGAGCTCTGATAGATGCCTTCTTGTATATGTCTCCCTATCATTTTATCTCTGCAATGGTGGTTAAGGTCACGAGACGTCTAATGGGATGAAGGAACACAAATCTGAGCTCCTTGTGAGTAATATGAAATACCAAGATGATCTTCTCACCTTCAGAGAAAGGTTCTAGGAAGATTTGGGTCATATGACACTTCCACGTCTAGCAGTTTTAGACCTACATCATGATGACAGTAGATCAAACCATGGGAATTACACGTTAGTGCAAACAAAACTATTTGCTATACGATATGCTTCTGGGGTCCAAATTCAGTTGGAGGATGAGCCGAGCTCAGGAAATAACTTTTAGCACAACACACCTGGACGTGATCAAAAGTTGTCTGTTTATTGATTGACAGGCAGCAACTTTCATAGAGGCACATGCTTCAATTTCAATAATTCAAATTTATTATAATTCAAATATTACCATTGGTTAATAAAACATAAACACAATATAAATATACAAGATATGTAACATTTAAAATGCCAGGCAAACGCATGCAAGCGCAGAAGAATCATAAATGATTAACTTCTCAGAACACAAAAGAACAGTAATATCAAACAATAAGTTGTTTAGAGTGAGTATTTTGGAACATGTGTGAACAGAGAGAAACATGTCATCTTGACCCACGGACAGTCTAAATGCTACATAGCTATCTCCTGAAGCTCTGGCCTCAGTTATTCACTCAGGGCCTTCTTGGGTAACTATTTAATATCTATAAATCCTCAAGAAAGAGGACAAATGAATATAATGAAAAGAGGCATACAAGAAGGCTACTAGTTTACAAAATGGCTATGCATAGGATGGAACATGGAGTCATATTATGTAGAACGTTCTTGTTTCGGCAGATGACCACTCATCTTGCTGAAGGCATAACATACTTTACTGGTACAATAGAAGAACTGTGGGTAAGGTCTAAGTTCACTGAATGAAATGCATTTTGAAGCATTCACTCTTAGGAAGAAGTTTCAGAACATTTTGAAACTCATGAACTTAGACACATTCTACAGTTCTCCTATAAGCTGAATTTGATCAAGCTAAGTATCAAGAGATCAAAGCGGAGTTTTTTTATGTTGATCCTCATCCCCGTGTAAGTGGGGGTACAAGTTGTTATTGTTCTAGGGGATAAGAAAGGAGGAACAGACCTGAGCTGAAGGAACAGGAAGTGTAGATTGGTGAAGAGGGCAGCTAAAGGTACTGTACCTTTACACGGGTTGATTATCGCCCTAATAATTGCCTGAAGCAGCAATTTTTGCCGATAGTCATTCTGTGTATATATATATCCTGTAACAGGGCACTAAGCAAGAAATCTCTTAGTGCAGCATCTGAGCGACACCACGTCCACTCTCCTCCTTCTCCTAAATACGACTCCCTTTTCTATTCCTGTCCATTCTCCCACTCTTAGCTTACTCCTCCCCCTAACATCTTGTCTCGCCCTGAGCTTTTTTCCACTCTTGGGACTGTCAACCTTCCCCCTCCACTAATGAGTGTCTGTGTGACAAGCAGCAAATCAGCAGCCAGCTGTTGCCAAGCAGTTAGTTTAGCTTGTTCAAAGTAGGGGGAAAGACAGGGCTTTCCGATGTACCACATCTTCTATGTCTCTTTCTGAGCACACAGCCAGGTGTTAACAGGACAATGAATGTGTGGCTATTCTGGAGGACTCTCTGGGCCACTACATTAGTATTCACTGGTCGCTTTGTTTCAGCCCACTGAAATGAAGCAACCCACAATGGACTTCTTACTTAGTGTAAACTGGAGTCCTCCAATCTTTGAACTACTGCCTGTTTGCAGTGAATGGAGGCGAGCAGCTGGAAGAGATCTCTGGTGCGCTCTGCCTCCATTCACCAAACGACTATGACTCCTGTGTGAAAGCAGAAGAGCAATAGTCATTGGTACGACTATCAGACACTTATGTGCCTCACAGTTGTCTCGTATAAAGATATCTTGAGTTGTGGATGGAGGAAGAAGGAAGTCTTCCTATTCATGAATTCATGAATGGGTGAGTGAGAGCTGCCTCTGATTGGTGAGGCTGTGACCAATCAGAGGCAGCTCATTCAGCAGGCGGGGATTTTAAATCCCCACCTGCTGAATACTACAGAAAGCAGTTCAGGAGAACTGCCGGCCAGACCCGGCTGAACTCCGGCTGCAGCGGAAAGGTGAGTATACATTTTTTTTTATTTTTACACATTTTAGGATGATTTTCAGGTAAGGGCTTATATTTTTAAGCCCTTCCCGAAAATTCATCCCGCGCTCGCCGGCAGCCCATTGCTTTCAATGGAGCCGCGTGGTGCTCGTCTCGAGTAGCGAGCATCTCGAGCACCCTAATACTCGAACGAGCATCAAGCTCAGACGAGTATGCTCGCTCATCTCTAGTAATGACCGATTACACCACTTTTTGGACTTTGTTTTCATACTTACATATTCTGGGTTATTGGTTTAGAAGTTGCTGCATTAATGTTTATTATTAATAAACCCACTATTTAATAAGCTCTGCCATCCCCCAATAGCACTGCTTGTGGCCTCCCTCCATCCACAACTTCATAAGTATGCAAGGCCAGATTTAGGGGGTAGCAAATTTGGCATTTGCCTGGGCCCTGATTTACTAGGGAGCCCCCAAAGACTCCTAGTTGCAATCTAAATATGGAGTGCTACTTTTCTGCAATCAATTTTCTATATTTCTCATTCAGCTTCCAGGTAGAGTAGCGCATACAGGAACCTGGAATAGTGAGTAAAAAGTAATAATGCTTTGACTGCCCTAGATAACCATACCCTATATGAGGACATTATATGATATTCAGATATTTATGATGGTATTATTTAGGTGTTGTGCGGTGGTATTATTTGGGCACTGAATGACTGTACTATTTGAGCCTTCCATGCAAGTATATGGGTGTAAAAATTTGAAGAAATGCTCTTGTAAATAGAAAAATACTGACGAGGTCAGGACTTTGCTGTAAAATTAGGCCTGTCAATTTATGGGTTCAAATGAATGACAGAAACAATATAGCTATATAATATAACCAGAGGAATTCCTGTATGTGTTACATCATATATCGAAAACAATAATTACCATCTCGTTGAAGGTGCCCGCTGCCAAGATGCACTTAGTGCAACACAATGTTTAGACCTAGTGAGCATGAAATATGAGACTAATGGTTGTTTATCAGCTTTATTTGTTATTATATCATTTAATGCCAGACCGGGAACACACACCGTCAATATATCTGTTAATAAAATATCCCATAATGCACAATGGCCAGGATCCAGGACGCTCCATCTCTGCAGGCAGAGGAGAAGAACTCCAGACCAGGGCTTAATCTTTCGTCCAGATTTCTTTGTTGACCAATTAGAGAAACCAGAAGCTTCAATTAAATGTCTTTAAAAAACAGAAGGAACATATCTTCCCCGGGGTCCACATCTGGAAGAATTGCTGTTTAGGATAACAATCATATTTTGTGCTATTTAGAGGCGTTAACAGTATGTATTTTTGAAGTGGACTGACCATTTGGCCAATTGTTTGCACTTTGTACAAGCCCACTGTGTTTTTTTTTTGCTTCTCTTCTTAAAGTTTGTCCCTTGTGGCCAGGTTAGCCTGATGTGTTTTTGGGGGATCGTTCATACAAACAATCCTATAGATAATTTTTAGCATTGTGCCTGATCAAAGTCTACTGTTAGGGATGACGAACATTTTAGAGACTGAGTGGCCAAACTGGAACCTAAAACCCACTTATTTATCGCAAAGTGCCAACGCGTCAGGGGGCGGGGCTTATCACGACGTATGATTTTACCTCTGTCATTATAAAAAGGACAGGGCCATTTAAAAATAGGCAGGGAGGGACTTTTTTTTTGTTTTTTCCCTACCTGGAACACTGAAGTACAATTGATTTTGACTGGAAATCAGCCATGTTTTCGCAGCTGATTTCATACTATGCGGTGCTCCCCATCACATCCTCCAAAGGCTTCCTGCTATCAGCACTCCCTGGCTTCCGGTTCCCAGTGGTCTCTAGTGGCCTCACCTGACCAGCGGGTGAAGCCGGGAAGTGCTGACAGCTGGAAGTCTATCGAGGAGGTGAAGGGAATCATAGAATGGTAGAGTTGGAAGGGACCTCCAAGGTCATCGAGCCTTCCAATAGGTGGTGCTGCCAAAGCATTGTAATATCTCCTATTTGCATATCAAAATTCCTAGAAGAGAACTATATGGCCTTTTTAAGTCTTCTCACACTTTCTATATGGTCTTCACAAGGAGAAACTATATCCCATTCAGCGGCTAGAAATAACACTGACCATCATTTGCCAAAGTATTTCCTATTTAGATTATTCATACCTGTCCTTCCACATAAGAGGTCTAAGAAGAACCAAATCTGAAAGATCGGTCAAGGTCACAAGCACAGTTTTATAAATGAAGAATCTGAATATATGAATAGGACTGGAAATGCTGGTGTTCACAACTGTGCTCTGGTACAGGACTAAATGAGAACTAAGCAAATTCAGGAAGATTACAAGGATGTATGTGGGGTCGAGTTAGAACCCACTGAGTTGTCCAAGAACTTATTTTTGAGTGAAGTGAAGTTTAGAAATGACAGACGCCCTATGCCAAAAATCATAATAGGACCACTCTTCTGTTAGATCCTGACTCAAGCCTTCTTCGCCCATTCTAAAACACTGTGTTTTGACTTTTTGATCCCTACCTACCACATTCTTTATAGAATTGAAGGACAACTTCCCTATCTGGCTAGTTTTGTGGTGCCCTGCAAAGGGTCAGAGCTCAGGGGTAGGTTTGTCTGTATAAAAGGTAGTATTTTTGATTGCTGGTAGAATGTATACATGGCTGTAATATAGCAAGAGCATCACTGAGTGACTAAATGCATTGACCTCCATAGGGGCAACATTGGCATAGTGGAGTATTGTACTCTCTCATATTTACGGTATATGTGTTGCCTGCAGCCTCTATAGACCAGTATAATGCTATCCCAGTGCACTACTAGATTGTTATATCCTGTACGCCAATAAAAATGCCCTATCTCTGGTAAAGTGATTGTCCAAGAATAGCACGAGTGGTGTCCTTGTTGTGTCTTTTGAAGTGGTTGGCAGGGAGGTGTTTTGTTTTGTCCGGCCACATTCCCTCTCTCCCCTCCCTTCCTTCGCTCATCACTATCGGTAATTGCTTTACTGGCAAGCGCTGCCTATTCTCTCTTCCTCTCTCCTTTGCCCGCTCCCTTCTTCTCATCTCTCTGCTGGCTTTAATTCATCTTATCCTTTATTTAATGCCTCACCGGCGCTTGTATTTTCTCAAGACAGATACATATCACCATCTCCGATATTCCCGCAGGTTTCCTGACATTTGCTCAGCACCTATCTTATTACTGTATTCTTCTTCCTCCCATCTTCTCCACAACTAAGACCTGTGCCCTTAAGGGACTGTCTAACAAACTTGATTCATTCCAAACTCACTTTATGTATTGAAAAGCAGTAACTGATGAAACATCCGTGTCTCAATAAAGAATTAATTTGTGGCCAAAACTTGGCTCGAAAAGTCCTCTGTCCATGCCAGTTCCCCTCTCCTGCCATGGTAAACAGCTGATCCAAAAATGAGTTCATTATGAGTTGACCTTTAATTGCCCCATAATCAGGTCTTTGATTTATGGGCAAAGCTTGGTCCTGTTCAAAAAGAATGTGTCCCTATGACAAGATCCTTTTCAATACACGTTTATGTATGACGTCTTGTAATGAGGTTTTGAAGGGCCGTGTCACCTGTTAGGACCTTGAAATATGTTCTGGAGTTTGTTGGTGGGTGGCCTCTGAAGGGTCATTGAGAATGGACTGAATGCGATATGGATTTTGTTGTATCAACCCTTTCTGCTTTACTGGTGGTTTTGGTTTGCGTGTTTGTATTTTTTTCTCTGTAGCTGGTTCCTTAAATCTTTGTGCCCCCAGGTGCTGCATGAATGATATGATGGCGCAGAGCGAGAACTGTGTAGGTGGGTCTACCTGTTACTAGACAAAGGTCCATATGATAAATATCTGCAAAATGCGGATACAAGTTGTAGTGACAAAGTAGTTTGTGGTCTGGCAGAAGGGAGTGCATTTATCTCCCAAGTGCTGCCGGAAAGTTTCTGAGACGACCGTTACTGATCCTGTGACGACTACAAGACTCATCACAGTGACCAAGAGAGGCCACCTCTCTTGCTAATTAGGAGCCTGCACCATCCGTCACGCAAGGCCACCACTGGATAATCTTGTCTGTCCACAAAAAGTACGGTCCAGTGTGTGCTTCACGTTGAATAAAAAATACCAAATTTCAGCAGAGAGGTCTTCTGCCCAAAATGAGGTACCAAATCTTTGCCATGCTCCTGGAAGGATGTTGACAGAGCCTTCACCCAGCGCTCTCCTATAGTAGAATTAGTGCAGAGAAAGGTGGTACCCCCAAGCCATTTGGTCTTCCCCATGGTTAGGCTATGCCCAATCCTACCCATGGTATCCCTGGCTGGGGCCACCTCTTCCATCTCATCCAAGGTGTCTGCAGCCACCACTAAAAGGAGCTTATTTTGTAAGCAGTAATCACCCTCTAGCGGGGAGCCAAAATTTTAGTCATTTACTCTATATCAGTGCAGGGGCTATAAAGGTCTGATCACTATGAGGATGTGCTAAGCAAGGAATCAGCACAAAATATATTTGCTTGGGTGTCGGATATGGAATCCGTGCTCCTGATTACTTGTTTTTGTACTTTTGGAGCCATATAGTAGACAGAATTGTGCTTGCTATTTCAGATTTGATAGGACATCCAGAAACTAGCAGATTGTTATAGGTCAATCATAAATGACATTTTTTTGGACATACATGGTTAATAGAGATGAGCGAGCATACTCGTCCGAGTTTGATGCTCGTTCGAGCATTAGGGTGCTCGAGATGCTCGTTACTCGAGACGAGCACCACGCGGTACTCGTCTCGATTAAACGAGCACTGACCATTGAATTCAATGGAGCCGGCAATACAGCCGGCTCCATTGAAAGCAATGGGCTGCCGGCGAGCGCGGGATGAATTTTCGGGAAGGGCTTAAAAATATAAGCCCTTACCTGAAAATCATCCTAAAATGAACATGGTGCCCGAAATGCAGCCCTGCATGTTGCTCCTCGCCTGCCCTATCCATTTCTGTGTTTTTTTACATGACTTTGGTGATTTGCTAAGATTTTCACAAATGAAAACCTTAGCAGAGCACCAGTCATATACAAAAATGCTCGAGTCACCCATTGACTTCAATGGGGTTCGTTACTCGAAACGAACTCTCGAGCATCACTGAAAGTTCGACTCGAGTAACGAGCACCCGAGCATTTTGGTGCTCGCTCATCTCTAATGGTTAACTGTAAACCAGAAAAACAAGCACTTTCCAAAGGAGCATCTATGTCTCTTGCTGCCATCGCTGTGGCCCCTGTAGAGTGCACCCCTCCCCCACATCCATTTTAGCCTTCATTGTTATAAGATCCAGATGAAATATCGGCTTCGCCCTTGGTAAATCTACCTTCTTTCAGTCTTAGCCCCTGCCAAGAATGCAATTGTCTGACATCGGATATGTGCTAAAATAATGGCGGAAAATCAACCATGCTCTTTAGATAGCAAAGTTTCATTCCGAGGGCTTGTTTATAGGACCGGACTCGATATTATTGAGGACAATCTGCGTCTTTCATAATGTCATAGCAGTTTACAATTGAATATATTTTATATTTTCTTGGCCATTTGGCTTCAGGAATATATATATATATATATATATATATATATATATATATATATATATACACACACATATATGACGTGCGATGGATTTCACTATTTATATCACCAATACTACAAGAAACATGTACAACTATTAGTAAAAATCGGTGACTATAATCTGTATATATAACTGTCTCAGGAAAAGGATTCAGTGGAATTAGGAATGATAGTCATAATACAAATGCGTCAGCTGTTTCTAATATACAGAATACACAGGAAAAACCAATATGGAGGTCCCTGTGCTTCACTCCACCGGACGACTTTTGTAGACACTGGTAGAATTTTTCAACACCCTACGCAGGTTTTTATTTTATTCTTAGCACATCTAATTAAAATATCACCACGGCTGGGGATCGTGGAGCTTCTCCTGTTGCTTTCAATGGAAGACCTTGCGATGCTGCCGCGAGCCCCATTGAAAGCAACGGGTGGTGCAATGCGAGAGCACGCAGGCAGATAGAACGTGCCACGATTTGTTTCCTGCATTGCATCGCAGTGCTATGAGGGAAAACATCACTCATGTGACCCCATTCAAAGCAATGGGGTTCATATTCATGCATGATTTGTACATCTCGCACAAATGGTGCCTTTGGTGCACAAATGGACACAAAAATAGAGCATGCTGTGTTTCTTTTGCGCGCTTGGAATGGGTGCGCAAAAACAAAACAAAAAACTTAATGAGTTCTATTCTTTGCGCATTGCCTGTGCATACTTTACATACACAAAAATGCTTGTGTAAGGCAGGAGGTGTACTGCACCCATGTGAAATGGCACAAAAAGTACAGTAATATGTGCAAAAATATGTGCAAAAGAGCAGTGTTCACGGTGCAAGTGTGCTGCGTTTACGCAAGCATTTTTGTGCATACGCTCATGTAAAGGGGTCCTAATACAGGTAAAGCAATACAATATTTGACATTTAGAATCTGTGCAGGGCTTGCAGATGACCCCTGTGGGCTCCAGTAGAGCTGCCATTAGTGGGCGTTGTGATTGATCAAAAGCAGAAGGGGTTCAGACACCGAAATGCAGATATGCATGTACATACAAGTAGATATACATACAAGTACATATACGTACAAGCAGATATACGTACAAGCAGATATACATACAAGTACATATACGTACAAGCAGATATACGTACATATACGTACAAGTAGATATACGTACAAGCAGATATACATACAATTACATATACGTACAAGTAGATATACATACAAGCAGATATACATATAAGTACATATACATACAAGTAGATATACGTACAAGTACATATACATACAAGTACATATACATACAAGTAGAGATACATACAAGCAGATATACATACAAGTACATATACATACAAGTAGATATACATACAAGTACATATACATACAAGTAGATATATGTACAAGCAGATATACATACAAGTACATATACATACAAGTACATATACATACAAGTAGAGATACATACAAGCAGATATACATACAAGTACATATACGTACAAGTAGATATACATACAAGCAGATATACATACAAGTACATATACATACAAGTAGATATACGTACAAGCAGATATACATACAAGTACATATACATACAAGTAGAGATACATACAAGCAGATATACATACAAGTACATATACGTACAAGTAGATATACATACAAGCAGATATACATAGAGTTAGATATATGGTATCTCAGTTGAAGGTGACCTTGGCTGATGGGAGTTGAAGGAGCATGCTGCTATAATTGCCCCTTTGCTTTCAGTGACTAGTAAGATTAAATGTGAGCAGACCCCTAAATATATCAGGGTTATTACAGCTTTAACTCCCTGGTAGAGTATAATAATAGTCTAGAATGTTGCTTGAGGACAATACGGGTTTGATTGTCTTTTTAATGTCACAATGTGGTTTGTATTAACAAAATGTCTATTGTCAGCAGAGCAAGGAGATCGTGACCTTTCTGTGGGAAATCTACAAATCCTGATGCTAATCTGACATAAGGCCATTCTCTCATTTGCATTTCCTGTTGGCTAATTTTTTTGACGTTTGGTCTACCTTAATGAAAATGCAGCCGATTAAATCAATGGTAGCTCAATTTATTTGAAATTGGAGGAAATGATTATAATAAAATTAGATTAAAGTTGTTAAAAATGCCATTCAACCCCAGGCAAGCGAAGGATCGCAATTTCACAGAAGTGATGTGGAGCGGTTTTAAATGAAAAATACCTCCCATCCACCTGTAAAATGAGTCTTTTGGCCCAATATTGCGCTTGCCTGTGTGACTGTAGCCATCAGTCAGATCTCTCTCCCTCTCTCCCCCCGCTCCCCCCTGCTCATGGCCGCAACTCTCCTGTCATCCGCACCAGCAGCCGAACCTTTTCTTCCGAGCGGGTAGATACTCGCTAAGGACAATGTTCGAACGAAATTTTTTACTTTCACTTTAAATCAACCTCATCAATCAATCTATTATAACTGTGGACAGGAGCTAAGTGATCATAATCAGTAACAGGAGTGTCTGCATCCCCATCTAGGCAGTTTTATGTAAGAGCATCATACAGATGTGGGCTGGATTCACACGAACGTATATCGGCTCGGTTTTCATGCCGAGCCGATATATGTCGTCCTCCTCATCTGCAGGGGGCGGGGAGGATGGAAGAGCCAGGAGCAGGAACTGAGCTCCCGCCCCCCTCTCTGCCTCCTCTCCGCCCCTCTGCACTATTTGCAATGGGGAGAGGCGAGACGGGGCGGGGCTAATTTGTGGAACTTAGCCCCGCCCCACCTCCTTTTATTGCAAATAGTGCAGAGGGGCGGAGAGGAGGCAGAGAGGGGGCGGGAGCTCAGTTCCTGCTCCTGGCTCTTCCATCCCCCCCCCCTGCAGATGAGGACGACGTATATCGGCTCAGCGTGAAAACCGAGCCGATATATGTTCGTGTGAATGCAGCCTAAGAAACAGACTACAAAAAGAATCCATAACCCTAAGTAGTTCTGAGCTTGTCAAAACTGAAATTACATGACCATCTGAAGAAAAAGAGGGCAGGAGTTCCAGGTAACACCTATGTATACTGGGGGATAGCTACACAATGAATGAGAGGCCCTTTAATTTTCATGTCAATGAATGAATTTTCAATTTCATATGATTGCTCTTCATCTAGAGTTTATGCAAATTGCCACACTACAAACTGAAGTAGCAAACTTTGTGAAAACCAAAATATGTGTCGGTTTCGAAACTTTTGGCAACAACTGTAATTTACCACGTTTGCCAGAATGAAAACTCTTCCTAATTATCCAGTGATAGGACTTCTTCTTTTGGGTTGCTGTATTGAGGTTTCTTAGTTACCGGGAAAGTTGGGTGACTGCTTCCATAGCCCCTATGGTGTTGCCACAGACTATTTCTGGAATACAGTTCATGGGAAAGATGGAAGACAACCAATATGGCCACCATTACAGCTTTCCCAAACTCTGTCCTGTTCTGTAAAGTTGATTTACTTCTATTTATCTATAGACAGACGTGTTGATCAGCATTCTTGGAATTCCAGGTGACTATTTAGAACATCTTTTTCTATTTGTTTGTATCTCCTCTGTCCTCCCCCTTTCTGAGTCATATATACTGAACTCACCCTCCACATCTCTCCCTTCCCACCAGCACTTCTTCATTGCGTCCTTGATGAGTAAAAGCTTTTTGTTGTGGCGTATCGATTGGCTGATTTATTTCATTCTCTGCAGAGGAAGCCAAATCATTGCCTCTACATCTTGCCAGCGCTCAGGCGTCCCGCTGCCACCGTGTGTCTCCTATCAGCGCAGAGACTACTAATATGCTGGGGTACCCCGCTCAGAGCCCATGCATTATACTCCTCTTTTTCTAATCCCTGTTCAATATTCAATCTCTCCGCATGTACAAAACTTCCCTCGCCTCCCTATATACACTACGTCTCTATATTTCCCCAGTGCCAGGTACGATGTTTCCATTTATATAAACATTGCCAATGATAAATGCAGAGTATCATCGTAGGAATGTTAAGGGTCTTACCAAGGAAGCAGTGCAAGTGGGAGTGCAAAGGTAGCAGCTGCATGGCACATGGGGCTCGGTAAAAGATTTTACATTATTTGGATTCAGGACTTTCAACTTGCACCTCTGGTTTTCTATAAAGCAGATGTAATATAGAGATATAATTGAGGAGCTACATTAATAGGGTCCACAAACAGTAAGGGGTAGCAAGGTATAGGCTGGGGCCTCATAAAAATCGGAGAAGGAGCTAAAACCAGAAGTCAAGATTTGTCTGTCTGCTCCAGTTCTTAAAGGGGTTGTCCCGCGAAACAAAGTGGGGTTATACACTTCTGTATGGCCATATTAATGCACTTTGTAATGTACATCGTGCATTAATTATGAGCCATACAGAAGTTATTCACTTACCTGTTCCGTTGCTAGCGTCCCCGTCTCCATGGTGCCGTCTAATCTTCAGCGTCTAATCGCCGGATTAGACGCGCTTGCGCAGTCCGGTCTTCTCCCTTCTGAATGGGGCCGCTCGTGCCAGAGAGCGGCTCCCCGTAGCTCCGCCCCATCACGTGTGCCGATTCCAGCCAATCAGGAGGCTGGAATCGGCAATGGACCGCACAGAAGACCTGCGGTCCACCGAGGGTGAAGATCCCGGCGGCCATCTTCACAAGGTAAGTAAGAAGTCACCGGAGCGCGGGGATTCGGGTAAGTACTACCCGTTTTTTTTTTTATCCCTGCATCGGGTTTGTCTCGCGCCGAACGGGGGGGGGGGGGGGGGGGGGGCTATTGAAAAAAAAAAAACCCCGTTTCGGCGCGGGACAACCCCTTTAAGAAGCATAAGCCTGTGTTCTTTAAGTAACCACCCATAAGGGGGCATGTGTCTTTAGCAGGCTGATTGAGGGATGGTAGGCCACTATTAGGTTGGCTTTGTGGCCAGAGGCACCAGATAGACTAGGTGGGATGCAGGTGGTGTAAAGGTGGGAAAATACTGGAATGGGTCTACAAAGTGAAAGGCTCAGGTGGGTTATTTAGCTGGAGGGTGGGATAGAGAAGGAGAAAGGGGAAACATGAGCCACACGCCCCAAATAGTTATAAAGGGGTAATGCAGTGTTGCATGGTGTTTCTGTCTGCTGTGACTTATGGTATACCAGTTTCTTAAATGTAGATATAGAGCTTGGAGGACTAAATGGATAGCAGATGTCCCTAGGAGTGTCTTCTCTTCCTCTTGTATCCTGCAATCTCTGATTGGTTTCTGGACAGAGAGCAGAATACAGAGGGCTCCAGACATGTAAAGAAGCAGCATGAGTTCCTCTACAGTTTTGTGGCCTGGACCCAATGGGTGACCAGCGCCATTCGCCCTGCGGGTACAGACAAGCGTAGCTGCTCTCTACCTACACCAAAGTAAGGGTACGTTTAGACCTGCCGATTTCTCGTTTGAATGAGTGAATGATGTGACAGCTCGCTCGGGCAGCCTATTTATACCGGCAGATACATTGTTGGCTCCTTCAAATGAGAAATCGTTCAGTCATTCAGTTCATTGTATAAGTGAATGAGACCAACTGAATGATCGGTATTTAAACCAAACAATTGGTGAACGAGCCACCGATGATTTTCTTGCCTGCATAAAATGAACGATGAATGAAAAGTGAACGATTTATCATTCGACCATTGGCGAATTATCGTTCATTTTCTCTAATTTGAACAATTTTTTGAATGATAATTGTATCATGTAAAAGGGTCTTACGAGAGAAGCGGACATACCCAGCTATTGCTGGAGCTTGCTGATATTGTGGCCAGCAGTTGGCCTGAGGCTTGTAATCCATAAAAGACTGAGTACAGAGACTGTTCTGTTAAACAAATAACGCTCCTGGAGCACCAGAAAGTACCCTACAGACTGTACAGACTGTGACCGGAAATGGCTTTGTTGGTGCTAATAGCCCCTGATCCTGTTTATGGACTACTGCTAAGACTGCAGCCAAAACTCACTGCTTCTTCATTGTTATTGAATGTTATGTGGCCATACCGGTCTCTTAATATTGAATAAATGTTCCCGTTTATTTGAGCACCAAACATTTCTAGTGATTATTGAGATGCCCCAATTATGTCCTGGAAGCATCACATGAAGACATGTCACAGGCCCCCTCCCAACTTACAGTGACCTGAACCTTGTCACAAAGCCTTAATCACATGGCTACCTCAGTGGCCAACAAGGCCATCATGACTACCATGTTGAAATCTGCAGCACAGATGGAATAGCCTTTAGGACCATTCCCGGTTGACAAGCTAGCCCCAGCTCAGTTGGCTCCCCTGGTGGATAGTGTGTCACCCCAGTCTTTTTTTCGGCCAGCAACATCCTCCCCATCATCATGTCAATAAGGTGGGCTGAGATGGTCAAGACATATGTTGCCAGGGGTAGTTGGGCTCCAGTTTATGGAGACTAATGTCACAGATAGGTCAGATTAACACCAATGGTAATAGCTTGTACCTTATTTTAGCCCTGCTCATGATAAACCAACAATAACATGTCTTTTGTTATGTGTCCTTGTAATATGGTGGGGCGGTAACTCCAACCATATTCAAGTTGTCACAGAAGTAAAGAGATGATCTGTTTTTTTAATGCATAACAGTTCTTTAAGCGTGGTCAGAACTGAACTGCAGCAGCAAAACTTTAGCCTTACACCTTATAAAATAGGGGTGACGGTGGTAATGATGTTGGGTTCCTTGGCCTTTCCAATGACCACACTTCTCTGGTCACTCTATTTTGTTTCTTTACCCACTTCGTCTTGGCAACACTCAGGCTTTTTCCCCTTCTATAGTAGACTAGACACCAGCACCTTCATTCTTCGTTCCACAATGCTTCTGATACTCCACAGCAAAAGCTCCACCCCACCTTATCTCCATGCCTACCACCAAATACTACCATGACTCTACTACCAAAGGAACCGGACCCCTCTATATATATCTCCTAGGGACACGTTGGCAGCCTCTGTGTTGGAGGCTTCTACCAAATTTAGTGTTCCCCAAGTAACAGGCCATACTCTCCCCAAGATTTGTAATACTACTGCCTCCCAAGATGCATTCAAACACCATACATCAAGAAAAGCATGCAGTTTTTGCAAAGGTTTGTTTCCTCTCTCTTACATCCGAACATTACTATTTATCCTGTTGCAGATAACCTGTAATGTAGTTTTTACAAGTGAGGGAAGTAGAAGACAAAACAAATCAATTGTTAATCAGAGGAGCAATAAATATGGGATTGAGCAATAAAGTGGCCGCTCTGCCGAGAAGCAGAAACCATGTTTCTTCTGATTTTAGCTGGTTTAGTACTTGGACAAAAATCTAAAAACTTTGTGAAGGACGAATAAATAAGTGAAGGATATGAGAAATATAAATTTGTGTACAAAATGAGCATAAACCACGATTAGTAATATAAGCCGCAGCAACAAGATTAAAGAGCTGAGTAATGCAGCCTGAAGCCACATTGCTTAGAGCCAGCGGGCTGTATCATGTAAGGACGCACGTGACAGCCCTATAATGGGAACACAGACATTTGGTTTGCAGTCTTTCAAACTCTTTATGACTAGAAAGAAATTCTCCACCCAAGTTTATATTTATAAAAAACTCATTAATGTGGTAGAAATGGATAGACTGGCTGCCTGAGGTCCTGTGCCTGGAGTTCTGTATCAGAAAAATGGAGCGCCAACCGCTATAAAGATATATTAAGAAACAAATTAGCCTAATGGGACTAAAAATGTCATGATGATAAAAGGTGGAGATTGACTTTAAATGGACTCTAACTTTTCAGACAACTTATGTTCATCTAACAGTCTGTGTGTATCTTCAATCTTGTAATATACTTGCATTAAAAATATTTTTGTTTTACCACTGATAATCAAGATTGAAGTGCCGGCTACTAGGGGTCTCTGGTATTGGTGCATCTTGTCTCCACCGGAAGTATGGGTGGAAACATGGGTTGGCTGGCCACAGTGACAGGGAACACCTACATAACGCCCCCAGTAGGGCTGTGTAGGGTTAGGTTTAGGGTTAGGCTTAGGGTTAGTCCAGATTTACAGCTGCAAAATCCCCTGTGCTGGTCGACAGCTATGGCAATGATGCACCAGGAGGAGCGGCAGCAGGACCGGCAGAGTGGCGTTTATGATGTGGATGCCACATAACAGCTGGTGGGGGACATGGAGACACAGATCGTCCCCTCCTAAGTTGACAGTGGCAGAAGGCAACGGCTCACACGGTGACACAGACAGCGGGGCCGCGGACACACAGGAGATATGCCAGCACTGCTGTAAGCTTGCTGGGAAGACTGACAGCAGTGACTGGACAGCGGCAGAGCAGGAAGGGGAGAAGGCAGAGTGCCGGGGATACTGAAAGGTGAAGGAAGCGGAACCTGACTGCACCGGAGATATTGCTGCGCTGATGGGAGGCCGGCGAGGAAAGTCACTATGGGGGATGGGCAGCGCTGGAGAGGGGAGGCGATAAGTCCCAGCGGCAGGAACAGTGACTGGAGTGGAGAGGTGAGATGACTGGTGGGGAAAATTACCTGAGAGTAGGGAATGGACATAGATGGAACACCGTCACCATGGGCGCACTGACATCGCTGCTATAAACAACTCCGCTAGCAGCGGAGATTGGAGCCCAGCATGCATGACAGAACACTGGGTAAAGGTCTTACCTTGCGTCTGGGGAGGAATGTGAGGTAGCCAATTGGCAGCTGTGTTCTGTATTACTCCTCCAGGACAAACCCTTATCTGCACCCATAGTTCCAGTGGAAACAAGATGCACCAGTACCAGGGTCTCTTTTTGAGGACCTTTAAAATCCAGTGTCTGTTAGGCATTGGTCTTCTCTAGTAACAGGGACATTGCTTGTTACTACATGTAACAGAGGGGTGGGCATGCAAATGCTGCCTTTAAGCAAAGCAGCATGGGAAGTGTGGGAGAGGAAATGGTAGTACAGTGCTGGCAGAATGACTGTTTAGGATACCTCCTGTAGTACCACAGAGCTGGGGTCCCACAGCACTTTATTAACTACCTCATGTAGTGGGTGTATGTTTGTCTGAGTCTATGTGTATTTGCCTTAACTGATCATTAAACAGTTAATGTCTGGTGTTGTCTCTGTCTAACCCTGCAGGACTATGAAGAATACACCGTAACCCACAAGGTTACCTGTCAGTCACCCCTAGCTAGGACCGAGATTGGGTAGGAAGTTTCCCCTTAGCCCAGGATTGGTTAGTGGAGAGGATATAAAAGACAGCGGGTGGGCCAAGTCTAACAGTCAAGTCCAGTTCAGGAAAGTCTGGGTAGAGAGCAAAGCAGAAGAAAAAGATATAGACGAGGCTAGCCCAGCCCCAGAGGAAGTCTGGAGAGTGCCTGGCCTAGGTAGGCTTGCAGAAAACTTAGACATGGAGTCAGCAGGAGAGGATTCCAGCAGGACAGAAGGGAGTATTCTTCAGTCTTCTTCAACCTTGCAAGATCATTTAACAGGGAAGTTCTGCTTGTCAGCGGGAAGGAAATCAGTCACCGCAATCATGAATTTAACTTGTCCCTGTATAGTCAGATGTCAAAGTGTCTACAGGAGAGCCTGCACTGTTTCCCTCCATTCCTCCACAAATAACCTCTCAGCTCATCTCCACTTAGCTTGCCTGGCCACCTCACTCCTCCAGGTAATGATTAAGAAAGTTTGTGCACATTGTTCTTTATGTCTGCCATGTTGTTGTGCAAGTTATTGCCTGTTACAGAGAAAATGTGGACTTTGTATTCAGTTCTGAGGAGATAAGCAAACTGTGTGCTTTCAGTTCTACTAAAGCTCTGTTACGGATTAAAGTAATGTGGATCCACTGGACCAAGCAACCAAACCTAGACCGGTCCTGGAGTGGTTGGCAGCTGACTCCTCAGATAGAGGGACCGATGCCAGGAAAAGGGAGACTGACCCTTGGCTGCGGAGGACTGGAAGGACCCCTACCTACCAGCAAGGTGATTGCCCTGATAAGGGTGGCCCTGTGCTGGAACCTCGGGTCTGACTATCCCTGAATGGGTAGCAAACGTAGGAACTGGCAGCAGACAGAGGAGCATACATATGCAGGACAAAGCAAGGGTAAACAATAAAGAGGAATGGGAACTGACATAAAACTGACAGAAAACAAATGTACAGATAGATGCAGATATATAAGAAACCTCAGACAGAACAGAAGGCCTGAAACAGACCCAACACAGGGAGGCTGACAAGACACAGATCAGACAGAGCAGAGTGACCAAAGAAAGCGGAGTGTCAGAACCTAAGACACACCAATTCCAAAGCCACCATTTCAGGCAGCGTAGCAACCAACATGACAAGGCCAGGGTAAGCGCTCCCACTTGGGCTACTCCCTCCGACTTCTGCTCGCTGCTCTCCTACCTGTAAAAAGATTGCAAACAGCAATAAAATAGGAAAATCCACATGGAAGACTGAATTGATAGAGCTCAAACTGAGTGCAAACTACAGCAAAGCAGCGGCCAATGAAGAACTGGACATTTTTTTTTTTTTTAAAACTCATAGTCTAACGCAGTCATTTACAGTATGTCTCTTCCATACCTATCCTACCCCCAGATACATAGTGGTCTTTGACTTGCACACAACTGTAATACAAAGACATTTGTGCGTCTGTATTATGGCCGCAAGTCCCATCCTGGCATCATAGATCCATATAATGCTGTCGATTCACATTATTATACCGGCAGTTTGACCAGTACTTGGCGCCATAATCTTGCGCGCCCATATTACACTTGTGTGGAACTGCCATTATTTTCCATTATAAGCAGTCAATTTCTTGATTGTTCGCTCTCAGTGTTGATTCTTTAAACAGCTGAGTTTTGACTTTAAGGTGTCAGGACCTTTTTTGTTCTAGTTGTGTGACAGGAACTTAGAACATGGAAACTTCAACTTATCTAGATTTCTCTTCATTAACCCCCAAGTATCAAGTCCTCTCTGTAGCGATGACCATCTAAGGTCCCGCAGCTCATTAGGACATGATGCATTCTCATTATACAGTACTAGTTACAATTGGGAAAACTCTAGATACATCTATAAACAATAAAAGAGTGGTGTCCTGAGAACAGAGCTCTTGTAGGAAATGGTATGAGCCTGTGCCTGGGGCAAGATTAGTACATAACCTCCGAGCCCTTACTGCTCTCCGCACATAGTTCCCAGAGATTCCTAGCTGATGCATCAAGCTTAAAAAAGAAAATCATCCCTACATGAATCATTGATGGAGTCACTTTCTGGCTTGGCACAGAGATTGCTGGAGAGATATCCTGGCATACAATGATTCACAGACACAGAATCCAGATCACTGCAACTGGCATTCCAAGCATGCCGTGTGATCTAATGAGGCACCAGGAGCTCCTTAAAGGGAACCTGTCCGTACCACGAGCAGCAAGAACCCGGGTCAGGTACGCACATTGCACCTATGTATGTATTAATCTGAAGCGCTGCAAAGTTTCAGAATCAACATACTTTGAATTTGCAACAGAATGGCGCTTCGAGAAACAGGGGAAGCGCCATGCTGGCCTCTCCCCACCCATATCACCTAAACTGACAGCTTTCTCCCTATCAGCAAAAGGCGAGAGAACTGTCACCCTACATGATGCAGGTATGGCACTACCCCTATGACCCAGAGCGCCATTCTGACTGCGTCTTCAAAGTGTTTTATGCTGAAGCAATACAGTATTTGAGAATTAGGGCTCCTCCACCGTCGTATTTGCGAGCGTTTTTTGCACACGCAAAATTTACGGGCGCAATGTGCAGAGAATAGATTGGGACTTGCATAAAACGCATGCGCTGGTGTGAAGGAGCCCTAAAACATGCATGGGTGCACTGTGCATACCTGTCCAGGGGAGATGAAACAATATCTCTGCAGCGCTATTTAATAAATAGTCTAACATTGACTTGCAGGAATGCTGCCTTCCAATAGGTGGCACTGCAGAGGTATTCTTGCATCTTCACTATTTGCATATTTCCCAGAAGAGCATGGATGGCCCTATAAGTCTGCTCACACACCTTAAGGAGAAACGATACCCTTCTGTACCTGCCCCATGTTCATGCTGTTTGTGGTTCAGATAGTGTAAACCTGATGACAGGTTCCCTTTAATGTGAACTTGAGTTCTCCAACAATAAATGCTTTGAGATAACTACCAGGATAGCCAGGGGGATGCATAGATGAGAGGGGGCACAGGGTAACAATTATAATGGGTCCTCCATCATGGTGCCACTTTATATTCTTAATAAATGCTAATTAGCAAAACCTGACCCTATATTACTGATTCTGTGCTCTTAAAGGAAACCTGTGAGCTCCTAGAAGACTCATACATTTAAATTATGGGTTTATAGGAGCTGAAGCGCTTAATCCGTGGATGTGACACCAATACTTGCCTTCCTTGCCGTTCTCCCACTGTCCTCTTGCAAAGCCACCACTGCATACATCCCAGGGACTACATAGGTGCAGGCTCATAATGAGAGGATCAGTCCTGCTATTATAAGTGTGTATCTCTGTAATCCTATGTAGGGATTCATGCAGTGACGGCTTTGCAAGCGGATAGCGGGGAAATGGTGAGAAAGGTAAGTATTAGTGTCACATCCTCAGATTCTAAGGGAATGTACATAGAAGTTGGGACTAGGTGCAATCTAGGAAAATAAACAACAGAGTCGTGAAGCATTACTTGGCACTTCCCTAACAATCCATACACAGCTAAGCGTTGTCCTTCATCCATAGTTGTACATGGTCGTGCATTTCCTGAGGAAGAGGCATGTAGCTTTGAAACCCGTTATATATGTTTAAATAAATGGAGTCGGGTTCACTTTGTGGGAGGGTGCAGGCATCAGGTACGGCACATTTCTGGTTCTTTGGGTCAGTAACAGCCGGTTGAGCATAAAGCGGGCCTGAATCTCTAGTTGGGAGGGCCAGGCTGACCTCCACTAGCGAGGTCATGGTCCTTTTTTCCTCATGTGTGGGCAATGAAGATATGAAGGACTCATAACCCGGTTCCGGCCACACCGATTCAGGAGAGGGCTGAGTCATATAACGGGACCGATTAGCATCTGTAAACATCGGAGATAGGTATTATAGGCCATAGGAGACGTCATTGCTGCACCAAGAAAACTTTAATAAAACTTCACCAAAGGATATCAAACTTGGGACCCGGAGTCTGGGGTGACTCAGTCTTTTACATAGTATACCACAGTTAGCAATAGACAGCAACAGTCCAAGTTCCGCATAGCAGTAAAATAATTCTATGTCCGGTTATCAGGATTTGTCTTACTTGTGGTCTGTTAATACGGATTTGGGATAGAGAAAAAAGTGATAACCAAAGAACAGTTTTCTGACTCACTGGGACTTCCCCAACATATGTACCCCCCAGGGAACTGTCCTTAGAACTGTGACTGCAGTACCACGCAGAGAGACTCCTTCCTCGACCTCTGTCTAACACCAGACCCGCTCTCTACACATCCACTTCCTGTATGTTCTTTCCGCTCAACACCGTTGCTTCCTTCCCATCTCCCTCTTAAAGGGGCAAAACCATTAGAAAACAGAAACAAGATCTAACATTGGACAGTGGTGAACTGTACCCCCTTACAACTTCACAATTCTGCTAATTGTTTTTCATCAAAAGAAAATCATGCTTAGTCCAGTTTCTTTGCACATTCCCTTAGTCGCCTCTACGCTCCCTTCTTTAGTGTGGGTCGGCAGCACTTCTGCCAGTTGGTTGGCACCACCACTCACCAATTTCCTGGAACCTACAGCTCTCTAAATAGGGGTGCTCCACCTTTTTTCCACCAGTCTTCACATTCTCTGATTCAGCACCTCAAGTCCTGTCAGTCTAACTTAAGTTTATGAGGTTCATGGGAGCTGATAGAGTCCCCTTAACAAATGTGCCCATTCACATGCATTTAAAGTTGTCCAAAATGAATGGTTTCAACTAAAATGAATGCTCTTTGGTCAGAGTATAACAATGAGGGATCGTTCTATCAATGCCAACTAGATTGCCTAATGCCAACCTGCACCACTGTTCCCCGTTTGTAAGTTCAGCTATCACCACAGTAGGATGCATTAGGAAGTTGCTCTCCTGTTGTGTGCCCCTGGGACAACTCTAATAATAGAGTTCCTATGCTGCCAAAGACTCAGTATAAGTTTGGAACATAGCAGAAACTTTAAGTACAGTATAGTACTACTATGGTGTGAGGTTACAAATCCAAATCAAGTTCATACAGGAAATTACAGAGAGATGTTATAACGTCAAAGCTACTGTATGATGGCGGGTTACAGTACATGTATGCCATAAAAAACTGACAAGGCAGGAGCAACGCTGGAGGGAATTATAGCCCTGCATAGACATGTCATTTTAGAGTAATGTGCTGTAATCCTACTTTGGCACATAGAGTATGTACATAATACAAACGAGCCATGGTGCCAGGCTACCGTTGAAGCTTGGAAGAAGAAACTTGTGTCATGATTTCCTCCTGGCACCAAAAGTTTTAACCCCTTAACATTCCATGACATACAGTTACATCATGGAGATTCGAGGTTTGTATGGAGGAGGAACGGGAGCCGATCCCACTCCATACAATGTGGATGCCAGCTGTTTCTTACTGATGACACCTGACGGGTATTGCTGCGATCAGCACTCCCACTCACAGCTGTTTACCCTTTAAATGCCAACAGGGGCATTTAAATTCCCCAATCGGAGTTCAGGGGTGCCATTCAGTTGTCACAATGCAGCGTCCGAGGAGTGGGCCCACAGCGGAGGAGATAGCATGGTAGATTGGGGCTTTGCCACGGGGCTCTGTCATCTCCTCCCATGGGGGTAGCATGGGACCCGTCCAAGTTACCACTGGGGGAGTTTCATACAGGGAAAACCAGTACACAGTTCACCTTAAAGTCCTGTCACTCGTGACGCCACCGTTCCGTCCCCTGCGGTGAATCCAGAAGTTGTTAATAAAAAGTCCACACACAGGGATAACGTTTCAGAGCAGAACAAGGAATGGTCGGTTAAGCTCGTTTACTTGTACAAATGGTTACATTCCAAACACTTTAGATAAGCCATCTGTCAGGGAACTGGGGTCCGGGTAACTGGGAGTCCCTGAAAACTTCCCGCAACCCCTGTCCCTACATACTTGCCCCCCCCCCCCCCCCCCAGGCTAGGTCCTAGGGCGACAGTCCCTAGACTCCCGAGGGATGCGTGGCAGAGTCAGACTACAGACAAATACAAGAAACAAACAAACACAAAGGCAGGTCAGGCAATCCGGGTCGGCAACTGGAGAGAATGCCATACAAGGGGTAAGGTGAAGGCAAAGTCAGGTCCAGAGCAGGTAAGTCAAAGCAGGAGATCAATACAAAGGAATGCAGCTGTAGCTGGAAACCAAACATACACTGGCAAATACTGACAAGAACTGAGACGTTTGAATTCTGTCAGAACTTCCACCCCAGCAGCTGATTGGGGCAGGGAGCCTGACAGCAGCAGGATCCAAAACCTGGATGCTGGAAGAACAGCCCCCGGCACCTGCTAAAGACAGGCAAGCGTGCCTGGGAGTCATGGGAATGCACCTGCCGCGTCCCCAGCAACCCGACTAACTAGGCGCACGCCCCCTGCGCATGGGAGCATGCGCCCGGACCCGGCATACCAGATCATGCCGGCGCCACACCCCCGCATCCCGGGTACTAGGACAGGTAGTACGGGCACGGAGACCCCCAGAGCCGCCGGACCTGACACCATCAGGATACTGGTGCCAGCAAATTAATGGTGTGACAGGGAGGAATTACAGAATGACAGACGAGTCCACAGTCCAAGTTATCTGTGGGGTTCTGCTCCCAGCCACTGTCCTTCTCTCTCTCTAGCTATCTACCGGTTGACACTCACAATTAAGGGAAAGGCACTCAGCGGTGCATGGTGATTCCTCTCACTTTCTCAGTCCTCCATGTTAATAGCAGGAACGCCTGGGTGAATTGGGCTCAGGGCACACACAAGGGAAACACTCAGCCCAGGGCACCTTGGACAAGGTACAGTTTCTCCTAATCACTGAAAAGTCTCCACTCTAGCTTCTGCAGGAAGACTAACTCCCAGACTCCCTTTGACTAACTTGCATACACATTGCAATCATATATTATATAATATATATATATATATATATATATATATATATATATATATATATATATATATATATATATATATGTGTGTGTAGCATGGTCACATGGCACACAAGACACATTTTTCAGACATAACCCAGACGTTAACCCATTCAGTGCTGCAGAGGTGCAATACACATGGATTGATAGATTGCCTGTCAGATCGTGGTATAATGTAATACTAAGTGATTACATCATACTGCAGGAATGATGAAACCATCGCAAGTTCGTGTCCCCTCTGGGAACTAAAAATTAAAAGTCATAATCAGTTTTAAAAATGTTATTAATTATTAAAAATAATAAAAGGTAATAAAAGTTTACCATACTCCTTTTACCAAAAAAATCAAATAAAAAAAAAACAAAGACATTGGGTACCATAACGCATTATTTACCCCACATGATGAACTTCGTCAAAAAAAACCAAAGACACAACATCAGAATTGTGTTTTTTTGGTCATCCCATCTCCAATGTAATAAAAAGTGATCAAAAAGTCCAAAATTGTACCAATAGAAACTACAGCATGTCCCATAAACAGCTGGCCTTCACACAACTACATTGACAGAAAAATAAATAAGTTATGGCTGTCAGAAGGTGGTGGCAAGAAATAATTACATTTTTTGGCAAAGATACTTTATATTTTAAAAGTAGTACAATAATATATATTTATAAATGAAAAACTTATACAAAAAAGAAAAAAAATGTTATATATATATATATATATATATATATATATATATATATATATGTATATATAAATTTGGTATTGTAGTAATTGTACTGACCCACAGAATAAAGTTATCGTGACATTTTTGCTGCAGTGTGTACGCCGTAGAAACAAGTTCACTCCACGTACAATTTGTAAAAAGTTTTCTAGTACATTATATGGTACATTAAATAGTAGAATTGAAAAATACAACTCGTCCCACAACAAACAAGCCCTCCAACATCTATGTCGATGAATAAAGAAAAGAGTTAGGCCTCATGTCCACGGGGAAAATCAGGCCCGCTGCAGATTCTTCATGCAGAATCCCACAGCGGGTCCCTCCTTTCCCGCGGACATGAGGCCTAAAAATAAGAATTTACTTACCTGCCCGGACTCTACGGATCTTCCCTCCTTTGCGGCTGGATCTTCTTTCTTCAGCCCGGCGGATGTGCTAGCACGCCGGCAGCATGCCGTGCGCATGCGCTGTGCACGCTTTTTTTTTTAACTCCTGCTCTCCCGTGCTCCCGCGCCGGAGAGCAGAAATTCAGCTGCAGGTGTGCTGCAGATCCGGATGGCTTCCATAGGCTTCAATAGAAGCCGTCCCCGGGGGAGACCCGCACTAAAATGGAGCATGTCCCCGGGGGAGACCCGCACTAAAATGGAGCATGCTGCGGGTGTTTTCCCACACATGCAATTCGTGCCTCAAGGGAAAATGACATCTGCAGGTATTTAATTACCTGTGGGTGTCCAATGCATCCCTATAGGGTGCGGATCACACGTGCGGGTGACCCGCTGCGGATCTGTCCCTGTGGACATGAGGCCTTATGGTTTCTTTAAAGTGCGGAGGAGAAAATGAAAAGAAAAAAAAGGCTACGTCCTTAAGGGGTTAAGATCAACAGGAACACAGACTTGATCTGGAAGAAAGTTATGATTGAGAAAAACAGGACTGGCATAGATTAATATGTGCCAGTATAAACAGGTGTGGTGAGAGATAAGAAGGTTTTCTTTGTTATAATGGACTATTTCCAACTGAAGAATTTTATTAGTTCAGGCTGAAAAGAGAATAATTAAAGGGGAGTTCCATTTTCATATAAGTTAAAGGAGTTCCACCTTCAGTCATCTCCTAAGAAGTCATAGAGACTTGAGAAAAGATGATATAACTGAGGGGTGTTTGTCAGCTACTGACTCTCAGATTGAAGGGGTTGCAGCATCTTTGGCACTGGTTAGTGGGTTATGTATTCAAGACTGTGCAGGGCTCATGCCCATGGAAAAACTCAGAATTCGCTCTACTCTAAGAACTCTAACTTTAATAAAGTTGGAATATATTTGGTAATTTCTAGAGATGAGCGAACGCGTTCGTCCGAGCTTGATATTCGTGCGAATATTAGGGTGTTCGGGATGTTCGTTATTCGTAACGAACACCATGCGGTGTTCGGGTTACTTTCACTTCCTTCCCTGAGACGTTAGCGCGCTTTTCTGGCCAATTGAAAGACAGGGAAGGCATTACAACTTCCCCCTGCAACGTTTAAGCCCTATACCACCCCCCTGCTGTGAGTGGCTGGCGAGATCAGGTGTTCGCCTAATATAAAAGTCGGCCCCTCCCGCGGCTCGCCTCAGATGCCTGGTGAGTTAGATGAGGGACAGTGCTGTTTATACCGGAGCTGCTGTAGGGAAAGAATTGGTAGTTAGTGTAGGCTTCAAGACCCCCCAAAGGTCCTTATTAGGGCCACTGATAGCTGTGTGTTGGCTGCTGTTAGCAGTGGCATTTTTTTTTCCTCAAAATCGGCTCTGCAGAGCGTTGCACCTGGCATTAGGGACAGAAGTGCTGCATAGGCAGGGAGAGTGTTAGGAGTGAGTGTAGCCTTCAAGAACCTCAACGGTCCTTTCTAGGGCCATATTTATCCGTGTGCAGTACTGTCCAGGCTGCTGTTAGCTGTGCTGCATTTTTTTTGGGCTTCTCAAAATCGCCTCTGCAGAGCATTCCACCCTCCATTGATACTGCAGGGAAAGAATTGTATAGGCAGGGCCACAACACAGTTATTATTCATAGAATATACGCAGTGCTGCCTTTTGGTGGAAAAACAAGTGAAAACAAATCTATTTGTACAGCCTCTGTCCGTCCTTACGGGCGGTGGACACGTGTGAGCTGCGTGAAAAACATTGCTAAATCATACGCACCCAGCTACGCTTTACTGCTGGCTTCGCCATTTGCTTTCCTTAATTGGGAAAAAAAATACCTGCTCTGCCAGAGTTATAATAACTCTGCTACCCTCACGTTCTGTGACACATTAGCAGGGACACAGCACAGTTATTAAACTTCTCATGTTCATTGAATATACGCAGTGCTGCCTTTTGGTGGAAAAACAAGTGAAAACAAATCTATTTGTCCAGCCTCTGTCCGTCCTTACGGGCGGTGGACACGTGTGAGCTGCGTGAAAAACATTGCTAAATCATACGCACCCAGCTACGCTTTACTGCTGGCTTCGCCATTTGCTTTCCTTAATTGGGAAAAAAAATACCTGCTCTGCCAGAGTTATAATAACTCTGCTACCCTCACGTTCTGTGACACATTAGCAGGGACACAGCACAGTTATTAAACTTCTCATGTTCATTGAATATACGCAGTGCTGCCTTTTGGTGGAAAAACAAGTGAAAACAAATCTATTTGTCCAGCCTCTGTCCGTCCTTACGGGCGGTGGACACGTGTGAGCTGCGTGAAAAACATTGCTAAATCATACGCACCCAGCTACGCTTTACTGCTGGCTTCGCCATTTGCTTTCCTTAATTGGGAAAAAAAATACCTGCTCTGCCAGAGTTATAATAACTCTGCTACCCTCACGTTCTGTGACACATTAGCAGGGACACAGCACAGTTATTAAACTTCTCATGTTCATTGAATATACGCAGTGCTGCCTTTTGGTGGAAAAACAAGTGAAAACAAATCTATTTGTCCAGCCTCTGTCCGTCCTTACGGGCGGTGGACACGTGTGAGCTGCGTGAAAAACATTGCTAAATCATACGCACCCAGCTACGCTTTACTGCTGGCTTCGCCATTTGCTTTCCTTAATTGGGAAAAAAAATACCTGCTCTGCCAGAGTTATAATAACTCTGCTACCCTCACGTTCTGTGACACATTAGCAGGGACACAGCACAGTTATTAAACTTCTCATGTTCATTGAATATACGCAGTGCTGCCTTTTGGTGGAAAAACAAGTGAAAACAAATCTATTTGTCCAGCCTCTGTCCGTCCTTACGGGCGGTGGACACGTGTGAGCTGCGTGAAAAACATTGCTAAATCATACGCACCCAGCTACGCTTTACTGCTGGCTTCGCCATTTGCTTTCCTTAATTGGGAAAAAAAATACCTGCTCTGCCAGAGTTATAATAACTCTGCTACCCTCACGTTCTGTGACACATTAGCAGGGACACAGCACAGTTATTAAACTTAGATAATTCATTCACTAGAGGCAGTGCTGCCTTTCGTTTTCCAAAAAGGGCAAAAATTATATTTGGCCTGCAGTCTTGCGCCAATTTATTTCCTGCCTGTGAAATCAAATCACTGGTAATACAGCATGCTGAGGGGTAGGGGTAGGCCTAGAGGACGTGGACGCGGCCGAGGACGCGGAGGGCCAAGTCAGGGTGTGGGCACAGGCCGAGCTCCTGATCCCGGTGTGTCGCAGCCGACTGCTGCGCGATTAGGAGAGAGGCACGTTTCTGGCGTCCCCACATTCATCGCCCAATTAATGGGTCCACGCGGGAGACGGTTATTAGAAAATGAGCAGTGTGAGCAGGTCCTGTCCTGGATGGCAGAAAGTGCTTCGAGCAACCTATCGTCAACACGCAGTTCTGCGCCGTCCACTGCTGCAAATCCGAATCCTCTGTCTGCTGCTCCTCCTTCCTCCCAGCCTCCTCACTCCACTACAATGACACCTGCTCAGGAGCGGGAACACTCCCAGGAACTGTTCTCGGGCCCCTGCTTAGATTGGGCAGCAGCGGTTCCTCTCCCACCAGAGGAGTTTATCGTCACTGATGCCCAACCATTCGAAAGTTCCCGGGGTCCGAGGGAAGAGGCTGGGGACTTCCGCCAACTGTCTCAACAACTTTCTGTGGGTGAGGAGGACGATGACGATCAGACACAGTTGTCTTGCAGTGAGGTAGTAGTAAGGGCAGTAAGTCCAAGGGAGCAGCGCACAGAGGATTCGGAGGAAGAGCAGCAGGACGATGAGGTGACTGACCCCACCTGGTGTGCAACGCTTACTCAGGAGGACAGGTCTTCAGAGGGGGAGTCAAGGGCATCAGCAGGGCAGGTTGCAAGAGGCAGTGCGGTGGCCAGGGCCAGGGGTAGAGGCAGGGCCAGACCGAATAATCCACCAAGTGTTTCCCAAAGCGCCCCCTCGCGCCATGCCACCCTGCAGAGGCCGAGGTGCTCTAAGGTCTGGCAGTTTTTCACAGAGACGCCTGACGACCGACGAACAGTGGTGTGCAACCTTTGTTGCGCAAAGCTCAGCCGGGGAGCCAACACCAACAGCCTCACCACCACCACCATGCGCAGACATATGATGGCCAAGCACCCCACAAGGTGGGACGAAGGCCGTTCACCGCCTCCGGTTTGCACCCCTGCCTCTCCCCCTGTGCCCCAACCTGCCACTGAGATGCAACCCCCCTCTCAGGACACAGGCACTACCGCCTCATGGCCTGCACCCACACCCTCATCTCCGCTGTCCTCGGCCCCATCCAGCAGTGTAGTTCAGCGCACCGTTCAGCCGTCGCTTGCGCAAGTGTTCGAGCGCAAGCGCAAGTACGCCGCCACGCACCCGCACGCTCAAACGTTAACCGTCCGCATAGCAAAATTCATCAGCCTTGAGATGCTGCCGTATAGGGTTGTGGAAACTGAGTCCTTCAAAAGTATCATGGAGGCGGCGGCCCCGCGCTACTCAGTTCCCAGTCGCCACTACTTTTCCCGATGTGCCGTCCCAGCCCTGCACGACCACGTCTCCCGCAACATTGTGCGCGCCCTCACCAACGCGGTTACTGCCAAGGTCCACTTAACTACGGACACGTGGACAAGCACAGGCGGGCAGGGCCACTACATCTCCCTGACGGCACATTGGGTGAATTTAGTGGAGGCTGGGACAGAGTCAGAGCCTGGGACCGCTCACGTCCTACCCACCCCCAGAATTGCGGGCCCCAGCTCGGTGCTGGTATCTGCGGAGGTGTATGCTTCCTCCACTAAAGCACCCTCCTCCTCCTCCTCCTCCTCCTCTGTCTCGCAATCAAGATGTGTTAGCAGCAGCATGTCGCCAGCAGTCGGTGTCGCGCGGTGTGGCAGCACAGCGGTGGGCAAGCGTCAGCAGGCCGTGCTGAAACTACTCAGCTTAGGCGATAAGAGGCACACGGCCCACGAACTGCTGCAGGGTCTGACAGAGCAGACCGACCGCTGGCTTGCGCCGCTGAGCCTCCAACCGGGCATGGTCGTGTGTGACAACGGGCGTAACCTGGTGGCGGCTCTGCAGCTTGGCAGCCTCACGCACGTGCCATGCCTGGCCCACGTCTTTAATTTGGTGGTTCAGCGGTTTCTGAAAAGCTACCCACGCTTGTCAGACCTGCTCGTAAAGGCGCGCCGGCTCTGCGCACATTTCCGCAAGTCCCACACGGACGCTGCCACCCTGCGCACCCTGCAACATCACTTTAAGCTGCCAGTGCACCGACTGCTGTGCGACGTGCCCACACGGTGGAACTCTACGCTCCACATGTTGGCCAGGCTCTATGAACAACGTAGAGCTATAGTCGAATACCAACTCCAACATGGGCGGCGCAGTGGGAGTCAGCCTCCTCAATTCCTTTCAGAAGAGTGGGCCTGGTTGGCAGACATCTGCCATGTCCTTGGTAATTTTGAGGAGTCTACCCAGGTGGTGAGCGGCGATGCTACAATCATTAGCGTCACCATTCCTCTGCTATGCATCTTGAGAAATTCCCTGCAAACCATAAAGGCAGCTGCTTTGCGCTCGGAAACGGGGGCGGGGGAAGACAGTATGCCGCTGGATAGTCAGGGCACCCTCCTGTCTATTTCTCAGCGCGTACAGGAGGAGGAGGAGGAGCATGAGGAGGATGAGGAGGAGGGGGAAGAGACAGCTTGGGCCGCTGCTGACGGTACACCGGCTGATTGCCTGTCATCCTTTCGGCGTGTATGGCCTGAGGAGGAGGAGGAGGAGGAGGAGGAGGAGGAGGATCCTGAAAGTGATCTTCCTAGTGAAGACAGCCATGTGTTGCGTACAGGTACCCTGGCACACATGGCTGACTTCATGTTAGGATGCCTTTCTCGTGACCCTCGCGTTGCACGCATTCTGGCCACTACGGATTACTGGGTGTACACACTGCTCGATCCACGGTATAAGGAGAACCTGCCCACTCTGATTCCCGAAGAGGAAAGGGGTTCGAGAGTGTTGCTATACCACAGGACCCTTGCGGACAAGCTGATGGTAAAATTCCCAGCCGACAGCGCTAGTGGCAGAAGGCGCAGTTCCGAGGGCAAGGTAGCAGGGGATGTGCGTAGATCGAGCAGCATGTACATCCCAGGCAGTGCAACAGTCTTTAAGGGCCTGGCCAGCTTTATGGCTCCCCACCAAGACTGTGTCACCGCTCCCCAGTCACGGCTGAGTCGGCGGGAGCACTGTAAAAGGATGGTGAGGGAGTACGTAGCGGATCGCACGACCATCCTTGGTGACGCCTCTGCCCCCTACAACTACTGGGTGTCGAAGCTGGACATGTGGCCTGAACTAGCGCTGTATGCCCTGGAGGTGCTTGCTTGTCCTGCGGCTAGCGTGTTGTCGGAGAGGGTGTTTAGTGCGGCTGGGGGAATCATCACAGATAAGCGTAGCCGCTTGTCAACCGACAGTGCCGACAGGCTAACACTCATCAAGATGAACAAAGGCTGGATTTCCCCAGACTTCTGTTCTCCACCAGCGGACAGCAGCGATACGTAAGCAATACGTAGGCTGCACCCGCGGATGGAAGCTACGTTCTCTCTCACCATCCAAAACGGGGACATTTCTGCTTCATCAATCTGTGTCTAATATTCCTCCTCCTCCTCCTCCTGCTCCTCCTCCTGAAACCTCACGTAATCACGCTGAACGGGCAATTTTTCTTAGGGCCACAAGGCTCACTCAAATAATTTTTCAGAACAATTTTTATAAGTTTCAATGCGCTTAAAAGCATTGGAACTTTAACTTGAACCAATTTTTCGTTACACTGGGCTGCCTCCAGGCCTAGTTACCACTTAAGCCACATTAACCAAAGCGATTAATGGGTTTCACCTGCCCTCTTGGCTGGCCATGGCCAATTTTTGGGATGTACATTAGTACTGTTGATACAGCAATTTTTGTGGGCCCTCGCCTACAGTGTAATCAAATTAATTTTTAGGCCACCTGCATTACAGCTGACGTTACCTCAGCTGTGTTGGGCAATGCAATGGGATATTTTTATGTACCGCCGGTGGGTTCCAGGGAGCCACCCATGCTGTAGGTGCACACTGAGTTTTTAATACATCTGTACACTTCTAAAGAACCCGTCTGACTGGGGCATGCAGTGTGGGCCGAAGCCCACCTGTATTACGCACGACATTACTACCTCAGCTGTGTTGGGCAATGCAATGGGATATTTCTATGTACCGCCGGTGGCTTCCTGGCACCCACCCAGGCAGTGGGTCCACAGGGAGTTTAACCTACATGTGTCCACTTGTAAAGAACCCCAGTCTGACTGGGGCATGCAGTGTGGGCCGAAGCCCACCTGCATTAAGCACGACATTACTACCTCAGCTGTGTTGGGCAATGCAATGGGATATTTTTGTGTACCGCCGGTGGGTTCCAGGGAGCCACCCATGCTGTAGGTGCACACTGAGTTTTTAATACATCTGTACACTTCTAAAGAACCCGTCTGACTGGGGCATGCAGTGTGGGCCGAAGCCCACCTGTATTACGCACGACATTACTACCTCAGCTGTGTTGGGCAATGCAATGGGATATTTCTATGTACCGCCGGTGGCTTCCTGGCACCCACCCAGGCAGTGGGTCCACAGGGAGTTTAACCTACATGTGTCCACTTGTAAAGAACCCCAGTCTGACTGGGGCATGCAGTGTGGGCCGAAACCCACCTGCATTAACCCTTTCCAGTCCACTGTGTGACCTGTGAAGACATTAGGGTTTAAGGCTGTACAGCTCCGTTGTTGGTAGACGTCCGTCGGGGTTCTCTTACTGTATATTGCCAGCCTCTCTGCTGTCGGAGCCTATCCTACGTGTCAGCTCATGCAGTACTGGCTTTAGCCAGCATATAGCGCCGTTGTATAACAGCAGAAAAAGAGTAAGCCCCCTAGGAAAACCATATACAAATTGGATTGGAAAGGGTTAAGCACAACATTACTACCTCAGCTGTGTTGGGCAATGCAATGGGATATTTCTATGTACTGCCGGTGGCTTCCTGGCACCCACCCATGCTGTAGGTGCACACGGAGTTTTTACTACATCTGTACACTTATAAAGAACCCCAGTCAGACTGGGGCATGCAGTGTGGGCCGAAGCCCACCTGCATTAAGCACGACATTACTACCTCAGCTGTGTTGGGCAATGCAATGGGATATTTCTGTGTACCGCCGGTGGGTTCCAGGGAGCCACCCATGCTGTGGGTCGACAGGGACTTCACAATAGGGAGTTGTACCTGCCTGTGTCTATGAATTAAAAAGCCCGGTCTGACTGGGGCATGCAGACACCTTGACAGAATGAATAGTGTGTGGCACATAGGTTCCCCATTGCTATGCCCACGTGTGCAGCTCCTGATGGCGGTGGCACAGGATTCTATTTCTCATTGCTTCTGTACAGCATTGTGGGCTATCGCTCCGCCACTTTTAAAGAGGGTCGCTGCCTAGCCGTGCCAACCTCTGCAGTGTGTGCCTGCGGTCCCTCGTCATGGCAGACGCAATTCTAAATAGACATGAGCGTGGTGTGGCATGAGGGCAGCTGAAGGCTGCCCAGGGACACTTTGGTGTGCGCTGTGGGGGGGAGGGGGGGCGGTTGGGCAGCATGTAACCCAGGAGAAGTGTCAGTGGAGTGTCATGCAGGCAGTGATTGTGCTTTGTTGGAGGTAGTGTGGTGCTTAGCAAAGGTATGCCATGCTAATGAGGGCTTTTCAGAAGTAAAAGTTGTTGGGAGGGGGGGGGGGCCCACTCTTGCCGGTATTGTGGCTTAATAGTGGGACCTGTGAACTTGAGATGCAGCCCAACACGTAGCCCCTCGCCTGCCCTATCCGTCACTGTGTCATTCCCATCACTTTCCTGAATTGCCCAGATTTACACATGAAAACCTTAGCGAGCATCGGCGAAATACAAAAATGTTCTGGTCGCCCATTGACTTCAATGGGGTTCGTTGTTCGAAACGAACCCTCGAGCATCACGGGAAGTTCGTTCCGAATAACGAACACCCGAACATTTTGGTGTTCGCTCATCTCTAGTAATTTCTAGAGATGAGCGAACACGTTCGGCCCCGCCCCTTTTTCGCCCGAACACCGAACTTTGCGAACACTTCAGTGTTCGGGCGAAAAAGTTCGGGGGCCGCCGTGGCAGTGCGGGGGGGTGCGGCGGGGAGTGGGGGGGAGAGGGAGAGAGAGAGGGCTCCCCCCTGTTCCCCGCTACTGCCGCCCGCGCCGCCGCGCATCTCCCCGCCCCCCGGCGGCACCCGGACCTTTACGCGCGAACACTGCAGTGTTCGGCAAAGCCGGTGTCCGGGTGCGGATGTGTCCGTAACGGACACGTTCGCTCATCTTTAGTAATTTCCCTTTTACATCTGTAGGTCTGACCTACAGATGTAAATAATAGAAATTATGTGCTTTACCAGACACCTGAACAGCAAACGTCCCTGGTACTCAGTGCCGTCTTAACAGCATTATAGGCCCCCGGGCAAAACAGTGTACTCCGACAACTACTCTCAGGAATAAAAATGTAAAGTGTTGATAAAATTAAACATATATTTATTTTATTGGCACTTCCAACAAAATCGGTATGGAAACATTAAAAACATGAAAAAGAGTATTAGTGGCTGACATTGCACCTGTGTTGAATTGTTATTCTTGAAGGTTTTCCAATTTTCTCCTTCTCTGCAGCTCTCTTCCTCTTCTGTGCTCCCCTCAAAACGTTACGTTTCATTTCTGATGAAAGGGGTATTCACCTGGAAATATATATTATATGGGGATGCGGCAGCATGGAACGATGTCGGGAAAACTCGGGAGGATGAGCGAGTTAGTAACCGGCAACCTAGACCAGAGAACCAGAAGTCTAAGTCTCTAGGGTCCATTCTCCTCTTGCACTGTAGATGTCTCTTTGTTCATAGTGCCAGGCTACCTTACACTAGAAAGTAACGAGACGATGTACAACGCTTTACAAGATGATCCACACAGCCATTCGGTGGGAAATCTCTCCTTTTATTATATAAAATTATGGATAATTTAGAACTGGAATTACGGGTAAGTTATAAAAGGAATTATGGGTAATTTGAAAGTGAAACAGAAAGTGACAAAATCAAAGTCTTCACACATGGCATGGACATGTTGGAGCCAAGTTCATATCCCGTCACACATTATCATATATGATACAAGCTGCATTGAAATGTTAACATACATGGATTAGTATAGGGCCCCTGTGCTTGTGGGACCCCCGGTCATGTGCCCATCAGGCCAATGCATTAAGATGGCACTGCAGAGATACAAGATAAGGGGACGTGTATCTGTTTAAAGGGAATCTGCCACCAACTGTAAGCACCATATAGAATCCTAAAATCCTAGAATGGTAGGAGTTGGAAGGGACCTCCAGAGTCATCAGGTCACCATTCAACCTCCTGCTCAGTGCAGAATCACTAAATCATCCCATATGCTATGTTATGGTGCCTATAGTTTAGTTGATGTGGAATCCGAGGAGCCTTTTTTCATAATCACCTGGTCCACCATATCTACCAGCATGACTCATTTCACACGCATTCCCGTTCATCTCTATGGGACTGAGCACATAGTCTTCTAAAAAAATGTCAAGCCCATGTACACACGTTGATTTTACTGGGCAACCAAGTGAGTATGAAAAGAGGCTCCCTGGACTCCACGTCACCTAAATCATATGCACCATAGTTCATGAAGAGTATAGTTGGTGATGGGTTCCCTTTTAACCCGGTTTCAGACAAGAGTATTATTGCCACATTTCTGCATCCGTAATACGGACATGTTTCCCGGCCTGACCACGGGGTTTACTGACCAGAACTCTAGGATGCTGCTTGTCCGGGTCAGTAAACCCTGCAGTTGGGCAGGAAAAGACATCCGTTGGGCTTCTCACTAACGTATTTGTGTGCAATGAATAGATCCTATTGATATCAATGAGTTCGTACACATTTTCAATTATTGGCACACGCAAAAAAAAAAAACGACCTGCTCTATATTTGTGTGCATGTATGCACCAAGGATCCCCACAGATTTCTATGGGAGGTGTGCAAATGTTCATGCAATACGCAATGGGATGCGCAAAATACAGCGCAATTCTGAGGAAAAAGAACATTTCTGGACCTGATAAGGCTAAATAGCCTTTTAAATCAGGGCATGTTAGTGTCCCGTGCGCTAAAAACCTTGCCCTGCTTGCATAAAAAGCACTATAAAATATGACGATATGCAAGCAGAAAAGCCTTGTGCATAGCTCAAATTCTTGCACCAAGGCCTGCGCAGAAACATGTATGCCCGTATGAAGCCATCCTTACAGATGCTGAAACCGGCCTAAACAAGCAGAATTCTACCTGGAGAATCTAAACAAGCTATAATGGAGGGGTGCGGGGCCGGTAATGGCGGCCATTTTTACTTTCACCCAGGTTTCCCAGACACATATGTATCTGCTTAAGGCTAGCTTCACACGGGCGAGCACGATGTTGCGCCGTTAAACTTGGCCTGATATCGCGCTCACCAATGTGCGTGGTACCCGTGGATTCGAGGCGTTTTTGTATCAAAAACGCCTCTCATCACTTCCGTACAGTTGCGATTCTCCAGCAAGGATCGGCAAGTGTTTCCCATTGTTATCAGTGTGAAACCTCGCGTCGCACTCACAAGCACATCACAAGCGTGCAGTGTGTTTTCCGACCCCATTAAACACAATGGGCCAGGCATTCCGAGGAAACGCCCAAAGATGAGACATGCCGCAAAAGAATAGGAGTTCATTTTATTGTGAGATTTATGCATCTCGCAACGCACAAATCTTGCGCAATTTTCTCGGCTATGTGAAAGCGGTCTTAGGGGGCTGTCGCACGGGCATTTTTTTTGCATGAAAAACTGCACGAAAATAGAACCCATTATTTACAATTAGTTCATTGACATGCGCAATTTTTCTCTCACAGCATGCGCTCTTTTTTGGGATGATCCCGCCCATTATTTTCAATGGGATCACAAAAAATCGTATTGGCCTTGCATGCAGACGCAATTTCCTATTGACATTAAATATTGTGTCTCTATGATTTTCACGCACGTACCATGATGCAATACGTTTTTCTCACAAAACGCATCGCACTCATATAGAAAATCACAGTAATGCAAGTACGATAACGGTCAGAGAAATGCCTTCCGATACCGCGCTCGCCCGTGTGGATCCAGCCTAAAAATAGTGAGCGCAAACATCTCATTTAGAGAATTCCGCGTCCGATTACAACATAACGATGAGGAAAATATGGCTGCGGGCAACACAAGTAGTGTTCTCCCAGATGTGTTTGGCTTTACACATTAGTAACTGCTTGGCACACAGTGCGGTCTCTAGAATAATACCCGGGCATATAGCAATGCCAGCCTGGCACACAGGAATGTCTGTGTAGCTATCTGGCACGGGGAGTTGTGTGAAATAACTGTTGCATAGTAGAAAGTTTTTGGATATAAATAGTAACTTCTGCCCGGTCAATATGTGTTTAAGAACTTGTAGCTGTCAACAGACTGGCACAGGCTAATCTGGGCACAAGAGGTGGCGCAGCTGGGAATAATGGGAAACAGGCTGCAGTGCTGCACCCCTTGTGTGACTTATGTGGGCGGACAGCCTGGCACCAGGTGAGACAGTCAGCATTCCGGAGATTCCTTGGTGAAGTGGGTGCAGGGGAGTGTAGCATCTGGATAATCACAGGTGGGGCGGCTGCGGACCGCGAGGAGTGCAATTTATGAGTTGCGATAAAATGCTGAACGTACATCAGTATTATCAGAATCGTTCCATATGGCACATACGTTACCCTATGCTCTGTCACCATTTAAAGCCTTCATCTGCTAAAAGGAGTTTCCTGGGAATGCACATAAATGGCGGAGGTCTGACCCCGGTATGTGTGCTCGGCTGGTGTGATCGCTCTCCAAAATCAGATGAATGTGAGGGGTCTTCTAATGTCCAGTAATTTCTATAGAGAGTGACTCTGTACACTTAGGGGCCTTACATACAGGACGGAATGTTGTGGAATACGCCCCTCTGTGGAATATTTAGCAGCAAAATCCACACTGCAGAATGCAGGACCATAATGGGGTCTTGGGTTCCTGCATGCTCAGGTCCCATTAACCCTTTCCAATCCACTATCTGACATCTAAAGACATTCTGATTGAAAGCTGTAAAGCTTCCGATGTTGGAAGACGTCCGGCAGGGTATTCTTACTGTATATTACTGGCTGCTCTGTTTTCGGGGGCCTCTCCAGCATGTCCAATACCGCAGTATTGGCTCTAGCCAGCAGATGGCACCATTGTATAATGGTAGAAGGAGAAAACCCCCTAGGAAACCCTGAATCCAAAATTGGATTGCAAAGGGTTAATCAGTATATAATGAAAACTTCTGCAGTTAGGCTGTGGAACGTGCGATGTCACCAGAGATGAGAGGCGTTTTAGTAGCAAAAACGCCTCCCATCACTTCAGGGAAGTAGCTAGCCTCCGGCGCAACTGAAAGCATTGGCAAGTGTTTCCTATTGTTTTCAATGGGAATCACTGCATCACACTCGCAGGCACCTCACACCATCGTGCAATGTTTTTTCCGGCCCCATTGAAAACAGTGTGTGAGGTGTTCCATGGGAACACCCAAAGGAACGGCATGCCGCGATTTTTTGCAGTGCGATGCGGGGGAAATAAACAATCATGTATATGACCCCATTCAAAAGAATGAAGTTCATATTCATGCTAGATTTGTGTGCGATTTTCTCGGCTGTGTAAAGGCGACCCAAATATTCTTTGCATTTCATTCCTCATCATATTTAAGATCTCTGCTTGCGGTCATTGTACGGATGCAAACTTTTTTTTTTTGCGTTCTGAAGCTAAAAATTTATATTGACCTTAAAAAAACTGCAGATTTCTAGGGTAAATATTGAGTCAGAGTTCACTGTACCCCTAATGAACAATTTTTGCAAGTGCTTTGGTTAAAAGGTAGCACCAGAATAGAGTATGGTGGCAATAGGTGGTGACATTCCTGCAGCGGTCCTATTTTTGTAATACTTTACCTCTAAGTGGGTGGGGGTTATAGACATTTGCATAAAACTGGCATACGGTTGGCTTATGATCAGAAAGGTGTAGGGCTTAAAAGTGTATTCCTACCATAGAAAATAATGGTATATTGCTGTTAATATGCCATGAACCCTTCTGCAGTGAATACCATTGCTGCAATGCCACTGAAGGGCAGTGACACAGAAATGCCAACAATTGAGTAGCAGGTGGCATTTCTATGTCATTGCCCTCCAGTGGCATTGCAGCAATGATATTCACTGCAGAAGGGCTCATGGCATATTAATAGGCACCACCATTACTTCCCATCATATAGGAGAAGACGGGGTCAGGGTACCTAATGTAGAAGTATGACAGTGAGAAAGGAGACACACTGTCTTCTTATCATCATCATCATTATTAGCGACTGATCTAACAAGGTATCATTTTGTCTCACCTGCTATATAAACCTATAAAAAGGGTGTAATATGCAGGTTAAATAATGTCCGGCATCCTACTCTGTGCTAATATAATGAGGAGGATACACTATTATATTAAAATAGACACAACTGTTTGCTGTACAGGAATATGAACCATACATCCATGCAATATTTATAATGTAGCCATACGCTGCAGTATATAAACACACATTACCATCTCCTGAGCTGTTGCCTGGCAACCATTGAGAGCGAAGAAATAAGAGTGTATACCCAGAAGAGAATGCTATACAGGACTATATAGGTACTGACAGGAAGCTTCAGCAACAATATATGTGATGAGGTCAACTTTGTATACAGTATTATCACATGACTGCTACCAATCCCGGATTCTCTGGGATAGTCCTGGATTTAGGATGCTATCCCAGGTGGCAGGAGGCATGTCCTGCCTTCCCCCAACAAGCATTTAACTCACTTATAGTCTTGGCCAGGTGCTGTAAGCAATAAGACCCCTGATCTATCCCCCCCATGTCTGATGTCCTGCACTATAGGGATTACTATTCCTAGTACTATAGGGATTACTATTGAGACTGGGGCTATTAATGGAGGTCAATTTTACTACTGGAGCTACTAACAGGGGTTGCTATGGGGGTCGCTTACTACTGGGACCACAATGGTTGACATTATTACTACTGGGGCTACTGTAGGGATCACTTTTATTACTGTAGTGACTATGGGGTTCACTTACTACTGGGGCCACTATGGGGATCACTATTACTACTAGGGTCAATAACAGGGTTATTCTTATTACTGGGGCCATTAAGGAGATCACTATTAGGGCTTCTTCAGATCACCGTGATTTTGCAGCTTTTAACTGACAAAGAGTTAGTGACAGGATGTCGGACTACTGGCGCCCCCACTGTCCAGTTTTAATCAATAAGGAAACCTGGCAATAAGTGTACAATATCCCTGCAGCACCCCCACAGGGGCAATGAAGTATTACACAGTCTGCAGGCAAATCAGTGGGGTGGCTGTGCAATGCATGGCATTCTGGAGACCTCAGAAAGACATCTCCTTTCTCTGCAGCCCCTGTAATGTTCTTCCATGTTTTTCCAGTAGGAGGCAGTGTCTACACTGGATTAGTGATGATGATTCATAGACTGCTCTCATCATCCCGACCAAGCACTCATTGTCCTTATCTGGATGCATTAGCAATGGCTCAGGTTACGGCTTAATTCCAGGATATTATTTTTACGCATCAATTGATGAGGCATTTATTTCAGTTTATATCTTGGCTTAGACAATTAGAAAAGTTGATGTGTGTGTTGTTCTAGCGATGTAAGAAACGTTGTTTTTCAGAATCTGTTGTGATTTTACTATCTGGCACGGCTCATTGAGGTCGTTTTACATAGGACTGCAGGTAAATTCACACTTTTTTTTAAGGGGCTCAGAACAAACACTACAAGTCCAAAGGGTACGGCCGGATTCACAGGACATTATTTGCACACGCAATACGCAGTGAATTGAAACCACTGATTTCAATGGGTTCGTTCACAAGCGCGTAATTTGTGTGCGCAATTCCGTTGCGCAAAAATAAGCACTGCTTGTTCTATTTTTCTGCACACTTGCACAGGAAAAGAGAAAGATTTGAAGCCATGAAACTAATTGGCCAATTCAATGGCTGAGAGCATCACCGCGTATTTTTTTGCAAACGATTTCCGCGTGCTAAAAGTACAGTTAAAAAAGTAAAGTTGAATGTGCAAATACGTAATGCCTGATGTGTAAAAATGTGGCACAAATGCACGTGCAAATACACATAGGCTGGGTTTCCACGGGACGTATTATCGGCAGGTAAATCTCGCGGTTTTGACGCAGCGAAAAAACTCGAGATTTCCGCCGGGAAAGTACAGCTTCAAAACCCTGCGGCACTTAGCCATGGGTTTTGAAGCGGCTTGGCCGCATGCTTTTCCCTTGCATTTGGCTCCTCCATAGAGAGAAGCGCGGCCGCAATGAAGAAATGTAGACATACTACGGCCAGGGATTCCGCACAGCAGCGCCGGCTAATGCCGGCTTTACTGCGACTGATTTTTGACAAATCTCATCCATATGGCTGGCTAATCCCGAGATTAGCAACTGCACACGGAATTTCCGCGGCAAATCCGCCCTGTGTGAACCCAGCCATACACTTGTGTGAATCTGGCCACAGGCTGCTTTTAGATGGAGGGATTTATCATTTGCACAAGGGAACAAAGTCAGAGTATACAGGCAGATAAATCATTCGCTCGCAAATCGTTCAGTCGTTCACATTTGCTATTTAACCCTTTCCAATCCACTGTCTGACCTCTGAAGACATCATGATTTAAGGCTGTACAGCTCCGATGTTAGAAGACGTCCGTCGGGTTCTCTTACTGTATATTGCCAGCCTCTCTGCTGTCGGAGCCTATCCAACGTGTCACCTCATGCAGTACTGGCTTTAGCCAGCAGATAGCGCTGTTGTAAATCGGTGGAAAAAGAGTAAGCCCCCTAGGAAAACCAGGATACAAATTGGATTGGAAAGGGTTAAACAAAACAATTAGCAAACAAGCCAAAGATAATTTTCATTCTTGCATGAAATGAACGATAAGCGAACGAATTATCATTCATCGTTCATTTATTGGCCGTCTTTACACTGATCAATTAAAGTTCACATTTGTACGATCCAGCGATTTTTTTTTAATGAATCGTTCCATGTAAGGGCATCTTTAAGTAACAAATTCGACCAATTACATCAGAAAAGCGTCCCATAAAACAAATCCTTCAACACCCAATGTGATTGTGTGTACTCGCATTCAGGGTCATAGCTAAAGGCTCATGGGCCCGAGTGCAAAAGTTTATCTTGGGGCCCCCAACTTCTCTTAACCCCTTAATGCAGAGGCATAACTTGAAGCTCCTGGGCCCCAATGCAAAACCTGTAACAGGGCCGTCAACTATAATGCTTTATTCATAGCACTGGGCTCCCTCTATGGAGAAGAGAGGCTTTATAGACCCCCTAAGGCTCCTGGGCCCAGGTGCAACCGCATCCCCTATAGTTACACCAGTTATATCAGAAGTGCTAACCCACCTACACCTGGCGTCATCCCCGTCACCGCCTAATGATGACTAGTGCTTATGCATATGCTTATTCTCCACAGTAACTGCTTTTCCCTTTAGTTTGTTAAAGGGCTACTCTGGGTTGTTTTCTTTTCATTCATTATGTAACTAGGGAATTACTTGTGTCTCTGTTCTCTCTAGCAGTCGCTCTTTAATTCACCAGGACTTCTTGTATGATGAAACTGCATGTACTGTACCACACAGAAGGGCAAACTCTAAAATCTAGATGGTGTCTAATATACATCATACAGGAAGCTGCACTGCATGGAATTGAGTGCAATATACACAGGAGACATCCAAAGTGTGACAGGCAACGCAAAGGGTGCAGTGATGGGAAAATGTGCTGGAGTGGCCCTTTAACTGGAGCAGATAAAGCAGGTAGGGCTTCTCTAAAGGAGCGTGCTATGGCTTGGCTCATACAAATGAGTTGGATTCCTCATGGGAATTCGTCTCTGACCCCAGCCACAACCCCGCATACCTTTGCTTTTCTGTACTGCGAATAACCGCGGACGCTCGCCGTCAATCATGTGCAGTACAGATTTTTTTTAAATATTTTTTTTTTCCTGCACTGTCGCTAAGCGATAACGTGAGTACGAGCAGCCTATCCGCAATAGCAATCACAGATGGGCTGTGGGTCGGGTGACTTCCATTGGCTTTAATGGAAGCCTCCCATGCGGAGCCCGCACAAAAATAGAGCATGCTGCAACTTTACATCTGCTTGCAGAAATTGCAATCACTATCCGCTCATCTGAGCAGATATGCAAATGTTTTATTTTTTTTCAATGGGTGCGGAATACCGCAAATTGTCAGCTCAGGTGATGATCGTGGATTCGGCAATTGAAATCTGGTCATGTGAGACTGGCCTGCAGCATATGTGACCTCCAATTGCAGACAGTGCAGTGTGGAAGGGCTCCTGCTTTAGCCAGTTACCTTACATAAAAAGGCAGGTCTAATCTGAAGCAGGAGGAAGGACGACATCCTGGAACACAAATATTACACATTCTATATTATCTTTGTGCAATTCTCACAGGCTGAAAAAGATATACCAGGACTCTTTGAAGTTTTTCTACAGATGACCAGCAGGAACCTGTCATTGGTATTCCTGCCAATCAGCTGATTCCTGGGGCCGCTATCACTGTGGACAGCGCAGGAATCAGAATGCACTGACCGAGAGGATGAAATTTCTGTCCGGTTAGCCAATCCACAGCTGGGGGCGTCACCAGGTCCTTCCCTGTCTGTGAGCCCAGCCAACCCATGTCTCCACCCATGGTTCCGGTGAAGACAAGATGCGCCAGTACCTGCACTGACCATAGCGCAGTGGGCTGGGTTGGTGCTGCCATTGAATTTAATGGGACCCAAATCTTACCAGATTTACCAGACCCAAATCCGCTCTGGCAGTGAATAATGTAACCGCAGGTATTATAACCTCTAGGGGGAATTGTTATGTAACAAAATATGTACTAAGTAAGGAACCATCATGAAATAGCATACAATTAAAGTAAGAAGAAAATACACACGATATACGCTAACCCGAAGCATCGCCACTCTGTTCACCTGAGACTATTACACATATTATAAATTAAAATGGTCTACAGAGAACTGGAGATTGAAAAAAAGATAAAATATATTCATATAAAAGGGTTCTACACAATAGACCTATGTGTCATGAAAAAAATATTACAAAACTTATTGTTGCAATTGAACAAGAAAAAGTTAAGAATAATAAATAGAGATGAGCGAGCACCAAAATGCTCGGGTGCTCGTTACTCGGGACGAACTTTTCGCGATGCTCGAGGGTTGGTTTCGAGTAACGAACACCATTGAAGTCAATGGGCGACCCGAGCATTTTTGTATTTCGCCGATGCTCGCTAAGGTTTCCTTGTGTGAAAATCTGGGCAATTCAAGAAAGTGATGGGAACGACACAGCAACGGATAGGGCAGGCGAGGGGCTACATGTTGGGCTGCATCTCAAGTTCACAGGTCCCACTATTAAGCCACAATAGCGGCAAGAGTGGGGCCCCCCCCTCCCAAAAACTTTTACTTCTGAAAAGCCCTCATTAGCATGGCATACCTTAGCTAAGCACCACACTACCTCCAACAAAGCACAATCACTGCCTGCATGACACTCCACTGCCACTTCTCCTGGCTTACATGCTGCCCAACCGCCCCCCCTCCCCCCACAGCGCACACCAAAGTGTCCCTGCGCAGCCTTCAGCTGCCCTCATGCCACACCACCCTCATGTCTATTTAGAAGTGCGTCTGCCATGAGGAGGAACCGCAGGCACACACTGCAGAGGGTTGGCACGGCTAGGCAGCGACCCTCTTTAAAAGTGGCGGGGCGATAGCCCACAATGCTGTACAGAAGCAATGAGAAATAGAATCCTGTGCCACCGCCATCAGGAGCTGCACACGTGGGCATAGCAATGGGGAACCTATGTGTCACACACTATTCATTCTGTCAAGGTGTCTGCATGCCCCAGTCAGACTGGTAATATGTACCTTAACAGTAACCGCGTTGGTGGTAATGTGGTGGTGACTGCGGACCTAGTAGCGCGGTTTTATTTTGTTGGTTTTCGGAATGTGGCCAGGATTAAGTGGGCCGTGGCGGGGGGATGGTGGGGGGTCTCTCTTGTAGTGTCGGTAAAGGTGAAATTCTTGGACTGCCACCAGACGAACCAATGCAAAGGCATTTGCCAAGAATGTTTGTTTTCCCTGTTGGAGGAGGAGGGGGATGTTTTTGAGGCACTACGTGTCCTCTACACGTGTCCGTGGTTATATGCACCTTAACAGTAACCGCGTTGGTGGTAATGTGGTGGTGACTGAGGACCTAGTAGCGCGGTTTTATTTTGTTGGTTTTCGGAATGTGGCCAGGATTAAGTGGGCCGTGGCGGGGGGATGGTGGGGGGTCTCTCTTGTAGTGTCGGTAAAGGTGAAATTCTTGGACTGCCACCAGACGAACCAATGCAAAGACATTTGCCAAGAATGTTTGTTTTCCCTGTTGGAGGAGGAGGGGGATGTTTTTGAGGCACTACGTGTCCTCTACATGTGTCCGTGGTTATATGCACCTTTACAGTAACCGCGTTGGTGGGAAATGGCCTCGCCGCCATCATGTCTTTGGGAAGCCTCTGTTTCCACACCCCCGAGACATACCATTAGCAGCGGTATAGGCAGAGCCCAGAATTCATAACATTTCAGCCGTAGCATTAGGACAGGCCCCACTAACATATCACTAGCAGCATTATAGCGGAAGCGCAGTCTTCGTTCCATGTCAGCAATAGTAGCACTCAAGACAGGCCCCACTAACATATCACTAGCAGCATTATAGCGGGAGCGCAGTCTTCGTTCCATGTCAGCAATAGTAGCACTTAAGACAGGCCCCACTAGCATATCACTAGCAGCATTATAGTGGGAGCGCAGTCTTCGTTCCATGTCAGCAATAGTAGCACTCAAGACAGGCCCCACTAACATATCACTAGCAGCATTATAGCGGGAGCGCAGTCTTCGTTCCATTTCAGTAGCTGCAGAATAGCCAAGGCCCAAGTTACATTTATGTAGCTAAAGTGTAGGCCAACCCCACACACACTTCTGTACCATGAGTGCAGGTGAAGAACATACAAATTGCTATGATTACACTGTAGGTGAGGGCCCCAAAAAATTGGTGTACCAACAGTACTAATGTACCTCAGTAAAAATTGGCCATGCCCAACCAAGATGGCAGGTGAAACCCATTAATCGCTTTGGTTAATGTGGCTTAAGTGGTAACTAAGCCTGGAGGCAGCCCAGTTTAACGAAAAATTGGTTCAAGTTAAAGTTTCAACGCTTTTAAGAGCATTGAAACATATAAAAATTGTTTCGAAAAATTAGATGAGTGAGTCTTGTGGCCCTAAGAAAAATTGCCCGTTCAGCGTGATTACCTGAGGTTTCAGGAGGAGGAGCAGGAGGAGGAGGAGGAATATTAGACACAGATTGATGAAGCAGAAATGTCCCCGTTTTGGATGGTGAGAGAGAACGTAGCTTCCATCCGCGGGTGCATAATACGTATTGCTTACGTATCGCTGCTGTCCGCTGGTGGAGAAGAGAAGTCTGGGGAAATCCAGGCTTTGTTCATCTTGATGAGTGTTAGCCTGTCGGCACTGTCGGTTGACAGGCGGGTACGCTTATCTGTGATGATTCCCCCAGCCGCACTAAACACCCTCTCCGACAAGACGCTAGCCGCAGGACAAGCAAGCACCTCCAGGGCATACAGCGCTAGTTCAGGCCACGTGTCCAGCTTCGACACCCAGTAGTTGTAGGGGGCAGAGGCGTCACCGAGGATGGTCGTGCGATCGGCTACGTACTCCCTCACCATCCTTTTACAGTGCTCCCGCCGACTCAGCCTTGACTGGGGAGCGGTGACACAGTCTTGCTGGGGAGCCATAAAGCTGGCCAGGCCCTTAAAGACTGTTGCACTGTCTGGGCTGTACATGCTGCTCGATCTACGCACCTCCCCTGCTACCTGACCCTTGGAACTGCGCCTTCTGCCACTAGCGCTGTCGGATGGGAATTTTACCATCAGCTTGTCCGCCAGGGTCCTGTGGTATAGCAACACTCTCGAACCCCTTTCCTCTTCTGGAATGAGACTGGGAAGGTTCTCCTTATAGCGCGGGTCGAGCAGTGTGTACACCCAGTAATCCGTAGTGGCCAGAATGCATTGAATGCGATGGTCACGAGAAAGGCATCCTAACATGAAGTCAGCCATGTGTGCCAGGGTACCTGTACGCAACACATGGCTGTCCGCACTAGGAAGATCACTTTCAGGATCCTCCTCCTCCTCCTCCTCCTCCTCCTCAGGCCATACACGCTGAAATGATGACAGGCAAGCAGCATGGGTACCGTCAGCAGTGGGCCAAGCTGTCTCTTCCCCCTCCTCCTCATCCTCCTCATCTTCCTCCTCCTCCACCTGAACGCGCTGAGATATAGACAGGAGGGTGCTCTGACTATCCAGCGACATACTGTCTTCCCCCGGCTCTGTTTCCGAGCGCAAAGCGGCTGCCTTTATGGTTTGCAGGGAAGTTCTCAAGATGCATAGCAGAGGAATGGTGACGCTAATGATTGCAGCATCGCCGCTCACCACCTGGGTAGATTGATCAAAGTTTCGAAGGACCTGGCAGATGTCTGCCAACCAGGGCCACTCTTCTGAAAAGAATTGAGGAGGCTGACTCCCACTGCGCCGCCCATGTTGGAGTTGGTATTCCACTATAGCTCTATGCTGCTCATAGAGCCTAGCCAACATGTGGAGCGTAGAGTTCCACCGTGTGGGCACGTCGCACAACAGTCGGTGCACTGGCAGATTAAAGCGATGTTGCAGGGTGCGCAGGGTGGCAGCGTTCGTGTAGGACTTGCGGAAATGTGCGCAGAGCCGGCGAACCTTTACGAGCAGGTCTGACAAGCGTGGGTAGCTTTTCAGAAAGCGCTGAACCACCAAATTAAAGACGTGGGCCAGGCATGGCACGTGCGTGAGGCTGCCGAGCTGCAGAGCCGCCACCAGGTTACGGCCGTTGTCACACACGACCATGCCCGGTTGGAGGCTCAGCGGCGCAAGCCAACGGTCCGTCTGCTCTGTCAGACCCTGCAGCAATTCGTGGGCCGTGGGCCTCCTATCTCCTAAGCTGAGTAGTTTCAGCACGGCCTGCTGACGCTTGCCCACCGCTGTGCTGCCACGCCGCGCGACACCGACTGCTGGCGACGTCCTGCTGCTGCTGACACATCTAGATTGCGAGACAGAGGTTGAGGAGGAGGAGGAGGAGGAGGAGGGTGCTTTAGTGGAAGAAGCATACACCGCCGCAGATACCACCACCGAGCTGTGGCCCGCAATTCTGGGGGTGGGTAGGACGTGAGCGGTCCCAGGCTCTGACTCTGTCCCAGCCTCCACTAAATTCACCCAATGTGCCGTCAGGGAGATGTAGTGGCCCTGCCCGCCTGTGCTTGTCCACGTGTCCGTAGTTAAGTGGACCTTGCCACTAACCGCATTAGTGAGGGCGCGTACAATGTTGCGGGAGACGTGGTCGTGCAGGGCTGGGACGGCACATCGGGAAAAGTAGTGGCGACTGGGAACTGAGTAGCGCGGGGCCGCCGCCGCCATCATAGCTTTGAAGACTCCGTTTCCACAACCCTATACGGCAGCATCTCAAGGCTGATCAATTTGGCTATGTGGACGGTTAACGATTGAGCGTGCGGGTGCGTGGTGGCGTACTTGCGCTTGTGCTCCAACACTTGCGCTAGCGATGGCTGGACTGTGCGGTGCGAGACATTGCTGGATGGGGCCGAGGACAGCGGAGGTGAGGGTGTGGGTGCAGGCCATGAGACGGTTGTGCCTGTGTCCTGAGAGGGAGGTTGGATCTCAGTGGCAGGTTGGGGCACAGGGGGAGAGGCAGCGGTGCAAACCGGAGGCGGTGAACGGCCTTCGTCCCACATTGTGGGGTGCTTGGCCATCATATGTCTGCGCATGCTGGTGGTGGTGAGGCTGTTGGTGGTGGCTCCCCGGCTGATCTTGGCGCGACAAAGGTTGCACACCACTGTTCGTCGGTCGTCAGGCGTCTCTGTGAAAAACTGCCAGACCTTAGAGCACCTCGGCCTCTGCAGGGTGGCATGGCGCGAGGGTGTGCTTTGGGAAACACTTGGTGGATTATTCGGTCTGGCCCTGCCTCTACCCCTGTCCACCGCACTGCCTCTTGCAACCTGCCCTGCTGATGCCCTTGCCTCCCCCTCTGAAGACCTGTCCTGAGTAGGCGTTGCACACCAGGTGGGGTCAGTCACCTCATCGTCCTGCTGCTCTTCCTCCGAATCCTCTGTGCGCTGCTCCCTTGGACTTACTGCCCTTACTACTACCACACTGCAAGACAACTGTGTCTCATCGTCATCGTCCTCCTCACCCACAGAAAGTTCTTGAGACAGTTGGCGGAAGTCCCCAGCCTCTTCCCCCGGACCCCGGGAACTTTCGAATGGTTGGGCATCAGTGACGATAAACTCCTCTGGTGGGAGAGGAACCACTCCTGCCCAATCTAAGCAGGGGCCCGAGAACAGTTCCTGGGAGTGTTCCCGCTCCTGAGCAGGTGTCATTGTAGTGGAGTGAGGAGGCTGGGAGGAAGGAGGAGCAGCAGACAGAGGATTCGGATTTGCAGCAGTGGACGGCGCAGAACTGTGGCTGGACGATAGGTTGCTCGAAGCACTTTCTGCCATCCAGGACAGGACCTGCTCACACTGCTCATTTTCTAATAAAGGTCTCCCGCGTGGACCCATTAATTGGGCGATGAATGTGGGGACGCCAGAAACGTGCCTCTCTCCTAATCGCGCAGCAGTCGGCTGCGACACACCTGGATCAGGAGCTCGGCCTGTGCCCACACCCTCACTTGGGCCTACGCGTCCTCGGCCACGTCCACATCCTCTAGGCCTACCCCTACCCCTCAGCATGCTGTATTACCAGTGATTTGATTTCCCAGGCAGGAAATAAATTGGCGCAAGCCTGCAGGCCAAATATAATTTCTTTTCCTTTTTAGCAAAGGGAAGACCCCACTGCGTATATTCAATGAACAAGAAGTTTAATATCTGTGGTGTGGCCCTCAAAAAGTGTCACACAACTATAGTGTAGCAGAGTTATTAACTCTAGCAGAGCAGGTATTTGCCAGTCAGGAAAGACAATGGCGCAAGCCTGCAGTAAACCGTAGCTGGTTGCGTCTGATTTTTGTACGTTGTCCATGCAGCACACACGTACACGGAGACCTTAGGACTGACACAGGCTGGCCAAATATAATTTTTTGTCCTTTTTAGCAAAGGGAAGACCCCACTGCGTATATTCAATGAACAAGAAGTTTAATATCTGTGGTGTGGCCCTCAAAAAGTGTCACACAGCTATAGTGTAGCAGAGTTATTAACTCTAGCAGAGCAGGTATTTGCCAGTCAGGAAAGACAATGGCGCAAGCCTGCAGTAAACCGTAGCTGGTTGCGTCTGATTTTTGTACGTTGTCCACGCAGCACACACGTACACGGAGACCTTAGGACTGACACAGGCTGGCCAAATATAATTTTTTGTCCTTTTTAGCAAAGGGAAGCACCCACTGCGTATATTCAATGAACAAGAAGTTTAATATCTGTGGTGTGGCCCTCAAAAAGTGTCACACAACTATAGTGTAGCAGAGTTATTAACTCTAGCAGAGCAGGTATTTGCCAGTCAGGAAAGACAATGGCGCAAGCCTGCAGTAAACCGTAGCTGGTTGCGTCTGATTTTTGTACGTTGTACATGCAGCACACACGTACACGGAGACCTTAGGACTGACACAGGCAGGCCAAATATAATTTCTTTTCCTTTTTGGCAAAGGGAAGCACCCACTGCGTATATTCAATGAACAAGAAGTTTAATATCTGTGGTGTGGCCCTCAAAAAGTGGCACACAACTATAGTGTAGCAGAGTTATTAACTCTAGCAGAGCAGGTATTTGCCAGTCAGGAAAGACAATGGTGCAAGGCTGCACTCAACCGTAGCTGGTTGCGTCTGATTTTGGTACGTTGTCCACGCAGCACACACGTACACGGAGACCTTAGGACTGACACAGGCAGGCCAAATATAATTTTTTGTCCTTTTTAGCAAAGGGAAGGACCCACTGCGTATATTCAATGAACAATAAATTTTAGAACTGTAGTGTGGCCCTGAAAAAGTGACACACAACTTTAGTGTAGCAGAGTTATTAACTCTAGCACAGCAGGTATTTGCCAGTCAGGAAAGACAATGGCGCAAGCCTGCAGTAAACCGTAGCTGGTTGCGTCTGATTTTTGTACGTTCTCCACGCAGCACACACGTACACGGAGACCTTAGGACTGACACAGGCAGGGCAAATATAATTTTTTGTCCTTTTTAGCAAAGGGAAGGACCCACTGCGTATATTCAATGAACAATAACTGTGTTGTGGCCCTGCCTACACAATTCTGTCCGTGTAGTATTAATGCCGGGTGCAATGCTCTGCACAGACGATTTTTAGAAAAAAAAATATATGCAACACTGCTAACAGCAGCCAGCACAGTACTGCACACGGTTAAATTTGGCCCTAGAAAGGACCGTTGAGGTTCTTGAAGGCTACACTCACTCCTAACACTCTCCCTGCCTATACACCACTTCTGTCCCTAATGCCGGGTGCAATGCTCTGCACTGCCGATTTTGAGAAAAAAAAAGAAAAAAACACTGCTAGCAGCAGCCTGCACACAGGTATATGTGGCCCTGAGAAGGACCGTTGGGGTTCTTGAAGCCTACACTGACTCCTAACGCTCTCCCTACAGCAGCACCAGCACGATAGTACTTTCCCTCAGCTAACTCACAAGGCATGTGTGGCGAGCTGCGGGAGGGGCCGACTTTTATACTCGGGTGACATCTGATCGCCCCAGCCACTCACAGCAGGGGGGTGGTATAGGGCTTGAACGTCACAGGGGGAAGTTGTAATGCCTTCCCTGTCTTTCAATTGGCCAGAAAAGCGCGCTAACGTCTCAGAGAGGAAACTGAAAGTAATCGGAACACCGCGTGGTACTCGTTACGAGTAACGAGCATCCCGAACACCCTAATATTCGCACGAATATCAAGCTCGGACGAGTACGTTCGCTCATCTCTAATAATAAATCATCACATAGACAAAATTGCTAAAAAACAAAAAATCTGGTCGTTAAGGGGTTAGGTAAAGCACAGCTTCTCTTGTCCTCTTAAGATTACTGACCCCCAACTTGTATGAATTTCCAGCTGTTGCATGTGCTTATTTCCATATCCAGCTGTTCTTCTAAAAACCTAACTTGGATTCAAAATTTAAAGGGCCAGATTTTATTAAATAGCAGCTTGTTTAAAGAATTACAGGGATGTTTCTGAATCTCCTGTCAATAGTCCGAAATATACTTCTCAAGCTCGCTACAGTCTGAAGTGACTAAGGGCCCCTGTCCACGGCAGTGATTTCATGCCGTCTGAAGCTTTCCATAGCATTGCTATGAAAAGCGCTGGCCCCCTGTCCACGAGCGGAGAATCATTGCGATTCTCCGCCCGCATCTGGCAATTTGCAGCCTATCTATCAGATTTAGCTGACCGGCGGAGATTCACCTGCGGCTCCTGCACCAGGGTGGCGGCTCGTGGACAGGGGGCCTTTAGAATACACTGCATAGAGCCTCGTGTGGCGCAGAGTGTCAACTCTCGCTCATGACCTGAAGGTTGCATGTTCAATCCCCACATGGATCAGGTAGCCAGCTGAAGGTCGACTCAGCCTTCCATCCTTCCGAGGTCAGTAAAATGAGTACCCAGCTTGGTGGGGGGAAATAAATAAAAAAATTACCTGAAAGTGCTGCGGAATAAGTTGGCGCTATACAAATAGGAAGATTTGTTTTTATTGATTTATTTATAATGCTCTGTACATGAAGATACAACTGTAGATGAAGTGTCCCTCCAAGTGGGGTTCAAACAAATGCTACAACCTATCAGACCTTTCCAGGTGAGTAATATGATGATATTTTACCGGGATGGAAAAATGCAGAGCAGAAGGGATTGTTGAATGCTCTATCTAGTTTTAGGTTCATGTAAATGAATTGTCTGAAGCACTAATTAGGTAATTGCAGCTGTGTTATGTATATTGGAAATACAGCCTAGAGGAGAGATCTTGTTCTTTGCTTTGAAGAGTGTCTGAATATAAGGTGGGGACCTTAATCGCATTGTCTAGGAGCCAGTAGCTAATTCCAAGCATTGCAGGTGCGGTCCTTCCCCAGTCTGCAATAATTGCTATACAATCTGTCATAGACGAATGGCTGAAGGGGTGGGCTATGGGAAATGTTATTGTATTAGATTTATGTCCTCCAGTTGGAATAACTCATAAGGGATTAAACTAGGGAAGACCTAAGGGCACCCAGTATACAAACCACCGAACTGCAGGTGGTGGGACTGTTTCCATTTACAATAGACGTATAAGGGAATACTTGCCCTTATCTACACCCAGGGGCATAGCTAAAGGCTCAGGGACCCGGATGCAAAAGCTCCGCTTTCCCTTTCTTACCTATACCTAAACCGTACTGAAAAAAGCATTGCATTGGCTGCTGGCTTCATCAGGGGACGGTCCCTTCCCTACTTGAGCACCACCCAGAGCTGGCCCGTGGCCGTAAAACAGCTCTCCCCTTTCTTACCTGTACCCGTACCCATACCCATACCCATACCTAAACAGTTCTGCCAAAAGCCACAAAGTTAATTCACAAACATGCTCTAGCCCCTTGGCACAAGATTTCCAAACAAGCCTCATGGTCTATATTACTATATGCTGGAGGGTAACTTATTCCAGTTGTATATATATATATATATATAATTATATACGGAAAATACCCATTTTATACCGGCATGGTCCATATCACTATATACAGGGAGATGTATAATTTATATCAGCTGTACATATATAATGATACATGCTGTAGCCCCTTGGCACAAGCTTTCCAAACATGCCTCATGGTCTATATCACTATATGTTGGAGGATAACTTATTCTAGTTGTATATATATATAATTATATACGAAAAATACCCATTTTATACCGGCATGGTCCATATCACTATATACAGGGAGATGTATAATTTATATCAGCTGTACATATATAATGATATACAGAACATACCCAGGTTATACCAACATGCTCCATATCACTATATACAGGGAGATGTCTATACAACTTATACCAGTGGTAGATTTACATATATAATTATATACAGCATATACCAGCTGTACATATAGAATTATATACAAGAGATACCCAGGTTATACCAGCATGCTCCATATAACTATATACAGGGAGATGTCTATACAACTTATACCAGTAGTAGCTTTACATATATAATTATATACAGCATATACCTTGCTTACACTGCATGATACCCTCCCCCACTTTGCACACAGCTGGCCAGACCAATCACAACTACAGCTGGCGAATCACAACTGCAATCTCTCAGTGGCAGGGAGGATCGTGCACCAGGGGGAGTCTGAAGCGTTGCATTGGCTGCTGACTTCATCAGGGAACGGTCCCTCCCCTCCTTGAGAAGAGCTAGCCCGTGGCGGTGAAACAGCATATGGCGGGGGCCCAAGTGGTACCCCTAGCTAAGGGGCGGGGTCGCAATTCCAACCTCTAAAACCCCAAGCGGTACAAAAATCGGGTAAGAACCTGCAGGTTCCAGGTTTGTCTAAAGCTGCCTATACACCTTCAATAACTGTTGGCCAAATGCTGCTTCAACCAATAGCTGCTTCTCCCGACTCCCCCATGTTTGCAACCCAGTTTTTAGAATATTGTGTATCACTGAGGGCTAAAAATTTACATCTGTAAGTTACTTTATGCCCTCTACTATCCTATCAAATTTCCTAAAAATTTGAGATGGTTGCGTTGAAGAGTTCGTCTTTTTGTGATGATTTGGCAGGAAACATCCCCAATATTCCATTTCTCTGATGGATGGTAACAAAGTATGCCAGAATTTGGGGGTATACAGAGTTGATTTATTTACATTTTACACAACGGCCCAACTTTTTTGGAATTTGGGTTGTATGTTTTCATGAATATACAAAAATGGTTTGCCTGTCTAACCCCCCCCCCCCCCAAGAAGGGGGTTCCCCCTCCATGCTCCCTATTTTCTTTCAAACTTATTATGTACCTCAAACTTTGTTTATACTTTTATTGTGGCAAATTCCATTGTTGTGGAACATTTCTACCCATGTGAAGGGTCTCCAAGACTGCCATTGATCATCAGAACAACCTATCCAAGGGTGCCTGCCATTTTTTTCCTGCACTTAGCTCACTCTTTGCTACCACTCTAAAGCAGACAATACTAATAATCCCGTTCCCTAATGTATAAGCCCCTATACCTCCAAACCAGAGGAACCATTCGAAGTGTGATGGTCCTTTAAATAAACAGTGAATAAACAGAACTTCAACTACCAGACATAACTTTGGTCCCAGACAGAAAAAGTAACAAAAAAATCCCGTTCACGAGGCTTAGAAGATCAGTGTGGATCTTCTGTAAACTTTATGGCACTGATCCATAAAACCAAACCTTTCATGTCCGTCAGGGAAATGAGAACGAGTGCACAGGATGAAAAAGCCATTAAATGTTGATATAAAAAGAAGTGATTTTTGCACTTCCCCATAGCGTATGACCCCACCCTCTAATTACTTCAATAAGTCCCCTCCTGTGGGATATGCCATCAGCCGCCTCTGAACTGTGTCAAGCTTTAATCTCCTCTTGGCAGCAGTGGCACAATATGGCGATGGTGCATTTCCCTACATGCACTGCAGTTGGAGCTCATCACTTATGGGAATATTTGGATCCGCCTGAGGTCAGGTTATTTTTACTTCTGCACGTCCTGACTAACGTGCAGCAACAATTAGAATAAAAGCCTCCGATCTTATCACTACAATGCAGTCATATCACTGCAGACTTACATACAGCTGTACTTATCACCGGAAGCCTGAGGACACCAACACTTTATTTTTACGAGTTCCTTTATTTCACTATTCAACAGAAGGGGAACTTTTCACTGAGTCAATAAGACAAGGTCAACTCAATACCTCGTAAAAGGGGCGGTTTTATTATCTGACATAGCTCTATATTCTAAAGGTACATGGGTAGACAAAAGAAATGTAGGGCGTTTTCTGGACTGTCAGTGGAAGGTCACTATAAGCTCCTGGGCCTAAATGCAAAATTTATAAGAGCCCTTCCCATTTCGGATGTATCATTAATAGAAATATTCCTTATATGTGGAGCAGAAGGGCCTTTTGGGCTCCTCAAGACCAAATGCAATCCAACCCTTGCACCCTTTATAGCTATGCTACTGACAGTGGTCATGTATGAGCACTACGGCTCCATTCACTGAGTCTGCTGGAGATAGCTGAGTTCTATCACTTGGCTGTCCTGGGTTCCAGCCTAACTATAGCTAGCATTAAAAATACTATATTGTATATGCAATAGAATACTATTAGAGATGAGCGAGCATACTCGCTAAGGACAATTACTCGATAGAGCATTGTCCTTAGCGAGTACCTCCCCGATCGGAAGAAAAGGTTCGGCGCGGGTGAGAGGTGAGTTGCGGCAGTAAGCAGGGGGGAGCGGAGGGGAGAGAGAGATCTCCCCTTCGTTCCTCCCCACTCTTCCCCGCCGCCGGCAGCCGAACCTTTTCTTCCGAGCGGGCAGGTACTCGCTAAGGCAATACTCGATCGAGCAATTGTCCTTAGCGAGTATGCTCGCTCATCTCTAAATACTATATATAGTACATTTCAGGAAAATTGTATATTGTATAAATGATCAAAGGATTGCAGGTTTGAATCCCCTATAAAGAAAAAAAGTGTATAATTAAGGTTACAAAATATTTAAAGATATAAATTTGATAGATATTAAAACTTTAAAAAACCTTTTCCATTTTTTTTCTATGAAAAATCCAAATAAAATTTAAAAAAAGTAAGCATAATAATTGGTACCAACACAGGCATCCAAATCTGAACTATTATATTATCGCCTTATTTATTCTCCATAGGGATTACCGTTACAAAAAAAAGCATAATGCCAGAATTACATTTTTTTGTTCAACCCATATCCCAATAAAAATGAATTAAAAGTAATCAAAAAGTCTTATATACCCCAAAAGGATACCTATAAAAACTGCAGCTCACCCAGCAAAAAAAAGCCATCACACAACACCAGAGAAAGAAAAAAAAACCAAAAAAAACATTGGTCTCAGAAAATGACGGTAAAAAGGCATTTTTTAAAAGATTTTTAAGTTTTAAGTAGTAAAGCTGAAATTTTAAAATGTTTATTAGCACATGATATGGTACAACTCCGATTCTAAAGTAGTTGAGACACTTTGGAAAATGTAAATAAGTATATGGGCTGTTTCAGATGACCGTATATCGGCTGGGTATTCACGCCGGCCGATATACGGCGTCTCTGTCTGCAGGGGGAGGAGGCTGGATGGTGGCGGGGCTAATTCCCAGAACTTAGCCCCACCCCTGTCCCGCCTCCTCTCATTGCAAACAAGTGCAGAGGGGCGGAGAGGGGGTGGAGAGGAGGCAGAGAGGGGGCGAGAGCTCAGAGCACTGCTCCCGGCACTTCCAGCCTCCTCCCTCTGCAGACAGAGATGCCGTATATCGGCTGGGCGTGAATACCCGGCCGATATGGCTGTGTTCACAATACAATAAAAAATAAGTATTATGGCTCTTGTGAGGTAAGAATGAAAAAACAAGAACAGAAAACCAAAGATTGGCTGGTCCTTAACCCTTTAAGGACATGGCCTATTTTGGCGTTGAGGACCAAACAATTTTTGGTAGATTTTCATCTCCATTTTTCAAAAGCCATAACTTTTTTATTTTTCCGTCAATGCGGCCGTATAAGGGCTTGTGTTTTGCGTGGCGAACTGTAGTTTTTATTGGTGCAATTTTTGGATACGTAGACTATATTGTAAAACATTTATTTATTTTTTTTATGATAGCAGGGAGAGAAAATGCATCAATTCTGCCATAGATTTTTGCCTCTTTTTTTTAAGCGTTAATTATGCAGCATAAATGACACAACATTTTTTTCTGCGGGCTGGTACGGTTACAACGATACCAAAATTCTAACTTTTTTTTAGGTTTTACCACTTTTCTGTAATAAAACTTTTTTTTCTAAATCGCTGCATTCAAAATCCTATAACTTTTTTATTTTTCCATGGACGGAAATCTGTGAGGGCTTATTTTTTGCGAGACGAGCTGTAGTTTTTATTGGTACCATTTTGGGGTACATATATATTTTTAAATAATTTTTATTGCCTTTTTTGGGAGGCAAAATGCTAAAAATTAGCATTTTGCCCCAATTTTTTATCCTTTTTTTGCGCCTTTTTCCCTGCAGGATAAAATGCATGTTCAATTTATTGTACGGGTCTTTACGGACATGACAATACCAAATATGCGTTTCTTTGGTTTTTTTAATTATGCTAATGAGAAAAACGTAAAAAAGAGTGTTTTTTTTACATTTTTTTAACATTTTTAATTTTTGTACATTATTTATTTTTTTTACATCATCTGTGTCCCTCTGAGGGATTTACACCATACCACCAATATTTGCTACGATAAAGCATTGCAGGACTTCTCTCCTGCAATGCCTTATCGCTTATTACAGCGATCATAGGCAATGGTAACACAGGACGCTGGCATCCTGTTGCCATGGCAACCAGCTGGGCTCTCTGCAGTAACATTACGAGAGCCGGCTGAAATCACAGAGGGAGCACACTCCCTTTGTGAACCCAATCCCTGCCGCGATCTACTTAGATTGCAGCAGGGAAGGGGTTAACAGCGGGAGGCGCATCTCCGATGCACCCCCGCTGTTGCAGCAGGAGGCCAGCTATCAATGACAGCTGGCTCCCGCTGCCGGATAGCACGAGATCTGTCATGATCTCGCGCTATCCCTATGACGTAAGGGTACGTCATTTTGCGGGAAGTACCCTGCTCCCATGACGTACCTTTACGTCATAGGGCGGGAAGGGGTTAAAGAGGCTGTACCAAGATTACAAGTTATCCTCTGTCCACAGGGGAATAACTTGCTGATTTGTGAGAGTCTCATCACTGAGACCCCTATGATCTCAAGAATAGGTGTCTCTGTCCGTCTCTGTCCATGACGTCAGAATGAATGGATCGCTGGTCAAGCATTCATTTCAGTGTGGCTGCCAGAAATATCTGAGCACTTGCCGCTTGGCTATCTCAGCAGTTCCATTGAAAGTGAATGGAGCGTCAGCACACTTGCGTAACCAGCGTTCCATTCATTCTCCCCTTCGCTGCAGGGGCTTGCAGTAAACTTGCAGTGAAGAGGACAGGGGAAGCAGGATCCCCGTTCTCTGGATCGGTGGGGGTCTCAGCAGTGAGACCTCCATCAATCAGCCAGTTATGCCCTATCTTGTGGCTACGGGATAAGTGGTGATCTTGGAAGAATCCCTGTAATGGTTTACGTGCACAAAAGGGCTGTCACTCAGCTTTTCATTAAACCTGATTGATACAATCTATTCTGCGCTCTAGTTCCTACTGCCTGCTTTTGAGTAAGTCTTGCATTGCTGGTAGAATTCTGTT